>NC_062549.1:82089198-82714198 GCF_016906955.1 Phacochoerus africanus
TCAGTAAAATAGATACCTTCATATTGCTGGTGACAGCCATGTGGCAACACGTATTGAAAGCCATGGGGTTTTTCCATTTACTTTTTCCCAGAATTCTTCTATGTGGAATATCATCAAAGAAGGAGGGGCAGCAGCAGACTACTAAATGGAAAGTTATCTGCACAAATGTTCATTTAAAAAGTACTTGTGGTAATTCATATCGGGAATAGGATGCATGTCTAGGGATACATCTGATGTTCTTTCCTCTGATTAAGCTTCCTTGACACCCATAGTCTGCATCAGAGCTCCAACTGTGTGTTTGCATAGCACTTTGCTTTCCTCTAATACAGTATGTAGTCAAGAGTCAACATAGCTCTGTACTCCAGGAGGAGTTACTCATTTCATTGTGTACAGATACAATTCTGTAAAAAATGATAATAGCAGTACCTTCCCTATCAAATGGCATAGTGTTTAGCACATGATAGTTGCTAAACAAGTGATAATTATATTATTATAGCACATTTCCCCATGAGACTTCGTACTCATCAGAAAGAGATTCTATCTTATCTGGCCTGTAGAAACTCTTTAATAAGTCATTTTTGAAGGAAAAGACAGAAAAGTTTGGTTAAATAAATTAAGTTCATGTACTTAGTACGAAAGTATGTAATATTTTTTTCTTTAATGTTGGTGATGAAGCAGTGGTTTCTAGCCTTAATTTCCATGTTGGAATCACCTAGTCAGTTTTTTAAATACTATGTCCAGAGCCATCCTTAAAGATTCTAATTTTTTAATGTAATTTCAAGCTTAGTGTACAAAACTTTTTAAAATAAATGTTTGTGATTAAGTGCCATTTCTCTGAATACTTTAGTGTGTATTTTTAAAATTAAGGGACATTTCCTATATAACCACATCACAGGCATCCAATTTAGGAGACTAATAATAGTTTCCTGACTAAAACATTACTACCATCAAATCTTCAAACTCCATTCACATTTCACCAATCAATAGCAAATGGATCTTTAATAGCAAAATGATAAAGGTCAGACTCATGCTTTGCATTTAGTTTTCTTCTTAATTTCTTACAATATAAAACAGTCCCTCAGATTTTCCTTGGCTTTTGTGACCTTGACACCTTTAAAGATAATAAACAGAGATTCTAATTTAACTGATCCATTTATTCCTTTCCTCATCAGAAACTTTTCTAGATGGCGTCCACCAACAGTTCTAACAAGATACTGACATATTTATTTTATCATATGGGATATATTTCTTGTGCAAAAAGTCATTCAATGGCTCTCCATTGTCCATGAAAATGTGTGATGCCTTTTTGATTTTGAATCCACATTGCATAGGCCTCCCTTCTGCTTCCCTCTCAGTGTTAGATCTCCTCCCACCCCTGTCTCTGATGGTACTTCTGAAGGTAAATTTTACTTCTCCTTGCTTTATTTATCTTTCCTAAAGCTTTATGGAAAAAATATATACATTCCTCTGCCTTTTGTCTTACTTCTGTAGTCTTTTCCCAGACCTGTCTTTCTCTGATCATCTCCAACACTTTCCATGCACTATTATTGAAATTCTCAATATTATCTAATAGAAAATTCAGGAGATGGGATTAAGATGGCAGAATAGGACTGGAGCTCAACTTCTCTCCTAAAAACAACAAAATTTACAACCAATGCAGAGCAATCTTCAACCAAATGGAGCAGAAAATTTCAAAAAGATATCCTACTCCAGAAAACAAAGAGGAGGACACATCAAGAGGTAGGAGATACGCTTACATGATATAAGCAAGCCCATACCTCGCAGGTGGGAAGCCCCACAGACTGGAAAGTAACTGTACCACAGAGACTCACCTACAGGAGTGAGAGTTCTGAGCCCCACATCAAACCCCCACATATGGGGATCTGGCACTAGGAGAAAGAGCCCCCGGAGCATCTGGCATTGAAAGCCAATGGGGCTCATGTGCAGTAGCTCCATGGGACTGAGGGAAATGGAGACCGCATTCTTAAAAGGCACACACAGACTTTCACATGCACCTGGTCCCAGGGCAAAGCAAAGTTTCCACAGGAATCTGGGTCAAACCTGACTGCAGTTCTTGGTGGACCTCCTGGGAAAACAGTGGTGAATATGACTTGTTGTGGGGGAAGGACATTGGGAGCAGAGCTCTTGGGAATATTCATCAGCATGCCTTTCTCTGGAGCTGGCCATTTGGGGAAAATCTGGCCCCATCCATCAGTGCTGAGAAGCCCCAGGCCAAAGAACAATCCAGGTGGGATCACAGCCCTGCCCATCAGTAAACAGGCTGCCTAAAGATCCCCCAGGCACACAGCCACCTCTGATCTCACCCAGAGACAAAGGCCCACCCACCAGAGTGATAGGAATCAGCTCCACCTACCAGTGGGCAGGCATCAGTCCCTCCCATCAGGAAGCCTACAGCAAGCCCCTGTGCCAACTTCAGCCACAAAGGGGGCAGATGCTAGAAGTAAGAGAGGTTACAACTCTACTATCTGTAAAAGGTCACCACACCAAAAACCTATAAAAATGAAAAGACAGAGAACTATAACTCAGATGAGGGAGAAAGAAAAAACCCAGAAAAACAGCTAAGTGATCAGGAGATTCTCAGCCTCCAGGAAAAAGACTTTAGACTGTTGATGCTGAAGATGATGCAAGACATTGGAAATAAACTGGAGGCAAAGATGGATAACTTACAGGAAACACTGAGCAAAGAGATACAAGATATAAAACTTAAGCAAGAAGAGATGCAAAATACAGTAACTGAAATAAAAATTTCATTAGAAGCAGCCAACAGCAGAATACAGGAGGCAGAAGAACAAATAAGCGAGGTGGAGGACAGATCAGTGGAAACCACAGAGGCAGAACGGAAAAGAGAAAAAAGATTGAAAACACATGAAGAGAGTCTCCGAGAACTCTGGGACAATGTTAAATGCACCAACATCCTTATTATAAGGGTGCAGAAGGAGGGAGAGAGACAAAGGGACAGAAAAAATATTCAAAAAGATAATAGCCAAAAACTTCCCTGACATGGGAAAGGAATCACTCACTCAAATCTGGGAAGCACAACGAGTGCCATATAAAATAAACCCAAGGAGGAACACCCCAAGAAACGTATTAATTAAACTGGCTGACATTAAAGACAGAGAAAAACTTGAAAGCAGCTAGGGAAAAGAAACGAATAACATACAAGGGAACCCCAATAAGGTTATTGGCAGATTTTTAAGCAGAAACTCTGCAGGCCAGAAGTGAGTGGCATGATATACTTAATGTGATTCAAGGAAAAAACCTCCAACCACTATTACTTTACCCAGCAAGCCTCTCATTCAAATTTGAAGGAGAAATCAAAAGCTTCACAGATAAGCAAATGCTAAGAGAATTCAGCAACGCTAAACCAGCTTTACAACAAATACTAAAGGAACTTCTCTACGCAGCAAAAAAAAAAAAATGCCACAACCAGCAACAAAAATTCCACAAATGACAAGGCTCACCAGTAAAGGTATATATACAGTAAAGATATGAAATCATCCATGCACATTTATGCCACCAAAATGAGAAATTGTGAGAAGAGGAGGGTACAAATGCAGGACACTGGAGATGCATTTGCAAATAAGAGACCAACAACTTAAAACAATCTATTATATATATATAGATTCTTATATCAAAACTTCAGAATAACTGCAAACCAAAAATCTACAATTGATACACAAACAAATAAGAAAAATCAACTCAAATACAATGCTAAAGAGAGTCGTCAAACCACAAGAGGCGAGAACAAGAGAAGGAAGAAAAAAGAGCAACAAAAACAAATCCAAAGTAATTAATAAAATGGCAATAAGAGTATATATATCAATAATTACCCATTAATGGACTAAACACCCCAACCAAAAGACATAGACTGGCTGAATGGATACAAAAACAAGACCCATATATATGCTGTCTTCAAGAGACCCATTTCACTTCTAGGGACACATACAAATTGAAAGTGAGAGGATGGATGAAAATATTTCATGCAAATGGAAATCAAAAGAAAGTTGGAGTAGCAATACTCATATCAGACAAAATAAACTTTAAAATGAATATTTTAAGGGACAGGGAAGGTCACTACCTAATGATCAAAGGATCAATCCCAGAAGAATATATAACAATTTTAAATATCTATGCCCCCAGCATAGGTTCACCACAATATATAAGGCAACTGCTAACAACCTTAAAAAGAGAAATTTACAATAACATAATAATAGTAGGAGACTTTAGCACCCAACTTATACTAATAGACAGATCATCCAGACAGAAAATCAATAAGGAAACACAGGCCCTGAATGAAGCATTAAGACCAGATGGGCTTAATAGATGCTTATAGGATATTCCATCCAAAAGCAGCAGAATACACATTCTTCTCAAGTGCACATGGAACATTCTCTAAGATTGATCATATCCTGGGCTATAAATCAAACCTCAGTAACTTTAAGAAAATTTATATCAAGCATCTTTTCTGAACACAACACTATACGACTGGAAATCAACAAGAAGAAAACTGCAAAAACCACAAACATGTGGAGACTAAACAACATGCCAGTAAACAACCAATGGATCACTAAAGAAATCAAAGAGGAAATTTAAAAAATTCCTAGAAGCAAATGACAGCAAAGATACAACACTCCAAGACCTATGGGATGCAGCAAAAGCCGTTCTAAGAGGAAAGTTTATAGCAATACAAGCCTATGTCAGGAAACATGAAAAAGCTCAAATAAACAAGCTAACTTTACATCTAAAGCAGCTCAAGAGAGAAGAACAGACAAAGCCTAAAGTAAGGAGAAGGAAAGAAATCACAAAGATCAGAGCATAAATCAAAGAAATAGAAACAAAGAAAACCATAGAAAAGATGAATGAAACGAAAAGTTTGTTCTTTGAAAAGATCAACAAAATTGATAAACTCTCCCAGAGTGTCAAGGAAAGAGGACTCAAATCAATAAAATTGGAAATGAAAAAGGAGAAGTAACAATGGACATCACAGAAATGCAGAGGTTCATAAGAGACTACTATATGCAACTATATGCCAATAAAATGGAAAACCTAGAAGAAATGGACAAATTCTTATAAAAGTACAATCTTCCAAGACTAAACCAAGATGAAATGGAAAGGATGAACAGACCAATCAGAAGTACTGAAATTGAAACTGTGATTGTAACCTTCCAACAAACAAAAGTCCAGGACCAGATGGCTTCACAGGTGAATTCTATCAAACATTTATAGAAGAGCTAACACCTATCCTTCTGAAACTATTCCAAAAAACTGCAGAGGAAGGGACACTCCCAAACTCATTCTATGAGGCCACCATCACCCTGATACAAAAACCAGACAAAGATACCACAGAAAAAGAAAACTACGGACCAAATTTCACTGATGAACACGGATGCAGAAATCCTCAACAAAATACTGGCAAACAAAATCCAACAATACATTAAAAGGATTGTACATCATGATCAAGTAGGATTTATCCCAGGAAGACAAGGATTCTTCAATATCTGCAAATCAATCAGTGTAATGTACCACATTAACAAACTGAAGAATAAAAAACTTATGACCTCTCAATGGATGCAGAAAAAGCCTTTGACAAAATCCAACATCCATTTCTGATAAGAAAAAAAAAAACCCTTCAGTAAGTGGGCATAGAGGGAACCTACCTCAACATAAGAAAGGCCATATATGATAAACTCACAGCTAATATCATTCTCAGTGGTGAAAAGCTAAATGAATCCCCACTAGGATCAGGAACAAAACAAGGATGTTCACTCTCACCACTACTATTCAACATAGTTTTGGAAGTCCTAGCCACAGCAATCAGAGAAATAAAAGAAATTAAAGGAATCCAAATTGGAAAGGAAGAAGTAAAACTACCGCTATTTGCAGATGATACAATACTCTACCTAGAAAATCCTAATGACTCTACCAGAAAACTGTTAGAGATCATCCATGAATTTGGCAAAAATCACAGGATACAAAATTAATACACAGAAATCAACGGCATTTCTATATACTAACAATGAAAGATCAGAAAGAGAAAATAGGGAAGCAATTCCGTTTACCATTGCATCTAAAACAATACGATACCTAGGAGTAAAACTACCTAAAGAGACAAAAGACCTGTACTCTGAAAACTATAAGACACTGATGAAAGAAGCCAAAGATGACACAAATAGATGGAAAGACATACAATGCTCGTGGGTTGGAAGAGTCAATATCAACAAAATGACTATACTCCCCAAGGCAATCTGCAGATTCAATGCAATCCCTATCAAATTACCAAGGACATTTTTTGCAGAACTCAAACAAAATATTTTAAAGTTTTTTTGGAAGCACATAAGACCCAGAATAGCCAAAGACATACAAAGAAAAAGAAAAATGGAGCTGGAAGAATCAGGCTCCCAGACTTCAGACTATACTACAAAGCAACAGTCATCAAAACCATATGGTACTGGCACAAAGACAGACATATAGATCAGTGGAACAGGAGAGAAAGCCCAGAATTAAACCCACACACCTACAGCCAACTAATCTATGACAAAGGAGGCAAGAATATACAATGGAGAAAGGACAGCCTGTTCAATAAGTGGTACTGGGAAAACTGGAGATCCACATGGAAAAGAATGAAGTTAGAACACTCCCTAACACCATACACAAAAATAAACTCCAAATGGATTAAAGACCTAGATATAAGACCAGATACTATAAAACTCTTAGAGGAAAACATGGGCCAAACACTCTCTGACAAAAACAACAGCAACATCTTCTCAGATCCACCTCTTAGAGTAATGACAGTAAAAACAAAAATAAACAAATGGGCCTTAATTAAACTTACAAGTTTCTGCACAGCAAAGGAAACCCTAAACAAAATGAAAAGACAACCCACAGAATGGGAGAAAATCTTTGCAAGTGAATCAACTGACAAGGGATTAATCTCCAAAATTTATAAACACCTTCTGTAGTTTCATACCAAAAAAAACCAAACAACCCCATCAAAAAATGGGCAGAAGAGCTAAACAGACATACAGATGGCCAAAAAAATACATGAAAAGATGTGCAACATCACTCATTATTAGAGAAATGCAAATTGAAACCACGATGAGGTACCACCTTACACCAGCCAGCATGGCCATCATCAAAATGTCTATAAACAGTAAGTACTGGAGAGGGTGTGGAGAAAAAGGAACCCTAGTACACTGTTGGTTGGATTGTAAATTGTTGCAACCACTGTGGAAAACAGTATGGAGAGTCCTCAGAAAACTAAACATAGAACTCCCATTTGATCCAGCAATCCCACTCCTGGGCATCTATCCAGAGAAAACCACAACTTGCAAAGACACATGTACTCCGATGTTCACTGCAGCACTCTTTGCAATAGCCAAGTCATGGAAACAACCTAAATGTCCATCAACAGAGGAGTGGATCAAGAAGATGTGTACATATACACAATGGAATATTACTCAGCCATTAAAAGGAACACAATACCAGCATTTTTAGCAACATGGATGGACCTAGAAATTATCATGCTAAGTGAAGTCAGTCAGACAATGAGACACCAACATCAAATGCTATCACTGACAGGTGGATTCCGAAAGAAGGACACAATGAACTTTGCAGAACAGATGCTGACTCACAGACATTGAAAAACTTATGGTCTCTGGAGGAGACAGTATGGGGGATAGGGGGATGTGCTTGGGTTGTGGGATGGAAATCCTATAAAATTGGATTGTCATGAGCTTTGTACATCTATAAATATAATAAACTCATTGAGTAATAAAAAAGATTAAAAGATACAGAAATAGACTTAATGGCATTAAAAAAAGTAAATTCAACTTATGGTAGGAAGTTAAAGTATGTTTGAATTTTGCTTTCTGTACACCAAAATGATCCATTAGTCATTCATTCAGATATTTACATTAAAAAAAAAAACTAAAAACAGAGCACTGGGGACACAGCAATAAACAGGTTACACTATCTCCTGCCCTCACATAGCTTACCTTCTAGGAGATAATAATCATAGTAATTGTTTTTCAGAATGACGAAAATAGAGATCTTCCCTCTGTTTTTCTTTTCCAAATGTCCTCTAATTTCGTTATATCACTTCTATGGTTAAGATAAAATTTAAGACATGTATAGAATATTTCACTGTATGTATGAATTATCTGTCAAAACAAGTCTGAATTTCGAAGCCTAATTATTTCTGCATTGATTCTTGTTCTGGTACTCTCTGGACATAATTGAGGTTTTGCCAGAAATAAACATAGGAGTAGCGTGAATAAGATGATTGGACAGGCCTGAACTCCATGGCTGTGTTTAGTGTAGGCCTCTGAACACATGGTGCTCATAATTTATCTTGTTTTAGTTTCTATCTTGTAGGAAGAGACATGATTTTTACTGGTACATTGTCCAAGAGGGAACAACTTGTACAAAGACAAGAGCAAATAGCTTTCTCTAAGAGTTCTAAAAATAGTTTAGTAAGGCAGGGGCTTTGACCTTGAAGTGGAAAATGACAAGAGATAAGGCTGCTAAAGTCAGCAAGGGCTTTGTAAAGTCATATTAAAATGTCTACACTAGACATTAAAAGGGCGCTAGAAAGCCAAATATATCTTTTACACAGGGGATTAGCACAATCCTTCCTACGTTACAGGGGTCACTCTGGCTTCAGTATGAAGGACAAATCAAAGTGAGGTGGGGAGGCAGGGGCGGGGTTTCATGGGTCAGTCTGGAGGGAGAGAGACCAGGGAGAAGGCTATTAAGGTAATTCAGGGGAAGATTCTGCTAGTCTGAATGCATGTTTTGACAGTAGGGATGGCCAGAAGCAGTGAGCTTTAGATGACATTTAGAGGGGCAGTAGTGACAGCCTCAGAGACAGATTGGATGTGAAGGATAACCTATGGGAATGAGACAAGATGCACTCCTATCTACCAGTGAACATGGTGGTACAGAGACGACTATCCTTGTGATACCAAAACTTCTGAAAATCAAAGTTTTCTCCTAAATTTGATGGCAAAGCCTAACTTGATCTTGTATGTGACTAAGTACCATCCACCCTCCCTCTCTGTGGGAGATCGTTTCCAGGACCCCTGAGGATACCAAAATCTGTGGATGCTCAAGTTCCTTATATAAAATGGCGAAGGATAGTCCACTCTTTGTGCTCATACATGTGGAGCCCACAGATATAATTTTTATATAACCCACCTAATATGACTATTTACACTTCTGCAGACGTATTAATGTATTAGATTATGGAAAACTTCCCAGACTCTTTGTAAAATATGTCCCAGTATGGTTGTGGAAATAGTCATCACTTCTGTGTTCCAGGCGTGAAGAAGGGGAAGAGTAAGGGGCAAAAGGTGAAAAATGCCAGCCCAGTCAGCACCCTTACCACCCACTTAAAGAAGCTTTTCCAAAAGCCCCACCCAGCAACTCTGCTTATGATTTATATGTTGGAATTTAGTCCTACAACCTCCCCTGTCTTCAAGGGGAGCTGGCAAATGTAGTTCCATTAGTTGAGAACATTGCTACCTCTAGCAAAACAAAAAACGAATTTCTTTTAAAATGCAGAAAAGGAGAATGAGCACTGGGGAGGTGAAGAGAGTATTTGCAATAAGAGGTCAACAAGGGTAATGGAGTATTTTTGCCAGGAACCAAGTTTCCAGTAGATCTAGCCTCTGCCTTTCCCTAGTACGGGGTTCTCAAGTGTCCTCCCCTAATCAGCATTTGCATCACCCAAAAACTTGGTGGGAATGAAATTTTCTGGCCCACCATAGACCTCCTGACTCAGAAATTCTGGGGGTCAAGCCAGGAATCAGAACTTTACCAAACCCTCCTGGTGATGCCCCTAAATTTTGAGAACCACTGTCCTAGTGCAGTGGTGCCCAGCTAATGGCATGCATGAAAGTCACCTCTGGAGTTTTTAAAACTACATGAGCCTAGCACTCTGTCATGGAAGGTTCTGGGTAAAGTAGAGCTTGGATAAACTTCCTATATGTGAATTTTTTTAAATGTTGCAAGTGATTATGATATAGCTAATAATTAAATGAGCATTTGGAAGCCACTTCCCTTCAGGCTTTTTGGCAAAAGTTGGTCATGACTCTGCTTTTGAGGGGAACTTAGACTCTGGGAGCAGGCCATCAAAGGGATTATTTTACTTTGAACATTCGGTAAGAATTGGAAACAAAAAATTGGAGGGGAACTGTAGCCTCTTTCAATGGATTTAGCTAAAGCCAATGGTTATTACCCTCTCAGTCTCTGAATCCCAGGGAGTCCCAGTCTCTGATTAGGGGAGCCTTTGGCTTCTCAGGAGGGGGCCACGAATGACCTGGTTGATTACCTGGATTTCTTGGGGGAAGGCTCAGGTTGAGGTTGCCATAAGGAGTAACTAGAGCCCTGGGGCATGTGTGTGTATATGTGCTTACCTATGTGAGCACTGATGCGGGCTAAGGCTAACAAGGTTGGGGCCCCAGGTCTCTCACAGCTGCAGACAGTTCTCAGAGACTTCAAATCTGCCCTCACAAATGAACCTGTGGCTCTCAGATGTGCCAGGATCTGAGTCATGTTTTGTCTTTCCACCCTGCTCGTTGTGTAAGTGTCTTGGGGGACCTGGAGAGATTCTTATCTCTCTAGCTCCTGCCTGGCATACTGCAGACAATGTCTTTTGGGTAAGTGCATGGCGGAAACAAATCATGAATGGGAGTTGTATACCTCCATTTCCCTTTCTCTTTTCATATAGCTGTAATGTCACAGCCTGATGAGGACAATCCCCACTTTCAAGTACCACATGCCACTGTTCTCTCTGCTTACCAGTTATCAGAAAGGTCTACTGCTACCAGCATCTTTTGTTGCTGACTGAAACCTGGAATACATATGTATGGAAAACTGATAGTTTGCATAGAATTTTCTTTCTTCTCAGACATATTTCAAGACTTTACATTAACCTTAAAAACATCCTGAAAATATAAGAAGCATTAGGCTATCAAATCGAAATTCTTGGAGTTCCTCTCGTGGCTCAGTGGAAGTGAATCTGACTAATATCCATGAGGATGCAGGTTCGATCCTTGCCCTCACCTGGTGGGTTAAGGATCTGGCGCTGCCATGAGCTGTGGTTTAGGTCACAGATGCAGCTTGGGTGTGGCATTGCTGTGGCTGTGGCATAAGCCAGCAGCTACAGCTCTGATTCGACTCCTAGCCTGAGAACCTCCATATGCCATGGGTACAGCCCTAAAAAGACCAAAAAAAAAAAAGTTGAAATTTTTTTTAATGATGGCCCATTCTGACCAATGTAAAGTGGTACCCTCATTGACTTTTGATTTGCATTTCTCCAATAATTAGTGATGTTGAGCATTTTTTCATGTGCTTGTTGGCTATCTGTATTGTCTTCTTTGGAGAAATGTCTATTTAGGTCTTCTCGCCTTTTTTTCTATTGGGTTGTTTGGTGGTGGTTGTTGTTGAGTTATTGAGCTCTTTGTTTATTTTGGAGATTAGGCCCTGTCTGTTGCATCATTTACAAAGATTTTCTACCATCTGTGGATTGTCTCTTCGTTTAAGAAGTCAGCAAATAACAAATGCTGGAGAGGATGTGGAGAAAAGGGAACCCTCCTACACTGTTGGTGGGGATGTAAATTGGTACAACCACAATGGAAGACACTATGGAGGTTCCTCAGAAAACTAAATATAGAACTGCCATGTAATCCAGCACTCTTTCATCCTGGGTATGTAGCCAGACAAAATTTTCATTCAAAAAGATACATTCACCCCTGTGTTCATTGCAGTACTAGTCACAAAAGCCAAGACATGGAAACAACCTAAATGTCCACTGACAGATGATGGATTAAGAAGATGTGGTACATATATGCAATGGAATACTACTCAGCCATAAAAAGCACAAAATAATGCCATTTGAAGCAACATGGATGCAACTAGAGATTCTCATACTGAGTAAAGTAAGTCAGAAAGAGAAAGACAAATACTGTATTATATCGGTTGTATGTAGAATCTAAAATATGGCATGAATGATCCTATCTACAAAACAGAAATAGACCATGGACAGGGAGAGCAGACTTGTGGTTGCCAGGGGGGAGAGAGAAGGAAATAGGATGTATGGGGAGTTTGGGGTTAGTTGATGCAAACTATTACATTTGGAATGGATAAGCAATGGGATTCTACTGTACAGCACAGGGAATGATGTCTAATCTCTTGGGGCAGAACATGATGGGAGATGGTTTGAGAAAAAAAATGTGTGTGTATATATATATATATATATGTATATATATATATATATATATATATATATATATATATATGTATGTATGTATGACTGGGTCACTATGCTGTACAGCAGAAATTGACACAACACTATAAATCAACTATACTCTGACAAAAATAATTATAATTCTTATATGGTCCAGTTAGTCCTTCATCAGAGTTGGTTATTTTCTCAGATAAAAGAATCTGTAAGGATCAATTTTACATTCCCTCCTATAATCTGCCACACATGGAGCTCATGTTCCTTGCTGGATTATTTCAATTACTTTCACTTCAGACAGTGCTCACACTGTCTTGGTAATAAATAGATCTCTAATAATTTCACTCATTTAGCATAGGTAGGAGTGTAATTTTTTATTCAACACAGTAGTGGATCTCTATTAATGAAATGCTGGAATTATTTATTCTAAATAGTCATGATACCTGTTTACTTCATGGAAATATCTATAAACATTAATACTGTAATACCCATACTGTCATGATGACTGAAATGATATTGCACAAAGGGAGTTCATAGGTCCATAGGTCTTTAAGTTCCTCAAGCACAACCCTAGCTCCAACTTTCTTTAGATTGGCCATCTTCTCCCTCTCAAAAGTAATAAGCCTAGTCATTTAAGGTCTATGTTTAATAGGATTTATCTCATTTTATATAGGCATTTATAAAATTTCATTCACCATAGATCCTGGGAAATAAGTCAAAATTAATTCCTTTTGTAAATTAATTAAAAACTGTGGAAAGTCCATATAAAATAGATGAAGAATAGCTAGACTAAAAATGACCTGACAGGGCATTTTAAAACCTCTAGGCATTTTGTCTCAACACTTTCTCATCTTTACTACCTCGTTGGGAAGTTGAATGGTTCTCAAACTTTAGCAGAATCCCCTAGAGGTCTTTTTAAACTCACATATTTCTGGGCCCCACTCCAGCATTTCTGATTCAGTAGATCTAATTTGCATTTCTAATGAGTTACCAGTTAACACTGAGGCCACTGGTCCAGAGAGCCACACTTTGAGAACCACCTCCCTAGGCCAGAAATCACTGCACACTCTTACTTGGTTAAGTCAAGTTGTTTTGGTTAATTATTCTCAGACAAGGGGTTTCATAATACTAGGGACATTTCCAAAACTAAACCAAGCAATGAACAATTGTAGCAAAACCCACAATGGGGATAGATATAACAGTTAACTTTTAAAGTTGAAGATATTAAAAAAAAAATTGTTTCCCACATCACCATCATTTTGTTTTCAAAGAACGTTTAATTACCAATACCATTTAATCACAGAATAATGGCCTGTCCCTTCAATTGCCTTCAATTAAATAAATTCAGCTTTACTCAAAGGTGACTTTATTGCAATGTCTCACCAAGGGCACGTTAGTGGAAACAGCCTGTGACAGGTACAGGCAAGATGCAGTTGAATTTTCTGTAGATACTTTTAAAACAATAGTATAGGGAGTTCCCGTCGTGGCTCATTGGTTAATGAATCCGACTAGGAACCATGAGGTTGCAGGTTTGATCCCTGGCCTTGCTCAGCGGGTTAAGGATCTGGCATTGCTGTGAGTTGTGGTGTAGGTTGAAGACGGGGCTCAGATCTGGCGTTGCTGCGGCTCTGATGTAGTCCCGAGGCTACAGCTCCGATTAGACCCCTAGCATGGGAAACTCCATATGCCACAGGTGTGGTCCTAAAAGAACAAAAAGACAAAAAAAAATCACTAAGAACAGGAAGTGTCAAATAAATGTTATTGTTATTATATTAATTATTATTATATAATCTTTACCATTACCTTTGGCTGTTGGAAAATAAATATAAGAGAGTCAACAGGAAGGTTACAACTTTTATGTTGTGCCCGTTAAGCGTCAGGCCTGTTAGGCTCTTTCACAGATAATATCCCAGGTAAAATTCTTAAGCATAATTTCACTGTCAGAAACCACCTAATTCTGTTTTTACCAAATACAAAGTATATATAGGCTTGGTTTCAAATAATACATTTTTAAGTGTAAATAAAAGAAGCCTTTCTTTTTTAATGTAGCCCTTTATGACTGAGTACCAGATTGTCTTCCTTTGCAGGCGATTCAGAGCTCAGTACCCAGGTGCTAGCTAGCCTCAGTACCATAGCAGTTAAACATGGTCCTTTTGGGAGTTATTGGTTTTGTTTTTTTACCCTCCTGTCTCATTGTATGAACTCTGTTGTCTATCACCTGGCAGTAAAACGAAACTCATGGATGATTCCTTTTTTTAGCTGAGCTTTGAGAGGCCAAAGCTAGATGAGCTAATAGCAATGGAGTGAGAATACATATGTTATCTAGACAAGCAAAACTTCCCTTTGCAACTCTTTATTAAAAACAATCAAAAACTTTCTTCCATTCCTACTGAGTTACTTATCTCTATTTTATAACCCTTCATCACGATTATTTTCAATTATGTTGACATATGATTCTGAATGGCTACGTTCAATTCATGGTCATTTACCAGAATGGAGAAATGAAGAGGTTAGCAAGGGCACTTGAAATCCAGAGAGACCAAGGACTGTTTGTCCATTAAGTGCAACTTGTTCACCAAGTGACATTTTATTTTTTTAGTAATAAGTATCCAAGTGGAATGATTTGCTCTTTTGCTCTTAAATTTGCTACTCTTAGCCTTTTTCTTATAGAGCACAAAACTACTTGTCATGGGCTTAAAATATTTTGTAATCAAATGAAGATGGTTAAGAATTATGAAGGGACCCAAAGTCACAAACTAGAAGTTAAAAAACTGACTCATTCCATAATTATATAACATAGATTTGATAAGATTATAATCCTCTAGCAATCAAAATGTGTAACTAAAATAGTACCCTCTCTGAGTTAAATATTATTTAAAACTAATAAATAAATATGCTCACTGGTACTCTTATTTTCTGTAATCCTAGAGTTGAAAGAACTTTCAGAATAGCATTGATATAATGTCTAACTATGTGTACAGGTATCTTGTGAAAGAAAAGAAAGATGCCAAGCCCAACACTGATGGGGGTACATGGCTTTGATCCCGATCTCAAGTAAGGGAAACACAGCACCCTTTTTAACCAGAGATATTTGAGTCTCTCTCATAAGCCAATAATTCAAGAGGCAAGTGTCAGTTGAAAGGAAAGGAGCTTTAATCAGAAAAGCCGGCAATTTGGAGAGAAGGTGAACTTGTGTCCAGAAACCAATTCTGAAGATTCTACTCAGCCATGACAGTTTTTAAAGAGAAAAATGGTGGTGCTGTAGGGGGTGGAGGTGGGGGATCAGTGAATCATCAAGGCAGGAGGTTGGGTTCTGCATCATCCTCCATTGCATGCAGACTGGCAGACTCTTTCTGCAGATATTATCTTGCCTGCATGATTATCCTCCCTGGAGGACTCTAGGGGGGCTCTTGGAGGTAGAGAGTTAGTCATTTTCTAACTGCTTAATTCTTCACTCATTTCTTTTTAATCTAAGAAAAGAATGAACAGGTTAGACAAGGCATGGTGTGCATTCAGGAGAGCTCAAGCCAGGAGTTAGGTTAAACTGCTTAGTGATCTCATTCCTATAATTAGATTTTTTCAAGGTTAGAGGGGAACAGAAATGAGCAAACAGAAAAGGGGCAAAAGAGCTGCTTTCATCACTAGCACATCCGATATCGCATTCACACCAGTACCTCCAAAGGCTGCGTGGTCCCTTCATTTCCCTTACTCTGAAAGAATGACAAGGAAAGTATAACCATTCATTCACTGTCCTTTGCTCTCTGTAGTTTGACCCTGAACTTTTGTCTTTGGTCTGCATGCTGCTTCATTTTTTAGCACGTTGACTAAGCATGATCTCAGTTAATAAGTAACTCTCAGGTGACTAATTGCAGAGTCCTTAAAGAGGAGCCTAGAAAGGATCCTAAAACATTGTTGACCTAATCAAATTCATCCTCTTTTTCATTCATAAAATTTTACTACTGTTCCCACTTTAGTATCAGGGAAAAAGTTGCTAAATGCACTACTGTTCTTCACCCATTAGACAGTTATGGACAAGAGAGAAAGCAGAGGAATAATCTAACAAAGGAGAATATTAGGGGTAATGTTTTAAAGAACAAATGTATTGAGGTTTTCCAGGTTATGTAAAGTTTCTAAAGAAACTTGGAAGGACTCTAATCCTCAAATGTCAAATACCTCCACTACCACATATATGCTGATTTTGTGTAAGAAATTCTCTGTGATAATTCTGCAATTTTCTGTGGAAGAAATGATAGTTATTTCCTGTTCTCCTTTAACCTGAACAGTCCTTTGCCCAGAAAAGTAGCAACTAGACAACATCTTGAAAGTAATCTTGCCCACAGCAAAGTCACACATTCTTTTCTTGCTGCAGATACAGATGAAATCCAAACTACTATAGTTACTTTTTAAAAACCTCTTATGTTAGGCAGATATTTGTCATATAGTTAAGAACATAATATAGTCATGTTTGTTGCTAAGTTTAAAATGTTGCTGCGTTAAATTTATTTGTATTAATTCCTTTGTGTCATCTGCTTGTTAATTTTAAATTTTTATGTTTTCATATGGTGGCAATACTAATTAGCTTTAGGGGATACTTAACTATGTGCCAAGCACTGTTCAAAGTGTGTTACATGCATTAACTTATGTATCTCTCAATGAAGTAAATATTATTACCCCAGTTTGCAGATGAGGATATGAAGCACAGAAGCATTAAGAAATTTTCCCAAAGTCTTACAGCCGAAACATGGAATGGAGATTAAACTCAGGCAGTCTGGGTCCAGAATTTACATGTTCTAACCTCATCACCTTTATATTATAATCTTTAACAAATATTATTTCTCTAGAGTTCACAATGGAATGGTGGGTGAGAGTAGAAAATTAAACTTAGGGAAAGAATAGTTGTCCTTCATCAATAATTAGGATGATTAGTATTTACTTTTGTTTCATTTGCATTAACTTATTATATTTTTATTCATGAACTTGCCCCACTCAGTTTTAGATGACAAATATAAAATTATTTGTTCCTCAAAGAACTCACAACCAGTAGGCTGCTTATATTGTCATCAGGGCTTTGGCTAAATGCCTGGTGAATTAATATGTAATTATTGATAAGCACATTTGTTTTTGCTTAATTATACAGAATGCTTAATGTAGGTGCCCCCAAATCACTGCAGCATCCAAATTCCTATCTCACAATGTAAATACAGTCTAGGAAGTGTGCCTTAGAAAATGTAGCCAATTCTTTGAAAAACCACGGATTTGTTATTATTTGAGAAAAATGTTCATCATTGAGTTTCTTTTTCTCCCAATAATATTAAATCATCTTTCTCCACCTCCTTCTTCCCTCTTCTCCCTATCTCAATCATACTCTCATATTTCACATTTTAGTTCATATCATTTATATTATGTACCGTGTACCTGCAACTGTGCTGAGCAACATTTTCATTTCTAAGTATTTTAAACATTCTTTTTTCCTACATAATCCAATTTTTAAAAATTTAAATTCAGCACAGATTATGGCTTCCATCTTTCTTGTAAGCATACTCTTGTTTGATGATTTTCCATCTTTTTAACTTCTCCAGTCATTCTGTATACAGATCGCAGTCTCCTCTGTCAGTGATATCTTTCATTCCCACAAGGGTTTGAGTAGAGTGGGGGCTGGAATGAGGCTGAGAGAAGTCAGCCTGTCCACTCTCAGCGGGGATATGGGGGTTGTTCAAAGATTGTTCTTCCATGGAAGCATCTGATTATGCTTCTGTCCCTTGCTTGCCTCCACCCCTAACTGTGCTGCAATAACTGACCTATGACAGCTAATGAATCTGGCATAAGAGAGAAGTTCCAAAGTCAGTGAAACAGAAATGTATGAATTGACCATTTCATTGGATCCTTCCCAGTCACATTCTGCATTATGCTTATGGTCTATTTTGTCAGGACTGGTAATCCTTCCAGTGATAACTACTGGTCCCCTTTGGTATCAACTGTAGAGTTACAAATAACTTCCAACACAACATTGTAAAGCAACTATATTCCAAAAAAATAAAGTAAAATAATAAAAAAAAAACTTAATATGCTGGGTAAATGAATAACAACTGCAGGTTAAAACAACAACAAAAAATTTTTTTGCTTGGAATATCAGTGTACTTAACTTTCTGTACAAAGTCCTCTTCTTTGCTTGTTACACATTAACTTTTGGGTTTCTGTACAGTCACCATATGAGAGCTAAAACTGTTGCTTACTATTCATGGGGCAATGAGAATTGTAAAACATTGTACAGCAATAGCCTATAGCTTGGTATTAAACCTTTCCATGAGGGCATCGTAATGCTGCATATTCTGAGTATTGCCTTCAGACTACTTTAATAAATAATCCATTGTTCTATCAGTTGTATGATGGTAGACAACCATACTGACATGATAGACTGGATTTGTTTTTAATTTGGGTAAAATAACTTTCTTATGTCTTCTGTGTTTAATAGTCTTTGTTGATGATCATACATTGTAGATATTCAACTTATTTGCTGGTATTACAGTTTGTCATCTCAGTTGAGGGATATTATCTATGGATTCTCTTAGCTCTTCTGCCATTGTTAATTTGGTTCTTCAACAGTTCAGGTTAACTTATGTTTATTGAAGCCCTGTTTGTGTCATTCACTCTTCCAAAAACTGGGGGAGGGGGTGTGTAGGGAGGATTAATTTGTGGTCCCTACACTCAAAGAATTAAGCAATCTCTAGGAAGGGCTACAATTTGGATGTTAGGAAGTGAATGCTGGAGGGCTGAAGTTCCTTGGGTGTCATTGGATCCACTGTGTGGAACCCATGTCCCAGCATGGGCTTCAGGTGAGGCTTCTGGAAGATAGATGCTCTGGTCCAAGTATCAGAAAGTAGGTTAAAAACAAAAAAGAGTAGTATTCCAGAAAGGGAAATGGTATGTTTGCTGGAAAACCATAAAGAATTGGAAATATTAGAGTTTAAAATATATTAGAGAGGGAGTTCCCATCGTGGCGCAGTGGTTAACGAATCCGACTAGGAACCACGACGTTGCGAGTTCGATCCCTGCCCTTGCTCAGTGGGTCAAGGTTCCGGCGTTGCCGTGAGCTGTGGTGTAGGTCGCAGACGCGGCTCGGATCCTGCGTTGCTGTGGCTCTGGCGTAGGCTGGCAGCTACAGCTCCGATTCGACCCCTAGCCCGGGAACCTCCGTATGCCATAGGAGCGGCCCAAGAAATGGCAAAAAAGACAAAAATAAATAAATAAATAATAAATAAATAAATAAATAAAATGTATTAGATTATGGGAGATGAGCTTGGAAAGGTAGCTGAGGATCAAGTGATTGTTTTTTGCCATGTTTAGGAGACTTAAATTTATTTGAAGCCTTATCCCATGGACTCACCACCTGAGATTGTTTGCAAAATGTTGTGAATATATTTGTTGTTTGTTGTTGTTGTTTGGGTTGTTTGATATTATTGTATTTTACTTTTTTAAATTTTTTAAAATTGTAGTCGATTTACAATATTCTGTCAATTTCTGAGGTACAGCAAAGTGAACCAGTCATACATATATATATTTATATACACACTCTTATTCTCATATTATCTTCCATCATGTTATATTACAAGAGATTGGATATAGTTCCTTCTGCTATACAGCAGGACCTCATTGCTCATCTATTCTAAATGTAATAGTTTGCATCTATTAACCCCCAATTCCCAATCCATAACCCTCCCTTCCACTTCCCCTTGGTGAACACAATCCTGCTCTCCATGTCTGTGAGACTGTTTCTGTTCTGCAGATAGGTTCATCTGTGCCATATTTTAGATTCCATATATAAGTGACATAGTATTTGTCTTTCTCTTTCTGACATTATTTCAGAAAGAGAAATGACACTTTTTTTCTTCTTCTTTTTTTTTTTTGTCTTTTAAGGCCACACCCATGGCATATGGAGGTTTCCAGGCTAGGGGTCCAGTCAGAGCTGTAGCCGCCAGCCTACACCACAGCCACAGCAATGCGGGATCCGAGCCACATCTGCAACTGACACCACAGCTCACGGCAACGTCAGATCCCTAACCCACTGAGCGAGGCCAGGGATCAAACCTGTATACTTATGGGTGCTAGTTGGGTTTGTTAACCTCTGAGCCATGATGGGAACTCTTCTATTTCATTTTTTAAGGCTGAATAGTATTCTATTGTATATGTGTACCACATATTCTTAATCCATTCATCTGTTGTTGGACATTTAGGTTGTTTCCATGTCTTGGCTATTGTGAATAGTGCTGCAATGAACACAGGGATGCATGTATCTTTTTGAATGAAAGTTTATCCAGATATATCCCCAGGAGTGGGAGATTGTTGGATCATATGGTAGTTCTATATTTAGTTTTCAGAGGAATCTCAGTCTCCATATTGTTTTCCTTGGTGGTTGCACCAATTTACATTCCACCAACAGTGTAGGAGGGTTCCCTTTTCTTCACACCCTCTCCAGAATTTGTTATTTGTAGTCTTATTAATAACAGCCATTCTCACTGGTGTGCGATGATACCTCATTGTAGTTTTGATTTGCATTTCCTTAATAATTAGTGATGTTGAGCATTTTTTCATATGCCTGTCAGCTCTCTATATGTCTTCTTTGGAGAAATGTCTATTTAGGTCTTCCGCCCATTTTTCAGTTGGGTTTTTTTTTTTGTTTTTTGTTTTTTTTTTTTTTTGCTGTTGAGTTGTATGATTTGTTTGTAGTTTTGGAGATTAAGCCCTTGTTGGTTGCATCATTTGCAACTATTTTCTCACATTTTGTAGGTTGTCTTTTGGGTTTTTTATGGTTTCCTATGCTGTGCAAAAACTTTTAAGTTTTATTAGGTCCCATGGGTTTATTTTTGTTTTTATTTCTGTTGCCTTGGGGGACTGACCTAAGAAAACATTTGTACAGTTGATGTCAGAGAATGTTTTGCCAATGTTCTCTTCTAGGAGATTTATGGTGTCTTGTCTTATGTTTAAGTAATTAATCCATTTTGATATTTTTTTTGTATGCATGGTGTGAGGGTGTGTTCTAGTTTCATTGATTTATATGCAAAAATTCAATATTAATTTTTTTTGACAAAAACATCCAAAGCTTTCATTAGTTCTTAAAGTGTTCCATGTTCTGAAAATGAAGAATATTTGCACTGAGAGGTTTTAAGTGAATGACCATATGGTTCATTAATTAGAATAGAGTTAAGCATCATCACATAAATACTTCACATCATAACAGCTCTGATGTACAGAACTATGTCAGTTCAAAGATTAGAGTTGCCAGGAAGATTCCTACATGTACCCCAAACAAAACCATAAATTCATTAATTAATCAAATATTGAATTGAAACATATTCTTGAATCATTTGTCCTGGCATCATGGGAAATTTCCAGCCTTCTCCAATGAGAGGGTCAGATCTTGCTAACAATTAATGGCCTGAGACACTGTGGTAGGCACTGAGGAGAGAGTAATGACCAAAAGAGACACTGTTCCTTTTCAGAGCTTAGAGTCTAATGGGGAAAGCAGGCATTAATCAGATAATCACAAAAAGAAATGAGCAAGTTCAAAATGTCATCATTGCTGTGTAGTAAAAGATAAGATGTAATAGGGGAACCTCATGTAGAAGGCAAGTTAGGAAAGGTTTTCTTGAGGAAGTGACATTTGAACTGAGATCTGAAGAAATGAGTTGAAGTGTCAGCTGGGGAGGAAAGTAAAAGAGAGCCTAGACCCTAAAGCTCTGATGCAAGAAAGTTCTTGGACTGTTTTAGGAAAGGAAAAGAGGAACATAAAGTGCAGTGGGCAAAAGAGTGTGAGATGACTTTGGAGGTTAAACCATGCAGGGCCTAGTGGGCTATTTTATTATGAAGAAGAACATGGATCTTTACCCGAAGAATGACGAGAGGGAAGGCGGACACTGATATTTTTGAAAGAGCTCTCTAATTGCTGTGTAGAAAATGAACTAAAGGGTGACAAGTTGGGGAAAAGTTATCAAATAATATTCAAGTGTAACAACTGATAATACATAGATACCATATACTTTATTTTAGTTTATGAGTTGGTATAGATTTGCTTTAGTTTCCCACGTGAAAACTGATAAGGCTGAACTTGTAGTTTTATGACTTCCCCACAAGTGAGCTGAGAAATTGATCTCTGGAGACTTAAGACCAGTTCCTTTGGAGGTTCCCCTGTGGTGCAGTGGGTTAATGACTCAGTGTTGCTGCAATTGCAGCAGGGGTTCCATCTCTGGCCCAGAAACTTCTACATACCATGAATGTGGCCAAAAAAAAAAAAAATAGTGTAACTCCTAACAGCAAATATAATACACATTAAGGTAACAGCAAACTTAGGGAAAAAAAAAAGATTGAGAGGCCTGCTCTAAAACCCTTTTGTGGGAGTTCCTGTCATGGCTCAGTGGTTAACGAATCCGACTAGGAACCAGGAGGTTGTGGGTTCCATCCCTGGCCTTGCTTCAGCGGGTTGAGGATCCGGCGTTGCTGTGAGCTGTGGTGTAGGTTGCAGAGGTGGCTCAGATCCCGAGTTGCTGTGGCTCTGGCGTAGGCAGGGGGGCTACAGCTCCAATTGGACCCCTAGCCTGGGAACCCCCATATGCTGCGGGAGCGGCCCTAGAAAAGGCAAAAAGACAAATAATAATAATAATAATAAAACCCTTTTGTGCACTAACATTTCATGATTCTAGATCTTGAGAAAATCAAATTCCAATCCAACTCCCTTGTTTTTGCCAATGAGGAAAGGACAGCCCAAAGAAGGAAGAGGTTTGCTTAAGATTGCATAGCTCAATGTGTAGAACATCAGTCTCGGAGTTCCTGTCGTGGCATAGTGGTTAACGAATCTGACTAGGAACCATGAGGTGGGGGGTTCAATCCCTGGCCTTGCTCAGTGGGTTAAAGATCCAGCATTGCCGTGAGCTGTGGTGTAGATTATAGGCACGGCTCAGGTCCGGTGTTGCTGTGGCTCTGGCGTAGGCCGGTGGGTACAGCTCCGATTCGACCCCAAGCCTGGGAACCTCCATATGCCGTGGGAGCGGCCCTAGAAAAGGCAAAAAGACCAAAAAAAAGAACATTAGTCTCTTAACCAGTAATGCCAGTAATGCTGGGTTTTTTCTAATATGTATATTATCTTTATATTCTTACCTGATTATATTTGTAATCAGGTAATTGGTTATATTATAATTATCAGAATTGCAGGTGCTTTTCCCCCATTCCTTAGTTATGAACAGAAATATATTTTAAATTTTTTCAATGACTGATAAAAATGTATTGCTTTAAGATATCAAACATCATTTTACTGAAACCTGAAGCTTGAAAACTTCTGGGAAGAGACTTCCCCAGAGAACAGACTTCTTATTTTATTCTGCCTAAGCTGAAAGTATCACAAGACCAGCATTTCTATGTCCAAGTCAGTCCAAAGTCTGTAGGCATACAGACGTGATGAGCAGAAAGAGAAATTAGCTGAGCTTTTAATAGCTCTTTACTGGACGTGAACTTGAGTTTAAAGGTAAATCCAAAGTTTAAAGTTGAATTTGAATTTTACTATGCCAAATGGTCTTTTCTTAACCTAATCAGAATCTAAAGTATGAAGCAGGCCAAAGAGTATAGTAATATAGTCATCTGAGTTCTAGTCCTCAACTTTTCCACCCAGCAATTTTGTGACTTTGAGAAAAGTACCTTTCTCAGACTCACTTTCCTCATTTGAAGAATAGAAATAATGGTATTTCACAGTAAGCATTGAAGGACACAATATATAAAAAGGACAGTGTCATCAGAGTTTGGTATAGGAAACAGAAACTAGGGAGTTCCCATTGTGGTTCAGTGGGTTATGAACCTGACTAGTATCCATGAGGATGCAGGTTCAATTCTTCACCTCGCTCAGTGGATGTAGGATCTGGCATTGCCGTGAGCAATGGTATAGATGGCAGATGCAGCTCGGATCCCACATTGCTGTGACTGTGGCTGTGGCTGTGGCCGTGGCCAGCAGCTGCATCTCTGATTCAACCCCTAGTCTGGGAACTTTCATAATGCCATGGGTGTAGCCCTAAAAAGCAAAGAAAGAAAGAGAGAGAAAGGAAAGAAGGAAGGAAGAGAAAGAAAGAAAGAAAGGAGGAAGAAAGAAGGAAAAGAAAGAAAAAGAAAAGAAACAGGAATTCTAAGAAAGGGGTTTAATACACAGAAAATCAGTGGAAGGAAGGGGATTCCACGTGGCCACAGATTTCACACCACGCTACTATAATTGTGCTCCAGAGGTCAGGTAGCTGCTCCTGATGCCATCTCAGCCACAACTGTTTACATAGCTGGAGTCTCATAGCCATGAACCTGGTGACAAGACACTAGAAGTCTGAGTCCATCCACTGAAAACACATCTCTCTGACCTGCTTGCCAGTATTCAGAGCAGTAAAGAAATGGCTTTGTCTTGCCTCTCTTCAAATTTGCCATGAATGCATCTAATTCTTCATGGAGCCTAATTTATAAAAACAGCCTTAGCTGCAAGGGAGTTTGGGAAATGTAGTTTGTAGCTTTCCAGCTACCAAATAGAAGTCTGAAATGGAAATTGAGAGACCCAAATTAAGTATTTTCCACAAGGGTGTAGCCCGGGGTGGGGCATTACAACAGATGCCCAATAAATGATAGTGATTGTTGGTTTTGCTGCTGTTGGTATATTAGAAGCAGGAGTTTAGGTATCACTTAATTTCAATATGTAATTTACTTGCAAACTTGTATTAACCTTAAGAGGTTGATGTGCTTCTATTCTTAGGAGATGCACTAAGGATGCAATTAAATATAAATGTTCATCTATGTTGTGAACCTATTATTTATTTCTATGTATTGTCTGATTCAGCTGACAAAATAAACTAATTGAGAACAATAGGACTGAATTCAATTCACTATTCTATGACAGGATATGCCTTGCAGCCTCCAAGTATAAACAGCTGATTGATCTTATTAGAAACCTAGATACAAATCTAACTGTCAATGGTACAATCATTTTGAAATGATTATTTTCTAATGCTAATGAAAGTATAATTATATCAATAGTGCCATGCTCTCACTACCATTATTTTCATTTTTCTCTTCTTTTATTTTTTTGTTTCCCCTACTCATTTCCCTCTATTCTGATAAGCCTTTGGCACCAAGAAACCCTAAACAGGAGTTCCCGTCGTGTCTCAGTGGTTAATAAATCTGACCAGGAACCATGAGGTTTCGGGTTTGATCCCTGGCCTCTGTCAGTGGGTTAAGGAACCGGCATTGCCATGAGCTGTGGTGTAGGTTGTAGATGTGGCTCAGATCCTGCATTGCTGTGGCTCTAGTGTAGGTTGGAGGCTACAGCTCCGATTAAACCCCTCGCCTGGGA
Organism: Phacochoerus africanus; assembly: GCF_016906955.1. NCBI lineage: Eukaryota > Metazoa > Chordata > Mammalia > Artiodactyla > Suidae > Phacochoerus > Phacochoerus africanus. The sequence goes on from NC_062549.1 coordinate 82,114,824, forward strand.
ACCTCCATATGCTGCAAGTGTGGTGCTAGAAAAGACACAAAAGACAAAAAAAGACCAAAAAAAAAAAAACAGAAAGAAACCCTAAAGGAAATGTCTGTGTTTTTCTTTCCATCACCATTTTAGGATGAGAACAAACCTGCAAAATAGTAAGTTTGTGAAGTTCCCTGGTTTTTCTAATATAAGGACACCTGTTTTCCAAATACCCCTTTTCACCTAGAGATTCTTAGATTGTACTCTATTTTTGCTTAAGGAAGGGAAGATCTAATCGTAAGTGACTTACAGGAATAGTATTTACAGCGCTTTTGCAACCAAGAGAACATACCTAGAAGAATAGTTATTTAGGCATCTGGCCTGTCTTTTGAAAGTCAAGCAAAGGGTGATGTATCATACCTTCCTCGTATGTCTAGTTTGTGGCACACATTTTTCTTAAACTATTTTTATTCTCTATTTTATGTTTTCTAACCAATCACATTAGAAAGAAGGATACCTATGTTCAGAGTCAGTATGAGAAACTGAAATTTAACTGTTTAGAGTCAGTAAAATTGAAAACATCTTTTATTCACTTGTTTATTTAAGAAATGTTTTTTGGAGTTCCCACTGTGGTACAGTAGGTTAAGGATCTAGCCTGTCTCTATGGAGGTGCCAGTTCCATCCCTGGCCTAGTGCAGTGGGTTAAGGATCCAGTGTTGCTGCAGCTGTGGCATAGGTTGCAGCTCTGGCTTGGATTTAGTCCCTGGAACCAGAAATTCCATATGCTGTGAGGCAGCTGAAAAGAAAAAATAGATATATTTATTGGATACCTACTTAACTACATTTAAAATACAGAAAACTTTCTACATTGCATTATTTCTTTGCATCAAATTTTCTTTAGAGGCTTTAAGTATAAATCCTTTGCTAAAATACACACACACACACACACACACACACATATTTAGGTATGTCACTAGGGAATGACTATATACAGTTCCTGACTTCATGGAGCTAACATTCTAATTGCTTATAACATGAAAATTGGCAAAATAGTATTGTGTATAATAAATCAAGTACTGCTAAATAATGAGGTAGTGATATCGCATTATAAATATTATGATTTTTGTTGTTTTGTTGGTGGTATTGTTTAATAAACTTCATTTTTTTAGACAGTTTTAGGTTGATAGCACAATTGAGGGGAAAGGTACAAAGATTTCCCAAGTACCCCATCCCCTGGCACATACATTGTTTCCTCATTATCCATGTTCCTGGAAGAGTGGTACATTTGTTACAAAAGTTTACACCTTTAGTGCCATATATTCTACAGGTTTGCACAAATGTATAATGACACATAGCCACCACTATGAAATCATACAGAGTCGTTTCACCGCCTTAAAAATCCTCTGTGCTATGTCTATTCATCTTTCCTTCTCCCCAGCACCTGGAAATCACCGACCTTTTTAGTCTCCATAGTTTTGTCTTTTCCAGAATGTTATATATTTGGAGTCATACATATATAGCCTTTTCAGATTCATTTATTTTACTTAGTAATAAGCATTTATGGTTCCTCCATGTCTTTTCATAGATGATAGATCATTTGTCTTCAGTACTGAGTAACAATCCTCTGTGGGGATTTACCAGTTTATCTATTGACTCACCCACTGAAGGACATTTTGTTCCAAGTTTTGATAATTATGAGTAAAGCTGGTGCAGACATCTGTATACAGGCTTCTGTGTAGATATGTTTTCAACTCCTTTGGGTAAACACTAGGGGGTGTGATGGATGAATTATTTGGTTAAGAATATGTTTAGTTTTATAGGAACCTGTCTTCTAAACTACTGTACCATTTTGCATTCCCGCCAGCAATGAATGAGCATTCCTGTTGCTCCATAATCTCGTCAGCATTTAGCATGGTCATTGTTCCTGGATGCTGACCCTTTTAATAGGGTGTAGTGGTATCTTGTCATTGTTTTAATTTGCATTTCCCTGATGACACATGCCATGGAGCATCTTTTCATATGCTTATTTGCCATCTATATATCCTCTTTGGCAAGATTTCTGTTAAGGTCTTTGACCCATTTTTTTATCTGTTTTTTTTTTTTTCTAATAGTTGAGTTTTAAAAAGTTCTTTGTATATTTTCAGAGTTCCCTGGTGGCTCAGCAGGTTAAGGATGTGACAGGTCACTGCTGTGGCCCGGGTTCAGTCCATGGCCCGGGAACTTTCACATGCCACAGGCATGGCCAAATATATTAAATGAAATTAAATTTAAAATGAATATATTTATTCATTTATTTTGTATATTTTGGATAGCAGTCCTTTGTCAGGTGGGTTTTTGCAAATATTTTCACTTGGTCTGTGACTTGTCTTCTCATTCTTTTGACATTGTTGTCTTAGAACAGAAGGTTTTGATTTTAATGAAATTCAACTTACCAATTTCTTGCATAGATTATGCCTTTGGTGTTGTACCTAAAAAGTCATTTCCATACACAAGGTGATCGAGGTTTTCTCTTATGTTATCTTCTTGTGTTTTACATTTATGTTTGTGATCCATTTTGAGTTAATTTTTGTGAAGGCTCTAAAGTCCAGGTCTAGCTTCATATTTTTGCATGTGGATGTCCAGTAGTTCATCACCATTTGTTAAAAAGGCTATCTTTGTCCCATTGCATTGACTTTGCTCCTTTGTTGAAGAACAGTTGCCTGTATGTATGTAGGCCTATTGCTAGGCTCTTGTTTTGTCCCATTTATCTATATGTCTGGCCTTTCAGTAATACCACACTGTCTTTATTAGCGTAGACTTTATATTAGGTCTTATCAGGTAGTATCAGTCCTCCAACTTTGTTGTTCTTCTTCAGTGTTGTGGTGGCTATTCTTAGTCATTGCTTGTACACATAAATTTCAGAATTAGTTTGTTGATATCCACAAAACATGACATGAACCATCTTTTTCATATGCTTATAAACCATCTTTTATTTTATTTTATTTTTTTGGTCTTTTTTAGGGCTGCACCTGTGGCATATGGAGGTTCCTAGGCTAGGGGTCTAATTGAAGCTACAGCTGCCATCCTATGCCATAGCCACAGCAACACCAGATCCAAGCCACATCTGCAACCTACACCACAGCTCATGGCAATGCTGATCCTTAACCCACTGAGCGAGGCCAGGGATCAAACCTGCAACTTCATGGTTCCTAGTCAGATTCGTTTCCCCTGCACCACAACAGGAACTCCATAAGCCATTTTTATATCTTCAGTGTCACACACCATCTGCTCCATCGTCTTTCCTTTGCTCCTTTGTCAATGATCAGTTGACTCTATTTATGTGGGGGTCCATTTCTGGACTCTCTATTTCATTCATATAAATTTATTTTCCATCAGTACCACACTTTCTGGGTACTTTGTAGTTGGTGTATGTCTTCTGTGTGTTCTTTTTTCAAGGAATTAGTTTTTCTTTGATTTCTTTTGTCAGAATTTTGTAGCATTCCTAATATAGATTTTTAACAGATTTTGTTTGATTTACACCCACATATTTTATTTTTTGGATAAAGTATAAATTTTTTTTTAATTTCAAATTCAACTTGCTCATTGCTAGTATAGGAAAGTGACCGCCTTTTGTAGATTAACCCTGCATCCTGCAGACTTGCTATAATCACTTAGTAGCTCCAGAAATTTTTGTTCACTTATTTCAGTTTTTCTACATAGAGAGGAGGTCGTGTCATTTACAAATAAAGGCAGATTTATTTTTCTTTCCCAGTATGTCTACCTTAATTCCATTTTTTTCCTATTACAATAGTTAGGAATTTCAGTACAATTTGAAAAGCAGTGATGAGAAAGTTTATCTTTGCTTTTTTTTTTTTTCCTCAATGGGAAGCTTTGAATTCCTAACCATTAAGTATGATGTTAGCTGTAGAGTTTTTTCTTTCTCTCTATTTTTTTTTTGTAGATATTTTTTATTAAGTTGAGGAAGTATCCCTCTGTTCCTAGTTTGCTGAAAGTTTTTGTCATGAACGTCTGGGATTTTATCAAATTCTTTTCCTGGGAATCTACATGAATGAGCATGTGATTTTTCTTTTTTGCCTGTTTATGTAATGGATTTCATTAGTTGATTTACAAATGTTGACACAGCCTTACATACAGGGATAAATCCCACTTGATCAAAGTATAATCCATTTTATATATTTTTCTATTTGCTAATATTTTGTTGAGGATGTTTGCATCTATGTTCATGTGGTTTTCGTGTAGTGTCTGTCTGATGTTGTTATTATTACTCTAATAAGTTATTAGAGTAATACTGGACTCACAGAATGACTTGGGTATTCCTTCTGCTTTTGTCTTCTATATGAGATCATAGAGAATGAGTGTAATTTCTTAGGTGTTCGGTAGATTTCACCAATCTGGACCTAGTGCTTTCTGTTTTTGGAAGGCTATTGATTATTGATTCAATTTCATTAATAGATATAAGTCTACTCAGATTGCCTCTTTCTTTTGTGTCTTTCAAAGAATTAGTCCATTTCATCTAGATTATCAGATCCGTTGGCATAGAGTATTTTGTAATATTCCTATATTATCTTTTTAATTTCCAAGGATCTGTAGTGATGTCCCTTCTTTCATTTCTGATGTTAATAATTTTTATTTTTTCTCTCTTTTTTTTTTTCCTGGTGATAGGATTATAGATTTTATTGGGCTTTTCTAGGGACCAGCTTTTCATTTTGTTTACTTTATCTATTGATTTCCTCTTTCATTTTTTATTGATTTCTGGAGTTTCCTGGTGACCTAGAGGTTAAAGACTCAGTTTTGTCACTGCAGCAGCTTGGGTCACTGCTGTGGCTCATGCTCAGCTTTTGGCCCAGGAACTTCTGCATGCTGTGGGTGTGGCCCAAAAAATAAGTAAAATAAAGTTTATTGAGTTCTGCTTTGGTTTTTAGTATTATGCTTAATCTGGATTTAGTTTGCTCCTTTTTCTTTTCCTGTTTCCTGAGGGAGGCATTTAGATTAACCTTATGCTCTGTTTAAGCCTCCTTGGCAAATGCCAACCTGAGTATTCACATTCTGAAATTCCACTGTTATTATTAATAAGTGCATGTTGAACTCCCTATATTTGAGGGATCCAAAGATATAACAGACAAGTCCATATACTGGAAACAATATTTTATACCAGTTATATCATGTTCTTAATTCTCAAAAAATATTCCCATATAAATACAAATAGATCAGGAGAGAGAAGTAGTTGAGGGGCCACAAGATCTAGGAAAAGTCTTATATGGAGGTGAGACTTGACTAGATAGTAAAAGGAGGTAAGAAAAGGCAAGCATTCTACAAGTGAATCTTTGAATAAAGATGTGGGAGAAAAGATATGCAATTTCAAAGAAACATAAAATGAACATTTTGGCTGGAGTGAAATTGTCCATGTAGTAGGGTGTAGGTATTGAAGGTACATTTAAGAAAATAAGTGCCAGAAGATAGAGAAGATTTAATTTGGGGTCTGAGAATTTAGAATCTCACCAACAGAACAATTTATGTCATATAGAATACCTCAGTGCAGGTTTATGAAGTCTGCCTATAGCCTTTGTAGATGAATAGTTTTCTCGGCTTAGTGACATGATAAATACAAAACTGGCCTCTTTGATAGCAAAAGATTATGAAAAATTAGGAACCTTGGTGGAAGGAACATTCCTTATCCAATATCATATATATATATGAACAAAGTGTCTGGTTGCTTACAACTGTAGGAAGTATAGTAAAAATCATGCTTTTAACAGGAAAAGTTAAAGTTTTCACAGCATGGATTTGTGTGGCATTTTCCTGATATTAAGTCAAGAACTTTTTTTTTTTTTTGTCTTTTTGCTATTTCTTGGGCCGCTCCCGCGGCATATGGAGGTTCCCAGGCTAGGGGTCCAATCGGAGCTGTAGCCTCTGGCCTATGCCAGAGCCACAGCAACGCGGGATCCGAGCCGTGTCTGCAACCTACACCACAGCTCATGGCAACGCCGGATCGTTAACCCACTGAGCAAGGGCAGGGACGGAACCTGCAACCTCATGGTTCCTAGTCGGATTCGTTAACCACTGCGCCACGACGGGAACTCCTAAGTCAAGAACTTTGTAACCTGACCACTTTCAGCAGAATTGCCTTTATTTCAATAACTCCATCTTTGTTGTGATTTCATAATTCTGTGAGTTGATGCTAAACTAATGAAACATGATCTACTGGCTAAAAAAATAAAACAAACTTCTCTACCTACCATATCTGAGTGATAAATTCCTGTAATGTCCCAATACTAGAATACTAAAACCCTGGTAATCTTTAATGGCATAATAATGAGAAACAGGTAATATAATATAGAAGTTAGCTTCATTACTTAATGGCTATATCACAAAAATATCACTGAGTGTTGATAACAGCATTATAACTCACGTCAACAAGATTTTAAATTAAACCTAAGCTTAAGAAATTTTTACTTTTAGTTCGTGCCTTTTCTGTGTTATCCATACAAGGATACAATTTTTAAAAGAAAGATATTAATAATAAATTTATAAGCTAAAGGTAATGAGGCAAATAATTTTTTCTGTTCAAAGTGGTATATAGAGAGATTTTTAACTAGCCCTTTGGAAATGATAGCTAATAGAATGATAAGCATTTTATAGCTAGAGATTTTATAACTAATTTCATTCCACTGAGATGATTACATATTAGTCTTTCTCATTCAAGTTATGTGATATTTTAGCCATGCAGCAACTGTCATGCTGGCCTGTGGGACATTTTTTCCCTGACATATTCAGAGATTAGATTCAGATTTTCCCAATATAAGATGATCTTTTATATTTAAATCCATAAATCTAGACATAAGTAATATGGAATAACCTGTGTAAGTAGAAATCAATATTTCTGACTTATTATTTTGAATATTAATTTCCAAATTCAACAGCAGAGTTCCACAGTGTCACTGAAGGGCTTAAAAAATTCCCTCCAACTACTAATTAAGCTGACAAATAAGGGAAACTTTAAGTTAGTTAAAATTATGAAACAATGTGGACTAGTAGCTCTTCTCCCAGTATTTTCTGAATCTAACAACCACCAGGACTAATTTGAAAGAGAGTCCTTAAACCTTTGATTCTTATTTAACACTAATTTTAAACCAGAGATTAAGTTTCTATGTGATCTGAAGGATTTAATTTTAAAAGGAAATAAAAAAGGTTACATCAAAATCTTAGATTTTTATGACTTGGTTTTGTTCATAAAAAGCTCCATTCACATAATCTCCCATAATTTCAAATTTCAATACAATGTCCCTTGTTTAGTAGAAGAGGTTGTTTAAGAACTTTCAGGGTCAAAGATTCAGTAAAGTCTTGTCTTTATGCCCAGATCATTGTTCCTAGGGAATAAGCTAATTTTTTTTAAAAATATAATCCCCATGGCTGCCTATTTATTCTTCCTTTTGTTAACTTTTGAGACTTGGGGTACTCAAGCAGTATCCCATTAATCTTATCTACTCAGTTTCTTGTATGTGTCAACAGCATAGGGGCACTGAGAGGATACAAAGTGGTAATTGTAACTTAAAACAAAGTTATGTAGATAATTCAGTAAATTGTGGTTTTGACCCAACAATATAAATAAGTAAAGCATTTATTCAGAGTATTTTAGTCACTATGACTCACTGTGGAATCAGGCCATTTATGAATTACTGTTACCAGATCTGACACTCTTGTTGGAGAAAGCTGGAAAATTTTCCATGATGCAAAGACAAATGATTCAAGAAGGTGGTATTTAATTTTACATATAATTGACATTTTCATCACTAACCCACTCCAATGCAATATTTGCACTTTACGTTAAATGTAACTCTAATATCTTCTTTACTCAGGGGAATTGGCATTATCACATGAATTAAAAGTGCCAAATTCTGAATAACTCTCATTGAATGTTGACATCACAGATGTCATTTATAAGAGAGAAGAGGCTCAAAATAGAAAAGCGTTTTCCCTTTTTCTTCTACTGTGAGATGTTTTAAAACTTTAAAAAGAAAGAGGGTCCCAACTGACGGAGTTTTATCTACATTTGGTGTAGAAGTGTTATTTTCGTTTTGATTGTCTATGTACTTAGGTAAACCTTGTACCCCAGGCTCTGGCTTGGACTTAGGCAGATCTTAAATGACCATCAAGGGGTTCCTGTCGTGGATCAGTGGTAATGAACTTGACTAGGATCCATGAGGACACCGGTTCAATCCCTGGCCTCACTCAGTGAGTTAAGGGTCCGGTGTTGCCCTGAGCTGTGGTGTAGGCCAGCAGCTACAGCTCCGATTAGACCCCTAGCTTGGGAACTCCCATGAGCCATGGGTGGAGCCCTAAAAAAAAAAAAAAAAAAAAAATGACCGTTAAAACCTGAGCTCCCCCAGTGGTGAGGCATGTCTCCTGCCTATCTTTTCTTCCCCATCTCTCCTGCTAAGTTCCTTTCAACTCTTTTTGTAACCTATCATTTATTAGCTTGTCTCACTTACCTTAATCTTTTTGAGGGTGGCTAGATTAGTTTACTGTGTCTGTCATAACAAAGTGCCACAGCTGGCAGCTTAAACAACAGAAATGTATTTCCTCATGGATCTGGAGGATAGAAGTCTGAGATTAAGGTGCCAACAGTCTTGTTTTCTTCCAAGACCTTTACTCTTTGGTTTGTAGATGGCTACCTGTTTTCACTCGTCTTCCTTCTGTGTGTTGGTGTCCTAATCACCTCTTTTTATAAGGACACAGTCATAGTAGATTAAGATCCACCCTAATTTTAAGTTATTCACCTGTTTAAAGCTCCTTCTCCAAATCCAGTCACACTCTGAAGTAATTGGGGGTATATATGAATGTGTATGATGGGGGCACAGTTCAGTGCATGACAACAGCCCAGGATGGACACCATGCTTGTTGATCAGAGGCAGGATTCAGTTCTTCAATCCCATTGACCTCCCTGGAAGGTTCTGGGGAACTGCTCATCTCGGCGATCAGAGGAACTATGGTAGGAGAAAGGTATTCCAGCATCAGAGGTCTGCCCCAAGACTTAGGTCTTCAGTTTAGCCAAGTTCTGGTCAGGATGCCTCTGTAAGGGCAACAAAATAAGGTTTGCTGAGTATACCTATTGTGTACCAACACTGTGCTAGCTGTTTTACATACACTTATCTAATCGAATCCTTAAAACATACCTAAAAGGTAGGAACTGTCAGTATTCTCATTTGGGATCAGAGGAAACCACAGTTTGGAGATATTAAATGATTTGCCAAAGAAGAGAAACGGAGGAAAAAGACATTAGCTGCATGTTAAATAGAGTGATTTATCTAGACAAAACTCAGTTGAGAAATAATTTTGAAACACTTTAGCCCTTTTTCCAAAAACAGGGAGTGTTTTGGATAATAATGTATCAGTGGAAAGAACTTACACAAAGGCAGCATATTAAATCTTTGTAGAAAACAAAGTCCCCTGGAGACAAATAAGACCTTTTCTTTAGATCTCAACTGAGATGAGAACCTGCAATGCCTTGGGTGTCAATTAAACATAGTAAGACGTTAGCTTTACTAGTATCAGACTCTATGGCCTTGCTCCCTCAAAGCTACAGTTGATAATGGTTTTTTGCAGTGACCAAAGTTAGAGTGGGTTTTTGGCTCCTTTGCTGAGTCAGATAATTTTTTTGAATTAATAAAGGAAGGCAGGGAAGGAAGAAGGGAAGATGTCCCATTAAAAAAAAAAAACAAACCCAAAAACCTTGTACAATGCACCAATGACAAGGTAAATTTGTATTGTGTTTGAGTTCAATTAGTGTAATCTTTAGCATTTGTTAAGTACCAAGAACTGTTAAATGATATAAATGTACATTATATCATTTATTCAAGTATAATCAATAGTCCTTATCCTTATTAGCTTTATGGATTTTTAAATTATTTTTAATTAGATTTTTTGGTAATAAGTATGAAAGCATACCACATGACAGATACAAGTAATGACAAACATCTTCTCTTGTGTGTGGTTGGTATGATTTTACTATTTATGAATATACTCATGGAAAATGCTGTGTGTTGCCAGCTAGAGATATGTGTGCTATTTAGACATAGCATGCTTTAAATGAAAGTTGACAAACCATGGCCCATTAGCCAAACTTGGCCCACTTCCCGGTTTTTTAAATAAAGTTTTATTAGAACACAGCCATACCTTGTTCATTTGCATAATATCCATGACTTCTCTCTCTCTGCATCAACAGAATTGTGTACTTGCAACGGAGATTATATGGCTTACAATGCCTAAAATATTTACTACTCTGTCCTTTAACAGAAAAGTTTCATGACCCCTGATTTAGATGATTATCTGGCCTATATGAGGTTTTTTTTTTTTTTTTAAGTTCTCCAAGAAGTTTTATTTGCTTTCTATTTGTTGGTTGGTTGATGGCTTAAAGTAGAGATTCTAAAGTCACAAAGTGCAAAAGTGATTTGGGAGGAAGAGGGTCCAGGAAGAGCATTTGGGCAGAAGGAATTGCCTGTCTAGAGACCAAGAAATAATGACAAAAGGTAGAGTATTCAAGTAATTATTTGAAATGAGAAATGAGAGTGGATAGAATTTAAAATCTGAAGGTAGCAAGTGGTTATAGTGGAATTGGCAGAAGTGTTTTTGATATGATTTGGAATAGTAGATTGGGTCCAGGCTGTGATGGGTTGTGCTTTGTTTTTTTAAATAAGAAGCAGTGTAAGAAAATTCTAGTGACAGTACAGAGAATGAATTGGAGGAAAATCAAAAGTATAATAGAAAACTGGTGCTTCCTACCTCTAATTGAGTTTTATCATGTCCCAAATGTATCTCTATAAGCTAGAAATGCTAAACATCAGCATCTTCTGCTATCACTTATCTTTAGGAAATGCAAAGTGCATTAAAAAAGAGAGAGTGGGAGTTCCCGTCGTGGCGCAGTGGTTGGTGAATCCGACTAGGAACCATGAGGTTGCGAGTTGGATCCCTGCCCTTGCTCAGTGGGTTAATGATCCGGCGTTGCTGTGAGCTGTGGTGTAGGTCACAGAAGCACCTCGGATCTTGTGTTGCTGTGGCTCTGGCGTAGGCTGGCGGCTGCAGCTCTGGTTGAACCCCTAGCCTGGGAACCTCCATATGCCTTGGGAGCAGCCCAAGAAATGGCAAAAAGACAAAAAAAAAAAAGAGAGAGAGTGATGGAATTGAGAGGATTGTACAAAATTCCTCTGGGATTCTTTCCGTTCTTAATTTCTGTGATTCTGTTTTCCAAATGAGTCAATTAATTTTCAGTTGACCTAACCATAAGAACCAGTATCCCAAAAGTTCCTTCAAATTTACTGTTACTATGATTGATTGAAAGAGCAGTTGTGATCAGAAACTTCTTGAAAAGGGCTGCTGGAAAATCTTTTTAGGAGATGTCTTAGGCCGTTTTGGAGTGGTTTGCTTTTAGTTTGGGTTTAGTTTTTTCTTAAATCATCCGTAGTGTATCCCTCTGAAGATAAATCATTTCTACCTGCCTTAGGGGAGTCACAGGTCCCAGGTGGTAGGCATGTGCCTGCACTAAAGAAAGCATCACCGAAGTTGGCACTAAATTGTTCTGTTGGTAATGATTTCATCTAAGAAAGATAAGGATTGAGTAAATCAATAAAGATCTCATCTCAGACTCAGAGAGTAAGAAAGAGATCTGGCTAAAATACTCAGGCCGATGGCATTTAAGGGAGTCAACAGACACAGGCTAGGTGACTCTGAATCCTCACATAGGGAAGATTTTCTTTTTGGAAAATCTGTTTGATCTGACTTCACTCTTTTTAAACATGAATTCTCTATGTTTCACGGATCTTTATGAGAGATGCCGAGATTAGAGATATGTATGTTTAGCATAAAGAAGAATAATAAAGGAGAATAGCATGCATGACCCCGGAAACCTCAGTTGAGCTACTTGCTGTTTTGCTTCACGTAGCAGGGTCATAGAAAGCACAGCACAGTTAAAATGAGATTTCCAGGACTCAAATCCTAACTCTGCTTCTTAGCTAGCTGTGGGGCCCAAACCTCAGTTTCTGAACTGTCGTGTAGCGATAATAATCATAGATCAGTAAGTCTTAAATGAGATAATGAATGCAAAGCATTTAGAACAGGGCTGCTGTTGTCACCACTATTGTTGGGGTTATTACTGTTATTTATATCTGTTAAGAATCTGGCTGCTAGAAACAGAAGTGCCAAAAATAGAACAAATTAGAGGTTTTCTGATTGTGAAAGAAGAAGTGAGGAGGCAGTGTGTGATAATGCTTTGGTTTAACGGCTCAGAATTCAGGCCCAAGATCTCTGCAATAATCTTGGCCTTCCCCTTGTGATGACCTCTTAGTTCTTGGCTGTCCTGTATCTAGCATCACATGCTCATTCCAGGCAGAAAAAAACTTCTGGGCAAAGGGCAACAGGGTACTATCAGCTGAGCCTGCCTGCCTTTAAGGAGCTTTCCTGTAAACCCCACCCTACACCTTTTGCTTAAGTGACATTAATCAGAAATTACTCACCATCCTCCCCTCCCCCATCTGTAACAGGCTATGCACTTTGTTATGCTCCAACAAACTCAAAATTCTCTTTATATACGGGAGAAGGGGAGAATGAGGATTGGGTTCTACCACATTATTTTCAGTGTTGTTGTTATGCTGTCATTACTGCTATTATCTTGAGACACTGTCATCTTTCTCTGCTGTAAAGTTCCCAAAGATAGAATCCATAGAAAGAGAATCCCTCTCTCTGTTTTAAAACAAATTTCTTTTTTTTTTGTCTTTTTTTGCCTTTTCTTGAGCCACTCCCACAGCATATGGAGGTTCCCAGGCTAGGGGTCTAATCAGAGCTGTAGCCACCGGCCTACACCAGAGCCACAGCAACGCAGGATCCGAGCCATGTCTGCAACCCACACCACAGCTCATGGCAATGCCGGATCTTTAACCCACTGAGCAAGGCCAGGGATCAAACCCGCAACCTCATGGTTCCTAGCCGGATTCATTAACCACTGCACCATGACGGGAACTCCTAAAACAAATTTCTTCAGTCTGTCAATGTTATTCTTGAAAATAGCACCAGAAGAATATGCCAATAGTACACTCACCTATATTTTAATTCATTGGGTCCTGTTTTAGCCTTAGACATCACCATTCAGTTCTAGGTAGTTTAAGAGAAAATTAAACATTAAATAAATTATCTAGATTTTTTGATGGGACCAAGGTAGAGTTATACCATTCAAAATAAGTCTTAGAAACTAAGAACCAAGCTACTCTAAATGAAAATTTTAAACTTATAAGCCTTTAAGTAATTCATTGTTTTATACTATTCCAAAAACTTAAAGAACTTTTGGAGTATTTTTAGGCTACTGATATTCTTGTTTGAAAATACTTTAAGATTAATTCATGATATAAAAAGTATTTCCCCTAAGCATGTTTCTGTCATAACTGCCTCTTTCTGAAAGTCTGTTTACTCTCCTTTTTTGACAGGAATATAATCACTCATTTCTTACCCTCCTGAAATCTTCTCCAGTTCTTTCCTGCCCTGAATTATTCATTGCAAACCAGCCATGCTCTTTGCTGGCCTAGGGACGGAGTCCTTCCCATTCTGTTCATGAAGCTCAATGTTGCTATGTCAGTAGAAGCCAGTGATGGAAATTGGGCAAGAAGCTTCTTTGTAATTAACAGTCAACTTGGAGAAAGAGTAGCTGATAAGGGTACGAAAAAGAAGAGAAAAAGGGAACACGATGCATGTACATAATTATCAAGTAATTATTTAATTATCAAGTATTTAGGGACTGCATAGACAAGAGCGAAAGGGGCATTTCTTGCTCTAAGAGTATAAAAGAAAGGATATTTCAAGTGGTAAATTCTCTTCTCTGCTCATGCGCATCAGGAAAGGAAGTGTGACTAGAGCCAAAAGCATGCTGCTCTTAGTAGGCTGTAATGTCAGACTCTATGAGAGCCAAGCCAAGAAGGCTTGATGTCATGCAATGGGAAACAGGAAGTCAGTGGAAGTTTTGAGCTGGGAAATAATTAGTGTCCCGGGAAAGTGTATAATGTTCAGAGGTTACTCTGGGTGATGACAGTGGTAGTGGCTGGAGCATGGGCGGAGAAGGGAGCCTCCCTGCCTTAGTAACTGCTGGAGACCTAGCTCTTTCTCCTGGTGCAACTGTCTCTTGGGCCACTGTCCACCCCCCAGGAGCGCTGACCACCCTGGATCATGGCCATTGTCTCAATTCATCTTTCCCAGGGGCTATGTAACAAGCTCTTTGAACACATCAATAAACTTGAAATTTCATTTGAATATATTTAGCCCAGAATAACTTTTTTTTTGAAATAACAGGAAGAAATATTTTGTAGAAAAATATGGCAATTGCCTTTTATAACATTATTATTAAAGATTAAAAAAATATTCCTCTGAATCTCTAGCTTGCCCTTCAAAAGATATTATCAACATTAATTCTAGCCATTTTGACCCTTAAAATTTTTGGATGTAAGGAAGTCTTTTTTTCTTAAGGCTTAAATTATCTAAATATTTGCCCTCTCAAATTATTTCTGGATTTAGTGGAAAAGTCCATTCCAACTATCCCCCTCAAATATATAAATACTCCTGGTTATATATTCTGACTTCTTTGATCTGATTTAAGAGCTTTTAAAACTTTTCTACTGTCTTTCTAAAAGTGATGTCCTATCTTCTAAATAACTTTAGCTGTTGTTTTCTAATTTGATTATTTTCCTCTTGAAGCTTTTCAAACTGAAATGTGTGTGAAGTATAGCAACGAGAACTTCTCAAGAAACAAATATGTGTGGTTCGTTTGTTATTTGTTTTGTTAAGGATACTGTAACTCCTTGGGTTTAATTTCCAGTACCCTTTATGAGGTCAGTCTGCAGCAATGGCCTCCTGGACAGCATTGCCCCTTGGGCCCAGGTCATTAGGGGACCATCGGGTCTTAGTTCAAGATCCCTTTCCTGAGTCACCATTTATTGTTAACAGAACTCACTCTATGAGGCTGCTTTGATTTCTTTCTCATGAATACCCAAGATGGCCCTGTTGAAGTTCACTGCCTCCTTTTTTGCCCACATCCCCCATTTCATTGTGTGAGGTCTTACCCATCTCTTTGGCACATCAGTCATATTGAGGGTCTCCAGTGTACTAGCAAAAGCCAAGCTAACTGGGAGATTTCATTCTTTCCTTCAGATCACTTATGGCAATATCTCATGGGCTTGGTTAAAGGGTGATTCTGATTTACAGCCAGATTGAAAATTACTCTTCTCATGAATTGATTATCACATTTACATTTCCTTTTCTTATTTGAAGGCATTTTTAAAGTTTCAAGGACAGAATGTGTTCCCTATCAAAAACCTGTCTTCTGTAGGAGGTTAGCAAAAATGAATTCCTAACATGAAGTGTCAAGTTCACCTGAGTTTTCTCCCCTGCTTTCCTGATATTCCCAGGTGAGCCCCTTATCTTCACTGTAACTGACTTGCACCAGAGCCCCTCCTGAACTGCTTAGGAAAATTTATAATTTGTACAATGTGCTGCAACTTTATAAATCCACCCAGGAGTTCCCGTCGTGGCACAGTGGTTAACGAAGCCGACTAGAAATCATGAGGTTGCGGGTTCGATCCCTGGCCTTGCTCAGTGAGTTAAGGATCTGGCATTGCCGTGAGCTGTGATGTGGTCACAGACGCGGCTCGGACCCTGCGTTGCTGTGGCTCTGCTGTAGGCTGGTGGCTACAGCTCCGATTAGACCCCTAGCCTGGGAACCTCCATATGCTGTGGGAGTGGCTCAAGAAAAGGCAAAAAGACTAAAATAAATAAATAAATCCACCCATAAACGTGTATACACATCCATCCCAATGAGATAGGTCTTATTATCTTCAATTTTTAGATGAAGTATAGCTTGAGAGAACTTACGTGCTTTCCTAAGAACATAATAAAATAGTGGCCAGAATCAAAATCAATTCTTCCAAGTCCAAATTCAGTATTCTTTCACTCTACTATGCTATTTTTTCTACTGATTAATATTTTATTTTGAAATAATTTTAGACATTTTAAAAATTGCAAAAAAAAATATGAAAAACTTCTCTAACCCCTTTACTCACATTCCCCAAATGTTAAGATTTTACCATGTTAAAAAAATACTAATGTTTTACCATGTTGCTTAATCATCCTCTCACTTCTCTCCTTGTATGCATGTGTATGAATTTATTTATCATATATATGTATTTAACAGTAAATTACATCTGTGATTCTTTCTTCTCTCAATTCTTCAATGTAAATTTCCTAAAACACAGGTTATTCTCTTCTATCACCACAGAACATTGATTAGAAATCAGGAAATTAATACGGTACTACTATGTACAGACATTTAAATCTTTTTTCTCAATTTTTTAAGTTTTTTAATTGAATTGTAGTTGATTTACAATGTTGTGATTATTTCTGCTGTACAAGGTGATTCAGTTATACATATACACATTTTCAGGTTCTTTTCCCATATAGGTTATTACAGAATATTGGATAGAGTTCCCTGTGCTATATAGACAGTTAAATCTTACCAGTTTCACCCACAAATGTCTTTTGTAACAAAAGAAAAAAAAAAGTGTTTCTGGTATAGGATCCATTTAAGGGTTACGTGTTGTATTTGGTTCTGTGTCTCTTTACTGTCTTTGTCTGCAAAGATCCTCAGTCTGCCTTTGTTATTCATGACCTGATTAATTATGCAGGCTCTCCCCTGATAAGCCAGAATTGCACCTGCAGTTTGGGTTCTCAGAGCATGATGGAACTACTCAGAAACCCATGGCTTCACTGATATACAGCAGGACAGGCTATAGGATTGTGACAATATCAGAGAACCAGTGATACTTATTCTATAATACCATATGCTAAACACTTTTTAAAATGCGTTCCATATATTAACTCATTTGATCTTTACATCAACCTTATGTAATACATTATTATATTATAGATGTGGAGCATGAGAAACTGAGAAGTTAAGCAACTTATTCAAGGTCCTCCAGCCAAGAAATGGCAAGGCGAGGAGTCAAACCCCAACAGCCACGTTCCATCCTAACCATGAGCTCTTAATCAGTATAAGCAGGGGCCAAGACAGTAACTGAGTCATGTGTGCTAAGGCAAGTTGTTAGCCCTGAAAACGTCAGCCTCATCAACTGAAAAATGGGACTAATATACGTACTTGAGTTGTAAGGATTAGATAAGATAACCTATTAAAGCGTTTAGTGTATAACAAGGACTCTATTTTTTAAGACTACGTGGAATTTTAAATGTAAATATTGAAATACTATCTGTGGCTCCCACCAAGATGTGGTAACTGTTAGAGAGCTGTTTTAGTCATTGGGGGTGGGAAAAAGGGAACAGAAGTGACAAACATCTATTCATATTTTTAGATTTTCTTTGGGTCTGGGGAGGGACTAGCTACAACCAAAACCACAGTCACAAAACACAATTTTAGAACGAATTTCTAGAAAGGACTCCTGCATCTTTAGCTATATTAGAGGAAAAGGTATATATTTCCCGTAAAAAGAAAGGTCAGCACCACTATTCTGGGCTGAGGGATAACTTCCTTCCAGCTTTAAAAAGGCAGATATTGTTATTAGTAGGTGGCAATCAAAGGAATCAGAAGAACTTTATAAAAGAACTCTAGAAACACTGGGTTTACAGAATTACTGAAATGTTTAGCCATTTCAATGTGAAGTTTTCATTTTATCTTAAAAGATTTTAAATGTGGCCTCTGAACCAGTGGGGAAGATAAACATATATGAAGAAGCAAAGTCAGGACTAAGCTGGTTCAACTCTATGATTTTGTAGCCTGTAGACAGATTTGAGGAGGTACTTTTGCAGAGATTTGGAGGGCTTTTAGCTTAGATGGTAGGCAAGGACAGATTCTCCATCTTTTTTATATCAAGGCGTGAATGTTTTCCCTGAGTCCTGCCATCTGGGGAACCCTAGATGTCCTTTAGCTGCCATCTTTTCCCTCATAGCACTTTACTTCTGAACTCCACATTTGGAGAGCTGAAAATAAGTGCTGACTTGTAGAGGGAAGACAAAGAGGGAGAGAGGGAATGCAGGAAGAGTTCAGAAAGGATTCAGGCTCACATACTAAGTCCTGCTGGTAGCCCGCTCCAGTGCAGCCCTGGCCCTCTTTCCCTCACCCCTTCCCCAGAGCTTTGGCGTGCCCTCCCCAGGCTTCTGTTCCTTTCGTGGCAAGTCTGCTGGCTCTCGTCTGCCAAAGCCAGCCTCCCCCTGCACCTTCCCTGATCCACCAACTCTCACCATAGATCTGTTCATTGCTTATTTTGTAAGCAGCCTTTTTAAGCACATTTTCCACTCATCTGGTAGGAAAACCATGTGAAGGTAGCCCTAGCACAGAGGCCTGGGGCTACAAGCAGAACTGTTGCAGAATGGAAATGTGGGGCCCTTTGTTCAAAAATTAAGAATTTCAAGAGAGAGACCATGGAACATTAAACCAGGCATGGGTCCTTCTAAGCATGCAGCCCCGTGTGTCGGCACACATTACACACCCATGAAGCCAGCTCTGGCTGTGAGGGCCCCAAGTGAGTTAAAAACCTGTTTCTGTTCTGAGTAGGCTGATGTATTTAAAAATCAATATCCTGTTATTGGAACATTAACAAAATTGTACCTCAGTCAAACTCAGATTGATTAGATTTTATCTGAAAATCTATCCAGTATAATGGCACAGGTACACATATTCTAATTTGGTACTGAACTCCATCACAGTAGGATAGACAAACTCTGTAAATGTCCAAGCACATCTATACTATGGTTTAAAAGAAGGATAAAAAGTATTTTTGTTGCTCACCCAACTTTTAAGAACCACTGGAAAACAGACACCTATGCTGCACCTCCGGGGTGTCTGATTCAGTTATCTGTGGTGGATCCCAGGCAGTAAGTTATACCAGAGACTCTGATACAAAGCTAGAGTTAATAAAACATGCAAGGAGGTTTCATGCTAGCTTCATATACTAGAAGTTCCACTGTGGGAGTGGTGGGCAGAGAATCACCTGCAGTGAGACCCATTTTTGCAATTGCACTGTGTTTAGGACACAGATGAGATGTTCTCTGGAAGCCCTTCTTTAGTCTATACTCTAAGCAGTTACAGAAAATGTACATTTATTTGAATTACATTCTTAGAGAGTTTGCAGTAATTTGTATACAGTCATCAGTGAACGCAGGGACTACTCCATGGGAGGTCACAGAGCCAGTGTGACTTCGAGTTGGAAGACACAGATTCCAACTTACTGTACAGGATAGTCGCAGAGCTTTGAGTCTCAGGATCCTGCTCTGTATCAAGATAAGGGGGATCAGCTCCACAGAGCTGTTGTGAAGGAGATGAGGTTTATAGATGCAATTAGACTGCACACTGTGAAGTGGTTATTAATGTAAGATGTTGTTTTTATTTAAATCTAATAGTGATGAAGACAGAACAAATCCTCATGTTAATCTTATTAGTAAAGTATCATTACCCATTGGCATAGCAATTGTATATTCAGCTAAAATTTGCCCCTTCTTCATCTGTGTCACATCCTACTTACTCATCCTAAAGACTCAAATGTTAACCCATTTATGAAGTATTGTGCGTTCCCACCAGCAGTGAATTATTCCCACTTACACCTTAGCACACTATAGTGATTTTACTTGATCACATGGGCTTTCCTCTTTCCAGGCTCTGAGCTTTCTGAGGACCAGGTCTCACCCATTCATGAATTATCATGAATGGGATGTGCTCACCATGTTCAACGAATGATTGGCAGAAGTAGGGAAAGGATTTTGTATAGGTGAGAATAGTTTAGGCCATTTAAGACCTTTAGAAATGTGAAGGCAAAAATGTCATAAGAAAAGGGATCTTACTTGTCTGCGTGAACCCTTCCCTCCCCCAGTTCATCCTCAGTGCTGGGCATATAGTAGGTAACTTGTGAGAAATTTGCAAATGAAAGAATAGAAGAAAGGCCAGCTCTAGGCAAAGGTTTCTGTCAGCATGGACTTCTCATGCCATGCTTCATTTCTGGTGGTGCAGCCCCAGTGTCTGCTAACCTTATTCTGTTCCCTCACCACCCAGTGGTTCCAGTCCTGAATCATCAGCACTGCCCCAAGGCCTGATTCTCACTCACTGGTCATTTTAGACCCCTACCACCCCCACCTCCCGCTCCTTATTTGAAGGAATGGATCCTATATCCCCTTGCTGTAGGACTGTTCCTAATACTTGCTAATTTAGTAACCACAAATCCCTGTAACAAGTTATGGGCGCTAAAGGGTCACCTTACAGAAGAATGAAATATTTGATTCCTGAAGCACTTAAATCAAAGGATGAATCCAGTAGTGACTATAGCAGGCATTGTGGACAACTGAATATACTTGTTTCAGTGCCTCCTCTTCCCTGGTCTGGATTTCAAATCACTCAGTGCCTCCTCTTCCCTGGTCTATAGAGGGCCAACACTAGAGGAAGATGATGAGCAATTCCTTGGAAAAGGCAGCCCTTTACAGACCTTTTGTAAGAGTCCTGATTTTATGAAATCCCATTTTTTAAAAGGTTTTGTGGTGAAGCAAGCTGGAGATAGTAAGTCCCAGTTTTATTATAATATGGGCCTTTTCTTAGGGTGTCAGATTCCTTTGTGGCTAAATAGAATAACTGGATTCTGTATTCCTTCATGAGATACTTAATCTCTCAGAACAGACCAATGCTGATAGTCTATGGAGAAAAACACAGAACTAAAATATGAACCAAGACATCTGCCTTGGTTCACCCCTCTTCATTTCACATTGGGTGCTGATTGCAAGTTTCAGTTGGGAGAACAACAGGTTTTTCTCTCATTATCTGTGGGTCATCTTTTCCAGTGCTGAGCCTCTTCAGATGATGGCAGATAACACGTCTGGTTAATGCTAGTTCCCTCTTAAAGAAGAAAAGAGAAAGTCCCATTTTCTCTGAATTTGAAACCAGAATCACTTTATTCACTCAATTACGACTGTTCTTAAATGCTCCTTGGATGATTTCCCTCCATATCGTTTTCCTCTGTCCTTAGTCGTGGGTTTTCAAGGTAACCTCACTCACTTCTCCTCCATGGGCCAACTAGAAACTGATATTGAAGTGTTACTTATTAAGAAGCCCGGAGTTGGAGCTATCATTGGACTTTGAAAGATTTTAATAACTGGATTTTCATCTATGATCACTGATAATGTTTTTAATTTGGAGTTGGAACAGTTCCCTCTGGTAATAAGTGCAACTTGAGCAGACAAGGTGGGCTTTTGTTCTAAAACAGAGTTCAACTTAGATTTTGCCCAAACAGGTACAGAACCAAAAATCTTGGCTTCTGTTAATGCTCTATTTGGGCAAAGGTTCCTACATTCTAGTTAGCCTTTATTACCTTCATGAGTTTTACCATACCTCAGTACCACCTGAAATTGTATTTGCTATTTTTCTTTTTTTGTGTCTTTTGTCTTTTAAGGGCCTCACCTGTGGCATATGGAGATTCCCAGGCGAGGGGTCTAATCAGAGCTATAGCTGCCAGCCTATGCCAGAGCCACAGCAATGCCAGATCTGAGCCGCGTCTGCGACCTACACCACAGCTCACAGCAACACCGGATTGTTAACCCAGTGAGCAAGGGCAGGGATCAAACCCGCAACCCCATGGTTCCTAGTAGGATTTGTTTCTGCTGCGCCAGGATGGGAACTCCACTATTTTTCTTTAAATCCATTCATTGTTATACTCGAATCCATTTATTTTCCATAATGGAAATATTTATTTGCCCTAAATGGGAAACCATTATCACCTGTCCTTAACTGAAGGTAATAACTGCAATAAAAACAAAAGTTATAAAATTCTAGCTGGATAATATTGCTTGCTGAAGGTTCTGAGCCCCAAACCTAACTCCCTTTATTTGAAAGGAGATTAACCTGGGTTGAGGCCAAACTAGCACCACACTGAAACTTTCCTTCAGGGAATATGATGGATTGAAAAAGAAAACAAGAGAGAGAGAGAGTCCTTTTTTTTCCTCTATTCAGTAAATATTCCAATACCTCTGATTCCAAGTGGTACTCAGCCCATGTTTGAGAAACACTGCCTTTGAAAAACTCATTCCTTTTATATGGTGTGAGGAATTAAATATTTGATTGACTGGACTTGAATGAAGACTCCTTTCCAGGATATGATAATACACCAAAAGTAGATGGCATTTTTCCTACACCTAAGAAATGTGTCATCTAATAAGAAATGGAGTTAACTGACAATATAAGAAAGTAATGATAAATATATGGACACAAGAGTTCCAGAAACATGGAGGTTAATACTAGAACCTGAGCTGCAGAAGGTCACTCCTGGATCTGTCCACAGCAGTTAGAAGAGTGCTTGGCACAGAGTAGGCAACCAGCAAATGTCTGAGTCAATACTAACCACTCCCCCAGTCTCCTAGTGGACACATAACCGCTGTCATGGGTGGGGAATAGGTTAGCACCATTCCACTAGAGAGGTTACACGGAAGCAAGATTTGGACAGAATCTTGAGGGAATAAGCAGAAAGCACACACACATGCACTCACTAACACAAAGAATAGAAGATACAAGTTATGTATGAAAGCAGGGTTAAGTGTGTCGGATCAAGGCTGTAACCTGAGAACAGTCTCAAACATACAAACTACCTTCCAATTTGAATAAATACTCCCCTTTTTTCAGACCTAGAGCCATTCCCTCTTTCTTGCTCATAAACATCACACATAGAAGACTTATGTACACTCTGCAAAATGAGTTATGTTTCAGCAAGACAAACCATCTTCCATTAGAGGAACAATATCTTTGGAGTTCCCATTGTGGCACAGTGGAAACAAATCCAACTAGCATCCATGAGGATGCGGTTTGATCCCTGGCCTTGCTTAGTGGATAAGGGATCTATCGTTGCCATGAGCTGTGGTATAGGTCGAAGACATGGCTATAGCTCCTATTTGACCCCTAGCCTGGGAATTTCCATATGCCATGGGTGCAAAAGCAAAAAAAAAAAAAAAGAAAAAAAAGAAAAAAAGAAACTATCTTCTATTTCAGGAAACATAGGGGTTGCTTTTTGAGAAAACCAGCTTTATATAGGTATGTTGTTCGTATATGATTTTGCTCTTTTCCTCCATTGTTAAGGAGGGCCCCTAAAAACTTTGCAGGTAAGCAGTTGAACCATTTTCCATAGTTCCCTTTTGCTATTTTTTTGTTAAATGGAGTCATTGTACCTCTGGTATTAATTTGCCATCACAGGATTTGCTGCTCTAGAGATAGCAAAGTCTCAGGTACTATTTTTAAAGAATAAACAAGAGAAGCAGATGACCAGGGAAATAAATGTGGGGAAATAAGGTGGGAATTTAAATTGTTACTGCTATTTCTGAACAAACAGTGCTATCACAGAAATGGTTGCTCTGGGTCTGTCTCTCTGCAAGAGGGGATCCCAACTGAAGAGGCATTTCAGCTTCATACCAAGGATTTGTCAGGACTGGCCTGGAGGCAGGGAGGATTGACATGAGCTGTGGCTGCACAGGCTTTGTGAAAAGTTTCTGTTTTCTGAAATTCAGTGCCACGATTTTAGTTTGAGTATCTCCCATGTGGGTTAAATGATACTAAATCTTCAGCTCAGTTGTACCTGGAGAATGTTTTTCAGAAAGCTCATTTTTGTCTTCTTTCACACTAAGGCTAATTTTTAAATATACAGCTAAATAAGGACTTAGGCCAAACCATAAACCAAAAAGCAAAGTATAAACCTTCGTCACTTGCTGAGCCTCAAACCTAACCTCACTTTTTTTTTCACATGCTAATTTTACTTCAGTTATACAAATATATATGTATGTAAATACATACATATGCACACATTATTTTTCATATTCTCTATTATGGCTCATCACAAGATATTGAACAGAGTTATAGTTCCCTTGCTATGCAATGGAACCTTGCTATTTCTATTTATCCATTCTATATGTAATAGTTTGCATCTGCTAACCCCAGACTCCCAGTCCATGCCCCCCGCTCCTGGCAACCACAAGTCTGTTTGCTATGAGTCTTTTAATTTTTAATTTATACTGGAGTGTAGTTGATTTACAATGTTGTGTTAGTTTCAGGTATACAGCAAAGTGAATCAGTTATACATATACATATATCCATTCTTTTGTAGATTCTTTTACCATATAGGTTATTACTGAATATTGTGTTCCCTGTACTATACAGTGGGTCCTTGTTGTCTGTTCTATGTATAATGATGTGTATATGTTATCCCAAACTCCTAATTTACCTCCCCCAAACCTTCCCCCTTTGGTAATCATAAGTTTGTTTTCAAAGTCTGAGTCTGTTACTGTCTTGTAAATTTTGAGTCCACTTATATCACTTTTTTATTTTTATTTATTTTTTTGTCTTTTTGCCATTTCTTGGGCCGCTCCTGCGGCATATGGAGGTTCCCAGGCTAGGGGTCTAATCGGAGCTGTAGCTGCCAGCCTACGCCAGAGCCACAGCAACGCAGGATCCGAGCCGCGTCTGCGACCTACATCACAGCTCACGGCAACGCCGGAACCTTGACCCACTGAGCAAGGGCAGGGATCGAACCTGCAACCTCATGGTTCCTAGTCGGATTCGTTAACCACTGCGCCACGACGGGAACTCCCACTTTTTTAGATTCCAGATGTAAATGATATATTTGTCTTTGACTGACTTCACTTAGTATGAGAATCTCTAGGTCCACCCATTTTGCTGCAGATGGCATTTTTTTTTTTATGGCTGAATAATATTCAGTTTTATATACCACATCTTCTTTATCCAGTCCTCTGTTGATGGACATTTAGGTTGCTTCCATGTCTTGGCTATTATATACAGTGCTGTTATGAACATAGGAGTGTATGTATCTTTTCAAATTATAGTTTTATGTGGATATACACCCAGGAGCGTGATTGCTGGATCCTAGCAATTCTTAGTTTGAAGAACCTCTGTACTGCTTGCCGCAGTGACTCCATCATATATACGTTCCCACCAACAGTGTAGGAAGGTTCCCTTTTCTCCACACCCTCTCCAGCATTTGTGATTTACAGACTTTTTAATTAGGGTCATTCTGACAGGTGTGAGGTGATATCACATTGTAGTTTTAATTTTCATCTAATAATTAGCAATGTTGAGCATCTTTTCATGTGCCTATTGACCATCTGTATGTCTAAATAGACATTTCTTCTGCCTATTTTCTTTTTTCTTGCTTTTTAAGGCCACATCTGTGGCATGTGGAAGTTCCCAGGCTAGGGGTCAAATCAGAGCTGCAGTCGCTGACCTACACCACAGCCACAGCAATGCAGGATCCTTAACCCACTAAGAAAGGGCAGGGATCGAATCTGCGTCCTCATGGATCCTAGCCAGGTTTGCAACCCACTAGCGCTACAACGGGAACCCCATTCTGCCCATTTTCTGATTACTAACCTCACTTCTTTTATAAACAGAATTATTAACAACTTTGACATGATTTTTTTAAATAGCCATATCTCATGAAGGACTACCAGGAACCAAAATTTCATGTTTTCTAAACTGAGTATTGCTGCAAAATAGTTCTAAACTTGAACTTTAAAACTTCATTGATTGAATCTCTGCCTCCGATTAACCTAGCTGTCCCTTGGGGGAGGGGTGTGTGCACTTTGGTGTTCCAGTGTCCAGAGTCCTCGCCCTGCTCTTGGCCTCCGTTGGGTGGAAAAGGCCGAACTTCCATATGAACTAATGAAATCAATGTGTTTGTCTTTCAGGTTCAGTATTTCTTCAAGATCTTGGATAACTAGCAGTAGAGAAAGAAGTCACAGGTTGGGACATTTAGACAAGAGTGAATCATGCACATGAGAAATGTGTTCATTCTTTTATTGTCCATTGTTTTAACCTGACTGAATACAAGATCAACAAGAGCACTGTACTCCTGGCAATTATGACATATGTTAGAACATGGATTTTGCACTGTAGACAACATTTAACACCAGTCTATGGGGTACTGCATTGCTTTTTATAAAGTCCAAAATAAAGATTTTTTTTTTTTTTTCAAACAAGTGACTTTGGTTTATTTCATACATTACACTTTTTCTTGCAGAAAAAAATAAAATTGTACAACTGCATAAATATAAAATTCTTCCACCATGAAAATGGTTAAAACATTCATAAAGACACAGCACCAGCATGTGATGCCTCCAGAGAAAGGAAAAAAGGAAAGTGAAAGAAAATGTACAAAGCAAATCAATCCACCCTATCACTAGCCAAAGTGACGGGTGCTCCAGATCTCATACACAGCTTCGAACGGACTGGAGGACAGGGGAAAAGAAGTCAAGACAGCATTCAGTACAAAGCACAACACAACCCATCACCTTTTTGAGAGTTTCTGTAGTGTCACTTAAAATTTAAAGGGCAGTTCCCCCATGACAGCCCAGCCCACCCCCCCACCTAGACCCAGGGAAAAAAGAAAATAATGAAGACCTAACACCACAGGAAAAGACTATATGGAGTGTGTTAAAAATGCTCATTGATGGGCCATTATTTTTGAAAGAGCCAAACTCAAAAAGAAAAAAAAAAAGTACCATGCCAGTTTTATTCCCATTGAATATTTACACCTTGGACAGCAAACCTTGCTCACATAAAGTAGAAAACAGATATGATAAAACATGGCTTGAAAAATGACCAAAGTGTGCACCTATAGTACTGTACACTAAATAAAATACACAAGGCAGCAATACTTAGGGGCCAGAAACACTGCTTACTACAAGTCAGTTATGGAATCATAATTTACAGTAAAAATGGGCACGTCCCAAGGCTCGATTTTTATTTTTCTTTTGTCATTTACAGTAGAATAAATATTTTGTTGCTATTGCTACACTTTAAATTTACATTCTAACCTATTAAATGCAGAAAGCTAGTGTAAAGCATATAGATTAAGTGTAGGTCCCATACGTATGACAGTTTGTTCAAGACTAGTAGGTTTTTTGTTTCTGTATCTTTTTAAACTCTTTAAATGGCTAGTGGGAAAGAGCTTGTGATCAGCTCTTAACTTCAATTTTTACATCAAAGCGTCCCTGAAAACGGTCTTTCTCACTGTACCCAATGTTCTCACCATACGCCTTACACTCTATGCGGATTTCAGTGTCCATGGTGAGGTTGGTGAACTGCACAGCCATCAGGGGCTGCAGGTACTTGGGCTGCAGGAGCTTGCCGTAGTAAGGGTAATACTGTAGAGGAAAACCGGGGTAGCCGCCCAGGCCAAAATACTCCATGGTTCCAACTTTCTCCTTATCTTCGTCACGCTAAAAACCAGAGAGGAAATGAGATTTTAATGGCTCACATCCTGGATCACTATGTGTACTCGCCTACAAAGTAAGACCCTCTAGTCTCACAAAGCCATCTGCAAACTACCGCTGGAGGAAACCAGCCACCCTCTGACACGCCTACCTCAATCCTTCTCAGAAGGAAGTGGACATTAACCACTAGAGGACATGGGCTCCGACATGGGAGGAACTGACACATACTCGGCCTGATCCTTAGCAGCCTTGAGAAATGGTCGTAAAAGGAGGCTATTCTCACTGTACCCATGGGAAACTGCAGCAAAGACCAACTAAACCTTTTTTCAAGTACAACCTCCTAGAAGTAGGGCCAACACTGAAAGTCAGAAACTCTTCAGGGTTGGCTCAGGGGGAAATATTTTCAATGACATTATCTTTAAGAGTTTAACTCTCTGCCTTTAATTTTTTGGTATCCATTTCTTTTTGGTGCCAACATAAAACTGGACTGTTTGGGGATTCCCTTTCTTCATTCTGCTTCTCTCTGTAAATAATCCATCAGGCACCTGTTTTCAGATTTAAAGACAATATGTGCTGACAGCTACCCTAATATTTTAATATATTTAAAAGAAAATCCAAAAACATTTTTTTTTTCTTTTTTTGGCCACACCATGGCATATGGAGTTGCCAGGTCACATCCAAGCCAGAGTTGTTACCTATGTCACAGCTGTACCAACTGTACCTTAACCTACTGCACTGGGCCAGGGATCAAACCCATGTCCCTGCCACCACAGAACATGTGCCATAGTGGGATCTCCAAGAAAGTTAATTTTTAATATAAAACTGTCCAAAAAAAAAAATGTTGGCCTCAAATCTTAAACACAGCATGTGGGCCACAGAAGCCCTGTGCCATAGTGGGAACTCCAAGAAAGTTAATTTTTAATATAAAATTGCCAAAAAAAAAAAGTTGGCCTCAAATCTTAAACACAGCATGTGGGCCACAGAAGCACTTGTGTGGAGTAGTTCAGTTTCTTGTTCCAGGGGAAAAACTGACATAGTTGCATTATTTTTAAAAATGTTTAAAATTTTTGGCTACACTCATGGCATGCGCAAGTTCCTAGACCAGGGATCCAATTTTCAATACAACCCAAGCTGCAGCAGTGACAATGCCAGATCCTTAACCCACTGAGCCACCAGGAAATTCCCATACAGTTTTATTTTTCTTACAGCTTTCTGTTAAGATTTACCCAGTACAGCTGCAACTCACTTGACTGAGATTAATTCCTAGGGGCAGTGTGTCTTATTTCCCAGGTTAAAGCTTTACCTCTAACTTAAAAAACAATCTCATTCATTGTCCCCTCTTCCCTGCCCCACCCTCCCACTACCTTCAGTAACTCTGAAGGGCTCCTTACCTTGCCAGTGCAATGAACGGGCAGGACATATGGATTATACTTCATCACTGGGTAAGCCTCCAAGGACTCATTCTTGGGAGGCTAAAAATAAAACACACATTGGTCAATAAGTTTGTAAATAATTTTTAAATTTCTGAAATATACAGCTTGCTTGTAGCCCAAACAATTACACTTTGGCCAAATGAAATAAAAACAAAACACTTGAGGACAGCAAATGAATGACTCCCTTAACCAATCTAGGAAAGGTCATGCTGTGATTTTCTTGAATAAAAATAAATGCCTAAGTTGTGTGACCACTACAAATAAGCTGTGATGTAGCCGAGTACTAAATGGAACTTCTAATGGTAACCCATTATAGGCTTTATTCAAAGACACTGAAAAAATAAGAGCCAACTCAGAAATACTCCCTCATTTGCTAAGATTATAATTAGATGGAAAATTTGGTTGACATTTCTGTTTTTATAAAACTTGGTCTTTCCTCCTGAGTCATGCATAAATAATGCCATCCTTTTCCCTCAAGTGTGTTGCCTTCAAGTAAACTTCTCTCCCCCACACACTTTTTTTTTTTTTAATCTTTAGTGAAGGCACTGTCCTTTAAAGCGCCAGCTTTGTTAGAAAGTCCAGTTTGTTAAATAGTCAAGGTGGCATTGCCTTAAATAAAGAGGTCTTGTGAAGGGGTGAACCCATCAAAGGGACCCATAGCACACTTGGAAAATGACCACTAAAGCGAAATGTTCAAGAGCCTGCCTTCCTACACCCCCAGCTCACATCTACCTCAGAAGAAGTATAATGAACATCTATCTACCCCTGGAAGACCAACAAAAGAACTGGGGATTTGGGATGGGGTGTGGAATCAGAAAGTGGCAATGGATAACCAAGGGGAGTCCAAAGGGGAAAGAAAAAAGAAAAAGAAAAAGGATGAAAAGAAGGAGTAGCTGAATTCAACTCTTTAACAGAATATCTTTATAGATCCAGAAAGAGATGTGAATTACAATAGACTAGGAGGATTGCCTCTGTAGGGGACAAATATCATTCAGTGTCTATGAAGAGGAATTATCAAAAATGAGGGATTCAGAGAGCAAAGATCATGATTAGTCCTTTCTTTGGACACATGGCACCAGTTCCTTTCATTGCTAATTAGCTGGTTTTTCTTAGTGAAGAGTTTCCTAGCAATATGAATATCAATTATAAGTGTCATAAAATGGTAATCAGCATTTTTCTTCCATTATATCCTAGTCTTAAGTGGATTAAAATTCTGTCACAAGATACATTCATTTTTGGAGATCCATCAAGCCAGCCAGGCAACCATCCATCCACCCACTGATCCATTTTGCCTCTGGTGGCAGTAAAGGAGCTTTGATACATCATTCAGTTGCATTAATAAGACTTTTCATCTCTACATTCATTTTCTTTTGAAAATATTATTCATGGGTAACAAGCATTGTGGAAACAAATTAATAGCATATGATAGAAAATTAATGAACAAAAGAGCCAGTCTCCAAAAAATGAAGCAAGTTTGTTCATGTATCTCTGTATACTGCAGTCAATTCCTATCAGAACCAAAGTCAGGAGTTCCCATTGTGGTGCAGCAGAAATAAATGCGACTAGCATCCATGAGGATGCAGGTTTGATTCCTGGCCTCAATCCATGGGTTAAGGATCCAGCATTGCTGTGGGCTGTGGTGTAGGTTGCAGACACAGCTTGATCCCATGTTGCTGTGGCTGTGGCATAGGCTGGTAGCTGAGGCTCCAATTTGATCCGTAGCCTGGGAACTTCCACAGGCTATGGGTGCAGCCCTAAAAAGCCAAAAAAAAAAAAAACCAAAAAAAACAAAATCTACCCTCTTAATGGCAATGCTCACATGAACAACTGGGGAAACCTTCTGGAAGAAAATATGCTTAAGAGAAAAGGACATTATTCATGATCTGGGAGAAAGAATGAAATGAGCAGCTTTAGAAAAGCAGAGATAACACCCATATATTTTTCCTTCTAACTTGAAAAAATTGCTATCATCTTAGCAAATGGTGAGCAAAGGCCATTTGCCATCTTTGGTCATTTCCAGTAATATTTATCCATTATAAGTTGCAATCATGGCAAAAGCCAACAGCATAATTAGCAAAGTTCAACCTAGACAGTACTCAACTTCTAATTTTGCAATGAAATCTTCATTAAGGAAAAAAGCAAAACAAAAAAAAACACTGTTTTTTCAGATTATCAGATCACTAAAAAAAAAAAAAAATACCATGGTTCCAAGAATACCAAAATCTGAGTATGACTCAACACGCAGGTGGGTTTTAAAGACACCTTTCTCTAATTTTACTTTTAAGGAGGTTATGTTATAGTATTACATTATGGAAATCTATAACGGGGCCACAGGACTTCCATCAGAATTTGGCTTTGCCTCACAGAATTTCTCTAACTTGAGGAAATGAGATTAATGACCTAAGAATTTCAAGGTGACTACAGAGGTTTTCAGTGTTACTCTACTGACTGAGCTTCAAAGATGTCACTGAGTATCCTTTAGCAGTCTTGTTATTCTCTTTCCATACCAATTAAGGACTTCGAGAGTGACTGACTCATCTAAATTCTATGATTTAAAATATTACTTGCCTTAGGTTTGAAGCCCAGAACTCGATTGAGCTTTATAATGACACAGGGTTTGCCATCTTTGTAGCCATAGGTTTCATCATTTAATCCAGAGCAGTTTCCCAACCATTCGAGCTTGAACCTGCACACTTTTCGCTCTCCTCGTTCGTTGTTATATTCTCCTCGTTCTTTGAGTTCGCTGGGCACATCTGAAAAGGCAAACACCATTTTCCCTTGTACCAACAATTCCCTGAGAAAGACAGGACTCTGTTCCTTGTCACCATGACCTATTCTAAGACAGGGCTACTCTGTACTTAATGTATCATCTGAATTAGAAAGGATTTCCAGCAGCCATCACTCATCTCTTCACTGACCTTAAAAGGTATTTTACCAAAAGCAATAGCTAGTACCTGACCCCACACCAAAGCTTCATAGTGCTTGACAAGCAGCACATGTTTGGTCTCTGCCAGTATTTCTCTTCCTTTAAATAATGGATGACTCCGCTATTTAGAAGACCGAAAGGAAATTGGATCGCTCTTCATGAGTAGCATCATTTACACAGGTCAACGTCAGCTTAGCTCAATAACAGGAACGTTATAATTAGAACACACACTAAAAAGACTGCCAATTTTCAGAACTGGAAGCTCCTTGGTCAGGATTTCGTGGAGCTATGCCCCTAATTGACAGGTTAAACAGTAAAAAGGGAATAAGAAAGAATTATTTTTTTCCTTTTCAACCACAATTCATGGTTAAAAAAAATTTCTTTTGAGTTTTTTTTCTTTTAAAACTGAGTTCTTATAAGCCTTTGTTCAATGGAGAAATTTTATTGTTGCATTCTTTATTTCAAAGCCAAGGAAAGGATAAATGCAAATCGAATTCAAGGTTAAAACAAAGCATCCTGCAGATTGATGGAAATACCATAAATTTTATATCTATGTATGTATATATGTGTATATATATATTTTAATTTCTATAAAATAAGATGAAAATCTCATTTAAATTCTAATGAGAAAAATTTAGTGAAAATCTTTCTTTCAAAATGATTAAAAGGGCAATTTACCCCCCATTACACAAAAATCTGCCATTTAACAATTGTATTTGAACTGAATCAGAAAAACTGATAATCACTTGGTAACTTGTGGAATCTTGTTTTGGTAGGGATGCCAACAGGCTGGGAAATTCATACTCCAGGTGGCAAGCGGGAGGATGTGCATTCATGTCAATGGCTTAATGAAACTAAGAACTACTCTCTACACTCATCAGTCACTTCCCTCATCCAAATGCTCAGACATTTCATTATCTACCCCAGCCAGGGTCTCTAAAATATACCCTGACCATAAACCCTCCTTCATCGATATCAGTGTGGTTACAACTAATCAGGCCAAGGAGTCATTTCAGTAAGAGAAGTCCCTGTGAACTCTTCCGTAGGGACTAGTGGTTGGGGGAGGGATGGTTCAGAAATCTGGACAATACAATATAAGCAACTGCACTTCTCAAAACCGGTGGATCTAACTATGGTCTTTGAGGAGTAGAACCAGAGATATCTGGGAATGTTCAAAAGTAAGACCCCTTTTAAATGCAAATAACAGTAATACTTGAGGCTATACTGTTTGTTTCACTGTATACAAGCCCAACCCAAAAAGTCTTCCTGTTGTTTTTTTTTGTTTTTTTTTTTTAAAAAAAAAGGACCCTCTCAATATGGCCAGAGTTCCATCTTTTACTTATTTCAGGCATATCTTTCAATCATTAAACACCAAATAGAAACAGGAAATAAGAATAAACCAACCACAAACATCTAAAATATGTCTACTTACTGCCACAATCTTCAAAAATCATATCATCCTTCTGCGCCAAATCTTTGTACTTCTCCAGGAACCTCACTATGCTTACCACATAGGATTCATAGCTTTGGGGATCATTAGGACGAAAAGCAATTTCAGTCTTTTGGCTCTGAGGAATCTGTGTTAATCCTAGACCAGAGAGAAAGCGAGAAAAACACAGGGAAAATCATTAGTGAGAAGACAGTCAACCAAGATAATTCAAAAGCAGACTTTCCACACATAAAATGTATTTGGTAATTCCATTTCGCTGAAAAGAATAAGGAGACAGTTTGGGGGGTGGGGGGATGTGCTTGGGCTGTGGGATGGAAATCCTGTGAAATCAGATTATGATCATTATACAACTACAGATGTCATAAATTCATTTGAGTAATAAAAAAATAAAAAGAATAGGTCAAATTCTTATCTCTCTTGTGAAATCCCTTCTCTGGCATTTAGGTTAAGTACGTTAAGTATCAATGACTATGCCTTATTATCATACATCATTTAATTTTCCCAGCAACATTTCATGATAGGCATATCTCTATTTTATGAATGAAAACACTTGCTGCATGGAAAGGTTAAGTACCTGGCCCAAGGTCACAAAGGAAGTGGTGGAACCAGAATTCCAACCCAAGCATGATGTACTTCAAAGCCTGTTATCTTTCTTCCTGTGTGCCCAAGTTAAAAAACAATGCATTGTTAGCCAGCATCTGGAGCAGGTAGCCTTCCCTTCGCTAACTGCACATAAGACTGAAGGTCTTCTTCCATAATCCTTTTAATCAACTGATTTATGACTACTACAAACTTTACAACTCAAGCCTACTCAATAGAGACATTTCTCTGGATCTTTTAGCCTAAACTGGAGGACCATGGAATTTATATGTAGTCACCACTCCTGCTTTCCATTCAAAACCTAGGTGGTTATTCTCAGCAAAAAACCAAAGTATGAGTACCTGGGATTTCTGCTCTTTAACTGACTTTTTAGATTCTTTAATTTCCAAAAACTTCTGCCATTTGCAGGACTGCCTAACAGATATCTGAACAACACTTCACAGCACCATCCAAGACGGTGGGTGGAGATTCCATCACGACGGCATCCTATTCTAGGACTGCCACATAAAACACAAGATGCAGGGTTAAATTTGAATTTTAGATAAACCATGAATAATTTTTTACATAAGTACGTCTCATATAATATTTGGGGCAAATTTACATTAAAAAGTTACTGGCATCCTGTATTTTTATTTGCAAATCTGGCAACCCTATTTGAATCCCCACTCCTAGGCCTGCCCTCTTTGTATTGGGGACAAAAGGTGCCTCATCATCACAGCTCTTCAGGGTACCCACATCACTCCCACCTAGGGACTTATTAAACAAGCAGCCTCCCAAGCTCCATCTGGGATCTGCTAAGTCACAACCTCCAAGGGTGGGACTTGAGAATCTCTGCTTAACAAATACAAGAGATCCTTAAGCACTCTTGGTTTAAGAACCACTGCTTAAGAGAACCAGAACCTGAGTGTGGCAATCCTGATGCAAGTATGAAAATAGTGTCCGAGTTAAAGTGGAAGGGATGATTAGGGTGTGGTAGGCATTTAGCAGCACCATTAGTGAGGCTTGAAAACAGGCTTCAGGAGGGGCTGTGCTAAATGGCCTTTTTTTTTTTTTTTTTCTCATCATTAAGGATGGCCTTGAGCTTCTAAAGCAGGTATACTGAGGGAAGCCCAGCTCAGGGCTGAATGGGCAAGTTCTTCCATGCTTACTGTTCACAAGAAAAATGGAAAGGATGGCGATGAAGACCAGGAATGTGAGGGTCTGGAGCTAGGCTGAGTGGGTGCCTGAGACAAACTACGAGTGACATTAGGAATCATCTCAGGGAGTTCCCTCTGTGGCTCAGCAGGTTACAAACCTGACTAGTATCCATGAGGATTCAGGTTCAATCCCTGGCCTTGCTCAGTAGTTTAAGGATCTGGTGTTGCTGTGAGCTATGGTGGAAACCGAAGACGTGGCTCAGATCCCACATTTCATGGCTGTGGCGCAGGCTGGCATCTGCAGGTCCCATCGACCCTTAGTCTGTGAACTTCCACTGCCGTGGTGGTGGCCCTAAAAAAAGGAAAAAAAAAAAAAAAGAATGCCTCAGAAAGGATGATGTAGAACCTAAGGAATTCAAGAGAAGAAGCTGTCAACAGTGATGGAAGTGAGTCAAAGCAAAGGGGAAGAAGCAGAAAAAAAAAATCTTCAGTTAAAAATAAAAAAAGTTTATTATAATTTAAAATTTCTTAAGCAGTTCCTGCTGTGGCACAGTAGCTCAGGTTGCTGCAGAGGTTTGGGTTCAATTCCAGGGCTGGAGTAGTGGGTTAAAGGATCCAGCATTGCCACAATGCTGTGACTCAGATTCAACCCTGGCCTGGGAACTTCCACATGCCCCAGGCCATTAAAAAAAAAAAAAAAAATTTAAAGATGCTCACAATCCACAGAAAATTCTATGACTTAAGCCATTTAAATATATCCTAAATAATGCTTTTCTACATTAAGTTAGAAAACTGGCATCATGAGCATTTATGGTACAAGGAAGCCACATAATGAAGATGACAGATACATGCAAACATAAATAAAGTAAAATAAACAGGGGTGAGTAGAAGCTTCCTTTGGGATTTCCTGCCTGAGTTAGAATGGTAAATAGGGCTGCCACAATGAAATGCAGAAAGTCTGGGAGGGAGGCCCATTGCTGGTTTGAACTGTAAACAAGATACTTAAGTCAAGGTGACTTGCCTGGACCCAGACCCCAGGGAAATGCAGAGGTAGGCCCAGAGCCAGAGGTTCAAAAGAACTGAGGGGGGTGGGACGTTCTCCCAGGATAATCCTGGAGTCAGGAGAGAATGGGGCCTCTGGGAGAGGCAGGCAGAGCAGAGACAGCCAGAGAACACAGGGGCAAATGCATTTGAATCAGTCAGGCTAGAGGTGTGCCTGGAACCTATTTCAGGTATTCTGTGTGCTGGAGGCACTGATTAGTCTTGCCTAATCTTCAGGAAGGAAGGAGGGAAGAGCTGGCTGATTGCAGGGACACCAGCGTGCTAAATCACAATCATGCCAGCTGTGGCCCATCTGCCTAGCAGGTGACACAGCAAAAAAACAAAATGCTAACAAAACGTCAGCAAGCCTGGTGTGAGATCTGGAGCTGCTCACCCAACAGGTTAAAAAGAGGAAAGTGACCCTAAAAGGTCATGCTGAAAATAAACATGGTAGGGCCTAAATGACAAGGTGAAGGTCGCACAGGTCAGTGTCCCTCTGTCCCAGCTTCAGCGCTCCTCCCCAGCAGCCTGCCTCTCACTTTCTGGCTGCTTCTGCTTCTCTGTTCTAGAGGCTGCTCAAGGTTCCATCTCCTGGATATGTGTGTGAGGACGAGTGATGTTCTTCTCAGATTCTCCCAGAGAAAAAAAAGAAGAGCAAAAAGAGGAGGTGGGATTCTGCAGAGTGCTTTTCGTTCCCTCCAATGCCAAGTGCAGGGTTTCCACTATTAAAAGAGATCCAGTGACATGTGAGAGACCCCAAAGCATTCTCTCCTTTCACTCAGTGCTCTGGGCTCTTTACTACCCAAAAGGTACTGCTAGTAAGTGAATTCTTTAGAAGCTTAAAGACCATGGTCAAAACTAAATCCATGCCTACCCGGAGACTTGGACCTGCGAGTCTTATAAGCACTTCTGCATTTAGTCATCTAAGATCTGACTAATTAACATAGATGTTATTATGACATGCATAATGGCACCACTGGCCCAGAAAAGAATTATACACAACTGGTCTTATGTCCACCAATTTCCACCTAAAAGCCCAAATCCTTCAAGAAGTATGGTATATGCTCTAAGCCCTCAATCCTGTATGTCACCATGTGACAGAAATGGGCATCAAACAGGCTTAAAGAATCACGACTGTGTTCTGCAAAGAGAAGCATCAGAAACTGATGAAAACAAGAATGCAAGAGGTGGGAGTTGCCATCGTGGCACAGCAGAAATGAATCTGACTAGGAACCATGAGGTTGTGGGTTTGATCCGTGGCCTTGCTCATTGGGTTAAGGATCCAGCACTGCCATGAGCTGCAGTATAGGTTGCAAACGTGGCTTGGATCTGGCGTTGCTAGGGCACAGGCCAGCAGCTATAGCTCCGATTAGACCCCTAGCCTGAGAACCTTCATATGCTGCAGGTGTGGTCCTAAAAAGCAAAAAAAAGGGGAATGCAAGAGGCAAAATGGACAATTAAACATGGGGTCTTACAATCCTGTGACGTGCCCAGCTGGATGAGACCTTGTACCAAAGTCTGTGCTCTATCCTCTCCATTTTCGGTGATATACAACCTTGGTCAAGGGAGCCCAAGAATGAAGGACAGATCAACCCCAGGGAGCTCAGCCATGTCTCTCTCTCTTCTGTAGCTAAAGTTGCCTCTGGAGTCTCTGAAGGATTGTGGGTGTAACTAATGCAAGCCTTAGTGATTATCCTTTTAAGATACCTGACCTCTGATCGAAATGTTGCTTCCAGAAGAACATGAACCGTTTGGATTGAGGTCATGCATTCAGCTTCTCTCGCTAAACCCTCACTCAGGGAGCACACACATACATACACAAATACCCAGGAGGCCACCCACAGTCAAGTGTGGCCATCACCTCCTAGGCACCCGCTCCAGTTCCCCTTCCTCACATTTATGGAAAGTCCCTCACTCTATCAACTACCATCTCTGCCTCTTCTCTTTTCTATATCCAGAGCCTGCTGACCTGAGAATTTCTCTTCCTGGATGCTGTCAGAGATCAATCCCCTAGCCTGTTCTGTTCTGGATAATCTTAATTAAGTTTTCTGATGAGATTTCCAAACCATTAGGAAAATCCTAATAAGTTCTCTAAAGCAATTAGATACAAGAGACAGATGAAGGACCCTTGACCTGATGTCTAAATCCTTTAATTCATGGACTTTACATTATCAGACTAATGGAAAGAAGGGATAGAAAGGAATGGGATTGAACTTGGTAACTTTTATTATCTTGAGTCCACAGGCAAATTCCTCAACTATGACCAGGTCCAAGGACAACACTAATCCCATCTTAAAAGACTGGGGTTCTCATCAGTGGTTTTCACAGTAGATCAGATACTTTCAGCTCTCCCTCTCCCCGCTGCTCACTCCTTACATTTGTTAGTTTCAGCTTTGGAAAAGGATGAGTTTCCTTTGCAGTGGCAACTCCCCGAGGCCAAAGATAGCAGAACAGCCAATCACTGGCTGGTGGTTTCAAATTATATTCCAGGAAACAGATTTAACCTTTTGCTTCACCAATCTTCTGAACTTGAACTGACATTAACCAGGCTGAGTTCTGTGCAGCTATTGCCCTGACCTGACCATTTGCTTTAAATTACATTATTATTTAATAAAACCACTTAAAAGGAGTAAGAATTTGGGTAAGTGAAATTTTAATGCTTGGTTCTTAATGAATGTCAACTTTACATAAACTTTGAAATTAAAATTTTTAAAAATTTAAAAGAAAAAATAACTTTGGTTTTACATTTGCTTTTGAGCTACACTGGCCTCTCCTCAGCTCTCCATCTCTTGAGAAACACTCAATCTTTGGCTGTAGCAGGTGTTCAAAGCAGGAGGAAGCAGGGGCAAGTAAAAGAGAAAGGGAAAAGAAAGAAAAAAGGCTTTTCATTAAGAAAGAAGTATTTCTGCTTTTAACTAGGTTTATAATATAGCAAGGTTATAATTTCTCCGTCCACTTTTGAGTCTGAAGTATTTAAACTAGAATGCATCCATTTTAACCTTCTAACAGTTATGCAAAGGAAATCCCAAAGCACAGCTGCTTATACCTGTCATTTACTACATCTAATAAATCACTAGACCAAACACTCAAAATAGGAATTATTTTCCATAGAAACCTCCTAGAGGCAAAAAAAAAAAAGCTTGTAAAGGTAGCTATGTGCGCACCCGCACACACACACACACGCACACACACGTATATAAATACAAACATATGCACATCCTATGTCTCCCGTACACTCCAAATAGAAAAGTAGTTTCCAATTTAAAGAAAAACTGGGAGTGTGTGATTTCATACCATATTCACACATATCTACGGACATACATACACACACAAACACACATAGATACATACACACAAACACACAAATTTTCCCCTTCAAGTACCGCTAAAATACTTAGGGGTTTTCTTGTTTCTAATTTTTATTTTATCTCTTGCAGGATTAATATCAATTTACCTAACAAAACACAGGGAGGGCACAGGAAAAAAAGTGCTACTATGCTTTCTGGAAACCAGTAGCCTAAGCTCCACCTCGGGTTCAGCTTTTGACTGTGACCTAAGATCAGCTGAAGTCAAACCCCCTTCCTCTGGGCAGGGTCCACACCCTTCCCCACCCTCAAGAAGCTGTTCCTTTTGCAAAGTCTTAGAAAGATGAGTTTCTGAACTTTCTGGACAGCTATCTGGTTGTTCAACAGCCCTTGGTGTATGGAAATCTTTTCACCTAAGCTAATGGTCATGCGCACTGGTGGAAGGCCCTTCTCCATTCACGGAATTACCCTTTATCATCAGATTTTTTTCCTGTAGCTGTATATCTTCAGGTGAGCAGGAAGTTATTTAGTTCAGGGGCATTATCTTAGAAATGCATAGAATTTCATAGGGATGTAGCTTTGATAATTTGTATAGGTCATGATTGTGCTTGTACCCAATAAAATAAATAACCGCTTTTATAATGGGGAAATGTCAATAGCCAAATCATACTATTTTACATTAATTATGCTTTTTTATTCAAGGCCAAACTGAAGAACAAGTATACATGGTATATTTGACCTTGGATACAAAATCTGTTAACTGACCTATATCCTAAAATAAGACACCATTATTATCCAGGTTATGTGATGATGTCTATTTTTTTTTCTTTTTTGTCTTTTTAGGGCCACATGTATGGCATATGGAAGTTCCCAGGCTAGAGGCTGAATAGGAGCTATAGCCACTAGCCTATGGCATAGCCACAGCAACTTGGGATCCTAGCCATGCCTGCAACCACAGCTCATGGCTTTGCCAGATCCTTAACCCACTAAGCAAAGCCAGAGATCAAACCTTTGTCCTCATGGATACTAGTAAGGTTTGTTACCACTGAGCCACGACTGGAACTCCCTGATGATGTCTATTCTTGCATGTACGTGGGAAAATACAACTTTTCTGGCTGGAAGCCATGAGGTGATACTTCCCTGTTCCCCTTCTTCTCCCCGACTTCTCTCATGTCTTATCTGTGTCCCTCCCGGGCCCCAAGGTCCTGAGATTACTCGAATGAGAGCCCTGAACAAACACATGCATCAAGTCAGCCACGATATTTCACCAGACATGGAAGTAGAAACGGAGGCCGTGAGGCTGGTGCTCTTTCCACCACCATCTTCCATGAGCCCTTCTGTCCTGTGAGCACAGCGGCAAAGCCCTACATGGAGCTTCCCAGGTTTGTCTCTATCCCCCACCATCTCTGCATGAAATCTGCTACCCAGTCCTACTTATCAAGGATCTCTGCTCTGCTTACTTCGAGCGTATGAAGTGAGACAGTTTTCTGTGGCTCTAAAAACCTTTTAAAGGTTATCAGTAGGCTTCCTGTGCACCTGAGCTGACTTCTTAGTTGGACCCTTGTCTTTAGACATGAAGAGAAAGCACCCTGGGTGGGTGGGCTGTGGAAGCCAAAGGCGAGGCTCACTGAGGAAGGGGACTTGAGTTTGCTGCCCTCAACGCTTTACCAAACCACGAGTCTGGGCAGTAGCCTCTGGAAAGCCTAATGCCACCAATGCCAGCTCATCCACAGCCATGGATGTGGCTGAACCCACTCGAGGGAGGGGGGTGAGAAGGAAAGGGGACACCAGTACCTGGAGGGCATCACATATTTATCATGTCAGCTCACAGATCGATGGAATCAACAAAATAGCAGAAAAGCACCTTGTTGGCACTTTGCAGTAATAATTCCTCCGGAGCACAGAGAAGCCAAATGTATCTACCTCCTCCTTTGAAATTTAAGGGAAAGAGAGTAATATAGGTGTGGTGTAGTTTTAAAAAATATAAGCAATTCTGAGATTGATGTAGTGACTTCTCAAGAATTTAATCACACAGAGTATAACTGCAATGCCTTGGATCAAAATGGATTTGAGATGTTTCCTTCCCCAATCAAGATGAAATGGAGACTGCTGGTGGTGGCAGCATGATTGGCTGGTCTTCACATACTCTATTCTCCTGCCTCGATGGTGGTTACCATCTCACCAAACATATGACCCCTTTAAAATGAATTCTTCCCGTACTGATCCACCTCTACTGCAAAGCAAAACAAAACAAACAAAAGAAGAAAAAAAAACCTGCCCACAGCCTTAAGAGGAAGAGCAGGAGTACACATTCACACCGCTTACCAGGAGGCAGGGCAGCTGGGAATCCCCCTCCACGGACCCCCTGATTGATACAGAGTGACCTTCATTTCATTCCACAGTGGCTCCGTGAGCGCAGAGGTGGGGCAAGGTGGGATGGAGCAGAGGGGATGGACGGGAAGACTTTTTCATGACACCACTGGACAGGCAGAGAGCACAAGATCAAACCAGGGACTCGCCTGCTGAGCGTGTGTGTGGTTGTGTGCACTGTGCCTCTTGCCCTCCCCAGC
The DNA here is from genome assembly GCF_016906955.1 of Phacochoerus africanus. Classification (NCBI taxonomy): domain Eukaryota; kingdom Metazoa; phylum Chordata; class Mammalia; order Artiodactyla; family Suidae; genus Phacochoerus; species Phacochoerus africanus. The sequence continues at coordinate 82,156,534 of NC_062549.1, forward strand.
GTGGCTGAGGGGGGTGTCTCTCTGCAAATTCAACACCATTAGCAGGGTGAGAAGAGATGACGCTGACCCCGCCCCCCCCTGAGGACTTTCTTAAGAGGGTCCCCTAGGGAGGAAAGTTTGGCAGGGACTAGCCCAACCAATGTATTTTATTTATTTTTTTATTTTTTTATATTTTTTTTTGTCTTTTTGCCTTTTCTAGGGCCACTCCTGCGGCATATTCTAGGGCCGTTCTCAGGCTAGGGGTCTAATTGGAGCTGTAGCCACTGGCCTACACCAGAGCCACAGCAATGCGAGATCAGAGCCGCATCTGCAACCTACACCACAGCTCAGGGCTAGGTCAGATCCTTAACCCATTGAGCAAGGCCAGGGATCGAACCTGCAACCTCATGGTTCCTCGTTGGATTCGTTAGCCACTGAACCACAACAGGAACTCCCCAACAAATGTATTTTAAAGAGAGATTACAGAGCCTACAAGGTGTTACTTAGATGTACTTAACGTTTTTCTTCAATGTTTTCCTAACCAACTTCTCCCAAACACTTGTCATGGAAAGCTAAGATTCTGCTACCTTCATGAAAATCTAAGTGTACAAAGCATCCCTGGTATAATATCCAAAGCTTTTTGGACACTGGAATTCAGTGTCCAAAAAGAAACTACTGCTTGCATTGTAGGGCTATCAAAATACAGGTGGCTGGACTTGCCACTGTGGTGCAATGGGTTAAGAATCTGATTGCCTTGGCTCAAGTTACTGTGGAGGTGGGGGTTCAATCCCAGCCCTGTGCAGTGGGTTAAAGGATCTGGCGTTGCCATGGCATAGGTTTCAGCTGCAGTTCAGATTCAGTCCCTGGCCCAAGAACATCCATGTGCTGCAGGTGCAGCCATTAAAAAAAAAAAAAAGAGGTGGCTGTTAAAAGCTACCCTTTACCTAATGTCACTAGGTTTGCCACTATCAAGTATTATTCACTCTACCTACATTTGTCATCTCTTTTAATCCTCACAGGGTACTATTACCATTTTATAGATGAGAAAACTAGGAACCTACATGTCATGGCTTAGGACTTCAGTGACTGCTTTCATATTTAGGTTAGGCAATGTGAGATTACCAATAAGCAACCACTTTTTGACCCACAAAAATATCAGCTTAGTATGTTACAACATAATATCTCAGTAGACCTTGCTTTTCAGGCTGAGTAGGCAGATCTGTCCCAATGTCCCCTAACAACACGACTAATAGACTACTGCTCAGGGCAAGAAACTGTTATTCATTTTTTCTTATATTTTACTTCCATTTGATGATTTAGTCCTTTCTCTGAGACTTGTGTTTAGTCCAGGACCCCATCCAATATTAGAGACATACAGATCCAAAGGTACTACACAATTGCCACTGCTTAATTTGGCCACATTCACGTGTGTAATTTAGAAGAGGTTTGAGTACCAGGTATTCCGGTGTGAAAAGGGCCATCAAAACCCATTCTGGCCAGATTTGTATTCATGACTCAAGTTCAGTTAATCATAGCATTAATATGTCTTTATATCTTTAAATGATGGACCAGCTCTTTCACACTCACTAGGTTCTTTTGACTTAAATAAATATACAATTCTCCCTCTTTAACTGTCATGACAACAGAGGCTTAGAGATATAAGCTGAGGCCAAAAAATTGGCAGGGTATCCTTCCCTGAATTCTTTTGGTTTGTGGTCTGAAGGACTAGTTACTGCCTACCCAAAAGACAAATCCTTTTTTTTTTTTTTTGCTTTTCAGAACTGCACCTGTGGTATATGGAAGTGCCCAGACTAGGGGTCAAATTGAAGCTATAGCTGCTGGCCTGTACCACAGCCACAGCAATGCAGGATCCAAGCCACATCTGTGACCTACACCCCAGCTCAGGGCAATGCTGGATCCTTAACCCACTGAGTGAGGCCAGGGATTGAACCTGCATCCTCAGGGATACTAGTTGGGTTCGTAACCACTGAGCCACAATGGGAACTCCCCTGAAACACAAATTCTTAAGATCTGCCCTGAAGCTGGCAGGAGGAGGGCCCATTAGGGTCCCTCAGAACACTCAGGGAGAGGCCACAGGCTGTTCTTCTTGGCAGTAAGTGCTCTGCCAACCTGGCCTCCCAGCCTAACATTTTCAAATGAATGTCATGTCCCTTGGAAAGGCAAGGGTGAAAGGGAGCTTGGCCTAGACTCTCCTGGCAAGGTGACGGGTGAGGGGATGAGGAAAAGGAGCGACAGAGAAATGACAAAGAACCCAAGGGACAGGACAGGGAAGACAGGGGACCATGAAGGCACTCTTCCTGTGACTCAGACCCAAGGACAGGAATGGGACAGGAATGCATATTTCCAAGATGAGCCACCAGCATTCCTTTGGAGAAGTGACTGTTTGTCAGGTCAGTCCAACTGCTGTGAGGACACTAAATATAGGTACTCAGAATGTGTCTTTTAGGAAGGGGCTGGGAGGAAGGGGAGGGAGGGAAGCAGGGAGAGGGGGTGTTGGAAGGATTGAGCACCTCAGCCAGCAGTTTTTTCCAGGCAAGGTCATTTAGAAGCCCTCACTTAAAAGGTCTGGCTCTTCAACTATTTCTTTTTGAAAGTGGAACTTTCCTTTCTGCAAAGAACATGAAGAAAATCTTTAATTCTATTAAAGACTGACCCCCAGAGATTATACACTCAAGGACATTTTTTTTTTTAATCTAGGAAATTAAATAAAATGCTAGACTTTGGTGTATAAGAATTACTGACTTTAAGTATAAGACTTCGAGTATAAGAATTACTAGAAAATGGCATCGTAATTGAAAAATAGCTTTCAAATGGGAAAAAAAGAGATCTATACAAATTTAAATTATGACTTCTAATGCTACCACAAAAATTCCAGCAGAAGTGAACGTGAAAAGACACATCATGCTTTACTGTCACAAAAGCCATGCTTTACTGTCCAACATGTTAAGATCCTACATTTCAGAATTCCCATCGTGGCTCAGCAGAAACAAATCTGACTAGCATCCATGAGGACACAGGTTCAATCCCTGGCCTCGCTCAGTGGGTTAAGGATCTGGCGTTGCTGTGAGCTGTGGTGTAGGTCGCAGATGCAATGTGGATCCTGCATTGCTGTGGCTGTGGAGGAGGCAAGCAGCTACAGCTCCAATTCTACCCCCAGCCTGAGAAATTCCATACGCCATGGGCGCGGCCCTAAAAAGACCCCCCTCCCCAAAAAAAAGGAGTACACAAGAAAGAAAAGATCTTTCTACACAGGGGGATTGGGGGAGAAGGGGAATGGTTATAGGAAAAAAAAAAAAAAATCCCACGTTTCTCTGTGTACACAAAAATTCTTGCTTCAACCTTTCCACAGACTCACTTCTTTGAGGAAATAGCTGCTGGAAACTGGATTATTAAGCAGGTTTAAGTCATTTTACTTACAAGTATAAGTCATTTATACTTACATGTTCTCTTTTTTTTTCACTTCCAAAATCCCCTAGATCTAAATTTATCTGGAAATATTTAAGGTTTTTCTTACAATGGAGGACTATTTGACTTGGGACTAAAAACCAGTGTTTTCTACCAGCATATTCCGAAGATTTTCTTCAGAGAGTCTTTCTCATACAATGAGGTGGACCCAAGAAGCCTGTGACTGGCAGCTGCATTTGGTCAAGGCTGCTCAGTACCATGAAGACAGCCTCAAGATTGTCACCTCAATACAGCTGTTACTAAACTGTTGCCCAGGGAAAGTGGAGAGGGCACACGTCATTGCCACCCGCAGTGGCAGTCTCAAGGTCATAGACAATGTGAGAAACCGGAAGTTATGCAACATTTCCTCTCTCCAGGTCCTCCCGACAATAACTTTGAGAAGAGCCAGACAGTACCATCACAAATAGAACAATCGTGTTGAGGTGGCTCTGCTGTCTTGTCCTTCTGTCAGCCTCAGGAGTAATGGCAGGGCCTTCCTGGGGCTGAGTGACTGGAATGGGCATGCATGCATACAGGGCTGGTCACTCAGTGACAGCACCCACATCGCCACAGGGCAGTTCGCATTTCTCTGATATCCTCTTTCTTGCCCCAAGTTTTCAGAGCTCAAGGAGACAATTACCCTGCAAAGTGGGCCCAGAGAGCCGGTAAGTAAGACGATTAAACCATCAAGCATAAAAATTGAGCTTCGGAAATGGAGAGCACCTTTGTTCAAGGTCAAGTTGCCAGTCAACGGCAGGTGGGAAAATGAACCCCTGAAGTCACAGCTCCTGTCTGGGAATAGGTAGCTGTTCCAGAGCTTCTCATCATCCCTAAAAATAAGTTAACCTTTAAAAACAGGAGCCAAAGTGGATTTTTAAAGGATTTATCTGAGTCACAGCCCTCTCAAGAAAGTGAAAACTGTGTGTGAGACTTGGAAAGGCCCCGTAATGCTCCTACTAAGAAATCCTACGGGTGTTAGGGACGAGGGGGAGGTCAGAGCTGGTGAGGGGCAGGCTGGGTGGAGGACCAGGGCTCTTCTCACCTCCCTGCAGAGCTCTGAAAGTAAGATGTCTGCAAGCCCCAGGAGCTTTGCCTGCAATGCGGGTAGGAGAGCTGGCTGCAACAGACAGAAGTTCTATTTTTCCTTCCCAGGTTGGTTTTAATACCACATGACAGATAATTTTCAGAAGGATGTTTTCTCAATTGAAAAAGTGACACTCCTTTTACCTCCAGAAGAACTGAATTTATTCATGTTCATGTTACCTGGTGGGGCCACTCGGTCCTGATATGTGGGCTTAAATTCACTGATGGTGAGCAGCATCACTTGGATGGTTCCAATGAAGATGCCAGCCAGGCAGCCATAAAATATGACGTAGAATAGAAGGATCTTAACTGCAAGGAGAACAGACAGAAACGAAAAGGCTATGATGTAGTCACGTATTCAGAATACAAAAGGCTAACTTCCCAGAGATGAATGAATTTCCTTCCTGGCTTCCCTTCCAATCTGTGTCTTTGGAGCTTCCTTTTCCAACAGTGATCAAGAGAAAGAACCTCACTTTCAGACTGTGGGGTAAAAAGAGGGGAACGGGCAGCCCTCCATTATTGTGTGTGTGTGTGTGTCTGTGTTGTGGAGCGGTTAAGGGCAGGGCAAAAATTCAGCTAGAACTAAGATTCTTTATAGGAAATAATTTTATTCCATATATTTGGGGGAAAAATGTCATGAAGATGATCAACAACATCTAGGGCTATGTTGCGTGCTTATGCAATGCATTTCAAATATGACAATATACTTCCTTAGAGACCTCTGTTTTCTTCGCTTGCTTATCCCTTGACATTTCAGGACTTCAGTCCAGGCTCTGCTGCTTCCCCAAAAGCTCAAAGGCCTGTGAGTTTTTATGCTGAGACAGGGCAATGAATGCTGAGAAACCCAGTGAAACTCTCCTGACGTAGCACATTGTCTTTCCTATCAGGGGAACCAAACACGGGCGGAGGGAGAAAGGGGAACTGCTATAGTAAAAAATGACAAGCAAATTTTTCTGACTGAACTCAGACCAGGGACTGACTTGAGAAGCTGCATTTTCTTTCCCCTATAGTTCACAGGATAAGAGAACGGAGACTGAAAATAGCTGCAAAAACCAAAAAATCAAAAAAAACCAACCAAACAAAAAAACCAACCCCCCCCAAAAAAAAACAAAAACAAAAAAACAACTGCAAAGCCAATAGACTGGAATGAGGCTATCAGTTACTGGTTTACAAGGATTATCTCCCCGATTAGCCGCATAGTAACAGGCTGTACTAGGCATCGCTCGGCAGCCCTGTGCCAGCCAAACAGCTCAATGTGAATGCAGCAGAGGGAAGAGAGAACAGGAGGGTTATCGAGTCTGAAACATGACTGCACAAAGGAGCCTTAGGTTATTTCTTAAAACATTCAGATCTCCTGCATTAAAGGCCAGGATCCTTGAGGGAAAAGCAGGAAAACAAAAGTATTATTGGAAAGAAGTCTGTGTGTGTGTGTGTGTGTGTGTGTGTACATGTACGGACACGCTAGGAGGGAGGCAGGGTGAGACTGGGTGCACTGTGGCTGAAATCAGCCAGGTTGCCCTCTCCGAATATTTAAAAGCTCAACTTTTCTATCAGCAAATAAGTAGTTTGGGGAAATCATACTCTAGACAAGTAAAACCCACATCAAACCACACTAAAATGCCTAATCATAATCCTTTTTCCCTTCTATTTGAAGGAAAAAAAAAGGAAAAGGGCAAAGACACACACAAAGATAAGGAAAAATGAAAAGACTGTATAATCCAGAACCACAGCTGCCCAACTCAATCAGTGCCTCCCCGAAGGACAAGGGTTAAGTGCTGCATTCTGTATCCAGGCAGCAGTAGGCAAATGGCAAGGCTGTGACGTCAGGAGATCTGGAAAAATTTTCCAGGGAATGCTCCTAAGAGGTGCAAGAGTTCGTATAACATAGCCAGAAAGAGAACTGTATTCTCTTTTTTTCTTGCCCCACACCTTGTCTGGATGCTCTTGGCCTAAGCATGGAAGTGGTTTTATATTCATTCCTTGGACCCCAGATACTAAATTCTAACAAAATGAGAAGATATCATTGACGCTACAGTTTAAAATACAAATATAATTATAGACAAACAAGTCACTGATTGAACAGAAGGAAATACAGCCTATCTTAACTGCCCTAAGAGAAGGAGAGAATTTTTCTCTTTTGCTCTGAGATGTCGCCCCAGCTGGTGCTGTGAGGTCACTTGGTCAGAGTGGACGATGCAGGTGTGGTGGAGCCTATTCAGTGGGCTCACCGACACACAGGCTCAAAGAGAAAAGCTGGACTCATTGTACCACCTAGCCAGGGCGGCTCAGAGAGTAAGCTTTAGAAATTATTTTTTCCTTTTAGACAACTTTTCTTTTCTTTTTCTTTTTCTATTTGTTTTGTTTTGTTTGTTTTTTTTTAAATACAAGTAACAGAGGTTTTCCAGTCAGGGAAAAAAAAAACCAAAAAACCTAGTACCCTTCAAAAGGTCACAGGCTGAAGGGAAAAGGGCATCTGGGCCCAGTGATAAACATTAAAACCTACCAACACCTGTACTAACTTAATAAAAGGGTGGATAGCACCAGGTGATTTGCATGCTGCACTTTCTCCAGCAGCTTACAGGCGAGGCTCCTGCGTCCATCTTGGTGAAAATCTACCTACAAACAGAACTGAACCAAGGACAACCTGCCCTCGTCCCAAGGGCATCCATGTTGGGCCCAGTGCTGGAAAGGTGGCGTTTTCTCCATAGGAGACAAGTGGTTGCTGTCACTTTCTCTGCCTAGGAGAGGCTCTGTCATTTCTTACATTGCCAGAAAGGAGTAGACATATTAGTGCAAGATAAAACCTGAATTTTTAGCTCAACACCTCACCTGCACCTTGTAAAATGGGAAGATGAGACTAGAGCACCAGTCCTGGTGTCTGCATTCATTAGAGTATTGACACCTTGCTGTATGAGCTATCAAGACACAAATGACTCTCTCTTATGTGGAGGTGCTGCATTATTAAATGTCAGCTTACAGAACAAGTCCTTCCATTCTTACCCTCTAAAACAAATATTTTTGTGGAATCGGAATGAGGAAAGAAATATATTTTATGAGAGAGAAAAACACTAGAGGGCAAATTTTACAACATGTCTGGAGTCAATGCAGTCCTTGGCCCATGACAAGGCCGGAGTCAGATCACTATGGTAGGAATCCCTAGTGAATCTGGGAGAAGGCTCGTCCCGCAGTGCACCCCTCAGGCCTCACTCGAGTTACCAGGAGTTGCTAGGAGATGGCCCAGGCCAGGAGCTGTTCACCCTATACACACCCAGTGTTCTTCAGGCTTTCCCTTTCACATTAAGAAAACACAGAGAGCTATACTTAATGCATGACAACTATGTAAGCAAACTGTGTAAGCAAACTATGTAAGCAAACTGAAGGATGGAGATTTCCCCAAATAAAATAAAACACAAAATACAAGCTAAAAGCCATCACTTTAAAGACCTACATTTAACATGGCTCAGGGATATCTATTCTTCCCAACATAGGTATGGGATGAGGTTTCACCTTGACTAACCTTGAAGTGTGATGCATTATTAACCCTTCACTTTTTAATCAAGAGACACACTACAGGGTGCATTTTTTTTTCCTCTACAGAAAATCATATATTCTAGCTTCTTCCATTTCAAAATGTCAGCCAAGCAATATTTCCCTGACTCATTCTCCTGCCCATGCTCACAGATCCTCCCAATCAGGAACACCACATCAGCACCTACCCAGGGCTCCCTTAGTGGCTGCAGTGGTGGTGCTAGTGGTGCAGATGATGATGATGGTGATGATGATATTAGAGAAGGGGGGGCAGTGATGCAGGAGGGGGGAGTTCCCTCCCTCTCTCTCTCTCTTCCGCAGTCACGACTCTTATAGATTTGCCTACAACTGCCCTTCAAAATGACCTTTTAAAAAAAGTCACCCTTCCTGTGTAGAGAGGTGGAAGACAAGTAAGGAATATAATTTTCATTGGGGGGGGGGTCTATTTAGCCAAGCAACAGGCTGCCCCAAATCGTATCAGATGAACTGCCTCTGCCTTTGTGCCATTTATTTCACACTAACCCTTCATCGTACCCGGTTCTGCATCTGGCTCTGTAGACACTGACAACAACCCGATTTTGCCATGTTTTGGGGCCAAGGCTCAGAAACGGAGTCCTGACATGGAGCTTCCTGGGTCATTCCTGGGCTGTGATGACTCCACGGTAGTTCACTGGAGGAAACTCTGGGCATCGCTACGAAATACTGCAGTGTGTATGGATTCTGCCATCACTACCGCTCCCCGCACCCCCACCCCCACCCCCGCCCGCCGCCGGCCTTTGGAGGTACATATTTAGACTAGAAAAAAAAAGGTGCTTTAACACACAACCTCGCCTGCATTCGGTCCGATTACCCTCAGGCTGTTCTTTCAGAGCCGCAAATCTTATTTTTTAGGACCTGACTACAAGAGACATATCTAGTCTCCCACAGCCCGACCATGCCCAGGACCGAAGGGCTCAAGCGATGTCATATAAACTGCAAGTTACCAAGACCGCTACAATATACGTAACCCTCTGCTTGCCCGCGCCTATCCAGGGATTCTGAATTCCATACAGGACAGCAAGCCCAGGCCCGCGCGACCGTAGCAGTGCTCACCACCCGACCCTCCGCCCTTGCCAGCGCGGAGCGCGCGGTGCGGTCCGCAGAGCCTGCCCAGGGGATGCGCCCACCCTGAAAGGCAAGGCGCTGGGGGCGAGAGCTGCGAAACCCATACTTACACCAACTGCCACCGGTCCTGCCCAAAAACTCCTTCTTTTCGGAGTTCCAGATGAATTTCTTCCAGCTGCCCTCCTCCTTGGCTTTTCCGCGGGCCATGGTGGCGGGTCAGCAGCTGCTGCGGGGATTGACGATGGGTGATTGCCGCGTGCGCTCTTGCGTCCTCTCCTGCCGATCAGTGTCCTCTGCCTGGCTCTCCGCAGGCTGCACCCGCCGCTGCCGCTGCGGCTTTCAGAGTGCCAGACGCGCGGTGGAGGAGCAGAGTCAGGAGCGGGAGGAGGGGGAGGCGGCGGGGGCGGAGGGCGGAGGGAGGGACCGCGCAGGCTGGGCGTCTCCGAGCCCCGCACCTATTGGTGGGCGCACGACCGCTCACGGGCCCTCTTTGGTCCGCCACGCGCTCCCCTTGCCCTTGGGAATTCGGGGGCTCCACAAACCCGCAGCTGCCACTCCAGCTGCCACCGAGGACGCGTGCTCGGCCCCCGCCTCCTGTGACCTCTGCAGAGACAGGCAGGGGACAAGGAAAAGTCAAAGGGAAGGACGGACAAATGGACTGCGGGCCCAGGCCACAGCCACCCGCCACGAGCCGAGAAATTGGCTGAGGGCGCACGCCCTACCTTTACTATATACCGCGCCGTGGCGACGGGACGCCCCGCCCACTAGCGACCCGGCGGGCCAATAGCCGGCGTGGAGGGGGCGGGGCCTTGGGCCCGAGGGGGCGGGCGCGGGGTTGGCACAAAGGAGCCGCGGTAGCGGCGTGAGGGGCGGGCTAGGGAGCCAGGGAGCCAGGGAGCCAGGGAGCGGGGGCGCGGGGAGGGGCGGAGAGAACTGTGAGTGGCGAGGCCTCAGCACCTAACAGCCCCCTCCTCGCTTTGGGCTGGGCACGAACCCGCCCTTTCCGTAGTGAGGTGACCTGCACCTGCCTTGCCTGGCGCCCCGCAGACCCTTCGGGACCCCAGCCCGGCTGTCCCGATCCAGTCAGTCCCTCCGGTGCACTCTCAGCCTCTCTCCTCCGCACTTCCACTTCTCCTAGGCCCTAGTTGGGTGGGGGTAGGTCACTCCGGGACGCCTGAGAATCAGGGACTCTGCCCAGCTCCGCCCCGCCTCTCTGCTGCTGCACCTGCCGCCCCCTCCGGTCTCCCCGACACTGCGGTTGCAGTTCCGGCCCGTCCCTCTCCTTCCAGGCCAGCCCAGCCAGCAGCCCCGGCTCCTGACTGCCGGGCTGTGCTCCTTGTGGGCGGCCTGAACCACCTCAAGCAGGATAATTGCCAAACCCACCCAGGGCGGCAAGCCGGATCCGGGGTTTGAAAGGGGTAGGAGGTGTTGGAGGCCGACCAGCCGGCCCCCAGTGGGTCGCTCCTTCAGAAACCAGTCGCATTGCCTGGCGGCTCACACCAGTCTAGACCCCGGCGGCGACAATGTTTGCACGTGACCCAGCCACCAATGACTCCCCTTGGCGTCGAATCCCAGGCTGGTGTTCTCAGGGACGTGTTTTCACGCCCCTTGGGTGGGTACCGACCACTTTGTTCTTCTCTAAAAGACCTGGGGCCAAAAAGGATCTGGAAAGCCTAGTATAAATCGCGAGAAGGTGCAGGCAATCCTTGGCATCCTTTATCCCTCCCCCTTCTTTATCCCCTGTGCATCAACAGCCAAACTCCTTGGTTTCATCTCCCTCCGCTAAACCCCTGAGCAGCTTCACACATCCCTCTTGAGGCAGTGACACAGCAGAAATCAGCAGGGGCGCCTCTGCAGTCAATGTACAGAAGCTACATCCCAGGGAGCTATGTAGCCCATCCCAGAAAAGATTTCCCCTCCCTGTATCCAGACAGACAACACAGGGGAGGCTTGTCGGGGTCTCCTTTCTGTCACCCAGTTCAAACTCGCAGGTCTATGGACAAGCTTGAATTGCTGTAGCATGAGCTCTTCCTCATCAGTCCTTCCAAAGGCCCACCTGCGAGACTTGGGCAAACCTGAAAATTCCTGAAATGCAGAAGCAGCCACCCATCCACCCCAGCCCCAGAGGGCCTGCTACATGTAGGGTTCGGTCAAGGGCAGCCTTGAGAACTGCATGTTCAGAGAGGAGGCCACCCCCGCCTTGCTCCTGCAGTGTTTATGTTGGAAAAGCCCCAAGTTGGTGGTAGAACTGCAGGAAGAGGCTGCACCTGCCGATATGATGCCCAGCCCCCTCCCAGCAGAAGTTACCTGACAGAGGAGTTTCCAGAAGGACAGGTCACTGGGAAGGGCATGTGTTTATTGAGAGCCCACTATGTGTAAGACGGAGGAAAGCCTGTGGGCAGAATCAGCCAAAAAAAAAAAAAAGAAGGAAAGAAAGAAAAAAAGGATGAGAAGAGGGAAAGAGGGAAAGGTGGAGAGGGAAGGGATGAGAGTTGTGTGGGGGGTGCCCTTTGCGCATACTCCCTAAGCCCACTCTTCCCATCCCTGACTCATTGATATTCCCTCCCCCCCACCTCTTTTTCCCCCCTGCCCCTTTCTTCTTCTCTTTTCCAGTAGAAGTAATAGTACTGCAAAATATGTGGAGAAAGGCTCACATTGACAGGTCTCTGATTAGAACCCCCATTTTTTCCTTAAAAAAGAAGTTCTCCAGACCCATGGCAAATGCCAATTAGACTGATCCTGTGTCTGGCAAGGATAAGCTTTCTCTCTTGTCCTTGACCTACTGTCTTCCTCTGGGGGATACACCCCACCCCCGCCAAATTTTACCTCCTCAGCTTTGCTCATTCTCCTTCCCCTGCATGTAAATTCTTCCCAGGTGCTGACAAACCTTGAGGATCATGCCTTCATAGCCAATGCAGCATCTCATTCTAAACCAGCCTCCCTCTGGCTTCTACAAACCTCTGTGTTTCTATGCAAACCTGGCATTGTGGCAGGAGAGTGTGATCTCAGCTCTATGGGAACCAGATTCAAATTCCACCTTCCACTCTAAACCGTTTAGAGCTGTTTTACCCACCTAACCATGTCACCAGAAAGAGTGACCCGGTGAAGGGCAAGACAGACCTGCATTCTCCCTCCCAGCTTCAGTACCTACTACTAGTGTGACCTTGAGCAAGTTACTTGTTCTCTCTGGGGCTATTCCCTCAGTTGTAAAACTGAAGTGATACATTGTTGCAAGGATTAAATGGGAGATGTGGGAAAGTGCTAAGTACAGTGCCTGGTGCATAGCAAGAGCTATTAAGTAGCTGGCTTAATTATAATTAGCTTTTTCCATTTGACCTTGTCTAACCTTGGGGCTGTTCTAGGATTTTGCCACCTTCCTCTGATAGCCCCTCCTGCCAGGGCTCTGAGTTCCCTAAGAAGGTCACCCTGACTAATTCTCCACCCTCTGTGCCACCTTTCCCCTTGCTTTCCAGTGTGCTTCCTCTTCTGTGACCTCCTCTAATTTGAGTAATGAATAACTTGAGCATACGTTGTCCCTTTGGGTGTGCTGGGCTGGGCTGGGCTTGTGTTCTGAGGCCCCTTCAGTGAAGGGTGCTGTAGCAGCAGGTTGAAAGCTGTGGGTGTGTTGTTCTATGGAGGGAGGGGTGCCCTGGCAGTTGGAGCAAGTGGCTGGGCCTGGGTGGGGGTGGGGGAGGTGTGGGCCACAGGGAACTCAGAAAGCTGATCAGTACATGCCAGTGGAGGTCCAGTATTTCTCTGTAGGAAGAAAGAGGAAGGAATTCTTGAGTTCGGTTTAAAGGCTCAGTGCCTCAGTGCCGAGACCAGCTCGGCAGGATGGGGCTGAAGAACAGGTGCTGTGAAACTTAAGGGAAAAAGTTAACATAAAACAGGACACAGAGACATTTATCTTAAGTAAAGGTGGCAACTGGGGGACTCAAGGTCTCAGGACCAAGAGCCCCGCCTCAAGAAACCACACTGCTTTTATTGTGCTCTTTAGGATGACATCAAGTGAGGAGGGGGCTATGGGTGGAGGATATAGGGTTTATTATTTTATAAGTTCTTTTATTATTTTAAAAGTCACTTAGCTGGTAGAAGGTTAAGCTTTTACTCTGACCTTTAGGCACATAATAATTAGCATTTGAGTTAGCTGTCTATGCATAGCATGCCAGAGAATCCTCACTGTGCTTCCGCATGCCTATTGGCGGCAACCCAGCGTGCCTAGGTTTGCACCTTGGATCTCTTTGCTAATGCATATTCTGCTAACAACCGCTCATAAACCACTTGGCCATGAGGTTCCTCTTTCTCTTATTCCTTAGAGGACATATCATGCTTGTACAAACGGCGTGCCAATCTGCACAGGTCCAGTGTGTCCAGACCAACACCTTATGTCCTCATTCGGCTGACCCTATGAATAGCTTATGCCTTTAGGTCTTTGTTCTTAAGCTTAAGTCATTTACCAGCACTGTGACTGTTTTCCAAGCAGGAAGATGGGATAAAGTAAAGCAGGAAGATGGGATAAAGTAGAGCAGGACAAGATGGAGTTTTCAGCAAAGAGGCTAAGAAAATATTGCAGAAACATGTCTCGTGACAGCTCAGGGCAAAAAGAACAACTCTTTAAATGCAGGCTTGGGAAGAGGAATGGTTCTGGTGCACTGTGATTGGTTCTGCCCAAGATTGGTGATGCATTTGTTGGTGATTAGAGGGGAAGTGGCGAGCAGGCGTGGCAGCGGAGAGTACAGGAGGTCAGGGACCTCTGTCCAAGCGCTGAGGATGACAGGTCTAACTCAGGAAACAACCATAGACAGATTGAAACAGAATCTACCCTGGGTGAGAGAGAGGGACCTGGAGGTGAAAGCAGGAAGGGCAGTCTTATTTGTAGTAAGATGACCAGTCATAAGCTGGACTGGGAGAAGAGGCAGGACAAATCAACCCAAGGCAGTCAGCTACTTCTGCTCAAGATCAAACAGTTACCTGCCTGCAAACAAGATGGAGGGTGCAGCTTGCCAGGCTGCATAAAGAAATCCAGATCTGAGAAACAGAACCATCCCCAAGGTATCTCTGAACCCCTCAGCCAAACACAAGACAGTCATCTCTGCAGAGGGCTCAGGAGGGCTGAGCTACCGAGCCCACGTTCACGCACATGCTCAAACACAGCCGGGTTCTGTTTGGCCAGGCCTAGAGTATTTTAAGTACAGAGTGGAGGGGGTGAGGGTATGTGTTGCATGGTGACTCATCTTGGCAGCAGAAACTGTGTGCAGTGGTAAGGAAAATGGTTCAATGGCCATCTCTGTTTGCAGTGGAGAGCAGCAAGAATGTACAGCTCTGCAGTGAAGGCCAAGGGCTGGGAGAGAGGAACACTGGACAATGCTCCCAGACTGGTCACAGTGGCAGGGATATGGGTGGATGCCTGCCTAACACCTCACACATCCTGCTTGGCCCCAGGCAGAGTGTCCGAACCATCCATCAGAGCAGCCTGGGTGTTCCACAGGGCATTGCTCTGTGCTTCACAATGGACTCTATATATTTGACAGAAAAACATTCTCAGGGATGGTTCTGGTATCTGCAAGAAACCAGAGACCCCACATGGGGACATGTAGAAACATCTCTCCATTATTTTTATTCCACGTCATCCTGGCACTTTCCTGTTTCACTGGTTCTCAAATTGAATTCTTGTCTTGGGTGAGGACATAGTAAGGAAATAATGAAAATAATGGAAATAATGAACTCTTTCTTAGCAAGCCCCATCTGGGAAGGTGGCTATGAGTGGAAGTAACAAGTGACCTGTGTGTCACCTTGGTCACCAGGCCCTGGCTGGCAGGTTTCCAAAAGTTGCTTTCTGTTATGCTGTTCCCCAACTTAGAAGTCAGGGAACTGAGTCCAGAAAGCATGCATGGTAGGACTCACCTGATTTCTCTCCACCACCCCTGTTCTTTACCACACTGCTATTAAGTGTGTGGATGGTGGAAGTGACCATAGTAGAAAGAAGAGGATGTGGAGTTCCTGTCATAGCTCAGCAGAAACAAAACTGACTAGTATCCGTGAGGACTAGGGTTCAATCGCTGGCCTTGCTCAGTGGTTAAGGATCTGGTGTTGCCAAGAGATGTGATATAGGTTTCAGTCACAGCTGGGATCCCATGATGCTGTGGCTGTAGAAGCTCTGGCAGGCAGCGGTAGCTCTGATTCGACACCCAGCCTAGGAATTTCCATATCCCTGTGGTGAAGCCCTAAAAAAAGGAAAAGAAGGGTACACACAGAACACGATTTCTGTTTGCTCTGGTAGGACCACGGAGGTGCATGATTTCTGCAAGTATTCCTGGTGTGGTGGACAGTAGGAATGAAGGTTCGGAAGGACATACTGCTAAACTATCCTTGGAGCTTTCAGAGTTTACCTGTTCCTTTGTACTTTCCCAGAAGGGAGCAAGAGGTTGAATTTGCTTTTACCTTGAGAAAATGTCTGGGATCAACCATTGCATCCTCTAGGCTTTATAAAATAAAGTTCCCTTCTTGAATTTTCCATCTACTTAAAAGGTGACAGGTGAACACTCCTCTGAGGGGCTGAGTTCAGTGAGGGAACGTCCCACTGTGTTTTTCTACTGTCAGAGGCATAGTCTCATTGGCCTTGGGGACAGGTATAGATAAAATGAATATCTGGTACACGTTAGGATCCTTTTCTTGCTGGACCACTCACTTGAAGTCTTCCTGGGATGAGAGGGAATGTCTATTTTATGATGTTTTATTTTCCACTTATTTCTGCTGCCTTAATTGAGGGCCTGGAGGAAAAGGGCAGTAGCCATGGGTGAATTCACTGTGTATAATTCTTCTGATGATAATGTTAGAAGTCCTTCAGTCCAAACTCCCATCTCCTGGCCAAGTTCAAGTAGCCTCTAGTTGAATATCTCCAGGGGCTGGGTCCTCCCTACCTTGCCGTGGAATATTCCATTATTAGGAAACTCTGAATGAAAACCTAGTTCCTGAGTTCCTGTCATGGCTCAGCGGAAATGGATCTAACATCCAAGAGAATGCAGGTTTGATCCCTAGCCTCGCTCAGTGGGTTAAGGATCCCACATTGATGTGAGCTGTGGTGTAGGTCACAGACCTGGCTTGGATCCCACGTTGCTATGACTGTGGTGTAGGCCAGCAGCTGCAGCTCCTATTTGGCCCCTAGCCTGGGAATCTCCATATGCTGTGAGTGTGGCCCTGAAAAGACAAAATAAAAATAAAAATAAAAATTTTAAATTCAAAAAATTTTAAAAATAAAGAATAAAACCTAGTTCCTTGAAAATTCTGCCCAATACTTTTTCTTTCCTTGAAAGAAAAAGATGCAAGCCTGGTGCATCTTCAGTGTGTCAGCTCTACATAGGTTAATAACTTTCAAGTACAAATCTGCAGTTTCTTCCATCTTCCTATGAGCTGGTTTCTGACACCCTTATTGTACTAACTCCCTTCTCTTGCACAATTTCCCATTTGTTGATGTCCTTTTTAAAAGCAAGTACCCTGGCTTCAAGGGGCACAGAGTCCACTGGAGGTCATTTTGGTTTGTGATCAGGACATTATCTTTTTTTAAAATCAATTACTATTCTCCTGACACTGTACCTTCATAGTTTTCTTGAGCTAAGGCCTCTTTAGCACTGAAGTCAGATAAATGTTTTAGAAAACTCCCTTGCAAAAAAGCAGCAGCACCCTCTCTGCCAAGGACTAGCTCAAGGGAAATGGCTACACATGAAACAGTCAGGACCAGGCAACACCTGTCCCTGGGCTCTAGGACAAAGTGCTGCAACGTCTGGCCTCAAAGGGACTGTGCTGAGCAAGTGCTGGACTGGAGTCTGGAAATCTGTATTCTAGTGTCCCCACTGAAGTGGCTCAGTGGCTTTTTGTGGGCTTTCTCACCACTCTCTGACTTTCTCGCCTGCCCCCAGTGCCCAGCTTTGGCCCACAGACAGCTCAGCTGACTGAAGCTTTTATGGTCCTACATTTCTCATGGCTCTGCACCTGCAGTTCCCATTGTTAACTGGCAAAGGCTTACCTTACTTTAAGTCTTGATCCAGGTGTGGGAGTCAGGTTGGCACAGATCCCATTTTCACAGGTCAGAGGTTGTTGTGAAGCCTCAGCATTGGCCATCTTGGCCTAGGTTCCCCACTCCCACCTCCAAAGTGGCTCCTGCTGGTTACAATGGCTGCCTAGTTGCTGGCTGGCATGTGATACACATTTGGATAGGCAGATAGACAAACAGAACAAAAAACCTTGTATACCCTATAAAATTTTCCAAATTTTTCTTTCTGAGGCATTGTCCCTTTCCACATCAGTCTAGAAAGATTACATTTTAATGTGCCTAGTTTGTAGGAATCAAATCAAAGGGGAGACATAAAAGACTGTTCTGCATTTATTTTACTTTGGGAGGAGCTGGAAGGCAGGAAAGTGCAAAAAAAAATTGTATAAACTGGATCGCAACTTAATTTATACTCATTTCTGTACCAAATAATGAGAAGGATTTTATACTATCAAGGAATGAATCCTTTAGGCAAACTGACTGCAATATCTGTATCATAGTTAGCTAACAGCACATTTTTTGCATTGATAAATGATAACATTCAGTCTTTCATAGCTACCATCTATGTGGCATTGCACCCATTGATCCTCCTAGATGGTAGGCCCCTTTTGCTGAAGTTCATGAAATGCATCCTGAATACCAGATGGCTTTCTGTACAGTCACTTGACATGACACTACCTGTGAGGGTACTTGACTTTCTGGTTCCAAAAGTTATTGCTATGTCTCTCCTCACAGTAATACATAAATGAATGGAATGATGGCCAGGATCACTGAGCCCTGGCTTTCTCAAGTGCTCTTGTTCCATTCAACCTTCTGGCCTCATATTAGAAACTATACTGGCTAATAACAACTGCATTTGTCAAACACAGTAAGTTGGACATTATGCCAAGTATTCAATATGGATTACCTTTTCTGTTTTCCACTTTATATTACCTGTTTAGCAAGTTAATGAGGTAGGTCCTATGATGGTTAATTTTATATGTCAACTTGACTGGACTAAAGGATGCCCAGATGGCTGGTAAAACATTATTCTGGATGTGTCTGTGAGGGTATCTCTGGAAGAGATTGGCATTTGAATTGGTAGACTAAGTAAAGAGGATCATCCCCACCCATGCAGGTGGGCATCATCTGGAACACCGAGGGCCAGAATAGAGCAAACAGCAGAGGAAGGACAAATTCCCTCTCTGCTTGAGTGGGTCATCCATCTTCTCCAGCCCTCAGATACTGGTACTCCAGGTTCTTGGGCTTTTAGACTCAGACCAAGACTTAAAACATCAGCCCCCTGATTTTCAGGCCTTTGGATTCAGACTAAATTACCCCTAGCTTTTCTAGTTCTCCAGCTTGCAGATGACAAATCATGGGACTTCTCAGCCTCCATAATAGGATGAGACAATTTCTATAATAAGTCAGTATTCCTCTCAACCCGCCCGCTGGGCAGATAGGTAGATAGGTCTTCTGTTTCTCTGAAGAATCTTATCTAATACTCTCTTATTATTATCTTCATTTTACAAATGAAGCAACAGTGTCTCTCATATAGATTAGATCCTGAAGGCTAGCAAGAAGGAAGGCCACATTCAGATCTAGGCAGCCTGTTTCCAGAGCCCATGCTCCAAACCACTGGGCCTAATGGCCTCTTTAGAAGGATCATGTGTACATATAGAAAGTGTAAGCATAGTTCATGGCACCACATGGGTGTAGTCACATTAAGCTTCTTTTCCTTTTTTTAAATGTCAAAAGCTCTCCAAGGTAATGTCGGTCTTCACTGGGTCCCAATTTAAAGAAGCCTCTCTTGGATTCATGTACTTATCCATCAATCACTGGATTGCTTACTGTGTATGTAGTACTGGCTTAGAAACCAAGAAACCAAGGTGATCATATAGAAGAAAAACAGAAGATGTCTGAGCCTTTTTGTAGTAAACAATGCGTCAGTGAGGGAAAATACACAGGGATGAGCAGACAATAATTCAGGGTAGTAAATGATTATGCTCCACAATGGATACCACAAACAGGAGGGACAATAGGAATTTAGAGAAATTCCTGAACAGGATTTGGACAACACTGTGAGAAGGAGCAGAGAGAAAGGAACACTCACTCACTCATTCATCAAATATTGATAAACTTTACCATGTGCTGGCTCACTTTGCTGGCCAACAGAGAGTCGAGATGGTTAAGCAGCTTATTCTATGTGGGGACAGCCTGATATTTGCCAAGGGTGCTAGAAAAGGACACAAGAGAAGGACTTCCTGAGAGTGGGGAAGGCTTCCTGGAGATGGTGGCATCTGGACAAGGAAGAGTTAGCCTGGGAGAGGAAGTGAGGGAAAGTGCATGGCAGTCAGAGGAGGAGCTCATGCAAAGGCATGGAAATGGGACTAGATGAAGGGTAGTCAGGATAGGTGGAGGGAACACCTTGGACAAAGATTTTTTTTTAGGACTGAATCTGAGGCATATGAAATTCCCAGGCTGGGGTCAGGGGTCGAATTAGAGCTGCAGCTGCAGGCCTACACCATAACCACAGCAATGCCAGGTTCGAGCCGTGTCTGCGACCTATACTGCGCTCATGGCAGTGTCAGATCCTTTAATCCACTGAATGAGGCCAGGGATTGAATCTGCATCCTCATGCATACTAGTCCTTAATGCTGGGCCATGATGGGAACTCCAAGATTTTTTTTTAATAGAGAAAATGTAAGACTTAAAGGTGCAGGGTCTAGACTGCCCTTTCTAAAGGAAGAACAAGAGTGGAGCAGATCAGAGTCCTTTGGAGAACTGTACCTTCATGCCCAACTCTCTAACACGATCAGGATAGGAAGGAAAAATACTATGAAGTCAAGTCTGCTCCTCACAGTTTCTCCACCACAGAGCTCTCTGTTGAACTCCTTGATGCCCGGGTTTTGTGCCGGCTCTGGGCAATAGGAAAAGTCAGACTTCACTGCCAAGCATCATCGCCTGAAAGGGAGCACCCTTCCTCCCTTTACCTCTCCCAGGGCTTCTGCATAGTATCTACTTAAGGGAAATGGCCTTTCTTTTACCTGAAGGACAAGGTTTCAAGTGAAATCAGAATTAGACTGGAGAAAACCAGGCAGCAGTCTCTTAGGTGTCATATATTTTCTTAGCTTGTATAGGAATCTGGAGGGGAAGAGAAGTGCTCTGTCGCTTGGAGCTGATTCTTTTCCCCACCAGAACACAGGGCTGAGGGAGGGCATGTCACCTCCTCTGCTGAGGGTGGAGGAAAAGTTGTTTCTATTCCCTCTACCAACATGAAACTGAGAATGCTTTTCTCCAACACCAATCTTTTTTACACGTTTTTTTCTTGGTTCTATGACTCTCCCAGCACTCTAGTTCAACTGAAAGTTGATTAAATATCCTTTTGAAGTTTGCTTGAGATCCTAACCTTCGTGTATATTACTGATCTGTGGAAAATTGTGTTGCAAGTTCTAAATAAGTAATACAGAGAGTATAAAAACACAACCTGATGTTGGTTATGTGAAAAGGCTTCATTCTAATACCAATTTCCCTTGACTGGCAGAATGACCCCAAAAATTAGGGGAAGTCAAGAATATCTGGTCTTAGAAACTACCAGGTTTGTAAGAGAACATAGAGGTCCTTTTTCCGATGAGGAAGCAGAAGCCCAGTGAGAGAAAATGGCAGAGGGCTTGGGGTTGGATTGGCTTCCAACTCAGGCCTTGTGCCTTAGTCAGGGCCCGTTTCCTATCTTATCATTTGGCTTGGGTTGATCTCAAGAAGCAGCTGATATAAAGATGAAAAATATTTCTGCTGAATTTTGAGGGACCCCCAAGAAGTTTCACTGTGATCCTCCATTAAAAGAGAAAAGAAAGAAAAATATCCACAGTGGTTTTTATCAGAATTGAGTTTGGGTGTGAGTTATGGAAACCCGAAATAATAATGGCCTCAACAACATAGGATTTATTTCCCACTCACAAGTCCAGAGGAAAGTGGTCCAGGGCTGGGGAGATGGTTGTATTCCATTACATCCTTAGGGAGCTGGCCACTTCCAGCTTGCCTTCTTACTATCCCTCCTATGGTACCCTTGCTCTCATGGCCCAGGATGGCACCTAGGGCCATAGTCATCACAGCCAGTCTGAAAGAGAGTACAAAGAAGAAGAGAAAGGACATAAGCACCAACTTTCCTCTAAGGAAACATCCATCCAGAGACTGTAACAGGACATGTCTGCTCCTATCCCATTGGTCCGAACTCGGCCTCAGGGCAACATTTGGCTGTAAGGAAAGATGAGAAATGTAATCTTTGTTTTGGACAGCATGGGCCCAGCTAAAAATTATAGGGTCTAGTCCCATCTCTGCCACAATGATGCAAAGAAATTTGACACACGTTGATTTGTCCTTTTGAATTAGTATTTTCCAGACCTTTTTCAAAATACAGATCCTGGGAGGGGTGCCATTATCTAACATTTTGTTGTCCAATGAGAATATCAAATCTCCTTTTGTGGTAAGAAAGACAAGCCATTGCAAGTCCATTAGAAAAGTCCAGGCCACTGGGATCAGAGGAAATGGCTCTAGAAGAAGCAGGGGAGCAGTGCTGGAGAAGATCCCAAAAAGAGTGTGCAGAAAACATATGCATATGTATAGCACCATGGGCACGATCTATGACTCTGCCCTTATTGGCAAGAGCTGGTTCTGTTGATATTCTGGCCACCATCTTTCTCTACTTCCTGTGGAAATGTTTGATTCAATCTCCTCCAGACTCTTTGGGGGCTTGTGGGATTTAGACTGCTGTTGCCTAATCTTCATATGAGTTGTGGTGGCTCGGGTGTGTGATTTATCCAGACCCAGCATGTCAGCCCTTGCCAGTTTTAGCCTGTTAACTGACAATGAGTCTTAGAGCAGCTCATCTTTAGTTACAAATGGAGAACTACTTCCAGCAAATCAATAATTCTTCAATTTTGTCAGTCTTCTAAAAAGTGGAATGTTAGAGCTTTGAAGTCTTGATTGGTATTGGCCAACATTGGACTATATGCTCTTGAGTTCACTGGGTAACTTTTGGCAGTTCCTCAGACTCTCCAAACTCCCTCTGGCCACAGGCTTTGACATACGCTATTCCCTTTGAGTCTGGAATATTCAGGGGATGGCTTCCCTGATGTCTGGAACCAGGGAAAATGTCTTAGCCACAGGCTTTCATGGTACTGTTTAACTCTTCTTTGTGCTATTTGTCACAGAAGCAGTTCTGTATTCATTTGTGTGGTTATTTGCTCACTTAAATTTCATAAGATCAACCTTCATCTACCATGGTATCCTCTCTACCTCACACAGATGGGCACAAAGTACACACTCCATAAATTGACCTAGTAAGAGGTCCCCACTGCACATTTGTCTCAAACCCTAATAAATTTTGCAGATTTTTCTCGATATGTTGACCATGTGTCCTCTGCATCAGATTTACCCGGTCAACTCCTTTAAAGGGCACACTTCTGGGCGCTTATACCAATCATCCCTTTGAATCATTATCTGGCTAGAGCCCGGGAACCTACACGTGAACAAGCTTTCCAGGTAACTGTTAATTATCATGATGTTTGAGAAGCCCCACCTCAGGGTAAGATTGCACAGCTGAGTATCATTAAGACTCCCATGCTAGGCACAGGAACGTGACTCTAGAATAAGACTGTTGTACTCAAGAACTATCTCAATATGCTTAAACTTGAAGAAGAAGCCTGTAAGACAACTTTGTTCTTTGATATTTAAAAACACTCTAGAAAAATTGGAGACAGCTGTTCATTGAGTTTAGCTAGTCAAAGAGCATGTGGAAATAAAACAATGTGTGTGTTCACAGCAGCATAAAGAGTTTTTTTTTTTTTTTCCTACACCCATGGCATATGGAAGTTCTGTGGCTAAGGACTGAATCTGAGCTGCAATGCCACATCCTTAACCCAATGAGCCACACAGAGAACTCCACAGAGGGCTTTTTAAAAAGTAAAAAGGAAGACCTGATTGTTGGCAGCAACTTTCTGTCTTCTCCCCTATCCCAAGCCCCCATCTCCAGATGAAGCAGAAACATAGCTTTCTTGCTGAGCCTTTTTTTGGCGGGGGGTGGGGGAGTGGGAGTAGGTGCACCACAGCACATGCATGCAGAAGTTCCCCAGTCAGGGACCAAACCCTAGCTGTAGCAGTCACAGCAATGGATCCTTAACCCTCCGAGCCAATATAGTGGGCCTTTTGAATGAAGAACCTCCATGGAACCCAGGATCTGATTTTAAGCCTCCAAACTTAATAAGATATACACTGCATTCACTTCTTAAAGATTCTGAACTTGCAAGCTGATAAACTTTAATATTGTTTTCTTTTAAAAAATTGAGGCATATTATGACTTGAAGGTGATCATGCACCGGGTCAGCTATACTCAATGAAGTACAAACATGGAATTTAACAAAGGGTAGGAAAATCTTTAAAGCAAGAGTGTTTTGTCTTTTTTTTCCCCCTAGGGTATAGCAGCTTGATGTGGGATCTAGATTCTTAGATCAGAGATTGAACCCAGCTGCAGTGGTGAAAGTCCCGAGCACTAACCACTAGACCACCAGAAAACTCCCCTTTTTGTCTTTCTTCTCCTCACCCAATTGCTCTTTGTACTTGACTTGAAAGATCTCTTCTTCCTCTTGAGATTCTCCTCTATTTCTCTACTTGAAAGTAAGTTTCTCTTTTTAGGATCATATATTTTTAACTTCCAATAATTTTTTTTCTCCCATGCCTTAGGACCCACCTCCTATTTTTCATATTTCCCCCAAATCTTGAATAACAACTGTCATTTCACAAAGGAAACCAGTAAAAAAAATGAAAAGACAACCAATGGAATGGGAGAAAATTTTGCAAATGATGCAACAGACAAAGGCCTAACCTCTAAAATATACAAATACCTCATACAACTCAACAAGAACAAAAAACCAAAAAACCCAATTGAAAAATAGGTAGTAGACCTAAATAGATATTTCTCCAAAGAAGACATATGGTTAGCCAGTAGGCACATGAAAAAAATGATCAACATTACTAATTGTTAGAGAGAAGCAAATCAAAACTATAATGAGGTACCACCTCACACCGGTCATAATGACATTCATTAACAAGTCAACAAATAACAAATGCTGAGAAGGGTGTGGAGAAAATGGTACCTTCCTTCACTTACACTGTGGAAATGTAAATTGGTACAACCACTACGGAAAACAGTATGGAGGAACCTCAGAAAACTAAAGATAGAACTATCATATGACCCAGCAATTCCACTCTTTGGCATATATCCAAACAAAACTTTCCTTGAAAAAGATACATGCACCCCAGTGTTCACTACAGCGCTATTCACAGTAGTCAAGACATGGAAAAAAGCTAAATGTCCATTGACAGATAAATGGTTTAAGATGTGATACATATATACAATGGACTACTACTCAGCCATAAAAATAGTAAAATAATTCCATTTGCAGCAATATAGATGCAACTAGAGATTTTTATACTAAGTGAAGTCAGAAAGACAAATACTGTATGATATCACTTACATGAGGAATCTAAAACATGACACAAATGATCCTATCTACAAAACAGAAACATATCATGGACATGAAGAGCAGACTTGTGGTTGCCAGGGTGAAGTGGGGGTGCAGGAGTGGGTTGGATGGGGCATTTGGGGTTAGTAGATGCAAACTATTGCTTTTAGAATGGTTAAGCAATGTGGTCCTACTCTGCAGCACAAGGAACTATGTGCAATCTCTTGGGTTAGAACACAATGGAATACAGTGTGAAAAAAATATATATATATGTTTGGTTGGATCAATTTGCTGTACAGTGGAAATTAAAGGACCATTGTAAATCGACTATACTTTAATTAAAAAATTAAGAAATTATCATATCATCTTATCAAATACCCAACTCCTATAAATAGCTCACTAAACACACACCCACCCACACACATGAACAAACAAAAAAAACCAGGCACAAATTGATGTATGAATTGGGTTATGAAAAGAAAAAGTTTAAACTGTAAAATATAAGACAAAAGTTTATATTTTTGTTCCAAAGAGGACCACAAATGTAGTAGCTGAAGGAGGTCTAGAAAGAAGCCACTGTACTTAATATCTCAAACTCCTTGAGAACAGAGAGAAAGTCTTACCTGTCAAAGTCTAATCTGTGTGTCAGCATGGTGCCTGATACAGAGGTTTCAAGAAATATTTACTGAATGAATGACTGAAGGAAGGATCTCCAGTATTCATTTGTTTATTTGTTTTTGTTTTTTGCTTTTTAGGGTTTCAAGTGTGGCATATGGAAGTTCCAAGGCTAGGGGTCAAATCAGAGCTACAGCTGCTGGCCTACACCACATCCACAGCAATGCCAGATCCAAGTCACGTCTGCAATCTACACCACAGCTCATGGCAATGCCAGATCCTTGACCCACTGAGCAAGACAAGGGGTTGAACCTGCATCGCATGGAAACTTGTGGGATTTGTTTCTGCTGAGCCACCAACGGAAGTCCAGGACCTCCAATTTTAACTAGGGACCTGTTAGTTTTAATGTAAAGTTGCTTTTCAAAGTAAACTTCTGAACCCCAAGCCTTTATTGTGGTCTAGCATAACTTGCCTGGCCAGATGATCCAGAAAGTGCATCGTGGTCAAGAATTATGAATATGAGGAGTTCCTGTCATGGCTCAGTGGTTAACGAATCTGACTAGGAACCATGAGGTTGCAGATTTGATCCCTGGCCTTGCTGAGGGGGTTAAGGATCTGGTGTTGCTGTGGCTGTGGTGTAGGCCGGCAGCTGTAGCTCTGATTCTACCCCTAGCCTGGGGACATCCATATGCTGTGGGTGAGGCCCTAGAAAAGACCAAAAAAAAAAAAAGAATTATGAATATGAAATTGATCTCCCCCTTGCAGTATGTAATAGTCTTATCTACGCCATGAGATCTTATATTTGAAAGTCCCCAAAATTTCAGAGACCTTTCCATGTCATACCAGTGAAAATCTTTTGCTGATAAAATATAGGGTATTTCTGCTAAAAATCCCTTTGTAGTATCAGCCAAATATATTTCATTGTGATGTTACAGAAAAGTACATGGGTTTTAGAGACAGAGCCATCTGATGCTGTAAGTTACTTAACTATATGAGGCTCAACTTTTCCATCTTGAAAATGGGAATAATGACACCTAAATTTTATTGTCTTTGGGGGAATTTGAGTAATTAATGTAAAGGGCTAGGGCATAGAAAAGTTCTTCCCATTCAAATTTAAGCTCTGTAGGGGCTAGAATTTTTGCCTGCTTTGTCATTACTGGCTCCTGGTGCCTGACACAGAATAAGCACTTATTAATATTTGTTAAGTAAATGATGTATTTGTTTACTTACCAAGTCACAGACTAGAAATGCATCCTTGCATTTTGCATATGCTAAAATAGCATGGTGTTTAGTGTTTCTATTAGCATCTGGCTTTAAGACTCTGTAGTATGTCAGCAACAGCTGTGTGTTTGCTTTACAACATGTGGGATGGTAGGCAGATGATGTGTATCAGTGGTATGATGTCCAAAGTATGATGTCCAGACCAGCAGCATCAGCATCATCTGGGAACTTACTAGAAATGTAAATTCTCAGGCCCCACTATAGACCTCCAGACGTACTGAACTAGAAATTCTGGTGGTGGGGGCCAGAAATCTATTTGAACAAGTCCTTAGCTGTGATGCATGCTAAATTTTGAAAACCATAACCACTGGCATGTAAAAAAACTCTCTTTTGCTATGATTAGAAATGATATAAGAATATGTTGTTTGTGGGCTTATTAATAATGGCCATTCTGACTGGTGTGAGGTGGTATCTCATGGTAGTTTTCATCTGCATTTCTGTAATAATCAGTGATGTTGAGCATTGTTTCAAGTGCTTGTTGGCCATCAGTATATCTTCCTTGGAGAAATGTCTATTCAGGTCCTTTGCCCATTTTTTTTAATTGGGTTGTTGGCTTTTTTGCTGTTGAGTTGTACAAGTTGTTTGTATATTTTAGAGATTAGGTCCTTGTCAGGTGCATCATTTGAAACTATTTTCTCCCATTCCGTAAGTTGTCTTTTTGGGGTTTTTTTGGTTTCCTTTGCTGTGCAAAAGCTTGCCAGTTTGATTAGGCCCCACTGGTTTGTTTTTGCTTTGATTTCTGTTGCTTTGGGAGACTGACCTAAGAAAACATTTGTAAGGTTGATGTCAGAGAATGTTTTGCCTATGTTCTCTTCCAGGAGTTTGATGGTGTCTTATCTTCTATTTAAGTCTTTCAGCCATTTTGAGTTTATTTTGGTGCATGGTATGAGGGTGTGTTCTAGTTTCATTGCTTTGCATGCAGCTGTCCAGGTTTCCCAGCAACACCTACTGAAAAGACTGTCTTTTTCCCATTTTATGTTCTTGCCTCCTTTGTCAAAGATTAACTGACCATAGGTGTCTGGGTTTATTTCTGTGTTCTCTATTCTGTTCCATTGGTCTGTCTGTCTTGGTACCAGTACCACACTGTCTTGATTGTGGATTTGTAATATTGCCTGAAGTCTGGGAGACAGATGCCCTCCTGCTTGGGGAGGGGGTGTGGAGAAAAAGGAACCCTCCTGCATTGTTGGTGGGAATGTGAACTGGTACAACCACAATGGAGAGCAGTATGGAGATACCTTGGAAAACTACATAGAACTACCATATGACCCAGCAATCCCACTCTTTGGCATATATCTGGACAAAACTCTCTTTAAAAAAGACACATGAACCTGCATGTTCATTGCAGCGCTATTCACAATAGCCAAGACATGGAAATAACCCAAATGTCCATCAACAGATGATTGGATTAGGAAGATGTGGTATATACACAATGGAATACTACTCAGCCATAAAAAAGAACAAAATAATGCCATTTGCAGCAACATGGATGCAACTAGAGACTCTCATCCCGAGTGAAGTCAGAAAGACAAATACCACATGATATCACTTGTATCCGGAATATAATATACAGCACAAAGGAACCTTCCCACAGAAAAGAAAATCATGGGCTTGGAGAATAGACTTGTGGTTGCCAAGGGGGAAGGGGAGGGACTGGGAGGGACTGGGAGCTTGGGGTAAACGGATGCAGAATGTTGCCTTCAGGATGGATTAGCAATGGGATCCTGCTGTGTAGCACTGGGAGCCCTGTCTACTTACTTATGATGGAACACGTAATATGAGAAAAAAGAATGTATACATGTAACTGGGTCACCATGCTGTACAGTAGAAAATATATATATATAAATGATAAAAAAGATGACTTGCACCTAGAAAGTATAATCCATTGGAATTTTAGATAGGATGCTTACAGAATTAATATCTTCCAGGTGATGAACTTTCAGGAACCTAATTTGAGGGACAGATTGTGAGTTCAAATGCTTGTTTAGCTGATTCTCCTTACTATATGATCTGTGGATGTGTGTTACAAGGGCTTCCAAAATGGCTGTATTTTTTTTTAACCATGGTGCCTATTATAGACAATGTTTTGGTCTCCCCCAAATTCATTTATTCAAGCCCTAACCCCAATATGATGGAATTAGGAGGTGGAGACTTTAGGAGGTAATTAGGGTTAGATGAGGTCAAAAGAGTGGAGCGTCAAATGGAATTAGTGCCCTTATTAGGAGACACCAGAACGTAGTCTCTCTCTCTCTCCCTCTCTCAGACATGCAAAGACACAATAGGATGGTCTGAAAGCCAGAAAGAGGGCCCTCACCAATTACTTGACCCTGCTGGCAGCTTCATCCTGGACATCCAGCTTCTAAAACTATGAGAAATATATATCTGTGGTTTAAACCCCTTAGTCTAAGGTATTTTGTTACAGCATCCAGAGTGAATTAAGACAGTGCCCCTTCCACCCAGCTATGGCAAAGTGGACCAGGGTGGCCCTGACTCAGGGGAAACTCCAACTTTGGACTAGTTCTCAATTATTCTTTTAGTTAAGATATGAGCCACGCCACTGTAATAGAGGCCCCAGAAGAAAGTCAACCACATTTTTTTTTTAAAGAAAATAACAGTTATTTCTTTCTTCGCTGACAGCCTGGAGGTGAATGGTCCAGGTTGGTAAGGTGGTTCTGTTGCATGAAGTTATCTAGGATCTCTTGTTCTTCCATCTTGCTACTCTGGCATCCTTTATGGTGTTATCCTTCTTTGCATGACAAAGCCTGAGTCAATACTAAATCTGCATTCTGTCTTCTTGCAAGAAGAAAATCCAGGACAAGTGGTTTTAACTTTAAGAAGATGATACCAAATTGGTACATCTCACTTCCCATTTATACCCCATTACTCACAAAATTGTACATAGCTTCTAGGGAGGATGGGAACTGTAGTACATGACTGGCAGCCACATAAAGCATAGAGGGTTCTATCACTAAGAATGGGAATTGAACCCTGGGAGGCAGTTAACAACCCCTGCCAGAGTTCGGAACAGCTTCTCAGTTTCTCTTCTCAGGGGGGCCCATCTGTTTCATGCAGACTCTCCTCAGATTTCTATGAGATTTCTGTATCTTTTGATTACCCCTGCCCCCCTTTCTTGAGTTAGCTTTAGATTAGTCTTTGTTATCAAGTGCTCCAGATTAGAACAGTGTACTTTAAATCCCTTGGATCTTTGTGAAGGTTAAACATAATGTGACAACAAACGGTGGGCTCACAGCAAGCATTAAACACAAGCCCCAGGTGAGAAGGGTTGGGCAATAGTGACTACCAGCATGGTCACAAGGTGAGATGGGACAAGAGCACCCTCTGTGCAACAGTTCCAGAGCTGTCCTGAATGCTCTCTGTGGCCTCTGTGATAGCCCAGGCAAAACTGTATGAACTTGACATTGGTAACTTTCATTCTCTTTCTGCATTTTTTTCCCCAGTGGGATCTCTGCCATCAGAATTCCCACATCCCATGTCCATTCTCTCCAATTTCTGAGTTCTGTTGTGTGCATATGCACTGGGGACTTCTTGAGGCTCAGTGCCTTATCGTTAAATGTGAGTCTCTAGTAGTGAGGAAATTTAGGCCCATTGGGGTATTTTGATATATTAGAGGTTCCTGATGCTCTGCAAATGATACCCAAACACTCTCCTTCTGGCATGTTGTAACAAGATCTTCCTGTCCTCATTTCATAATAGTTTGGTGAGATAAATAACATCTTATGTTATGTCTTCATTTAGCTTTAATCTGTCATTTAAATGGCTGATGGGTCCACTGACTAAACTCAGCAACACTTGGATCTGTTCAGGGCTTCCATTTCCCTGAAGATATAGGAGGAATTCTTGGGTTTCTTCTTTCCTAATCTTGGTTTCTTCTTCTCTTCCTTTTATTTAATTTATTTTTTCATGGCCACAGCCACAGCATATGGAAATTCCTGGGCCAGGGATTTATCGAGCTGCACCTGAGACCTATGCTACAGTTATTGAAACACAGGATACTTTGACCCACTGCTCTGGGCAGGGGATTGAACCTGTGCCTCTGCAGCAACCTGAGTTTCTGCATTCATATTCTTAACCCACTGTGTTATAGTGGAAACTCCTTTCTTTTTAAGTTGAATGTTTGTCTCTGATGTGAAAATGCCTGGACCAAATAAAGTTCCAAGATTGCACAGGTATGTGTGTAGTGAGAGGTTATAATAAACTGAGAAAAATCAGAAGAAACCCTCAGTGGAATTTTGCACATTCAAAGTTGAATATAAATCAAGAAAATATAATGGAAAAAATACAGTTTCTTCAATATGCTGGGAAAACTAGACAGCTACATATAAAAGAATGAAATTAGAACATTCTATAACACCATATACAAAAATAAACTCAAAATGGATTGAAGTCATAAAAGACCCAATAACATAAAACTCCTAGAGGAAAATATAGGTAAACACTCTTTGACATAAATTGCAGCAATATCTTTTTGGATCCATTGCCTAAAATAGTGGAAATATAAATAAAAATAAACAAATGGGACCTAAGTAAATTTAAAAGCTTTTGCACAGCAAAGGAAATCATAAACGAAATGGAAAGACAACATAAAGAATGGGAGAAAATATTTGCAATGCTACTGACGAGGGATTAGTTTCCAAAAGTATACAAACGGCTCATAAAGCTTAATATCAAAACCATCCCAAACAACCCAATTAAAAAAAGAGGCAGAAGACCTAAATAGATATCTCTCCAAAAAAGACAGAAAAATTGCCAACAAGCACATGAAAAAATGTTCAACATTGATAATTACTAGGGAAAGGCAAATCAAAACTACAATGAGGTACCACTTTACACCATTCAGAATGGCCGTTATCAAAAAGTCTACAAATAATAAATGCTGAAGAGAGTGTAGAGAAAAGGGAACCCTCTTACGCTGTTGGTGGGAATGTAAACTGGTACAGCTGCTAGGGAGAATGACATAGAAGTTCCTTAAAAAACTAAAAATAAAGTTTCTATATGATCCAATCCCATTTTTTGGCATATATCTGGTGAAAACTCTAATTAGAAAAGATACGTGCACCCCAATGCTCATTGCAGGCACTATTTACAATAGCCAAGACTTGGAAGCAATCTAAATATCCATCAACAGATGAATGGATAAAGAAAATATGTGGTGTATAAAAACAATGGAATATTACTCAGCAATACGAAAGAATGAAACAATGCCATTTGCAGCAACATGGATGGACCTAGAGATTATCATACATCTGAACAAAGTTCGTCTGGTTTTTAAAGTCTGCACACAAAATTGGCTTCAGTACCATTATGCAGAGTGTCTTCTATTCATAGCTCTACCCTGTCAACCAGGAAGGAGGATGGCCCATTTCAATTTCCTTCTTCATTAGTGGAAGGGGCATGGAAGAGAAATGGGGACCACTGAGCATGAATTCATAATTTATCAAAAGGGGGCTATGTTCTCCCACGATCTTTTTATTTCACTCCAGGAAAATCCATTTGCTTCCCTGTGACCTGGTTTTACAACCAGAGTTTTTTGATAAGAAAAAATGAAAGACAATGCTTTCAGTGTTTGAAGGACTCAGTAAAAATCTAGGTAAAAAGACCATATAAAAAATCCTAGTGGTAGGAGTATATATATATTTTTATTTATTTATTTATTTATTTATTTAGACTTTTGTCTTTTTAGGGCTGCATTCGCGGCATATGGAGGTTCTCAGGCTAGGGGTCCAATTGGAGCTACAGCTGCCGGCCTTCGCCAGAGCCATAGCAATGCCAGATCTGAGCCATGTCTGTGATCTACACCACAGCTCATGGCAATGCCGGATCCTTAACCCACTGAGCAAGGCCAGGGATAGAACCTGCATCTGGGTTCGTTAACCACTGAGCCATGATGGAAACTCCAAAATGATAGATTTTAAACATTCCATTTAAAAGCATTCTATACAGGGCAACTTCAATTTGGTTTTGCTATTATACAAGACTTGTTTCTTAAAAGAAGGCCCAATGGAATCCTAAAATTTTAGAACTGATATTTAGACATCAGCAAACCTAACATTCTCACTTTTTGGCTGAAGATAATCTCTTTTTCTGTTTCCTTTTTATGGCTTAGTGCTTTGATTTGTATGCAAAAGGGGCTTATTAAACAGCATTGAATAAATAGTGAATATCGTGTATATGCTTTGTAACTTGAACCTCAGCCCTGCACCTCAGCCCTGCACCTCTGTGAACGAGGATATGGGAGCAATCTGAAACTCAGAACACATTTTACACAATCATCAATAATGTCTCTAAGAGTATTTATGAGCTTTTCCCTCCTGAAGTGACCTTGACGAACTAAGGTTAGGTTTAGCTTGAATTCAGTGGACTGAAGCATTTTGTAGAAAACATTCTCTGAGTGTGTTAGACCTACCATGAGGACAAAACCAACATTTGAGTAACACTAGGACACTGTTGCTCTACTTATTCTTTCAGTATGATGATTTCTAGTAAGGCTGGAAACTAATGTTAAGTTCCCTCGCACCTCTGGCTTTATGGCTGGCTTAGTGGCTGTGCAACACATGCAGGTGTGTGTATAATTCATGTAGGTGTGTATAACCCACACAGTTGAGTGTAACTCATGCGAGTATGTGCAGTCCATGTAGTTACTTAAGCTTTAATGTTCTGCTATCACCTTCTTGAAATTTGTAATAATATTTAACAAGTGGCCCTGCATTTTCATTTTGCACCATACGCTGCATATTATGTATCCTATGTGCTCTTGAGCATGTTCTCTTTTCCTATAAGTTCCCTATCCCCTTTCTCAAAGGCAAAGCTATTACTTGCCCCTATCTTGCTGGGATCTGAAACATCAGCCAGGCTTGTAGGGTAAACTAGAAAGTATGTTTTTCAAAATAAACTGTGTTCTTCATGCATGTTGCCAAAATAATGGCGTGGAATAAACATGGACTTATTTTGTTTCATCATCACCTCAAAACTTCAAGATAAAAGGTATTATTTGGATTTTTTAGATGGAAGAATTGAGGCTCAGGGGAGCTGGTAAGTAGCAGGGCTCACACATTGAATTCCATTTTGTCTGACCCCAAAGCCCATCCCCTTTCTCTCCCTTTGCTCATCTGAGGCCTGGCAAACTTGCTCTTGAGATCATAGCACCATCCAAAAGGAGCAATATCCTCTTCCATTGTTTTTACACCCTAGGCTCTTGCATAAGACCTTTCATAGTTGCTTGGTTAACAACTGGGTTATGTTAATGTTATTCTAGACTCTCCCAGATCAGGCTTTCAGTTATAGAGCAACATTCCAAGGACCACCTAGGAAACTAGGAGTGAAGTGCCATCATTGCTCTCACTGATGGGAGTGGGAAGTGGAGAGGACAGACAGCACCTTCAAGAACTGATGTGCTCTGGGGTCTTAAATCCAAATCAAAGGACCAAAATGGATCAGAGTAAGGCCTGTATGCCTTACTCTGTAACACTTTTGAGCTGTATCCAACATCTGCTATGTGCCAGGGGCTGTACTAGGCCCTGTAGAGACACTAATGAAAGAGCCATAACCCCTGTTTTCCAGAAGATCAGAGACTGGCAGAAAGATGCACTTTTAACTCTCTTTACTCCAATATTTTGCCAGCCATGGTTCTGAAGTTGAGGAGTCAGGAGTCAGAGAAAATGTAGGAAATGTGTAGAATATTATTTCTGGAGCTCACTGGGAATTCTCCCTTGCCTGTTGTTTCAGTGGCACACTTATACGTGTCATAATTTGAATCCTAGGGTTTATAGCTGATTCAGGCTGATCTTATACCATCTACCTTAGTAAACAGAAACATGATGTTTGAAGACTGACATAAAGAAGAGTTGGGTAGCAGACAAGTTCTGCCCTAGATCCCCACACTCTACCTGGCTGTAGTGCTTTGTAAAACCATTGATTGTTTAATAGAGGGTGAGAAGGCTAGGATTATGCTCAGCAAATGCAGGAATGGAGTACAGTTCTCTGTGAATGTTTCCATGGTAACAATGATAACAGTTTATATTTATAGACCTTCTATCTCCAAGGAGCTCAAAGCACTTTATAGACACATTATCTTCTTCTATGGGGTGGGGGGGTGGGGGGAGAGGAAGGGAGGAAAGAGGAGGGGGGAGAGAGAGAGAAGGGGAAGAGGAGGGGGAGAAGGTTGGAAGAGGAGGAAGAGGAAGAGGAGAGGAAGAAAGGTGAGAGAGAGGGAGGGTGAACATGAGCATGAGAGGAAGGAGGAGGGACAGAAGGACATAAGGTGCTATTACGCACACTTCACAGATGGCACAGAGCAGGGAAGTCAGTGACCCAAAGTGGCCTGGCAAGCCAGTGGCAGATGGTAGATTGGATGGACCCAGTGGCTCATATAACTCCTGGAACCCTCACTGCTGGCCTTGGGCAGATGTCAGGGCTAAGCTGCCATCTCCCAGTCATCTAGTTCTGTTCAGTGTCACCTGGGTGAGCAGATAACTCCAGGACGTCAAAGGCAGTTTGGCTCAACTATTGTTGACATGAAACACAAGGACAATTTTTCCATGGAGAATTGGGGATAATGTCCAAAGTCCTTACGGCCAGATAGCCACTAGACAATCCCAGATGGTATTCTCAGGAGTGAGAAGTTTACACATCCTGGTAACCCCAGACAAAAAGGACTACACACACAGAGGAGGTCTGCACATGCTGACAGAGCCCCTTTCAGAGTGTCCCTAGGAACTCTGGAGGAAATGCTTCTTGATAATACCCCCTAAGACACACATCTCCTCCCTTAGACAAGTGATGTGGCTTAGTGTTATTTGAAGGCTGTAGCCTATGGCATTGAAACTGAATTTTGTGAATCCCAGATCTACCATTCTTTGTAGAAATGCTTTGTATGTGTAAAGCCAATATCCTCTGAAGGAAGCCTAAACTCTGGGGTGGGTTGGAACATCTCTCAAAATCCCTCATTCTGGAGTAATTTCTGACCCCACTCTTCTTCAGTCAGAGTTTGCCCACCGTGGTCCCCATTTCTTATCCTCATAGACCTTCTGTTTTCCCCTTTCTTACTATTACCTTACTACCATTTGGCCTTCAGACAATAGGATCTATTTTTAAAAGAGTCATTATCTGTAGAGTGTCCTCTGACCCAGCCATCAGTCTCCATGGCACCCTTGAAAGACAAGGGCCATCCTCCTCCAGGACTTCAGGGGCCCTTATAAACCAATCATGCCAGCTCCTGCAGTCCAGGACCTCAGGCTTAATGAAAAGATGAACTTCTTACTTGCCTTGAGTCTGTTAATGCTGCAGGGACCTATGTGTGTGTGTGTGTGTGTGTGTGTGTGTGTATAGTCAGAGTTTGCCAATGCTTATTTAATTTTTTATTCTCATAGACCCGATTGAAATGTGTATATACACATAATTGAATATGTATAATATATAACATATATTTAAAATATATTTATATATAAAGAAATAAATACATTGTTAACAAAACTTTCTGGAGTACCTCACTATGTATATATATTTAACCCCTTACATTTATAGATATAAGGTCCTAGATTTCTCTTATACGTCTCAATAGACTTAGTAAGAATTCAACTTTTGACTTAAAACACAAAACTCCACATTAACTGCTCCACATCAATTACTCTTCAAATATTTTAAATTGGCATTACAAGGCTATCACTCTAACAGGCCCAGTTCTTTCAAAAATTACAAAAACACAAATAGAAAATATACACATTTTCCTTATTTTTTTTCTCTTTATGGCTGTGCCCACAGCATATGAAAGTTCCCAGGCCAGGGACTGAATCTGAGCTGCAGCTTCCACCTATACCAGAGCTGTGGCAATGCTGGATCCTTTTAATCCACTGCTGTGGGCGGGGGATCAAACCTGTGCCTCCACAGGGACTAAGAATCTTAACCCACTGTGCACAGTGGGAACTCCATACAATTTCCTTCTTAATACAAAATATCAATACCATAGTTTGGTTCTCTCATATGTTTCCATATTTATTTCTCACTCCTCCTGCTGATAAGAAACATATATGCTACCTCAAGGAACACAGGTGCCATTTCAGTTACTTATGAGCCGAGATTTGCCCAAGTCATGGACTTGTGGGGGACCATGATGGGCTTTATTTAATGCTTCTAAAGTTGTACAGACTCACATGTAGAGAGAACAGACTGTGGCTGCCAAGATGGAGGTGGGGGAGAGGGAAGGAAGGATTGGGAGTTTGGTATCAGCAGAGACAAACTATTATACGTAGAATGGATAAACAACAAGATCCTACTGTATAGCACAGGGAACTGTATTTGATATCAATCCTGTGGAAAAGAATATGAAAAAGAATATCTATATCTCTGAATCACTTTGGGGTACAGCAGAAATTGACACAACATTGTAAATCAACTATAATTCAATCAAAATTTTTAAAGAAGGTTATAAATTTGCAGGCTTTCACAGTTAAGAGGATGGTCTCCTAGGCCTCTGGACACTTCATTGAATTCTTTGTTCACTGAAAAAATCTGCGGCTCCCATTCTTGTTGATCACTTGACTGGATTTTGCACTTCTTTGGTGACTTAAGGTTTGTAAATATATTTACAAGTATAGTAACTTGAACTGGAAGTTGATGGAATTCTAAGATTTGCAACCATTATCTTCTGCAAATAATAAATCAATTTAACCTTGAAGGATTTTCTGTTCTTTCATACCTGCAGTATCATACCACCCTTAGTGCAATTTAATTTTGTATTCTGTTGAATTGTGTTTGACCTGTCATAACTCTGGAGGTTAGGTCTCTGCCTGTGGCGCCCAGACTGTGCTTGTTCAGAGCTGTAAGGCCAAAAGTCAATATACTGCTTGGTACAGAACAGACACTATTGTCACTAGGCCTTTCAGTTGAAGACCAGCAAGAACTCACCTGAACAAGTTGGGTTTATTGCTCCTTGCAAAGAGGCAGAAACTCACTGCTTGGTACAGAACAGACGCTATTGTCACTAGGCCTTTCAGTTGAAGACCAGCAAGAACTCGCCTGTAGTTGAACAAGTTGGGTTTATTGCTCCTTGCAAAGAGGCAGAAACTCAACATGGGCAGCCATAAGGTGTGTGGGTAAGAAGGGGTTAGAAAGGACTTCCGATGCAACAACATGGATGGACCTAAAGTTTATCATACAAAGTGAAGTACGTCAGACAGAGAAAGACAAATACTATATGATATCACTTACATGTGGAATCTAAAAAATTATACAGGAACTCCTGTTGTGGCTCCGCAGTAATAAACCTGACTAGTGTACATAAGGACACAGGTTTGATCCGTGGCACTGCTTCATGGTTTAAAGATTCAGCATCACCTTGAACTGCAGTGTAGATTGCAGACAAGGCTTGGATCTGGCATTGCCATGGCTATGGCATAGGCCGGCAGCTGCAGTTTCGATTTAACACCTAGCCTGGGAAATTTCATGTACCCTGGTGCTACCCTAAAAATAAATAAATAAATAAATAAATAAATAAATTATAC
This sequence comes from Phacochoerus africanus, assembly GCF_016906955.1. NCBI lineage: Eukaryota > Metazoa > Chordata > Mammalia > Artiodactyla > Suidae > Phacochoerus > Phacochoerus africanus. Next base: position 82,194,648 of record NC_062549.1, read on the forward strand.
AAATGAACTTATTTACGAAACAGAAAAAGTCTCACAGACATAGAGAAAATTTATGGTGACCAAAGGGGAAAGGGGCGTGGGAGGGATAAATTAGGAGTTTGGAATTAACCAACACATACTACTATATATATATAAAGTAGATAAACAACAAGGACCTTCTGTATAGCATAGGGAACTGTACTCGATACTTTGTGATAATCTACAATGGAAAAGAATCTAAAAATAGATAGATAGAAAAACGTAGAGCTGAATCACTTTATTGTACACCTGAAACTAACTCAATATTGTAAATCAACTATATGTCAATTTAAAAAAATCAAATTTCAATACAGCTACAAAAAAAGAAAAAAAAAGAAATGCTTAGGAAATGGTGTGCTTGTATTAGGTGATTTGGGGTAGGCTTTAAAGAAGCAGATCTTTGCTCTGAATTGAATGCTGCCAGGAAGCAGAGGTAATTCTGTGATGGAGAGGCTGTCTAGAGTGAGGTTAAAGATATAATTGGTAAAGAAATAGCATTCGCGCATATTAGTCAGCCTAAGAAATACTGAGTCATTTGTGGGTTTGAGAAATGCTCATGTTTTTATCTGTTTAGGCATGATCACAGAATATTCTTGATTTGGTCTAACTCCACCATAGTCATAGAGAAGCCTCCTCTGTTCATCTGTGACACTGATTCTGTTCAACAGAAGAATACCAAGGCCTGGCCATGAGTGCTGGGCCAGCTCGTGGAAACACCAAGGTTTAGCAGCAGTACCCAGCTGGCTCCAGTGTGACTCTAGGACAGCTCTAGCTGGTCCAGGATCGTGCTCCCACTGCACATCCTTCGGAGTCACTGGGCCTCAGGGAGTAGCTTACACAAGGCTTCAGTACCTGAGACTTCTTTCTTCTTCTCTCCAACCATTTCTGTCTTTAATGTACATTTTTCAGTGTAGCAATATCTGTACCTGAGAGTCTAGGGAACAGATGGAGGTGACCAGCAGCTAAAATCAGATGCCTAGGGACCACTTATCCTTCTTGGTATGAGATCGGCCTTACCAGCTCTTGCTTATTCTCCCTCCTCCAGCCCAGATTTTCCACCCCTGGTTGCTGGAGTCAGCAAAGCTGGCGCAGACCAGACTCTCAGCCCCCTGCTGTTACCTTGCCAAAAATATTTCTGCAACTGGAATTCAATTTGGAAAATGTTTTACAAATAGAATATCTTGGGAGAGCATTTTAATTTCCCTGATCAAAGTGTGATGTGCTGTTCTTCTGGATAATAGCTCCCAATGCTTGGGAAATGGAGATCTTAGCTGATTAATCCTAGTCCTTGATTTTATTCCAGTCCCTTAATTTGGACATCTCTAAAACTAGTAAGAACATAAGAACACTTGGAGTGTACATAAATATTTAAGATCCTGACTCAGGAAACTTGTTAATTCCCTAAGCCTTTTAACTGGGGGAAAAAAAGTTCAGAGCTGGATTGTTTGTGTCATTCACTTTCTGATAAATCTGTTGCCCTTTTCCAATCTCACCAGTTACTTTAAAAAATGTAACTTTGAAGAACTACTAAAATATTTAGAGGGAAATAATATATATGTTATTACATATATTATTATATATATGAGAGCTATAGACATATGTGGGTATGTATATATGTCTGTGTATGTATATATATGTGTGTGTATATATATATAAGCAATAAGATATATATACACACACGAGATATAGGTATATGTTTGCATATATATATAAGCAATGAGGTATATATATATACAGAGGCACACACATATATATGTCTATATCTTATATATAAATATATATCTTCATTCTCATATAACCGATCTTGTGATTGTGTTAGTGATAACAACGACTTTCCTTTGGGAATGCTTATTAAACTCACAGAATAAAGAAGCCTTTGATTACACCTTGGTTTTTACATTAATTTGCAGGATACCTTGAACTTACCAACCCAACAACCAACAAGCAAACTGCTTTTTTTTTTAGAAAGATGATTGAAATGAACAAATAAAACTACTAGGTGAAGTGGAAAAATAGGTAAGATTTATTGGTTGATTTACTGTTAGTGGACGTTGGCCTCTTTCTACACTTGAGTATTAACTTTTACATGAATATATTGAGGGCAAAGTACAGGAGGCAATGTGCAGTAGGATTCTGGTATAATGGAACATTAATTCTTCTGAGTCAAGAGACCTGAATTCTAGGATCACCTTAGTTGTTAAATGTTGACCTTAAAGAAAATATGCAAACAAAAATATCTAGGCCTCAGTTTTTTTATAATATGAGAGAATGGTACTAGCTAATTTAGTAGGTTCTTTATAGATCAAATATTTTAGTCTTTGAAGGTATGAATGCTTTCAGTCAGTCATTTAATACTGACAGCTCACAAAGATAATAGCCCATAATTAGTGGAAGATGCCATGAAGTAAAGGTGATGCTTTGTCCATAGGTCACGTACCCCAAATGGCAGGCTTGTGCCATAAGTGTGCTGTATTTGAAACATATGTTACACTACAAGCTTTCACCTCCTTTAAAACAAATATTTGTTTAAACATTAAGCTTAGCCATTATCACATACTTGCTGGCCAGAGTCACGATCTGCTCATGATCTGTATCCATTATCTATAATTTATATTTTATCTATCATCTTGCTTCTCAGCCTGGCAGCTCAGGCTGGGCTCCTGGTCATAACAACACGGTGCCATATCTATACCACTAAAATCATGAACTAAAATCTTGTCATTTCCCATGTCCATGAGTTTCTTTTCTGTGGAAAGGTTCATTTATGCCGTATATTAGATTCCAGGTATAAGTGATATTATATGGTATTTGTCCTTCTCTTTCTGACTTACTTCACATAGTATGAGAGTCTCTAGTTCCATCCATGTTGCTGCAAATGGCATTATTTTGTTCTTTTTATAGCCGAGTAGTATTCCATTGTGTATATATATCACATCTTCTTAATCCAATCTTCTGTTGATAGACATTTAGGTTATTTCCATGAATTGGCTATTGTGAAGAGTGTAACTGGGTCAGTTTGCTGTACAGTAGAAAATTGACAGAACACTGTAAGCCAGCTATAATGGAAAAAATAAAAATCATTATAAAATTAAAAAAACCTCTGTCATTTCTCCATTTTCTCCTAAGGATAGAGGTGCTTTGCAGGAAGATCCTAGATATTAACAGCTTAACTAGGTATTTACTAGAAATATAGACATTAAAGCAAGATTTTTTGATAAGGAAATTTTAGGTGGTTTTCATAGCGATATGTTTTATTTTAAAAGCATGCCTAGGAAGTGTAATATTTCAACAATATCCTGTCTGAAAATAATGGTTTATTTTTATTGTTGTATACTACATGTTAAACAAAATAAAAATATAAGCCCATGAGATTTTTCAATAGTATAAAAGGGTTTCAGCAGAGAAGACCCTTACTGTAAGTTTGATTTGAGGACCTCAAACAAATTCTCCGACCTTCAATAGCAAGATTATAATCACAACATGTGGTAGCTGGAGACCAAGAAGGACTTTAGTAAACATCACAGGACAGAATGTCTCACATTAAAACCTCCATTAGCACCAAAGCCTGCCTTAGGCACACAGATCTACTGCATTGACTTTGGCAATATGTCTACCTTGTCATGCCAATAAAGTTAACAGAAGTTGAAAACTGATAACACAACCTAGTTCTCCCTGTCTCTCCTTTCACTTGGTTGCAATTTAGTTTAGCTGAATGCGTCAGAACCCTTTTCCCCTGCGCCTGTATTTTTCCTCCTCACTGGGTCAAGATCTGGGCAGCCCCATCCCCTAGGAGAGACAGGCTGTCTGAGGAAGTCACTCTCTGGGCTTCACACATCCTAAAGCACTGATGTCTGTTTAAAGAAAATTAAACTTTTGTTTACTCTGCAAAATGTATTCAATGGGGCTCTGTCTACAGACATATGTGTGCCCTATTAATCCAGTTAGGCAGAAAAAATTTAACACAACTCTAGCTAAATGGGCAGCAATAGGGCAATGTTTCAGCACCTGCTTGCGCGGCCCATTGGCAGACAACCTTCTGACCTTGTACAGTTTGGAGATCACAGGACAGGTGTGCCCAGGAAAACCATGGACAGAGGAAGGAGAGAGGGGCAAGAGTGCCCAAAAGGACTAAACTTTAAGAGACAGGGAAGAGGAGGGTATGAGCTAATTTGAAACAGTAGACTGTTTGATCTGGAGGAGCACTTACATATGTAAGTAGAACCTTCGTATGTTATAGACATGAGAAGGAAGGTACATGAATAAGGACACATGCCTAATAAGTGACAAAGCCAATTCTGAAATTCAGCTTTCTTGACTTGTCTAGCAGTCTTTTCATCACATTGCACTGTCTACTTCATTTTGGGAGAAAAAGGACTCTAATCATAGCATGACATATTTTAAAATTTACTCATTATAAATAAATAGTTCAAAGATTTTTATTTTTTCCATTATGGTTGATTTACTGTCTTCTGTCAATTTCTATTGTATAACAAATACAATACATATATATTCTTTTTCTCGCATTATCCTCTATCATGTTCCATCACAAGTGACTAGATATAGTTCCCTGTTCTATACAGCAGGATCTCATTGCTTATCCACTCCAAATGCAATAGTTTGCATCTATTAACCCCAAACTCCCAGTCCATCCCACCCCTTCGCCTTCCCCCTTGGCAATGACTTGATTATTCTCCAAGTCCACGAATTTCTTTTCTGTGGAAAGGTTCATTTGTGTCATATATTAGATTCCGGATACAGGTGATTATCATATGGTATTTGTCTTTCTCTTTACTTCAGTTAGTATAAGAGTCTCTATTTACATCCATGTTGCTGCAAATGACATAATTTCATTCTTTTTAAAGGTTGAGTAGTATTTAATTGTGTATATAGACCACATCTTCTTAATCCATTCATCTGTCGATGGACATTTAGGTTGTTTCCATGTCTTGGTTACTGCGAATATTGCTGCATTTATCTTTTTGAATGAAAATTTTATCTGGATATATGACCAAGAGTGGGATTGCTGGGTCATATGATAGTTCTACATTTAGTTTTCTGAGGTACCTCCATGCTGTTTTCCATAGTGATTGTACCAATTTACATTCCCACCAACAGTGCTCACCATAAAACTCCTAGAAGAGAACCTAGGCAAAACATTCTGACATCAACTGTACAAATGTTCTCTTAGGTCAGTCACCCAAGGCAACATTTATAAAAGCAAAATTAAACCGATGGGACCTAATCAAACTGGCAAGCTCTTACACAGCAAAGGATACCATTTATAAAACCCCCAAAAAGACAACCTATGGAATGGGATAAAATAGTTTCAAATGATGAAACTGACAAGGGCTTAATCTCTAAAATGTACAAAAAAAAACAACAATCCAATTGAAAAATGGGCAGAAGACCTGAATAGGCATTTTTCCAAAGAAGATATACAGATGGCCAACAGGCACATGAAGAAATGTTCAACATCACTAATTATTAGAGGAATGCATATCAAAGATACAATAAGGAATCACCTCACACTGATCAGAATGCCCAGGATTAACAAGTCAACAAATAACAAATGCTGGAGAGCATGTGGAGAAAAGGGAATCTTCAATACTTTTTAATAAATGTATACAGTTGCAACCACTACCACAATCCAGTTTTAGAGCATTTCCATCTCCCCAAATTTCCCTCGGCATTATCTTTTAAAGTTTGTTTGGTTTATTGAGATATAATTGAATACAGTGAAATGGTCAGATTTTAACTGTAACTACTGTCAACCAATTTTGATGAGTGCCTGTCAAGACACAGGATATTTCAGTCATACTAGAACATTTCCTTATGCCTCTTCCCAGTCAATTCCCTCTACACCCAAGAAGTAAATATTGATCTTATTCCCATCCCTGTAGGTTCTAGACTTTCATATAATTGGAATCACATACTTTACAATTTCATTCAATATAATATTTTTGAAACATCTATATCGTTTCCTATATGAGTAGTTTGTTACTTTTTATTGGTATTTTTCTGCTGTATGATTATATCAAAGTTCATTTATTCATTTTTCTGTTGACAGACATCTAGAGTGCTTCCAATTTTGGCTATTCTTATACAAGTCTTTTTGTAGACAATTCTTTTTATTTTTCTCAGACAAATAGCTAGGAATGGAATTGCCAAGTCATAGGGCAGATGTCCATTTTAACTATTTATAAAACTGCTAAAGTGTTTCTCAAAATGGTTGTACTAATCCACCCACCTATTGGAGTTCTAGTTATTGTAAATCATTTCCAATATTTGTTGTTTAAAATCTTTAAAATAGATGTTCTAGTGGGTATGTGGTTGGACTTCATTGTCGTTTCACATTATCTTTAAAAACTATATCATTTTCAATAATTTGCTTACCAATCAGGTTGACTAATTTTTATGTATTCATTGGTTATTAGATTTACTCAATTCATAAATGCAAATTTCCCTGAAAACTCAGCACACATGAAATATAAAGCAAATTCAGAAAACACTAGCCCTATTTTAGGATCAGTGTTTACCTTACAAATTAGCTTTAGGTTTCAAACACATGGGCCAGTCCTGGCTTTCAGTGTTGAATTATCTATGTAAATAATGCTTTCTTTAAATTCATTTTATACTCAATAGGGAAAGGTCACAGTCTAACCTTCCTTTTTTATTTTAATTGCATTATCTAACAAATAAGGCTAAATAGACAAAGAGGGTCATTCAGGTTGTGAAACTAGTTCCAGAACCAGTACAAGGTATGGAATAGATGGCTTAAACATTTTTATTGAATGACAGTATAAATGAATGAGTAAAGGATTAAGGATCTGGGATTCTTTCTGTTATATCTTCTCTTCTTCATCCTGCTCTTTCCCTGCCAGAGTTTCAGTGAAATGTATTAACAAGGTATTAGGACATAGAGTACCTGGGATTGAGAGACCTCGTAGGAAGTCAGAATTACACTATTTATCTTTATTGGATCCCTCTTCTGCCTTGTACTATTTGTATTCCGCAATTATGTGTGTGTGTGTTTTCTTTAAGCTCTCCTAAAACATTTCTGGAAAGAGTCACAGGACAAACAAAACACAATGCACAAGAAAGAAAAAATGCCGGGCCTGGGCCCTACAGTGAAACAGTCTGGTTGGAGAGAAAGATCCACCCACAGGAGAGCTAAGAGCTCTGGCAGGTGGTCCAGATTGTAGTCACAGAAGATGTTGTCAAAGCCAGCCAGAATTTTTGGGGAAGAAAGTATGAAATCTGGGCCCTAGTAACACCTAGGATCTAGATAAAAAATATCATTAGAAAACTAAGAAAATATGGATGAATAAAAAGAATAAAAAATAAATAGGGCTAGGTAAGATTCAAATAGATGAATGAATAAAGGAAAAACACAGAGGTGAGGATATAACCTGAGCAAATGTTTGGAGTAGGAGATAAGTATAAACTGTTTAGGAGATGATTAAGCTGGAATCAAATAGAAGATGCAAATTATGGAGAAAGGCAGAGACCAGGCCATAGACGGGAGGTAGGACCATATTGTAAAGTAAGATAAGTAAATTTCAGCTATCTATGGAGCTGGAGCTTTTTATGTGGATAAAGAATCCTGGATATTTTTTAGGAGGAGAACAATTAGATGAAAACCAATATGTTAATAGGATTGATTTGGTCAATCCTATTAATCCATATTTTTCATGCTGTCTTGGAAAGAGGAGAAACTGAAGTCAAAGAGATTGGTTCTATGATAACGTCTCAGAAAGCCTTTTTGTTCTTCAACTATCAGTGCACCTTTCTGTGAAATGGGGAGAATTTTATCACCTTCCTAAGATATTAATCAACTCTTTCAGATATTCTTCTTCACATTAAATACCTCAATAGCAGTTTTCTCCAAAGTTTTGCCATCTTTTAAGATGATATGCTATACTGAGTTGCAACTAAATATAACAAATTAAATGCTTGTTCCTTTCTAATTAAAAGTATACTTCACTTCACAAATGTCTTAAGCAAGGAGTCCAGGTAATGCAGCATTGGAGCCATTTTAACTCAGCATTTCTATGGAGAAGGAGGAAGTTTATATGTTAACAAAGCACTTATATGTTCATTAGCACAGGTGATTCCAGAACTTAATTTTATAGATAAGAACACAGATATTTAAAGAGGTAAACAAGGTTGCTCAAGATCAAAAAGCTAGAAAGAGATGAAGCCAGATCATTAAAGAAAAGAGTTAAATTTACCAAAATTGAATAGAAAATACTTCTGGAATTATAATCTAATAGGAAAATGTGTTTTAATTATAAAATATTCAAATGCAGAGAATTTCTGACAAATACAACTCTTGTGGGAAGAAAGCTTTCCCCAAGACACTCTGAGATCTTGTCATGTTTTCCCTCTGGATTTTTTTTTTTTTTTTTTTTGCTGATAATGGCTAAAATACCACTATTGCCACTTTTCCCCCCTGGCATATGACAAATCTTATCACTTTTAATAATACTAGTGACTATTATTTTTTTCTGGCTTATCACAAATTTCACCACTAATATAATAATACCTAACATTTATTGAGTGCTTACTGCGTATGAGCACCTTTCCAGTATCACCTCATTTATTTCCTTTGAAGTTCCTGTAGGGAAGGTATAACTGTGATTATTATGTCCACTTTTCAAAATGAGGAAACCAAGGCTCAGCAAGAGAGGTTGAGAACTTTGGCCAAGTTGACACAGCTAAAAAGTGGGGGAGCCAGGAATCTAATCCAGCTTTGTCTTCCTGGAGAGTCTTAACCATTGAGAAATAAGCCTAAGGCATTTCTCTGGTTTCATATCCTGGGAAGCTTTTGGACACTCTGTCGAGAGCCAGGGAGTGTCCTGTTGTTCTTGAGTCTCTTCATCTCCGGTGAGTGACAAGCTTTAAGCAGCTCAGCCAGCAATCAATCCTCAGGGGAGAGTTGATATTTCACTCAGCCTGTTTTGTGTGTTTTTTGTCCCCTTCTCTTTGCCAATATAAGTTAGTGCCAATAAAAGATCATTGGATTGTGAAAGGGATGCCAATAAAACTGCTGTAGAAAAATGTCCTGGATAATAATAGCCCTGTGCTTATTGAGTGTATCTGAAAATCTCCAAAAACAGAGCAGCTTGCAGGTAGCTGAGTCACATGCTCATCCCAAGAGATTTCATGTCAGGGGAGGAAGGTGAATCAGAAATGGGTCCTCAAAGTCTTTCCAAGGCTGTAAACCAAGGCTGACCAGAAATATATTATTAGCCTTACCTTTGTGATGGGCAAGGGCATGGAAAAGGATGGCTAGGGGGAGAGTCTGAAAAGAAAACCTCCACCAAACTCTACCAAACCTGAAACAGACAGAGGTGGTGGACAAACTAGTTAAATGCACAGCTTCTAGAGTCAGATTTATTGGCCAAACCATAAATTACCAAATAATTCTATGCCTCAAATCCCTTATCTGCAAGATGGGCACAATACAAGTAAGTGCCTATTCTTCAGGATTATTGTGAGGAAGGTGAGAAAGCGCTAGAAAGATGCTTAGCAACATGGCACATAAGTTCCCAGTTGGTGGTAAATATATTTACAAAGCTCCAGTGGGAACCAACCTCTTTTACTAGAAACTGTTGGTTACTAGGAAGACTCACAAACCAATACAAAAAAGAGAGGCTTCCTGCTGTTAAGGGGAAAACATATTAATGAGCCTCTATGCTGTGATAGTGTTTTAGATTGAGTTATGTTATTATTCCTAGTTTATAAGTGAAAATCTGAAAATTCTTTTCAAAGAACCAGCTCTTGGTTTTATTGATTTTTTTCTATTGTTTTTTGAATCTCTATTTTATTGATTTCCTCTTTGATCTTTATGATTTACTTCCTTCTGCTGACTTTAGGGTTTTCTTGTTCTTCTTTTTCTAATTCATTTAAGTGGTGGGTTTAGTTGTCAGTTTGAGATTTTTCCTCTTTTTTTGAGGAAGGACAGTATTGCTGTGAACTTCCCTCTGAGCACTGCTTTCAAGTAATTTGCTCAAGGTCAGACGGGAAAGCTATGCTTTTAACTCAAATTTGTTAGACTTTCAAGGGTTCCCACTATATGGTATCATGTTTCAGGCACACAGTTTTCAGACACGAGTTATAAAGAGTGAAGATGTTTCTTTCCATGAACTAACACCTTAGCATGACTGAATTCTGCTCCCACTCTGCTTTACTGATGCCAGGAATCTGAGTCAATAAAAGTGGAAAATTCAAATGTCTATAGGGGCCAGGCAGGGGATTTTTACTGGATGTAAGAAAATTAGCAGGGAAAGCTGGATAATGAATGGCATAGACTCCCTAGGTGATGGGAGATGAGAGGAAGTGGTGAGGACTGCAGTGAACTGGCAAGTGCATACCCAAGCTTGAGCAGCAAATGCTACTCCATATCAGCTCATTTTACCTATATGTGAAAGTGGGTCAGATCTTGTGATTTTTCCAGAGAAGATGGAGACTTCAATTTTTATGCAAAATTACATTAAAACCTTTTTTGAAAAATTAAACTTATTTGGAAATAACCATGGATTCATGTATAGTTGTAAGAAATGATACAGAGAGATCTCTAGTATCCTTTTACCCTGTTTTCTTTCCCATGTGGTTACTATCCTGCAAAATTACAACCAGGATTGATACTAATAGAGTCAAGATGAGAACATTTCCATCACTACAAGGATCCCTCATATTGCCGTTTTATAGCAACATACACTACTTCCCACCTTCACCATCTCCTTAACCCTTGGCAACCATGAACCTGTTTTCCATTGCTGTAATTCTGACTTTTCTAGAATGCTATATACATCAAATCATACAGTATTTGGGGACTGGCTTTTTTTCATTCAGCATGATTACCTGGAGATTTCTCCAAATTGTTGCATGTATGAATAATTTGTTCCTTTTTATTGCTGAGCAGTCTTCAAAGTTGTATGGTTTAGTCATTCATCCATTAAAGGACATTTGGTTGTTTCTAGGTTTTTTTTTTTTTTGGTACCTTTAAGAATAAAATTATTTTAAATGCTTTTATATAGCTTTTATGTGAATATAACTCCTCAGTTCTTTTTGGTAAATGCTCAAGAGTGCAACCAACTGGCTAGTGTGGTAGTCCCACTTTTAGTTTTTTCAGGAACTGCCCAATTGTTTCCCAGAGAGTATTTAGCATTTTATATCTCCATCAGCATTGTGTGAGTGACTTGGTTTTTCCACATCTTCACCAATATATGGTGTCACTATTTTTGACTTTAGTCATTCTGATAGGTTTATAGTGATATCTCTTTGTGGTTTAAAACTACATTTCCCGGAGTTCCCGTCGTGGCACAGTGGTTAACGAATCCAACTAGGAACCATGAGGTTGCGGGTTCGATCCCTGGCCTTGCTCAGTGGGTTAATGATCTGGCGTTGCTGTGAGCTGTGGTGTAGGTTGCAGGCGCGGCTGGGATCCTGCATTGCTGTGGCTCTGGCGTAGGCCAGTGGCTACAGCTCCGATTAGACCCCTAGCCTGGGAACCTCCATATGCCGTGGCAGCGGCCCAAAGAAATAGCAAAAAGACAAGCAAACAAACAAACAAACAAAAAAACTACATTTCCCTAACAGCTAATGATGTTGAACATCTTTCCATATTCTTATTTATCATCTGTATATCATCTTTGGTGAGAAGTCTGTTCGTGACACAGAGATGGCCAACATCACATGAAAGCATGCTAAACATCACATCACTAATTATTAGAGAAATGCAAATCAAAATTACAATGAGTTACCACCTCACACAAGTCAGAATAGCCATCATTAAAAGTCTAAAATAGGAGTTCCCGTCGTGGCGCAGTGGTTAACGAATCCGACTAGGAACCATGAGGTTGCGGGTTCGGTCCCTGCCCTTGCTCAGTGGGTTAACGATCCTGCGTTGCCGTGAGCTGTGGTGTAGGTTGCAGACGTGGCTCGGATCCCGCGTTGCTGTGGCTCTGGCGTAGGCCGGTGGCTACAGCTCTGATTCAACCCCTAGCCTGGGAACCTCCATATGCCGTGGGAGTGGCCCAAGAAATAGCAACAACAACAACAACAACAACAAAGACAAAAAAAAAAAGTCTAAAATAAAAAATGCTTGAGTTGGTGTGGAGAAAAAGGAACCCTCCTATACTCTTGGTGGAAATGAAAATTGGTGTAGCCACTATGGAGAACAGTATATATATAACATATAATTCTTTTTTCGGTTCCTCTGGGGTCTGTGTTTATCTCTTGCCAACTCCAATTTAGTGTATATGTATACACACACACACAAACACACTACACACACATATGAATATATATATATATGTGTCAGTATATATATATATATATATATGAACTCCTATATACATATATACTACTCAGCCATAAAAAAGAATGATATATTGCCATTTGCAGCAGCAAATGGACCCAGAGATTATTACACTAAGGAAATCAAAGACTAATGTCATATGATATCACTTATTTGTGGAATCTTAAATGTGATAAAAATGAACTTATTTATAAAATAGAAATAGGCCCATAGACATAAGAAAAACCAAACTTACAGTTACCAAAGGAGAAATGAAAGGTAGAGAAGTATAAATTAGGAATTTGGGATTAACAGACATAAACTACTATACATAAAATAAACAAGGGACTACTGTATCACACAGGGAACAATATGCAACATCTTGTAATAATGTATAATGGAAAAGAATCTGAAAAAAGATATATGTATATATGTATGTATATACTTTTCAATAATAAATAGAAAAAAGTGATGGATCACTGATGCATATGAGACTATTCTAGCCATATGTTAAGAAAAATCATGGTTTTTAAATAAATGGATTGCATGAAATGGTTAAAAAAATGTATCTGTCATGTCCTTTGCCCATTTCCTAATTTGATTTTTTAACTGAGTTTTGAGAGTTCTTTTTTTTATTATAAATACCAGTTCTTAGTCAGATGTGTGATTTGCAAATATTTTCTCCCACTCTGTAGCTCATCTTTTCATCCCCTTAACAGGGTGAATGACAAAAGAAATTTTAAAAAAGTTTGATTAAATTTATTTATCAAGTTTTCCTTTTATGAATCATGTTTTGATTATCAAATTTAAGAACTCTTGGCCAAGTGTTAGATCCTAAGTATTTTCTATAATTTTAATAGTTTTTTAGTTTTCCATTTACATTTAAATCCATGATCCATTTTGAGATAATTTTAGTCCAATTATTCCAGCACTATTTGTTGAGAAGGCTATAATTTCTCCATTGAGTTGCTTTTGCATATTTATCAAAAATACATTCTTGTGGGTTTAGTTCTGGATTCTTTTATTTTGGCTGCCAGGGATGAACTCATGCCACAGCAGCGACCTGAGCCACAGCAGTGAAAATGCCAGATCTTTAATCTACTGAGCCACAGGGAGGTCCAACTTCTGAATTCTTTATTCTGTTCCTCTAATTTGTGTTTATCCCTTTGCCAACTCCAATTTAGTAGGAATCTTTGATGTCATCTTTCAGCATTGAGCAATTTTCTGTATACAAGTCCTATACGTGTTTTGCTAGATTTTTGCTTAGGTACTACATTTTTTTTTCTTTTGAGTAATTGTAAATGACACCATATTTTTAATTTGTGTCCACATGTCAATTGCTAGTATATTGAAATAGAATTTATTTTTACATGTTTATCTTGAATCCTGAAATCTTGCTGAACTCACTCATGAATTCAAGCAGTTTTTTGTCTTGGTAGACTCTTTGGAATTTTCTTTCTTTTTTTTTTTTTTAGATTTTAGATTATTTTACGTATTTTTTATTTTAATGATTTTTATTTTTTTCTATTATAGCTGATTTACAGTGTTCTGTCAATTTTCTACTGCATAGCAAGGTGACCCAGTCTCACATACATATACACATTGTTTTTTCTCACATTGTCATGCTCCATCATAAGTGACTAGATATTGTTCCCAGTGCTATCCAGCAGGATTTCATTGCTTATCCATTCCAAAGGCAAAATAGTTTGCATCTATTAACCCCAAATTCCCAGTCCATCCTGCTCCCTCTCCCTCTTTGGAATTTTATATGGCAATCATATCATCTGTTAAAAGAAATAGTTTTACATCTTCCTTTCTGATCTCTCTCTTTCTTTCTTTCTTTTTTTTTTTGTCTTACTGCCCTGCCTAGAATGTTCAATACACTGATGGATAACGTGGTGAGAATGAACCTCCTGCCTTGATCCCAATTCTAGGGGGAAAGCATTCAGTCTTTCACTATCAGGTATAATGTTAGTTGTCATTTTTAAATAGAGGTTCTTTTTATCAAGTTGAGGACGTTTCTCTCTGTTGCTATTTTTCTGAGAGTTTTTGTCATAAATGAGTGATGGAATTTGCCAAATATTTCTTTCGCATCAACTGATATGAACTTACGATTTTTCTTTTTAGCCAGTGGAATATATTGATTTTCAAATAATTAACCAGGCTTGCCTCCCTTGAATGAACCCTATTTGGTCACAATTTATAGTTCTTGTTATATATTGCTGAATTATATGTTGCTAACACTTTTAAAATAATTTTTACATTTGTACTTATGAGGCACATTTGATATTTTTCTGTAGGTTTATTTTCTTTCTTTCTTTTTTTTTTTTTTGTTATTATCTCTGTGCAATTTTGGTGCTGGGTTAACACTAGCTTCAGAAAATACATTGGGAAATGTTCCCTCCTTTATTTTCTGGAAGACATTGTATAGAATAGATGTGATTTCTTCTTTAAATGTTTGCTACAGTTCTTCAGCAATAATGTTTGAACTTGGAAAAACCTTTTTATTAAGTACTAATTCAATTAGTACGTAATTCAACAGTTATAGAGCTATTGGACCCCTCAATTTCTACAGATATAAGATAGGATGAATAAAACTATTCAGCAGTAAGCAAGTGCTATTTTTCAGGAGAAAGAAAGTTTCACTCCAAAGGTAAAGTTTTGAGCTTAGAGAATGGAGCATTGAGCCACAGAAACCTTGAAACCTAGTGAAATTTGCCCAGCTGGACTTCAAAACTGCTTGGGTCTGATGACTCCTTTTTTCCTCCCGTATTCCATTTTGAATGGGAATGTCTATAGCTGCTATTCTGTGCCTGTCCCATCATTGTATTTTAGGGGCTGATAACTTGTTTTCTAGTTTTACAGGTTCATAGACAGAGAGCAATTTTGCTGCAGGCTGGATCCTAACCAGAATCTTCCCTATACCTATTTAAATGACTTAGATGATGAGATTTGGGACTTTAGAGCTGATGAGAATTTGAATTTTGAGTTGATGTAATAATCTACTGAAACTTTTGACAGCCTTAGGATGTGGTGAATATATTTTATATGTGGGACAGGTATGAATTTTTGTGAGCAGACTGTGGTAGGCAGAATAATGGCCCCTTGAAGATTTCTACATCCTCATCTCCAAAATTTGTGACTATTTCCTTAATTGGCAAAAGGACTTTACAGATGTGATTAAAGATCTTTTGATGGGGGAGTTTATCCTGGATTCTTCCAATGGGCCCAATATAACCACGAGGATCTTTGTAAGTGAAAGAGAGGCATGGTGTCAGAGTAATGCAACATGAGAAAGATTACACTGGACACTGTTGGCTTTGAAAATGGAAAAGATCCACATGTCAAGGAATGCAGGCAGCCTTGAGAAGCTGGAAAAGGGAAAGAAAATGGATTCCCCTCTGCAACCTCCATAAGTAATACAAGCTTGTCACACTTTGGTTTCAGCCCAATGAGAACCACTTTGGAATTCTGACCTCCAGAACTGTAAGATTGTAGATTTGTATTGTTTTAAGCTACTGAGTTTGTGACAATTGATCACAGCAGCAACAGGAAACTAATATAGGTCCGTATACTGAGATTTTATTTTGATTACTGTATTTTTCCATTCTAAAAATACCCATTTTATTCTTTTATAAATCTTCTATTTCTTTGCTGAGGCTTCCTATTTTTAAAATATTTGTTTCAGCCATATTCACAATTGCTTGTTGAAGCATTTTTATCATTGGCTGCTTTAAAATCTTTGTCAGATAAATGTAGTAGCTCTGTCATCTTGGTCTTGGCATCTATTGAATTTTTTTTTCATTAGTTGGGATCCTCATGGTTTCTGGAGTGATGAGTGAATTTTTGATTGGAACTTGGACTTTTTTTAATAATATTCTGAGGCTCTGGATCTTACTTAAACCTACTCTTTTAACTGGCCTCCACTGACACCATTCTGGCAGGGGAAGTGGGGCTGCCACTTTGTTATATTTAGGCAGGGTAGAAAGCCAGGTTCATCACTTGGTCTTCATGAATACTCAAGTGGTGAGGGTTAGGGAATCTCCTTATTACTGCTGTTGGGAATGGGATTTCCAGTGGTGAGGGTGTCCTCATTAGCACTGGGTGGTGGTGAAAGTTCTGATTTTCGCCTAGTCTTCTTATAACACCTCACTGGAGAGTGGGAGGTATGTCTCATTACTGCCGGATAGTCTCTCCATGTGGAGCGAAGTTACGGCTGCCTACTCGTGGTAGTGGGATGAAAGCCTAGAGTCAGGTACCTCCAAAACAGAGACCACAGCAGGTCTCTGGAAGGAGACCACCTTACTTCTCAGAAGCCTCTTAGTACTTGAATGCTCCTCTGTTCAAGTTAACTGCTTTGGAATTCTTTCTTCAATTACCTTTTTAAAAGAAGAATGTTTTTCTGATTATAAAATTAGTATAGTTTTGTGTTGGAAAATGGGAATATCCAGAGAAGGAAAAAGAGAGAACAATACTTCTCTAAAACCTTTATTGAGAGACTACATGAATATTTCTGTGCCTTTCCACTGTCTTTTTCTCTATCCATCCATCTATATAAACATAATTGTGGCTATTCTTTTGTTTGCTTTTAACCACCGTTTTTCCTTCAGTTTAATACTATTATAAATGTATTCCTCTGTCGTTGAATATTATGGAAACCATGCTTTTTGATAACTCCACTATATTCAATTATTTGAAATTTAGCAATAATTCTCATATTGTTGAATGTTTTAGCGTTTATTATTTCTCACTAGTATAAATACTGCTGTGATGAGAATGCTTGACTACAAGTCTTTTCAATTCCTAGAAGTGGAAATACTTTAGCAGAGGGTATTTGAGACTTTTGATACATATCATCAACTTGATCTCTGGAAAGATTCTCAATTTATATTCCCACCACCAGTATTTGAAAATTCTTGCTTCACTCTTGTCTCATGGGCATTGACTGTTATCATTTAAAAAATATTTATGAATTTGAAGGCAAAAAATGTATCTTACTGTCATTTAATTTCCATTTATTTTATTACTAATAGTGTTAAATAACTCTTTTTTTGCCATTTTAATTTCTTTTTTTTTGGTCTTTTTGCTATTTCTTGGGCTGCTCCCGCGGCATATGGAGGTTCCCAGGCTAGGGGTCGAATCGGAGCTGTGGCTGCCAGCCTACGCCAGAGCCACAGCAACGCGGGATCCGAGCCGCGTCTGCAACCTACACCACAGCTCACGGCAACGCCGGATCGTTAACCCACTGAGCAAGGGCAGGGACCGAACCGCAACCTCATGGTTCCTAGTCGGATTCGTTAACCACTGCGCCACGACGGGAACTCCGCCATTTTAATTTCTTTTGATGACTGATTTTATGATTTGCATCTTTTTTACTATTACAATTTTCTTTTTTTCTTTTCTTTTTCTTTTTTTCTTTTTTTTTTTTTTTGATGGCTATACCTGCGGCAGATGGATGTTAACGGGCTAAGGTTGAATTGGAGCTGCCACTGTGGCCTATGCCACAGCCACGGCAACACCAGATCCGAGCTGCATCTGCTATCTGTGTGCAGCTTGCTACAATGCTGGATCCTTAACCCACTGAGAAAGGCCAGGGATAGAACCCACATCCTCACAAAGACAATGCTTGGTCTTTAACCTGCTGAAGCCATAACGGAAACCCCCCTATTGCAGTTTTCTTATTAATGGTTTGTTATGTGTGTTACAAGGCTACTTTTCCAGTTTGTCATTGCCTTTTAATTTTGTATATAATGGTAAATGACATAGAGAAGTTTACAATTTTAAATCTGCTGTCTGCTGTTTTTCTCTTTTCTTTTCTTTCTTTTTTTTTTTTAATTCCAATCAAGCTTTCATGATTAGAAGGTCCTTTTCTATCTACTGCTGTATAACTAATGACACCAAAATTTAATGACTTAAAACAACAACAATTTCATTATATTATATAGTTTTTGCAGGTCAGGGTTTTGGCAGGCTCAGCTGGTGACTTTTCTGCTCCACCTGATTTTGATAGAAATCATTTCAGTGTTCATCAGCTGGCTGATTGGGAGGATCCAAGGAGGTGACACCCCTGTGTCTGGAGCCTTGTGGAGATGGCTGGAAGGCCCGGTTCAGGAGGGACTGTCCCCCAAGTGCTTCCACATGGACTGTCTGATGTGGCAGAACTGGAGTAGTTAGAATTCGCACATGGCAGCTCAGGACTCTGAAAGGGGGGTGTTCGAGCAAATAACTGTAAGGCTTTTTATGATGTGGACTTTGGATGTCAACTCTATTGGTCAAAGCAGTCTCAAGCCTGCCCAGATTCAGAGAGGCTTCATGGGAGACGGATCACAGAATTTGTGGCCATATTTAAAAATTTCCACTTTACCCCTAGATAAGTTAAACTCACATATGTTCCTTAAGCTTGTTTATGCTGCTTTTGCGGCTGCAGATTCTTTTTGTTTCTTTTTATAAACACAAATCCTCAATCAATCAAGAAAAGGTATAAACAAGCTTATAATCAAGTTCAAATTTGAATATTTCCCCCTAATAAGGGAGTTCACTATAAGCTTTTCTTGAATAATCATCTTTTTGCCAATGGCTAACTATTATAGGCATTGAACCTTTATGAATATTTTTGTTGATGGAGGAAAAATGCCCTTCACTTTTCTCTTGACCTTTCTGGCACTCCCCAAGATAAAAGTGGATCCTCCTACTTAAGTCTAGCTTTTGTCTGAGGGGTGACCAACCATACTAGTGACTCTGGACTGACCAGCAAGCATCTTTCTGAAAAGTCTCTCTCAGCTGGGAGAGCTCTGTGACTCTGGGCCTGGCTGTTGACCTAATTCAGAGGGGCTCCTATTTTTCAATCTACTTTTTATGATAGCAGGCTCTCCCACTGCAACAGGGCTGTGTACCTGGGGCTGCTGCCCTGGATGTGTCTGAGGTGGTGTTGTTGTGATTCCCAGTGTAATAGTTCCTGGAACAGATTGCTTCTAAGATGAAGTAATATGACTGCTTGTAAAGGAGAGGCATTAGCTCACTTTTATTAAGGTGCTTAGCTCTGCTTCACAAGGAGGAAAACTCCAGGACTACGAGATTGTTTTTCCACGACCTCCTCCTCTATCTCTAGTTTTTGTTTATGCCAGCTCCTCCCTACATTCCTCCACCCCAGAGGGACTTCTGATCTGGCTTCCAGCTTCCTCACTGACATCTCTGCTTCCTTCTCTCAACCACACAGGAATGCAGAGCTAAGCCCTGTGTCAGGTCTCATAATGCTGTATTCCATTGCTTGGTCATCCTTTTATTAATAACCACCCACGCTGTTGCTGCAATTGTTCCTTATATATTGGATATTCTGGTAACCTTACTAACTAATTTAATTCTCTAACAGATTGGAGTGGGGGGCAGCTTCTATTATTCTATTTTTAGATAGAAGTGGATGCTTGCCTAGAGACAGGAACACACTCAGCTATATAGTTTGTAAGTGGTGGAGTAGAATTTTAACCTTGGTTGATGCTTAATTTTTAAAGACTATGTGATACTTCCCCTCTTCTTTCATCTTAATCCCCAGTTCCTAACTGTGGATTGGTATTTCTACTTCTCCCTGAAAAAGAGCACACACAGCTGATACCATGGGCCACAGGAGAAGGACACCTGCCTGGGGACATATAATCCTTCTGGCAGGAACATGTGAAACCCAGCCCTCCTGAAAGTTTACTTAGCTCATCCCTCTGTTTCTAGCCAAGTCTTTCTGACAGGTAGGAGCCTCGTCTCTTAGACAAGGTACAGCAAGGATGGCCACACTGTAGCTAGTGGGCCTCCCTCTGAAAACTCCTGGCCATTTCCTTAGGGGAATTTCTGGGTAACTTATCTCTGCAGCCTCATGACTCATTTCTTCTTTTCGAGTCGGTTCCAGAGGAAATTTGCTTCTATGGTCAGAGGCCAGAGCATACTCCAGCCCTCTCTGGAGAGAAGCAGAGTCAGAGAAGAAAGAGATTTCATAATGTAGCAGTGTTGGTTGTTCATTGCTGAGGAATCTGAGGGTTGGTTTGCATTTATCCTGGGTGGAGCTCCCAGCAGCTGAGGAAGGCCTGCTGTAGGAAGAGGAAGGGCTCCAAGGGAAGGACTTCTGGGGACCAAGGAGGTAGAGAAGTCGGGGAGGCCCCCAGAGCCTTCACTCTCTTTTGGCCCTTCTGAGAGCACAAGATTGAGCCCTAAGCTTTCAGCACCTGTGGTCCTGCCAGATTTCAGAGAGTGTGATAGGAGTGACTGGCCAACCTAAAGTCAAGTGAATGAATAATGAGTGATCAGTGGAAGAGCAACTTGATATCAAATGTTATGCCTGATATAAATTTTGAGAGGAAAGCTTGCAGTCATGGCTTTAGGATCAAACAGTTTCTTGACCTATTTCTCTTTGTAAAACTATTTTTCTTCTCAAAAGGATTAGAAGATTTCAAGTTTTTCCAAAAAAAACCTTTATAAACTCCCCAGAAGTGTTTCAGTGAAGTTGTAAATTGTACTTTTTGACCATAAAAAAAAAAAAAAAAAAACCAAACACAGTAGCCTTCAAAGGAAGTCATTGGTGAATTTTGTAACAAAGACTAAAACTGAGGCCAAGTGTCCCTGTTCCAGTCTTGACATTTATCTGGAATCGGGTTGTGTGTGCCATTAAACTGCACGACTCAGCATGCATGACAAGATTTTTTTTCTTTGCGTTGGTAAGCCTACTTTAGCATTTTGCATACAAGATTTCAGTGGGGCTTTGCTACTGCTTCATCCCACACAGATAATAATGGTAAAGTCATTATGAGTTAACACTTTTGGAAGTCTTTATCTCTTCAACCAGATTGTAGCTCTGAGTAAGCAGGATCCTTGTCTTATAATAGTTTGATTTCCCAAAGCTTAAAATTAGGATAATTTTACTCATTTCCTTCCTAGAGAGGTCAAGGGACCAAATTTCTCTGTTGCAGACACTGTTGGTTGCCTGCCAAAGGTTTGTTTCCTTCTTTCTACCTTACTGTCAAGCTCTGATTTTGGTTGAGTCCTTTGAAAGGTTATGTCCTTTTTAGGCACTGAGCTCTACCTAACCACAGAGGGTGAGACTTCATTGGTCTAGGCCAACTGTGGTGGCCTTGTCTTGTGTAATAATTGTTTTAAGCCTGGGCAGATTGTGTTGATTCTGGCCATTGAGACATGGGGGTTGTCTGATGGAGGGACATAAGGTGGGGGCATTCCTTTTTTCTGTCTCTGAAGATTGTTGACATTATCTGAGGCCTGATCTACAGAAGATCTTAGAACTGGGGGGGAAAGCTGCAGAAAAGCTAAGGTGGGTCTATGGTATTTCCATGTCAATGAATTGACCTTCGCTGAAACTGTCCCACCTCCAGACTTCACATAATATGAAACAATCAACATTCTTATTATTTTCAGACACTTCTATCCCTTAGATCCTCTATCCTTTGCTGTCCATAACATCTTACACAGCCTTGTTCAGAAAGGTGAAGTTGAAGTTGGTTGGGGAAGTCAAGGTAAAAGGCTCCTTTCTTTTTCACATATGATGAGAAAGGAGGGAGCCATGTTTGAATGGCAGTTTTAGCCCATCTGTCTCCTAAGGCAACTTCTCTGCTAATACTCTGCAAAGACCTGGTACTAGTGGGAAAGCTAATTCTGAAGGTTGAGCTGGTTCAAAAGGAGAATACATTCAAGAAGTATCAAAGAAAGGTGTTCTCCCATCTGAGCAGAGGCAGAACTCGCTGTTGATACATTTCTTCACACCAAGAAGAGATTCTAGCCAGGTGTGCCCTGACTGCTTGTGGCTATTTTTGTACAAACTTGTTTTCAAAATGTGACCCTCATCTTGGCAAGTTGAGATGGAGACAGAGCAAGAGATGGGGGGGTATGTGACGGTGGGGGTGAAGTGGGACAGGAGCTTTGTAGCTCAGTGCAGGGCCATGCTGATAGGCATACATTGGACATGAGGGGCAGTGGGCACTTCCTAGGTTGGAGTTTTAAACATAAATACATTTATCAACTTAACTTATATTCATTGAGCACGTGGGACATGTTAGGCACTGTGTGAGGTACCTGAGAAAGAAGGAAAAATGGTCTTTGCTTATAAGGAACATATAGCCTAGTATACATTCCAGCCTTAGGTAACTACCCCCAGCCCTCTATTGCCTGTCAGTCCTCCCACTCATAAATTATGGCATCACTGGTGTGCAAATGCTCGCACATCAATACTCTTACAAATATTCCACACATTTCCTTGTTAGCAGAATTAGTAAATGCAGCATTTTAAGTCTGTTAACACTTATCAAGCACCTACTCTGAGCCAAATGGTGTGGGGCATACAAGGGTAAATGAGAAGTCCTGTACTTCCAGGAAACCACAGCTCAGTTGTGGATGTATGATTTATACACTGAAAATCAGAGCGAGCAACTAGATGAAGAGAGAGCATTTGAATGGTGCAGATAAGTGCCAGGAGAGTTTAATTCAATTCAACATGTATTTGTTGAGCACTTCAGTGTGTCATGTACCAAATCAAGCCCATGGGACACAGGAATAAGTTCAATTCCTTCTCTTCCAGGAGCTAACTGTGCAATAGGAATGATAAAGTAATATTGGTCATATCAACGAACATTTATGAAGCAGTTATTATTACACATTTCAATGTGCTTATCATATAGTAGCTCTTGTATTGGTTAAATCTATGATGTAGGAATTAATATTATCCCATTTTATTTCATTAAAAAATGTTTTCTTTTTATGGCCATACCTGAAGCATTTCTAAGTTCCTGGGCTACAGGTTGAACCAGAGCTGTAGCTGTGACCACAGCCACAGCAGCACTGGATCTGAGCTATACCTGTGATATTTGCTGCAGCTTATGGCAACAATGGATCCTTAACCCACTTAGCCAGGCCAGGGATTGAATGCTTATCCTCACAGCAATAATATCAGATCCTTAACCTGCTGAGCCACAATGAAAACTTCTATTCCCATTTTAGAAACAAAGGAGACTAAGGCAGGCAAAGTAACTTTCCCAAGATCACAGAATTAGTATGGTAGGTAAGACATTAATGAAGACTAACAACTTTTCAATTTTACCTGTAATAGATCTAGCTATGGAAAAACTAGGCTCTTTAGGCAGAGGAGATGTAGAGACAAATGGACTGCTAATATACTTTGGGACACATGGGTTAAATTGCCTACATGTTCCTCCAGTACTGCTGGACATCACAGAGTCCCAGTGATGTCACTACTGAAAACATAAAACTCTGGAAAGAAAACTGTAGGAGAGCAGTAGCTTTCCTCTGTCCATGTGTACTGGGTAGATCTGAGGTTTACTGAGGACATTTGGTTCTGGACACCTGGAATTAGAATCCCATGGAAAATTACCATTGAACCAGGGGGTAAATCTCCCTAAGTATGTAATCTAATTAAAGCCATCAACAACAGCCAATAAATGACAGGAGGGCTGTTTGGCATCCTACTTCAGGCACAGCCTCCCATGGACTTGTAGGTAGACTGAGAAGGATGGAAAAGGCAGTTTCTGGTCTGCATTATATCTCCTCCTCTTGAGGGACCCAGGTCGTCCCTCCTAATCCCAGGTCATCTATAAAAATGACACAACCTATTGTCAGTCGTACCTTGAGGTCTCTGTGATAGTGTGATTTATTATAAGAAATATATACTTGGTCTTCATTCCATTTCCTGGAACAGGATTCCTAAAGCCCTTGGAATTTCCCAAGTGTTAAGAGTGGTAAAGGTGAAGAGAGCATTTTGTTATTCACAATAAGCTTCTTTCAGCCACACCTGGACTTATTAAAGAGGTGATTTTGGGGAAAGCCCCTAGATAACCACTCAATAGGGGCTGGTTGCTAGGAGAACCAATCATCTGATTAGAGGGTAGGAACTTTTAGCCCCTTCGCCTCTGCAGAGAGGAGATGGTCTGGACATCATCAGAGAGGAGATGGAATCATTCATCTGTGGCCAGTGACTTAATCAATCCTATCTATGTAACGAAGCTGCCATAAAAATCCCTAAGCATGAGATTCAGAGAGCTTCAGACTGGTGAACAAGGACACATTCACTTGCAGGGAGGATGGCACAGCCCAGACTCCACAAGGACAGAAGCTCCTGTGCTAGGAACCCTTCTGGACCTCGCTCTATATAGCCCTTCACATTGTAATAAGTCAGTAATAGTAAACTGTATTCCTGAATTCTGCCAGTCAATCTAGTAAATTAACTCTGTGGTTGGGTGGCAGGTGGGCATTTGGAGCACAGGTGATGACCTGGGACATGTGACTTACATCTGAAATGGGGGCAGTCCTGTGGGACTGAGCCCTTAATTGGTGGGATCTGATCCTGCCTCTAGGGAAATAATCTCAGAACTGAGTTGACTAGTAGGGCACCCAGCTAGTGTTGGAGGATCACTTGTTGTGGGAAAAGACCCCTCTCCATTTGAAGTACAGAAGTCTTCTGTGAGTAGAGAAGGAAACAGCAGCATATCACCTACATTTGCTGGAGGTTACAGTCTATCACCTATCAAACCATGGACAGCTCTAAAATGAGTAGTTTCTTTAGATTGCAAGGATGCATTTCTGCCCTAGGAACTGGATTATTGAATTCCGCATGACACCTAATCTGCATTCTGTACATTTCTCCTAATTCCTGATATATTCCATACCTTTTTCTGCTGTAGAAACCAATTTACACTCCACCTCTACCTCACTGCCTCTCCAAAACTAACTTCTTTATATCCCTAAATGTTTCTAGAGCCTTCTAATCAGAAGAAAATATTCCTCAGCCCACCCAGAAGTACCTGAGATGGATACATTGGAAGGAGATTCAGAAAACAAGGCATAAATTTCTCTTAAAGCATCTATTCTATTCTTCTATTCTATTCTATTCTATTCTATCCATTCACTTGATAAGTATTTAGTGAGACCCTACTTGGTGTGAAGCTCTGTGCCAGGCACTAGAGACATAGAGAGGAATAAGATTAACATGGTCTTTGTTCTCAGGGGTTTTCAGTCCACTGAGGGGACTGAAAAGGCAAAAACAAACAAACAAAACCTTGCAAAAACACCATTAAATTATAAATTCAAATAAATGCTGCAAAGGATACTATACAGATATTATGAAAAAGACAATGGGGGGGGAATGTATCACAATTTTGTAATCAAGAAAGGAGGTCACATTTAAATCAGGATCTGAGGCTTGAGGAATCAGTCCTGGAAAATCTTTCCAGGCAGGGAAAAGACTACTTTGAAACACTGTGGTAAGGAGAGACTTGGGTGTTCAAGAAACTAATTAAGATGGGTCCCACTGTTGGGACATTGAGAGGAAGGAGAGAATTAGGAAGTGAGACTGAAGAAGTGGATAGGAGCTGTGGGAAGGATTTTGCATTTTATTCCAAGTTCAGCAAGAAGCCACAGGAAGGCAACATGTAATGACAATTCCTCCTCAGAAACTACGCAACATCAGTTCTAGATGAAGAACGCTTGAGTAGGGAGGGATGAGGAAGGAAAATTTAGTTTCCCCTAAAACCTCTGAGCTTTTGAAAGAACTATACTTGGCTATAAATGATGCTGTCACATGTGGGGTTTACAATGCCAGTATTAGCACTATTGATGTAATGAAATGGCCTTCAAAGAAGAACTTAAAGAAAGAATTTTTAAAAGGAAGTTCTGAGTGGAGTAACTGTGACTTCTTCAGGTATGACTCATGTCACACTGAACTTCCTCTAATGGTAAAGCAGGATGAGACAGGGTCAAAATATTGAGCAATGACTCCATATTTAGCCCTGTTATAGATGTTATGGTGGATGCAAAAACAGAAATTGTCATTGTCCTGAAGGACTTTATAAGCTATTATAATAGGGATGGTAGAAAGAGTACATCAGAACAATCCCATAACAATCAGCCAGAATGAGTATAACCTCCATTTGGGGTTTCTATTTGATATATCACAACACATAATTCAAAGTGGTCAAGGGATGAGGGATTTGGAGGAGGAGCTTACACATTAGAGAGGCTTACAGGTCTGCCAGCACCAGGTCTTCAAGAATGCCAAGATTGTCCTCACATGCTGTCCTTGTTTCCCACAGGATTATTGCAGACATCTGGAATAGAGCAGCAAATGGGTATGTCCTTTCCTTACCCACCCTATGCTTTTAGCATTGGTGGTAAACTTGCGCAAATATTGGGAATCCTGGCTGTCATGGTTATTTCCCAAACTTTGAAAGTCCAAAGGGAACAATCACTTTAGTTTTCCCATAGGGACTGGGGCCTATCCTCAGGGTCATACCACCCCCTTTTTGATACCAACCATGGCCCAGGAAGAAGAGTAGGGTTACAGAGAGCTGGTGCAGAAAACACTCGGATGCTCAGGCTTAAATACCTCTGAAGTTGCAGGCTGGCCTGGTAGAATTCAGAGTCTGGGCCTGAGACCTTGGGAAAGACATGTGATCTTATTCTTATTCAAATGAACAAATTGTACCTGATAAACTTCAGTCAATGCTGTCTCACTCCAACTAGTTCCATATTCCAGAAGTGGGTCAACTAGCTTTTCTCTCTCCTGGTCATGAAGTAGAAGGCTCATGGAGATGGATGTCAGCAAGGAATTAAAGCTGCGATCCAGGGTACACAGTTGAGTGTTAAGACCTCTCTTTGAATCCTGGGTTTCTTCCCATACTAGGTGTGGGAGGCTGAAAAAGTTAACTCCTTTGAACCAAAGTTTACTGATCCATAGAATTAATTTGGTGTCTGTATATTAGGCTGTAGAAGAGAATCGAATGAAATAAAATGCATGAAAGATCTGGGTAAGTCACAAGCACTCTACAGATATGAAATAGTCCTATGAGACATACTCCTAGGGAGGTGACAAGTAGAGTGGCTGCCTTTCTTCACCTCAGCTACCATCACCCATTCATTTTGAGCTCCAGGGCCTAAAGAGCCATGGTTTGTCATTTTACCCATTTGATGCTGAGAGCATAGGGCCAGGAGCTTAGAATCTCTCAAAGGTCTATTAAAATATTTGAGATATGGGAGACATGGAAAAAATATAACTTCAAAACCTGCAAACTGAAATATCAAAAAAAGGAAGTGAATGTTTAAGTAAATGTCTATGAAAGGTTTCTTTCAATCAGTCGACTGTAACACAACCTAACTCAAACCGATTTTTACTTCAATTGTTTAGCATGTGATAAGGGTGCATCTTAATACACTTATTATAATGAAAGGTCGGTTTCCTAAAAGAAGTTCTCAGAGCCTGTGTGGTATTTGGGGAAGCCCTATCTTTTTGTCAATGGAGAATATGAATCAGGAACAAAGCCCTTTTCTCTTTCTTTAGCTTAAACCCACATTCATCTGTTAGAATCTGGCATCATGTCTATTTTTAACTGCACCCTAAATGCTCTTTTCACTTCTTTTCTTCCTCTGGTGTCCTGCAGCTTATCCATAGAAGCTACAGGTGAATTGGCTCCAGTTTAATTCAACTCCAAGATTAGATATGCCCACTTTCTGTAAGTTTTGAGGAAGGTTTATGCTTCAGGTAGGTCACTTTCAATTTCCTTCTTCCTATCACCCTCTCTTGTCCTTCTATTCTTATGATCTGTGGTACCCTAAAGACTCCAGTTATTTGCAAGTATTTATTGTGAGAAGGTTCTCTGGTTAGGTGGGCCTGAGCAGGAGCTAAGAGGCTTTGTGAAAACAAGTGGGCAATATACCAGGCTCCCTTCTTGCCTCTGACACTATCTGATCTTGGGCAGGTCTGTTTCCTGTCTATTCTTCCATTTGCTCATCTGTGTAATGAGATGCATAACATCTAGGAGGGTGGATGACCAATGAATCCAGCTTTCCTGTACTGAGCTTCTGATTGCAGTTCTGAATGACTCTGTCACCCAAGGGTGTGCCACAATCTCTGAGTGGGTAGGTAATTCCATAGACTGAACTGTAGAAGAGGTCAGGCTTTAGCTGACCTCAGCTTGTCCCTTTCTTCCAAGTTGACAAGACTTTTCAAGTTTGGAAAGCAGTCTAATGGACTTTGCTGATGAAGTGTCTCTTAAATTGTATGATTAAACCCAAAATTTAATGAAATTCTTTCGTCTCAGGAATAGAAAGCCGCTTGACATTTTTTTCTCAACTTTTCCCGCAGGGCTATTGGCGATGGTTGATGAGGGAAGATGGGTGTACAGAGTTGCTCGCTCTGTTCCCCGCCTCCCTGCTGATACCTGCTAGTGGCTGGCCACACTCTGCCTTGCTGACAGAACCTTGATTCGGTTCATGTATTGGTGGCCACACTCTCCAGGGGAATCAGGTCCCCAACTAGCTCCAGAGGTGGGAGAATATGGATTAGATAATTCAGTCTCAGTAATTCAAATTTCTTCTGTCTGCATTTTTGTGCCATAATTCAGTCCAGTATGATCTGAGGGAGATCAGCTAGCATGGGGGAAACCTACAGGGAAAGTTTTCGTTGTTTTTTAAAAGAGATGCAAGATAGGAATGGTTCTTCTTTTCCTACCTCCCCATATCACTATATAAGTCTAAAGGGCTTATAACTACAGCCATCTGGATGTCATGAGCACAAATACCTATAAGCTGAGGATGGTAGAAAGAAAATGGAAAGAAACCTGTGTCTATGGTGACATCTTGGAGCCACTCACTTATGTAACCTTGGAACTTCTCTGCTCTGGAAGCTCTTATTGTGTGAGAGAATAATTTGTCCTGTTGCTCAGGGCCATGTATGGTTGGGTTTGTTGTTATAAATCCCCTATAGGATTGGGAAGTAAAGCCTAACCTGCAACCAAAAAGCCAAAATATATTTGATCTCTTATGTCTTTAACTTTGAAATTCAGGTGGAAATTTTCCTTCTGTTTCCTAATATCTTTTCCTTTGTGTACAATTAATATTTTACCTGCTTACCAGTTAAGTTATTTAACTTCTCCTACCCTGCAAATTTTCAGTATAAGGTAATGCCAGACTGATCCCTGGCAATGTGTCTTACATGATGCCAATAGGCAGAGCATTTGGTTCCAGAAAATGTATGTGGACAGAATATGCAAAGACCCATGGGATTATTGTTATATAATCTGAAGAGGTTAAAGGATGAGGAAGTACGTGGGGGGAGGTGAGGTGTAGCAACTTTCCCTTCCTCTGATACTCAGCCTAGAAACTCTAGGCAGATTTGGAGACATAAACCAAGCACAGATCACATTCCTGCTGCAGATAAATTTTGTGTGGATGAATTCCCAGGCTGCACAGGTGACTCTTGACTTATCAAGCCCAAGAACCCAAGTGACTTGCCCCAGACTATTGCTCCATGTCAGGGACAGTGTCTCACTTCCACTGTGCTTCACCAACCCTGACAAGATGCCATTTCAATCAGATGTGAAAGCACAAATCACTGACATTATTTTGGATAAGTTCTTCCTATATCCCTTCCAGAGGCTCTTTTTTTTTGTAAAATCTAAACTCTCCTTTAGTGAAAACCCCTACAATATCAGCTCAGGGAAGAGAGGGACTTTGCTTCTCCTATTTCCTGCTGGATCCTTAGTACCTATCACCATGTCTGGCACACAGTATAGGCTTCAAAAATATATTTTGAATGACTTACATTAAAGAAAATGAATTAGGAATACTTTGAAGGCCAATCTATAGTAGATCTTGCTTTGAGAATTTAGACGAGAGGAATGGAAGGGAACAAATGAAGATGGGACCTGGAAATCTAGGAGCAAATCTCAGAAGGCATCTAAGGAAGAAGCTGCTGGAGGAGACAGGGCTGTGGATCCAAGGATGGTCCACTGGAAGAGATATGTGTACGTTTTCATGAGCTTTATAGGAGAACACAGTTCATTTTCACTTGTGTAAGAACTTCCATAGCCCTGGATGGAGGGTCTAGGCCAGGTGATGCTCTTGTGGCCTGGGGAAGAACTGCAATTCATCCCCTTAGCCCCTCACCTATGGTCCAGCCAGGAAGACTAACTCTGATGACAAGGTTTTCTTTGGTCCCTGTGCAATTGTTTCTTCCTCGTCAATTACTCAACAAATTCTCAGAACACTAGTCAACTCAAAGTGGGTGGTTTCCACATCCTGGATGGAAGATTATGGGGAAGCCCCTGAATTATTTTTAGAGATTGCTTGCAGGTCCCCAGTACCATCCCCCTGTTGCCTAGTATGTGTGTGGGGCCTTAACTTCCTTGGCTCTCTTTCAATCAGCAACAACCTAGCCTTTCTCTTTTTAGGTTCAAGAACTTCTTGAATTCTTTGGTTGTTCATCTCCTCTCTTAGATATCTTACCTCTCAAATTATTAAGTCAAAGCTTCTCAGCTGACTATCCCAGCTGAGGTTACCCAGGCAGTGGGCATAGTGGTTAGACGCACACTGGCTTCCACTCCTGCTATCCCTTCTTAGCTGTATAATACTGGACAATTCACTTAACTTTTCTAGATTTTAGAATTCTTCTCCATAAAAGAGGTTGATGTTAGAACCTTATGGGGTTGGTCCAAGGATTAAAAGGCATTTAACACCAGGATTAGCATGTAGCAAGTGATCAATAAATGTCTATTATTTTTATTTTTGCTTCTCGAATTTCATGCTTCCTTTTTATCTCTTTAGTAATTTTCCTCCTCACAGGATGAGTGCATTTGTGGGGAGTGAAAATAAGAGTGATAGGGGACAAAGACATTATTTTGTTTTATTTTTTAAGTTATAAAATAAATTTTAAGAAATAATAATATTGAGGGGGATCAAGGTGCAGAGTAGGAGGATGTGGAGCTCACCCCACACACATCAAAATTACCTCTACATGTGGAAAACTAACTGGAAACTAGCAGAAGAACTTCTACACAATCCAAGCTGCAAGAAAGACCTCCACATAACTGCGTTCGATGGAAAAAAGGTATTGGGTTAGGACCTGTACTTCAGGGAGGGGTCTGAGAGGAAGAGAAGGTATATTTGGGGTGAACCCTTACTCTGGGGAGCAAGCAGCTTGAGCCACAATATGGGTATCCCAGTCCTGGGGTCCTTTACAGAGGAGACAAGTCCCCTTGGCTACTTGGAGGACTGCTGGGACAGACAGGTCTGTAAAGCCTAGACTCTACTTATGAGGGGGTTCCAACAATCAGGGTGGGAGGAGCCTTATATTGCTGGCTGATGTCTTACCCCACTTCCCAATCTGAATGGCATGTGTACCCTGGCCCCACTCACTCCACACCACAGCCTAGTAGGAGATCTGGGCCAAAAAGCCCTAGGGAAAAGACCCATTCTAGCTATTCAGAGAAAACCTGGAGGCCTGAGTGTGGTTCAGGAGGGAGAGTGGTGGGCACTGTCTGCACCACACTGGTTCATCTTCCAGGAAGAATGAACTGGCTCTACACATGTCACACTCCAACTTAGCACTGGATCTGCAACAGACAGGTCCTGAGAGAAGACTAGCATATAGGCAGCTCAGATATCAAATGGCAGCACAGTCACCTCAATTCCTACAGTCACAGTACCCCCAAACAGCCCCAGCCTACTCCACACCACAAACTTGTGTTAGATCTGGGATGAACATGACAGAGGAAGGACACCTCTGAGTGATGCTGTGGGTGCCTACACAGGTGGATCATACATCCTTTGTGAGCACGTGGGCATCACTTGCTTTAGTACTCATCTCCTTTGGGACAGGACATGCATTCAAGGGAAACAGAGCCCAATTAAGCCCAGCCCTCAAGGCTTCTACTCTGATACCTTGGGATCAGATCCTACCCCTGAGCAAGCATTGAAAACCACAGAATAGAGAGGAAGTCCTGGCTCATACCCTGCACAATGTTTAGATCTCCTAATGCAAACCATACCTGATATCAAGGGGATAGAGCCAGCACACCCTGAAGAAAGATGTGGTTGGTGTCCGTATCAAAACCAGCCTTTGTACCAAAGACACTGGACGCACACAGTCTCCATAGGTATGTTCCCACATAAAAACACCACTTTGAGACCACAGCAGAAAAAGGTTTCTCCTAAATTCATAGAGACACAGAAAGCTAAGTAAAAATAAAAGGCAGAGGAACTACTCCCAATTAAAATAGCAAGACAAATTCCATGAAAACAAATAATAAAACAAAACTCACCAGTCTATCACAGCCCAAGTTCAAAAGGGTGGTAATAAAAAATGCTAAGTCAATAAGCCCTACCCACCAGAGGGATTAGAATCAGCTCCACCTACTAGTGGGCAGGCATCAGCCCCTCCAATCAGGAAGCCTACAGCAAGCCCCCATACTGACTTCAGCCACAAGGGGGGGCAGACACCAGAAGTAAGAGAGGCTACAACTCTATCATCTGTAAAAAGGTCACCACACCAAAAACCTATAAAAATGAAAAGACAGAGAACTATAACTCAGATGAGGGAGAAAAAAAAAAAACCCGGAAAAACAGCTAAGTGATCAGGAGATTCTCAGCCTCCAGGAAAAAGACTTTAGATTGTTGATGCTAAAGATGATGCAAGACATTGGAAATAAATTGGAGGCAAAGATGGATAACTTTCAGGAAACACTGAGCAAAGAAATACAAGATATAAAACTTAAGCAAGAAGAGATGCAAAATACAGTAACTGAAATAAAAAATTCACTAGAAGCAGCTAACAGCAGAATACAGGAGGCAGAAGAATGAATAGGCGAGGTGGAGAACAGTGGAAATTATGGAAGTGGAACAGAAAAGAGAAAAAAGATTGAAAACAAATGAAGAGAGTCTTAGAGAACTCTGGGATAACATTAAATGAACCAACATCCATATTATAGGGGTGCAAGAAGGAGAAGAGAGAGAAAGGGACAGAAAAAATATCCCAAGAGATAATAGCCTAAAACTTTCCTAACATAGGAAAGGAACCATTCACTCAAATCCAGGAAGTACAACAAGTACCATATAAAATAAAACCAAGGAGGAATACACCAAGACACATATTAATCAAACTGACCAAAATTAAAGACAAAGAGCAAATCTTGAAAGCAGCTAGGGAAAAGAAACAACATACAAGGGAACCCTGATAAGGTTATCAGCAGATTTTTCAGCAGAAACTGCAGGCCAGAAGGGAGTGGCACCATATACTTAACGTGATGAAAGAAAATAACCTCCATCCAAGATTACTCTACCCAGCAAGGCTCTCATTCAGATTTGAAGGGGAAAGCAAAACCTTCACCGATAAGCAAAAGCTAAGAGAATTCAGCAATACTAAACCAGCCTTACAACAAATACTAAAGGAGCTTCTCTAGGCAGAAAAGAAAAGACAGCAACAGGAAACAAAAATACCACAAATGACAAGGCTCACTAGTAAAGGTATATATACAGTAAAGATACAAAATCATCCATGCACAATTATACCACCAAAATCAGAAATCATGAGAAGAGGTGGGTACAAATGCAGGACACTGGATATGAACTTGCAATTAAGAGAACAACTTAAAACAATCTCATATACATATAGACACTTATATCAAAACTTCAGAATAACTGCAAACCAAAAATCGACAACTGATACACAAACAAGGAATCTCTGGAGAAGAAATATATCTCATAGTAAATAAGTGCATAATCCACCATGAAGGGGGTCATTTGACACCATTCTTGGAATGCTGAAGTCTTCTTAGATCTGATTCTGATTTCCTCTCCATCAAAGAATTTATGATAATTAAATTAAATAATGCAACTGTACAATTAAATAATACAATTCTACAATTGTATTATTAATAACCATTTCTGTCCATGGTACAATGTAAGATCTATAATCTCTTGTTTATCACATCACCTAGAATGGTGTAATGCCTATATTGAAGAATCAATAAGATGTAACAAATTGTGAGGACATATTTATATAGTTACACTATTTTTTAACCAATTTATGCATTTTATATTTTACTTATTTTTCAGAGGGTGTATTATTTTTGCTATTCTTACCAGTTAAGTTATTCTTTTTATTATGCTATATGAAATATTTAATGGTATATAAGGCTTTCTTTATAAATTTTAGTTGCATAATATATACAATTTTAATATAATGCTAATTTTTAAAGAAAAATTGAAATGTAATAGATAATACTAAATAGTAAAGATGAACGCCATACAAAATGGGATAAAGTATAGAATAAATTTCCTATTTGTCTCAGCATATTTTCCATTCCACTTCTCCAGAGGGAGTCACTTTCACTTAATCTCTTTCTTAAGATCCATGATACAATAATCTGTGTGAATGTAACTGTTTAAATATATGTATTTTATTCTGTAAAAAAAAAATAAAAAAAAAAGAACCCAGCTCAAAAAAAAAAGGGGAAAAAAAAGAGTTAATGAAGATTGAAATCTGAAAATTCTGGAAGTCTTAGTTTAGGGGTTACTGACCTCTTGAACTCTTGGTTTATGGGTTACTGACTTCCTCTGTGAAATAAACATAACATAACCAAAAAAAATGCAAAGTCAATAAAGATTATTGAATGCAGACTATTGCCATTGGAATGGATTAGCAACAAGATCCTGCTGTGTAGCACTGGAAACTGTATCTAGTCATTTATGATGGAGCATGATAATGTGAGAAAAAAGAATGTACACATGTATGTGTTACTGGGTCACCATGCTGTACAGTAGAAAAAAAATGTATTGGGGAAACAAAATTAAAAAATAAAAAGAAAAAAGAAAGATTATTGATAGAAGTGCAGATCACTGGAACAAGGAACTACAAACAATAAAAATGAACCTATCAAAAATAGATGATTTAACTGCTGAAATAAAAAGCAATCTAGAAAGAATGAATAGCTAAGTGATGCAGAATGAATAAATGATCTGGAAGATAGAATAATGGAAGTTACCCAATAAGAACAACAGATGAAATGAATAAGAAAGGCAAATAAAAAAAAAGGAAAGCAATATATTAGATCTATAGGATAATATAAAATGTGAACCTACGCATAATAGGTGTTCTGGAGGAGAAGGGAGAGAGAAGGGGATTGAAATGTATTTGAAGATATTACAGCTGAAAGTGTCCCAAACCTAAAGAAGGAAACATATATCCGGGTAAAGGAAGCACAAAGGATTCCAAATAAGATGAACCCAAGCAGATCCACATGAAGGCATATCATAAGTACACTGGCAAAAGTTAAAGAGAGGATTCTAAAGAAGAAGAGAAAAACAAAGAGAAAAAGAGAGATAAAGAGAAAAATAAAGAGTCAGTTACAAGGAAACCACGATAAAGTTATCAGTTGATTTCTCTGCAGAAACTTTGCAGGCCATAGAGAGTGGCATGATATACTCAAAGTCCTGAGAGGGAAAAACCTACAACCTATGACACTCCACCCAGCAAGATTATCATTTAGAATATAAGGAGAGATTAATAATTTCTCTGACAAGCAAAAAATTAAAAGAATTCAGCAATACTTAATCTTTCCTAAAAGAATTGAAATGTCTATATAGAAGCAGAAATCTATAGAAAAAGGAAACTCACAAGAGAAAAGGCAAATATATAGTAAGGAGTGAAGATCATTAAATAAGCCAATATGT
The DNA here is from genome assembly GCF_016906955.1 of Phacochoerus africanus. Taxonomy (NCBI): domain Eukaryota; kingdom Metazoa; phylum Chordata; class Mammalia; order Artiodactyla; family Suidae; genus Phacochoerus; species Phacochoerus africanus. The sequence continues at coordinate 82,230,469 of NC_062549.1, forward strand.
AGACTAAAAGACAATCAAAAAATTATAAAAGGAATTTTAGCTACATTAAACAGTAAAAGGATAAGCATGAAGATGTAAAACAGGACATCAAAATCACAAAATGTGGGGAAGAGGAATTTAAAAATGTAGGGTTTTTTGTGTGTTTGAACTTAAATATCTATCAGTTTGAAGCAAATAATATAGTTATGGATAAACATATTTGAACTCCATAGCAACCTCAAATCAAAATCACAATAGATTTTCAAAAACCAGAAAAAGAAGGAACACAAGCATACTACAAAGAAAATCGTCAAACCACAAAGGTAGAACAAAAAGAAGAAATGAACAAAGAACTACAAACTACAAATTCCTGGAAAACAAGGAATAAAATGGCAATATGTACATACCTATCAATAATTACTTTGTGTCAATTAATTCTATACTCCTATCAGAAGAAGGAACAGCAAATTGGATAAAAAACAACAAACAAAAAACAAAGACCTGTAATGTGCTGCTTAGAAGAGATTCATAGGGCAAAAGACATACACAGACTGAAAAGGATGGAAAAGGTTATTTCTTGCAAACAGAAATGACAAGAAACAGGAGTAGCAATACTCACATATCAGGCAAAATAGACTTTAAACAAGCGTCATAAAAACAAAGGGCATTACTTAATAATAAAGGGATCAATACAAGAAGAGGATATTACACTCATTAACATATATTCAAATAATATAGGATCAACTAAATATATAAAGCAAATACTAACAGACATAAGATAAGAAACTGATGGAGTTCCCGTTGTGGCGCAGTGGTTAATGAATCCGACTAGGAACCATGAGGTTGCGGGTTCGATCCCTGCCCTTGCTCAGTGGGTTAACGATCTGGCATTGCCGTGAGCTGTGGTGTAGGTTGCAGACACGGCTCGGATCCCGCGTTGCTGTGGCTCTGGCGTAGGCCAGAGGCTACAGCTCCGATTCGACCCCTGGCCTGGGAACCTTCATATGCTGCGGGTGCGGCCCAAGAAATAGCAACAACAACAACGACAAAAAAAAAAAAAAAGAAACTGACAATAATACAAAAAATGGTAGGAGACTTTAATACCCCATTGACATCAATGGACAGATCATCCTGGCAGAAAATCAATAAGGCAACAGGAGTGCTAAATGACAAAATAGACTAGCTGGAATTAGTTAACATCTGCAGGATACCACATCCAGAAAACTGGAATACACATTCTTTTCAAGCGCATGTGAATCATTCTCTAGGACAGACTGCATACTAGACTCAACAAATTAAGAGGAGAGAAATTATTTCAAGCATCTTTTCTGGCCACAAGATAAAAAACTAGAAACCAACTACAGAAAGAAAAACAGGAAAAGAATGAGAACATGGAATCTAAACAGCACGCTACTAAAAAACCAATGGAGCAATGATAAAATCACATGAGAATCAGAAAATACCTTGAGACAAACAAAAGTGAAAACACTTTACAAAACCTATGGGATGTATCAAAAGCAGTTCTGTAGTTCCCGTCGTGTTTCAGTGGTTAATGAATCCAACTAGGAACCATGAGGTTGTGGGTTCAATCCCTGACCTTGCTCAGTGGGTTAAGGATCCGGCGTTGCTGTGAGCTGTGGTGTAGGTTGCAGACTCAGCTTGGATTCTACATTGCTGTGGCTCTGGCGTAGGCCAGTGGCAACAGCTCCGATTAGACCCCTAGCCTGGGAACCTCCATATGCCATGGAGTGGCCCTAGAAAAGGCAAAAAAAAAAAAAAAGCAATTCTAAGTGGGAAGTTCTTAATGATACAGGTCTTCCTCAGAAACAAGAAAGAATTGCAAATATTCAACCTAACCTACCACCTAAAAGAATAGAGATTACAAAATAGTAGAAAAGATCAATAATACCAAAAGCTTTTTTTTAAAAGATAAAAAAAATCAATAAACTTCTATCCAGGATCATCAAGAAGAAAATAGAGAGGACCCAAATAAAGAAAATAAGAAATGAAAGAAGAGAAATAGCAACTGATATCACAGAAAGACAAAAAAAAATCATAAGCAAATACCATAAACAGTTATCCACCAACAAATTGCACACCTTGGAAGAAATGGAAAAGTTTCTAGAAACATATGGCCTGCCAAGACTGAGTAAAAAAGAAACAGATAATTTTAACAGACCAATCACTAGACTTGAAATAGAATCTGTAATAATAATAATAATAATAAACTCCCTGAAAATAAAAGTCCAACACTGGATGGCTTCACTGGGGAATTCTTCCAAATATGAATAACTTATGTCTATTCTTTTCAAACTCTTCAAAAAAATTGAGAGAAGGGAACATTACCAAATTCATTTTACAAGGCCATCATTCCCATGATACCAAAACCAGAATAAAGGTACTACAAAAAGAAAGAAAGAAAGAAAGAAAATCACAGATCAACATCTTTGACAAATATAGATACAAAAATGTTCAACAAAATATTAGCAAACCAAATTCAACAATATATTAGAAAGGATCATACATCATGATCAAGTTGGATTCATTCCACAGTAATAATTTTTCAACACATGCAAATCAATCAGTATTATACACTACATTAAAACAAGTAGAGAATAAACCACATAATATCTCAATAGATGCAGAAAAAGCATTTGAAAAAATTCAACATTCTTTCATGATAGAGATTCTCACTAAAGTGAGTATAGGGGGAAAAGATCTCAGTGTAATAAATGCCATGACAATAAACTAAATGGTAAAAAGCTGAAAGCCTTCCCACTAAATTCAGTAACAAGACAAGGATGCCCATTCTTATCACTTCTATTTCACATAATATTGGAAGTCTTAACTTCAGCAACCAGACAAGAAAAAGAAATAAAGTGTTCACACTGGAAGGGAAGAGGTAAAACCATCACTATTTGCAGATGATATTGTACTTTATAGAGAAAACTCTAAAGTCTTCATTCAGGAAATATTAGGACTAATACATACATTCAGCAAGGCAGCAGGATACATTATTAACATGCAGAAATTTGTTGCATTTCTTTACACTAATAATTAAATATTAAAAAGAGAAATTAAAAATAACTGTCAAAAAAGTAATAGTTAAAATAAACTTAGCCAAGAATATGAAAGATACATGTGCTGAAAACTATAAAACATTGATAAACTGAAGATGATTCAAATAAATGGAAAGATATCCCATGATCTTTGACTGGAATAATTAATATTATTAAAATGGTCATATCCATCTAAAGCAATCTATAAATTTAACATGATCCCTATTGAAATGCCCATGCCATTTTTCACAGAACTAGAACAAATAATCCTAAAATATACGGAACTACAAGAGGTCCAGAATTGCCAAACCAATTCTGAGAAAAAAATAACAAAGCTAGAAGCATAACCCCTCTAGACTTCGGATGATACCACACAGCTATAGTAATCTAAAAAAGCATGATATTGGCATAAAACAGACATATAAGTCAATGTAACATAAGAGTGATTCCAGAAATCCATGTACCTGCAGTCAATTAATCTATGACAAGGGAGGCAAGAATACACAATGGACAAAGATAATCTTTTCAACAGATAATGTTAGAAAAGCTGGACATCTACATGTAAATTAATGAAATTATAACATTCTCTCACATCATGTACAAAAAAACCCTCTTCAAAATGGATTAAAGACCTACATGTAGGTCATAATACCATAAGACTCCTAGAAGAGAACATAGGTGAAACATTCTCTGACATATATTGTAGCAATATTTTCTTAGGTCAATCTCCCCAGGCAAAAGAAATAAAGGCAAAAATAAACCAATGAGATATAATCAAACTTAAAAGGTTTTGCACAGGAAAGAAAGCCATCAACAAAATGAAAAGACATCCTATGAAATGTGAGAAAATACTTGCAAATGGCATGACTCACAAAGAATTAATCTCCAAAATATACAAACAGCTCATATAACTTGATATAAAAAAACAGCACAATCATATAATGGGCAGAAGACCTAAATTGACATTTTTCCAAAGAAAACATATAGATGGACAACTGGCTTATGATAAGATGCTCAACACTGCTAATTATTAGGGAAATAAAAATCAAAACCACAATTAAGTGTCACCTCACACTGACTAGAATGGCTATCATCAAAAAATTTTCAAATAACAAATGCTGGAGAGAGTATGAAGAAAAGGGAACCCTCCCATCATTTTGGTGGGAATGTAAGTTGGCACAGCTACTATGGAAAATTGTATGGAGATTCCTTAAAAAAATAGAGTTACCATATGATTCAGCAATCCTACTCCTGGGTATGAAAATGAAAACTCTAATTCAAAATGATACATGCATCCTGGTCTACAGGTGGTGGGGGAAAACCACCACAGTTATCACTGACTCCAGAGGTGGGCATGGCCTGCTCCCACTAGGGGGTCCTTGAAGAGGCACCACCTGCAGTTCCAGTCACCTCACAGGAGGGCATTGCCATCGAACACAAGCTGTTGTTGTTCTCACTCTCCTGGGAACTCATGCACTCTGCTGCTACTGCCAAATGCTCTGGTCACATTGTAGATCTGCCTAGAGCTCATGACACTCCCCAGGGCCCTGAAACTAGGAGTAGCCTATGCTAACTTCAGGTCCTTGCTGCTGCTGTTGAGAGCCCAATGAAAAGGCACAGACTGCTGGCCCTACCCATTGCCTCCTTCTCCCTGAAAACACACTGAGCATCCTGGGGATAACAGCCTGCTTACACCAAAGAAAGAGACAGCAAATATTCAAACTCTCACCCCCAAAATAAATAATAACCCCCTACAAAATACAAAGAGGAGTTCTTGCATAGAAGTAGCCCTCCAAGACTACAGGTTGGCTTCTCTAAACTCACAGTAAAAGAAAAACATAAGCAAGGTGAAGAAGCTCAGAAACCATTTTCAGTTAAAGGAATAGGATTCACATGAAGCTGCAAACAATGAAACAGACCTCTACAGTCTGACAGACATTGAGTTCAAAAGGGAGATACAGAAATCCTATAATATTGGATTGTGATGATCATTGTACAACTAGAAATGTAATAAATTCAATGTGTGACTAAAAAAAAGGGAGATACTGAAAATACTGAAGGAGTTAAGAGAGAATATGAACAGCAATAGAGATTCCTCTAGAAAGGAACTAGAAAATATAAGGAGGAGCCAAGAAAAACTAAAAAATTCATTTGCAGAGATACAAACTGAGCTAAAGGCATAAAGAGCAGAATGAATAACACAGAGGAACAAATTAGTGACATGGAAGATAGAATAATGGAAATCACCCAATCAGGACAGCAGACAGAAAACCAAATGAAAAAAATTTGAAAGCAATAATAAGAGGCCTATGGGATAATATAAAGTGGGCCAATATATGCATAATAGGAATTCCAGAAGGAAAAGAAAAAAAAAAAGGGGATTGAAAATAGGTTTAAAGAAATTATGGCTGAAAACTTTCCAAATCTAAAGGATACTGATATCAAGATACAGGAAGCACAGAGGGCCCCAAACAACTTGAACTCAAACAGGGCCACACCAAGACATATTATAATAGAAATGGCAAAGAGAGGATTAAAGGGAAGATTCTATAGGCAGCAAGAGAAAAGCAAAGCATTAATTATAAGGGAACCTCAATAAGTCTATAAGCTGATTTCTCTACAGAAACACCACAGGCAAGAAGGGAATGGCAAGACATATTTAAAGTGCTGAAAGGAAAAAATCTGCACCCTAGAATACTCTCTCCAGCAAGAATATCATTTAAAATAGAAGGGGAAATAAAGAATTTCCCCAACATACAAAAGCTAAAAGAATACAGCAATATGAAACCCACTCTAAAAGAAATAATGAAAGGGCTTCTCTAAATTAAAAAAAAAAAAACTAAGAAGAATTAGGATAGAGGAAACCACAATTGGAAAGCAGTCATTTAAATAAGCCAGCATACAGATCTAAACATGAAGATATTAAAAAAAAAGACATAAAAATCATACAATGTGGGGAAGGAAAGTAAGAAAATATAGATTCTTTTTTTATTTTAATGATGTGTTTGAGCCTATATGACTATCAGGCTAAAGAAAGCAGATATAGGAAGGGGCTAACATACTTAAAAAACAGGGCAACCACAAATCAAAACTGGACATTACATTCAACACTGAAAAGCCCTCAAGCAGAAAATAAATGGAAACCATCTAACCAAAAAAAAAAAAATAAAAAATAAAAAAAGAGGAACATAGAATCAACTGGAAAAAAGGTTTAAAATGGCAATAAATACATATCTATCAATAATCACCTTAAATGTCAATGGACTGAAGGCTCCAATCAAAAGACACAGAGGGGCAGATTAGATAAAAAAGCAAAAACCTTCAATCTGCTGCCTACAAGAAACTCACCATAGGGCAAAGGACACATATAGATTGAAAGCAAAGGGATGGGAAAAGATATTTCATGCCAATGGACAAGACAGGAAAGCAGGAGTCACAATACTCATATCAGACAAAATAGACTTTAAAACAAAGGCCATAAAGAAAGACAAAGAAGGACACTAGCTAATGGTTAAAGGATCCATTCAAGAAGAGGGTATTACAAGCATCAATATATATGTCCCCAACATAGGAGCACCCAGATACCTACAACAAATACTAACAGACATAAAAGAAGAAATTGATGGGAATACAATTACAGTAGAAACTAAAAAAGACAACTTACAGAATGGGAGAAAATTGTTTCAAATGATGCAACTGACAAGGGCCTAATCTCTAAAATATACAAACAATTTATGCAACTCAACAGCAAAAAAAGCCAACAACCCGGTTCAAAAATGGGCAAAAGACCTGAATAGACTGTTCTCCAAGGAAAATATACAGATGGCCAACAAGCACTTGAAACAATGCTGTTAACATCCCTGATTATTAGAGAAATGCAAATCAGAACTACCATGAAATACCACCTCACACCAGTCAGAATGGCCATCGTTAATAAGTCCACAAATAACAAATGCTGGAAGGGGTATGGAGAAAAGGGAACTCTCCTGCACTGTTGGTGGGAATGTAAGCTGGTACAGCCACTATGGGAACAGTATGGAGGTGTCTTAGAAATCTATACATAGAACTACCATATGATCCAGCCATCCCACTCTTGGGCATCTATCCAAACAAAACGTTCCTTAAAAAAGACACATGCACCTGCATGTTCCTTGCAGCACTATTCACAATATCCAAGACATGGAAACAACCCAAATGTCCATTAACAGATGATTGGATTAGGAAGATGTGGTATATATACACAATGGAATACTACTCAGCCATAAAAAAGAACAAAATAATGCCATTTGCAGCAACATGGATGCAACTAGAGACTCTCATCCTAAGTGAAGTCAGAAAGAGGAAGACAAATACCATATGATATTACTTATATCTGGAATCTAATATATGGCACAAATGAACATTTCTACAGAAAAGAAAACCATGGACTTGGAGAATAGATTTGTGGTTGCCAAAAGGGAGGGGGAGGGAGTGGGATGGATTAGGAGTTTGGGGTTAACAGATGCAGACTATTGCCTTTGGAATGGATTAGCAATGAGATCCTGCTGTGTAGCACTGGGAACTAGGTCTGGTCACTTATGATGGAGAATGATAATGTGAGAAAAAAGAATGTATACATATATGTGTAAGTGGGTCACCATGCTGTACAGTAGAAAAAATTGTATTGGGGAAATAACAATCAATTATAATTAAGACTACTTGAAAATAAAATAAATTAAAAAAAAGAAACTAAATGATACATGCATCCCAATATTCACTGCAGCACCATTTACAATAGCCAAGATGTAAAAACCCAAGTGCCCATTAAGAGATGATTGGCTTAAGATGATGTGGCATGTATACACAAGAGAATTTTACGTGGCCATATAAAAGAGTGAAATATTGCCATTTGCAGCAACATGGAGGGGCATAGAGAATATTATGCTTAGTGAAATAATTCAGACAAGGACTATGTGACATCAGTTATATGTTGAATCTAAAAAAATATATAAAATAGAAACATATTCACAGACCTAGAAAACAAATGTAAATTAGCAGAGGGGAGGGAGAGGGAAATAGAAACAAATTAGAGGTATGGGATTAACAGATACATAAACTACTATACATAAAATAGTTAAGAAACAAGGATTTATTGTGTAGCACAGGGAATTATATGTAATTATCTTGGAATAACCTACATGGAGTAAAATCTACAAAAATAACTGAATCACTACGCCATATGCCATATAACTGAAGTTAATACAATATTTTAAATCAACTATACTTTAATTAAAGAAAATAATAATTGTCACCATTTATTGAAGACCAGGCATTTCACATAGAAGCACATTCACAAATTTTTGATACTCTTCCAAAAGAAAGAGGGTTCTAATTCTCCACTTGATTATGAGCTGGTGGTAACTACACAATTCTAGTGAGTAGAAGGTAGTGGAAGTGACACTGTGTGACTTTGGGGGCCAAACTAGTAATGGTGATAGAGTTGCACCTGTTTCTCTCTCAGGATACAACACATGCTTTTAGAGCCCTGACCCATTGTGTAGGAAATCCAGTGATTCTGCAGGGGCCATGCAGAAGGGCCAGGTGTGGAGGTCCCCTGTGTGTAGGGGGAGATGCTGGCAGAGCCTTAGCTGCTCCAGCCCCTGCTGTTTGCCTCCGCAGGCCCAGCACCAGACATGTGAATGAGAAACACTTCAAACCAATCCTAGCTCTAGTCACTGACTAACTTGTAACCTCATTAAAGACCCCAAGTGAGAATATCCCAGTTTAGCCACTTGCAAATTCCTGACTCAGAAAAATCACTAGAGCTAATAAGTGGCTATTGCTGTTTTAAGCTACTAAATTTTGACCTATTTGTCATGCTCTGATACGTAACACATGTTCATAGCTAATAACATTGAGTGACAAGTGTTATCATCTCAGTTTTATAAATGAAGAAAGTAAGGGTTAGAGAGCTTAAGAAACCAGTGTAAGACACCACTTGAAGATGCAGAGCAGGGACACAAATGTGTGTCCACATGATCCACTGCACTGGGGCTGCCTCATTTCATACTGGAGGAAGTTAAAAATGGCTAAAAATGCTTTTTCCAGTATCTGCCCTACTAGCATCTCAGTATTCTAGGATTAAGCACACAGTCACATGGTGTCTGGGAGATCAGCACCTGCTCAACACTCTTTCCTCCTTGACAGTAAAAGGCAAAATGAGTTCCCTGGAAGTAAATTCTCTCAGTGTCATTTGTCTCTTTAGGACTGAGCAGGGCTGCTAGCAGGAGGCAAGAGACAGCTACCCACAGAGCACAGGTTGCCCTGGTGAGGCTTATGAATGGCTAGGAAGCCTGAGCTCAGGGAAGACATGAAAGAGCCATGTGGCATGTGGCAAAAAATGGTGGAAGACAGAACAAACAAGGTGAGGAGTAGGAGAATAGCTGAGAAGGAAATGAGAAGTGGCATGCCACGACAGGAGTTCCAAAGAGCAATGAGAAAAATGTTGATGGAAAGCACTGATAAATGTTCCCCAGAAATAAGCAACGAGGGCTCCTGCAGCTGCTGAAAGAATGTGATTGGTTTCATAGGAGCCCCACGGAGATGCACATGCCATGGTCTACTTTAGAATCAATACCCTAACCCCTGTACCTCTAAGATGCTACACCTCTAAGAAATACATGTTTCTGAGAAGACAGGATCTGTTCATTCAGGTTAACATCTATGGAGCGCCTTTTGTGTGTCAGGGACATGTTGATGATGGGATGTATATAATACAAATAAAACATGTTTTCTGCCTGTGGAGGAGCTTGACATCTGAAAGGGAGTAATACTTTTTGGAGACCTATTATGTGTCCATCCTTATATTGGGTGATTTGTTATCTGATGTAATCTTGACATGAATCCTATAAAATAGACATTATTTTATAAGAAATTGAGTGTATAAAGATTAAATAACCCACATAAAGTTATATACAGCAAGCAAGTGCTTGGGTTTTAACCCAGGTTTAATTCTAAAGCCCATGGTGGTTGCACTATAGACCCATGGGTTCATATTACACTTCCGTATGTAGGGGTAATGGGACTGTGTACAGAGTCTCAGGCTGCAGCGGAAGGACAGACTAATTTTGCCTTAGAAGAGACCCAGAGAGCAGGTTCTGGGGGTTCACAGAAGTTAGATCTGAGCTGTGAAGGATGAGGAGGATTTCTGTATTTAGAGAAGGGCATTGCAGCAGAGGGAACAGTGTGCCAGGGAAGGAATGGAGGGAGATAGACCTGCAAAGACAGGCCAGGGCTAGATTTTGAGGGAGATTTTAGATTTTGATCTGTTTCTTGTTAAAGGAATATGGCTTACTCTGCAGGTAAAGGGAAACAGAGGTTTTGAAGGAGGAAAGTTCCTTGATCAGATTTGCCTTTTAGAAATGTCAGCCTTATAGCTCTGTGGAGTATTGTTAGGACCACAGAGAGCCTGAACATTTCCACTTGGATATTGCACTGATCCCCGAACTTCAAAATTCTCCCAGTGAGATGTATGGTCCTTCTTCTCTTACTTGCAAACCCTCATCTCCTCCTGGGGCCCCAATTTTGTGAACAGATCATGTCAATCCTCTGCTCAAAATCCTGCCACAGTTTTCAATGAGCGCAAAAGCCAAAGTCCTTACAATGGCCAATCAAACAGGGCTATGCACAATCTGACTCCTATCTTCTCTGAGGGTTTGCCCATCACTTTTCCTTTTGCTCATGCTGCTCCAGGAGCACTGGCCTCTGTGATGTCCTCTGCACTCCTGTCTCTCTCGCAGGGCCCTAGTCTTCCCCTTTGTCTGCAGTGCCCCTCTCAAAGAACTACCTCCTGAAAGTCTGCTCAAATCTCCCCTTATCAGTGGGGCCCATCCCTTACCACCATTTTTAATACTACAGCCTGCCCTTCTCCTCTCCTCTGCCCTCCTAGTTGTCTTTGCTCAAATTAGCTTTTTTCCCTACTGCATCTGTCACCTCTGAATTGCAATATAATTTGCTTGTTACTATGTTTATCATTTATTGTTCATCTCTCACTAGAATTAAGCTCATGAATCTATTTGTTGTGGCTGTTCATCGATGTAGGCATTACCCTTGATTCTTCAGATGTCTTTGTTAACTAATTCTTCCTGCAGATATGCTTAATCTGCTCTTTAACTTAATTTTAAATTCAATCAGATCATTTGCACCCTCTAGGAGTTATTTTTTTCCAAAATTTCTTGTTTCTTGAGAGTTGTCTTTTTTCTCATATTTTAATATCTTTATTAATAACTTAAAATACATTTTAATAATTTAACCAATAATTGCATTATCTCAGTTTCTGGGCATTGAATTGAGGTCTTTTTGCTTTTGTTAACTCTCGCTCATGGTAGCTTATTCACTCATGTTCTTTATAGTTTTCACTTTTGAGCTCACGTTCAGCTTTGCTTTATCTGTGGGATTCCTGTGAAGTCTATGTTGAATATCCGTCCCTCTAGAAATGATTTATTTGGCATTTGCTAAAAGCTTGACTTAATTGATTTAATGATTAGTAACTAGGGTAATTTTATGTTCACTTCTTATCTTGGTGTTTATAAAACTATATAAACATGAACTCCTTTTTCATATGAGGGTAGTTTGGGGTTATGAATTTTCAGAGAAGACTATTTCCCAAAGAGCCACAGATAGTGTTGTTTTATGACCCCTTTATTGGTGGGCAGATTTTTTTCTTTTTTGGTCTCCCTTCACTGAGGATAGTATTTCAGCGTTCCTGGGTTCCTGGCTTTATGCAAGGCTCTTGTATTCATTGCTCCATCTTAACTGTTTTGTCTCCTGTTCTCATTTGGTTTTTCTATGGGTAAAGAGAATGAAAGTTATCCTCAGGACAATCTTATCTTCAGCACTCTCTGGGGAATTCCCTATTTCCATGAACAGTCAGCAATACATTTGAGAGCCTTGCTATATGTGATCCAGCAACTTTAAGAGCTTTTTATTGGGAAAGTTTATATATTACTTAGCCTACCATATTTTCAGAGATAGATAGTCACACGGTTTTATGTAAATTATGTATTAGTTAATGCTTCATGTCTGTATATATTCTTCAAATTATTGATCATAATCTTATCTCTTTAGACAATTTTAAAACTCAAATCTTTTTCAAGTGTATTTGCCCATAGGAATCATTACCTTCTTTTTATAGATAAGAAAACTGGGGAGTTCCCATCATGGCATAGCAGAAAACGAATACAACTAGGAGGAATGAAGTTGAGGGTTCAATCCCTGGCCTTGCTTAGTGGGTTCAGGATCCAGAGTTGCCCTGAGCTGTGGTGTAGGTCGCAGATGCGGCTCAGATCCGGCATTGCTGTGGTTCTGGTGTAGGCCGGTGGCAACAGCTCCAATTAGATCCCTATCCTGGGAACCTCCATATGCTGTAGGTGCAGCCATAAAAAGACAAAAGACAAACAAACAAACAAACAAAAAAATAAAATAAAAAAGAAAGAAAGAAAATAAAACTGGGCTCAGAGTTAAGTGATTCATCTAATAATTTTTTTGACACCTACCCTGTGTCAGGCACTATAAATATATTATGGAAAATGCTCATAGCAGACCCATGAAGTAACTGTTTTCTGTGTCTCACAGTTGAGAAAGCTAAGTGTTGAATGATTGTGGAACAGGTCTAAGGTCCCACAGCTCGTCATACTCAGCCTGCCTGATTCCAGAGCTTGATCTCTTTCCAGTGCTGTCCCTGTTCATTCCACTTCCCCAGGCTGCTTTCCTAGATGTAGACTTGTTGAGGACCTTTAATCATTTTAGCGAGAATCTTTACTTAGAAAGTTCTTTACTAATAACCATTAATTATTAAATAATAATTAATAGCCATGGCTCCCAAGTTAGTTGCAAATGTGCACTATGTATTTATTTATTTTTTGTCTTTTTGCTATTTCTTTGGGCCGCTCCCACGGCATATGGAGGTTCCCAGGCTAGGGGTCGAATCGGAGCTGTAGCCACTGGCCTACGCCAGAGCCACTGCAACGCGGGATCTGAGCCGCGTCTGCAACCTACACCACAGCTCACGGCAACGCCGGATCCTTAACCCGCAACCTCATGGTTCCTAGTCGGATTCGTTAACCACTGCGCCGCAATGGGAACTCCGATGTGCACTATGTATTTTTTCAGTCTCAGTTACATCTGGGTGAAAAATTCTTTTGGAGCCATAAACGACCCCAGACACTACCATTTACTGTTGTTACCTATTTATGGTGTGGCTATCTGGTCTAAGGGTTACTAGCTAAATGCCTCAAGCTACAGTGTTTAATCCTTTTCATTTTGAGCCATGAATTTATTTTTCAAATGATGTTTCACAGAATCCTCACATAAATCAGCCAAATTAGAGAGTTAGTTGCCTTCCTGAAGAGTACGTATAAACCTATCACCACAGTTCACTTCTTGAAAAATAAATTACCTTGTAAAAATATGGATAAACAAATAAAATAAAAATCTTTTGCTTTGACAAATTAAGTTCAACTATATGCTAATATGACATTTGATTCTTAATTGTGACTTTCCATTATTTTTCTCTATATAATTATGTGAGCCAGTGTCACTGAAAAACCGTGTCTCTAAGAAAGAAAAAAAGAAATTGTTTGTACATGGAAGCTGATATATTATAGCAGCTTTCTTCGATTTAGTCCAACATTCCTATTTTGTCAGTCTCAATGAAACAACAGAGTGTCCATTGGCCAAAGTCAGAGGTAGGGAACTTGAGACTTCAAAAGAAATCTTTTCTCCTAGTAGCCACTTTATAATCTCACCGGGTGTGCATCTTTTCTCTGCCAATCTGGCTACTTCCAAGTAAAAGCTCTGGGAGGCCCTGCCTTAGGTCGGGGATTTGAACTCTAAATCCAGGGGTTTGAACTCTAAAACCAGGTGTCTTTCCATTACACAAATGCCTTCTCTTCCTTTCTCTTTTCCTCAGCCTGGGCAAAATAATTCCATTTTTTATGAGACACAAATCAAGTCTCATTTTCTTTCAGAAGCAATTTTTGGTTGTCTATTCTTAAAGATTTTTCTGTCCTTTGAACTTAAAGCTGATATATTATCACAATCCCATTCAAAATATATATCTTGGATGCCTTTTCTAACTATCTGATCCCATCCCTTTAAAGGCTGTATGTTATTATTTGTACAGCCTACTTTGTTTAGTTGTGTACTGAAAGACTTTTATTTTGGTATCACATTTTGGCATTACCAACAATGCTGTAATGATTATTGTGGTACTTTCATCTTGGCATATTTGTTTCAATAGGTATGTAAGATAAATTCTACTATCAAGGCTGTTGGGTTAAAAGGCACAGACATCACATGTGTTTGATAATTGCTAGCAACTATATGAGCATTTGTTTTTGCACATCCTCATCATCACTGAGTGTTGTAAAGATTTAGATAGAATTAATTTGGCTTACATAGATTAGGTAAGTACCTAGCTAGTGAGTCACTTAACAAATGCACACCCTTTTCTTTCTTCTCTAGAGGTAGGACTTTTTAGCTGTTGAACAAATTGCATCTAAGTCTCAGTTTTCTTATCTGAAAAATGGGGTTATGAAAATATTAAGAATATTTATAGAGATGTTGTCAGGATTAAATAATACAATGTAAAATAAAGGACTCGACCCAATATTTGACCATGCTTGATAACTGGCAGGAACTTTGTGTTTTCTGTAGTGCCGTGTACATCTGATATTCAATGAAAACAAAGGGAGGAAAATTAGTTCATGATCCTCATACCCAACATCTGCTGAATATTGACCACACCTGGCGACCATTGTATATTCTTTACTTATTGGCTTCTCACTACCACACTATTATCTTAGTTTACACCAACTTAAAGTTACAGGTTAGTTCAGTGCAGATCAGAGATTTAGGCGTAGGCAGTCTGAGTGTAGAAAGTTTTCCATCTTTTGGAATTCAGATGCTGAATGCAACAGGCTGCTCGGCTCTCATTTCTCTTAGGTTAAGGTGCTGCTCCTGGAGCTGTCATGATGCTAAAGCCAGCTGACTTCTTTCCTGGCTTTCCCATTCCTCCCTTGGGCGTGATAGCTCATTTAGAAGTGCCACCTGTTGTGGCTCAACAAAAACATTGCAATTAAAGATAGAGAAAAACAATAAGCATGTTTTTTTAACAAAGTAAACAAACAAACAAAAACAACCTCACCATTTATTTATCCAAAGACTGATTTGATTTATACTAAATACAAACCCTATACCTAAAGATGAAGAAGCCCTGATGGATTTCCAACAACTAAAATTTTACACTAGGCCTTTATCGGTGTGCCTTTAATAAGTCATGAAATTGTATGTTTTCAGGTGAATATTTAAAATGGTATTTTGAAATAAGTATTCACTGTTTGTCTTCACTTTTTATACTTTTTATGTATATATCAGCAGGGAGACTGCAATAAGAATTGTGCGCCTTAATTTTGAAAGAGAAAACATCCCCTAAAACCCAAAGGACATAGGCAATAATTTTGTTTTAAATTAAAATACCTAAGAAATTTACTCAATACTGTGTAACAACCTATATGGGAAAGAACCTGAAAAGGAATTGGATATATGTATAACTGACTTACTTTGCTATATACCTGAGAAATTAGCACAACTTTATGTCAACTATATTCCAATATAATTAAAATAAAAATACCTAACGAACTAAGGCAGGAGTGATAGACAATGGTGATCTTATTCTCATTTTACAAAACAACTTTGAGGCTAAGAGTGTCAGAAAGCAGGTTTGAACTTCTGTTGTGCTATTAGGACAAACAGAGGTAGGTCTATGGGCTTTCAGAAAGGATCCTGTATAAAAAGTCTTGAAGTTTATACAACAAAATATGACTTCCATGTGGCAGATCGGAGAACATTTTTAGGCTTTCTAAATAGCCTGAACATTTTTAAAAGATGAGAACCTATTCTTTTCATAGTCAGGGAAATGAAGAAACCAACAGAAAGCAAAGGAAGTTGTGCCTTCCTGGTCCCTCTGCAAATGAATCTATGCTGGGTTCTCTTCTCTCCTGTCAGTCTCCCAGATCTCATCTCGGTTAATTGACCCATGTGGCCCTTCTTCTCACTCCAGCTCAGATGTGGCGTCTTGTGCTTCTCCTTCATTCTTAAAACTATGGGGGTCCTGGAGTTATTGCTCAAATGGAGTTCTGATCAGGTGCCCTCTGCTATGTGACCTTAGTCTATCTCTCCGGGACGCAGTGCAACACCCCAGATGAATTCCATTTCACCCTGCTGCGTGGAGTTGTGGAAAAGTAAGCCTTAAGAATAGAATAGCTGAGTGTTCAGGTTATTTAACCAGCCCGAGTTTCAGTTTCCTTATCTATAGCGTGAAAATAATGATCCTATTTTTTTTTAAGTATTAGAGATGATATACAAAGAGTGCTCACCAAAGTACCTGTCATTCTATTTATGCCATGAACTCCTCTGGGTACTGGTAATACATAAGAGCGCTTTTTTTTTTCCAATAAATGTATATTCTCATCTCTTTATTTTACCATAGAACATCCTTTATATATGATTTCTCAACTGATTGATTTTTATAAGTACAAAGCTATGCATATGAACCCTGCCCCCACCAACAGGTCTTATAAGCTGTCGTCTGTGGCCATTATAGCTTTGTCATCAGTCATGGCTTCAGGTGTCATTGTTGGGTTTTGCCTTTTTTGAAAAGCAAATCAGCTAAAAAAGAAAAAAAAAACAACCCTGTAGTATCTAATACTGCTTTGATAGTACAGTCATTAAGTTTTATCAAAAAGATACTTCCTTGTTCAGATATCGGAATCCTAACTTAGAGAAATTTATGAAAATGTTCACAGTTGTTGAAGATGTAATCTCTCATAAATTTTATCTGTAGTGAAAATAAAGACAAATAAGAACACCTTTTTAAGAGATCAAAAAAAAGAATTGATACTGATGCCATGCATATCTACAGTTCTCTCAAGAAATTAAGTTTGTATAGTGTTGTATAGTGTCAAATAGTGTTGACAATGACTGAACAATTTTTATGTATCAGGTATTGTTCTAAGTATATGCATGAATATAATTCTCATACAAGGAGATATTATTGTGATTCCTGCCCCTATCTTAAAGACGAGAAAAATGAGGCACAGAGAGGTCGTGTACAGGTCACAGTAAATTGTGGAGTTGGGATTTGAAGCCAGGAATTTGGCCTCTATTGTATATACACATTAATTACTGTGGAGCCTCACTATAGATTTATGAAGAAATAGGCTTATTAACAACTTTTTGAAATCTAATCTGTTTGATAATAAGCTCCTCACTAGACACTAACTACTAACTACTGTTGTGGGGATGACAAAGACAGAATTTGCTGAGCCAGAATCATTCATGGAACACCCACTATTCTATATATATATATATATATTTTTTTTAGCTTTTTAGGGCTGTACCCAAGGCATATGGAGGTTCCCAGGCTAGGGGTCTAATTGGAGACACAGCTGCCAGCCTATGCTACAGCCATAGCAACTCCAGGTCTGAGCCGCATCTGTGACCTACACCACAGCTCATGGCAATGCTGGATCCTTAACCCACTGAGTGAGGCCAGGGATGGAAACTGCAACTTCATGGTTCTTAGTTGGATGCATTTCTGCTGGGAACTCCCACTAATCTATTTTTTTTGATCTTCTGATACTCAGAAAAACTGAGGAAGAAAAGAGATTTAACTGTCAAGAGGGAACCCATCGTGTGCCTCCATTTAAAAATGTTTTGGTCAAACACTGGCTTATGTTGAAATTGAAATAAAATGCTAAACTAATGAGAGCAAAGATAATTTAGGATCCCTTGAAAGGACTAGAAGTTATTTAACTGGCAGTCTTGGGCTGAGAGAGAAGCCAAAGGAGTGAGAAGGAAAACATAAATTGAGGAGCTCCTATCGTGGCTTAGTGGTAACAAACCTGACTATTATCTATGATGACTAGGGTTCGATCTCTGGTCTCGATCAGTGGGTTAAGGATCTGGCATTACCATGAGTTGTGGTGTAGGTCACAGATGTGTCTTGGATCCTGTGTTGCTGTGGCTGTAGTGCAGGCTGGCAGTTGTGGCTCTGATTCAACCCCTAGCCTGAGAATTTCCATATGCTGCAAAAGTATATATATATATATATATATATATATATATATATATATATAGATATATATACTTTTATATATATATAAATATATATATATAAATATATATATATATTTAAACAAACAAACCATAAATTGAGTTACAATTAGTCTCTTTCTCACTGGTGAGCTGAGGGCAGGTGCTGCCTATCTGACTCCAGGTTCTTTGCTTTTTCTTGACAACTTGAACCATGCGGAGGGAATTTTTCTAACACTGATAGTTTATTCAATACTGAGTCTATCAATACCTTAATTCTGATGATAGTAAAGTCAAAGAGCTAAAATAATTGTGATCAGCTGGCTTTGTCACCCTCAAGTCAAAACCAACTCCAGCTGTGATATCCAATCAGATTTGTATGACTTCTGCAAAAGTAGATTTAGGATCAATGCACAACTCAGGCCTAAAAGATCCAATTTACTGAATTGTATTTAAACTAGTAAATAGTTATAGAACACATTTGACCTAGATATTTGTATTTCTTTAGTTCAATCTCCAAGTTTTATCTCTATGCCTACATTTATTTGTGGAATAAATAAAAATAAATCATGGACTTATCCTACTATATAAACAATGTTACTTTTTTTTAAAACAGTGGAATTTTTATTAAGAAATTTAAATTCAGAGGTAATAATCACCAAAGTTAATAAGAATGGCTTAAATAGCTCCTAACTATAATAAAGTACTCCTCCCCTAATCCTTAATCTAATGATTCCAATCCTTAATGATTTCTTTTTTTACCCCTTAATTTAAGCATCTATTTTGGAATCTTCTGAGACTATGATGGTATCAAATCTATCATGGCTCAAATGTGTTTCCATTATAGACATTAGTGACTTTGTTGTAAACTGCACTGCATAATTATTTACCTCCTCCTCTTTCTGTCATGTGGAAGAGATGTTCCTTCTTTAGCTCCTGGGTATGGACCCTCTTTCTTCCCATACCTGCTTGGATGCTGCCTCATGCCTATTCTCTTTTCTGGATTGTTCAGAATCTTTTTCATTGATTTATTGCCATGCAGGTGTCTCTACTCCACTCTAAGCAACTTGAAAGGGGGGACGTGCATCACTTTTGTATCTCCTGGCCTACCTAGCATAAAATTAGTTTTAGACTTAAGATGTAATGATAAAGGTAATAACCTTTGAATCTTTTCCTCTTACTCTGACTTGATGAAGAAACAGTAATGAACCTTAAGCAGAGCTTGGCTCCACAATTCACTGAGTGTTCAAGTCCTTTCATGAGAGTAGTTATGCCTTAGTTTTAGCTCCTTTGCTACTGGAGGAATGACTGTGCAGGGGTGAAGGTCAGGAGAGGGGAGTGGACTAACCATATCATTCATTTCTACTGATCTTGCACCTAACTTTTCTCCCTGAGGCAGAAGCAGAAACTTGCTCATCCCTATCCTGGCCTTACAAAATCCTCACAAATGCTGGCTCTCTTTATCAGATGGATTTCTCTATCAGTTCACCATTTTAGGTTCTCTATTAGCACCTGCTGTAACACTGTGCTTCCTGCAATGTACATTTCCTTGATGAGGAGTCTTGTGAATATCCCAGGCAAGCCAGGCAGTTTAGACTGAGAAAGAAACCAAAAGACAGAGAAATAAAATGTAAATTGAGACAAATAGTCTCTTTCTTGCTGGTGAGATAATCAAGGTCAGGTGCTGACTATCTGGCTTAGATACTTAGATTTTCCTCTACAGCTGGAACCAAGAAGAGGAAATTTTTATAATACTGAGAGTTCTGGAGTCTGTTGGTATCTTTATTCTAATGATAGTAAACTTCTGACAAGACCTTGGAGGAGTTCCTGTTCTGGTTCAGTTTTGTAACGAATCTGACTATATCCATGAAAAACCAGGTTCCATCCTCAGCCTTGCTTAGTAGGTTAAGGATCTGGTGTTGCCTTGAGGTCGCAGATGCGGCTTGGATCCTGCCTTACTGTGGCTGTGGTGTAGGCCAGCAGCTGCAGCTAGCTCCGATTTGACCCCTAGCCTGGGAACTTCCATATGCCTTGGGTGACGTCCTAAAAAAAAAAAAGACCTTGGAGTTAAGAATCTCAGCTTATTTCAGCCTCTGTTTCCTAGGATAATTGGTATCTCTTTCACAATAGGCCATTTTAAGATAACTGTAAAGCTGGAAAACAGATTTTTCTAAAACTGCTATTTAATGTATCACCAGTAAAATCATATATATGCCATGAGTTGTAAAAGCAGAACTCAAAGATGGTTACCTCTGATTAAAAGAAGCAAGAAGAAAATAGCTCACAGTTGAGCCCTGAGTCTGGGAAGACAAAAATGGGGATTGTGTCTGGCTCACTTGAGGGAGAGAGGAAGGGGGAAATAATCTTATCCTTTCCTAACTGACCTGTCTCAAGGCCATGCATGTAGAGAGATTAAAAAAAAAAAATCAGTAGAATGCCATAGCACTCTTTTGGCTCCACAGTATCCTGACTGAGTTCCCTCCATGGACTATTGTCCTCCAGGCTTTTTGGTCCCAGTGAGACTTGCCACAGGCATGAAATTAGGTCCAAAGCACCTGAGCTGACCGGTGACCCAGAGGTGCCAGATTGCTGAGGTTTGCAGTAGATGGTACATGTGGGTGATGCTCGAAGGAGAGGAAAATGTGTCCTGAGAGACACTGAAGTCTAAAGTGCTCTGCTCTAGGGACTTTCTGAATTGGTTGATGGCCAACAGTAGTGCTAACCTCTTTTCCAGATTCCCCCTGGCCAAACATCAAAGGAATGAAAGAAAAATGCCAGAGTGTCAGCTTGAATCCCATTACCTTAGCACACCTAACTTTATTTTATTTAATATTATATATTCGCTTCCAGAACTCATCTTTTAATCTATATCACGTATTAGTTAATGAAATCGAAAGTGGCAGAATCCTTTGTTTGAATTTTCCTATGGAGTCAAGGATGAAGGTGATAGTTTTCAGGTGGGTAGGAAAATTTTGAAAAATTGAGGGCATCTGAATCTTTGGCTTTCTGGTGTCTGCTTATTTGATATTTTCTTTAACACTTTACTTTGTAACTTTGGGAAAGCTACCTCATCTTGCTGAGCCTGGCCAAAAATGCGTAGTAAAAGGCTTTGCTTTAGTCTGTAGAATGATGCCCCAATATATCTGGGGGAATGTTGATATGAGTGATTAACATGATCCATGCTACACCTTCTCTATAGTTAATATTTCCTCAAGCTTTAAAAAAAACCTACAGAAAATTGGCAAGAATGGTACAATGATTGCCTGTTTACTCTTTATCTAGACTTACCAATTAATATTTTGCCTCATTTACTTTCTCTATTTCCATACATATGCACATTCACACAAATATTTTTGTAAGCCATTTGAGATTTTTTCACAAAGAATTCAATTACTATTATTCTAAGTATCTTAATATGTCTTCTAAAATCAAGGACATTTTCCTCCATAACAACAATGAAAGTATCACATTCAGGAGATCTACCACTGAAAGCATAATATTATCTACTATATAGACCAAATTCAAATGCCCTCAATTGCCTCAATATTTAGAAAAGATACATTCACTGTAGCATTATTTGCAATAGCCAAGACAGGGAAGCAGCCCAAGTATCCATCAATAGATGACAAGTGGGTAAAGAAAATGTGGTACACACACACGTGCACATACAGTGGAATATATGTAATAGGAACTAAGGAATTATGAGTTTGTTTAGAATATGAAAAAGAAGGAAACCTTGCCACTTGTGACAACACGGGACCTAGGGGGTATTATGCTAAGTGAAACAAGTCAGATAGAGATAGATGTTGTATGATTTCACTTATATGTAGAATCTAAAAATACATGAACAAACAAAACAGAAACAGAGTTCTAGATACAGAGCAAATAGGTAGTTATCAGGGGGAATGGAGGAAGGAGGAAAAAGGTGAGGGAGATTAAGAAGTACAGACTTGCAGTTGCAAAATAAATGGGTCATGGTTATGCACAGTGTGGGGAATATAGTTCATAACTGTAATATTTGTAAGATTACATAGCTAGATGTATCATGGTGATCATTTGAAAGGTACATAAATACCAAATCACTATGCTATATAACAGGAACTAATGAATTATGAGTTTGTTTAGAAAAAGGGTCAGGAGTTCCCATCACGGCACAGTGGAAACGAATCTGACTAGGAACCATGAGGTTGCAGGATTGATCCCTGGCCTCGCTCAGTGGGTTAAGGATCCGGCATTGCCCTGAGCTGTGGTGTAGGTCACAGTTGCAGCTCGGATCTGGCGTTGCTGTAGCTCTGGCATAGGCCGGCAGCAAGAGCTCTGATTTGACCCCTAGCCTGGGAATCTCCATATGCTGTGGGTGTGGCCTTCAAAAGACAAAAACAAAGAAACAAAAAAAGGGTCATATTTGTAATAACCAGAGGCTGGAGTAGAAGGAGGGAAACTGGATGAAGGTAGTCAAAAATACAAACTTTCAGTTATAAGATAAATAAGTATTAGGGATGTAACATACTAAGTATGATTAACACTGCTATAAGTTATAGATGAAAGTTATTAAGAGTGTAAGTCCTAAGAGTTCTCAATACAAGAAAAAAATTAATTAAAAAAATTTTGTTATCTATATAAGATGTTGAATGTTCACTATGCTTGTGATAATAATTTTAAGATGTATACCAGTCAAATCATTATTCTATACACTTCAAAATTATACAGTACTGTCTGTAAATTATATATTGATAAAACTGGAAGATGTTTTTATTTTTTTCAACCCAGGAGAGAATCAAGAATCATTCATTTCATTAGTTGTCCTGTTTTTTTTTTTTTTAAATCTAGATCAGTTCCAGAGCCTTTAAAAAATTCTCTTATCATCTTCATAATTTTGAAAAGTTCAAGCTACTTGTTTTGTAAAATGTCCCTCAATTTGGATTCACCTGTTTCCTCATACTTAGATCTGGATTAAATTGGGGGTGGGGGGACAGGAATACTGCATATGTAATACTGTATTCTTCTCAGTACATTATATCAGGAAGCATAAGATGGCAGACAGTCCCATTATCAATGCTGTACATTTTTATCATTTAGTTAAGTTGGTATCCATAACAGTTTTTCCATATGGAGGTATCTTTTTTCTGTTTTTTAATAAATCAGCAACTTATAAAGTGATTTTTTTAGAATTGTTCACTGCTGGTGGATTCTTGTATACTCATCTTTGTTATTGGAGTTAACATTTCATTAAGTATTTTATTCATGACAATTTTATTTTTTCATTTGACAATTCCAATTACAATTTTTGGATGTCTTAAACAACAGCAACATCTTCTCAGACTCACCTCTTAGAGTACTGACAATAAAAACAAAAATAAACAAATGGGACCTAATCAAACTTAAAAGTTTCTGCACAGCAAAGGAAACCCTAAACAAAGTGAAAAGACAACACACAGAATGGGAGAAAATCTTTGCAAATGAATCAACAGACAAGGGATTAATCTCCAAAATTTACAAACAACTTCTGCAGCTCCATACCAAAAAAACAAACAACCCCATCAAAAAATGGGCAGAAGATCTAAACAGACAGTTCTCCAAAGAAGACATACAGATGGCCAAAAAACACATGAAAAGATGTTCAACATCACTCATTATTAGAGAAATGCAAATCGAAACCACGATGAGGTACCATCTTACACCAGCCAGAATGGCCATTATCAAAAAGGCTACAAACAATAAGTGCTGGAGAGGGTGTGGAGAAAAAGGAACCCTAGTACACTGTTGGTGGGATTGTAAATTGGTGCAACCACTATGGAAAACAGTGTGGAGAGTCCTCAGAAAACTAAACATAGAACTCCCATTTGATCCAGCAATCCCACTCCTGGGCATCTATCCAGAGAAAACCATGACTCACAAAGACACATGTACTCCAATGTTCATTGTAGCACTATTTATAATAGCCAAGACATGGAAACAACCTATTTCGACAGAGGAGTGGATCAAGAATATGTGGTACATATACACAATGGAATATTACTCAGCCATTAAAAGGAAAGAAATAATAGCATTTTTAGCAACATGGATGGACCTAGAAATTATCATGCTAAGTGAAGTTAGCCATACAATGAGACACCAACCTCAAATGCTTTCACTGACATGTAGAATCTGTAAAAAGGACAGACTGAACTTCTTTGCAGAACAGATGCTGACTCACAGACATTGAAAAACTTATGGTCTCTGGAGGAGACAGTTTGGGGGGTCGGGGGGATGTGCTTGGGTTGTAGGATGGAAATCCTGTGAAATTCGATTGTGATGATCATTATACAACTACAGATGTGATAAATTCATTTGAGTAATAAAAAATATATAGTTAAAAAAAACAATTTTTGGATGTCTATATTTATCCTCACTAGTGGAATGAGTTTTAGTGTGCTTGGTAATCTTCATTAGTTTAGTACTTGAGATTAATGATAAGAGGGTCCTATGGTCTAAATTGGTGAAACTTTCCTCCAAAGAGGCTTTGATTGGACAGAGGTACCATTTCCAGCCCTCCTTGTGGCTTTTGACATTGAATGGAAATGTGGGCTTAGCTTCTCCACTTCACTGCTCTTCCAATATTCACTGCCTTTAACTACAGAGAAAATTTTAGAATCTTGCCTCTTCCTTTGTTTAATAATGTGGCTTAAAAGAGTCTTAAGGGCCTTGCCCCACAGCAGCCTCACAGGGAGCCAAAGGTCAAGAAAGGCCTATCTCTAAGGGATTTGTGGCTATGGCTTTTTGTCTATTGGAGTAAACTATAAACTGATACCCAGAATATTCAGAGTTTTTAAAAGAATTGTATCAGCTTGGATTGAAAGAGACAGAAACAGTACAAAATGAAAAGACAACTTTGGACCGCTTGACCACCATAGACAGGGAACTGCTTGAGAAGAATACTTAGCGGCTAACTTGGGCCATTCTTACTGTGAAGAAGTGATGACTCAAAGGGAAGAAGAGCTAAGAGCCAGAGAACAAAACATCAGAGTTGAACCCTCATCAAAAACTGGCCACATGTGCCCAGCTGAATTTCAGGATTGCTTATAGAGCTGTGACTGCTGTGTACCTCTTGTTTTCCCCCTTTTTGAACAATAGTGTCCACAGTGATTAGGGCCCACCATTGTATGTCAGGTCTGAGGGAGCTAAATTTAATCCCCTGGTATTTAGATTGGAGAAGTAGAGCATGAATTGCTACACATGGGGAACTCATAACACTTGGATATGACTTAATTGACTTGAGCTGATGTCATGATGGGCTGGGACTTGGTGGTCTTGGGGGAGGGGGTAAGAATGTTTTGCAAGTGGGAAGGATGTGAAGGTTTGAGACCTGAGGATGTGCTATGGTGTCTGTACTTTCTAAAGATGACCAGGACAGTATTTCCTGTCTCCCTACAACATGATCTTGGCATCTCTCCCATTGGAGGGCAGGGTCTCTGTTCCCATTCCTTGAACTTGTAGACTTATGACCAGAGTGTAAGGGAGGCTAGATCATAAATCATAATGTGGTGTCCTTCCTGATTTTCTTGGGATGCTCACTCTTAAAACCCAGGCACTTTGGCCTGAAGCCCAAGCAGCCACCTGGTGAGACCATGCATAAGTGTTCTCGGTCAATAGTTTCCATCAACCACGAGACATGTGAGTGAGCCTTCAGAAGATGTTGATTGCTCAAGTCATCCCAAATGAGATTTCAGACATTACTACATGCAGACAAGCTGTCCCTTTCTGAATTCCTGACCTACAGAATATGTAGGCACCATCAAATGTTTTTGTTTTGTTTTTACTGTAAGTATGGGGTTGTTTGTACCAGAGTGATGGTAACTGGAACATCCAATAGCGCTTGCATCTCACTGGGGGAAGAGTTAAGATGTTTCTGCAGTTACTCTCATTATCCTCATTGCCTCCAAAGAGAAGCCATTTTCAAAGGTAGCTATGGGAGCCCTTTCATTTTTTGTGAGCTAGAAGCAAGGAATGAGGCATTCAGGAGATGAGACCAGATGCCAGATACTTCCTGAAGAAAAAAAATTACTGGGCAGTTCAGTTTTACTCCAAATCCAGACTCAATGAGTTTATCTCAGATATCGTGCTGAACACCAGGGCATAGGAAGAGATTCGAGATACATACATACCATTGACAGTTCAAGATTTCTTCACGTATTCATCTGCCTGCTTCTCTTTATGTGTTCCACTCCAAATTCTCAAGAAGGAATATGATTTTCCTACTTATTTGCAGTTATTTTTCCTGGGCAGAGTTTTCATACTGAGCCACTTGATGGTTTGCTGGCTAATTTAGGGGTTGTCTGCCTTTGAGTCAGGCATGTGCCCCACTCTTAATTTTCATAACTGGAACAGTTTTGGGCTGAATTGTATCCTTTCAAAATTCATACATTGAAGCCCTTTATTTGGAGACATGTGCAATTTGACTCTATTTGGAGATAGGGCTTTTAGAGAAGTGATTAGATAAAAAGGAGGGCCTTAGAGTGGGCCCTGACCAAATTGGACCAATGTTCTTATAAGAAGAGGAGATCTGGCCACATAGAAGGGCATCAGGAGTGCAGCACAGAGGAAAGGCCATGTGAGGACACACGGAGAAAGAGGCCATCTGCAAGCCAAGGAAAGATGCTTAAGAAGAAACAAAACCTGCTGACACCGTGATCTTGACTTCTATGATTTATACATGTTTTGAAACACAAATAATTTTCTTTTCAAGGAATTAAAGATACTCAAATGGAAATGTGTGAATAAAATATTACACATATAATTTAATGTATTGACATCAACTTTAAAGTAGGTCTTCAAACATAAAATTAGTTCTTAAAAGGTACATTTAAACAGGCAAAACACTTTTATTAACATGTAAGCCTTGAGGAAGAAGGAATTTGGGGCAAGTTTTTTGTCTCTGAATATAGAGTTTATCTAGCTAGACTAAGATGGGCATCACATGTCAGGAGAATAGAAGGATTCTTCTAGGTTAAGGGGCCCTTGAAAATTGCCTAACTTAATCTTCCACACCGCGAATGAGAATCCTGTCATTCAGGGACCATTTGCCTACCTTCCAGATTTGAGCAGAATCAGCCCACCAGTGGATCCCAGCTTTTGCAGGCATGGTCAAGGTAGTTGAGTTCCAAAGCTGAACATTTAAAATGTCAAGTTCTGAGGGTACTTGCCTCAGAGATTGCTGTGTCACAAGATGCCCTCCTAACAAGGAAGGACAGTATTTCCTAACATCTCCATCAGAAGCTCCTGAGTCGCTTGTTAAAAAAAGAAAACCAACAAAACAGACTTCTAGAACCCCACCCAGATGTAAGGAATCATAACTCTGGAATAGGCGTCCGTGTTTTCACAAGCATCTCAAAAGGGATTTTTATTCACACTAAAATTTGAGACCCACTAGCCCAGGACAAATACAGATTTCCGGGATTGTCTCTTCCTGGTCATCATCTTTCTCCACCCCATCTTTTCCTTTGGTTCTCAGCCCCATCGTCTTTGGCCCAATGCTGTACTGCCTACCCACTCAGCTCACACTCCCCACCCCCACAGCGTTCTTTTCTGTCCCCATGCTCCTCCTCCTCTTTCCACCGTCAAAGCATTTTCCTCTTCCTTCCTTCTCTTTGCTGCTCTTCTGTGCTCTTATTATTATTATTATCATTTTGTCTTTTTGTCTTTTAGGACTGCTCCTGAAGCATATGGAGGTTCCCAGGCTAGGGGTCTAATCGGAGCTGTAGCCGCCGGCCTATGCCAGAGTCACAGCAACGAAGGATCCGAGCCGAGTCTGCAAACTACACCACAGCTCATGGCAACGCCGGATCCTTAACCCACTGAGCAAGGCCAGGGATCGAACCTGCAACCTCATGGTTCCTAGTCAGATTTGTTAACCACTGCGCCACAACGGGAACTCCTGTGCTCTTATTTTTGTCTCCTCCTCCTTCTTCCTGTGTTTTATTTCCTCTGTCCTTTGCGTCTACTTTACCCACTCCAGCCCTATGCAGCTCATTCCAGCTGGACCATTGATGGGCACTAGAGGCAAGGGAGCTCCAAGTCACACAGAGCAGGGTTCTGATCAGAGATGACAGCTTGGGATACACCTAGGGAGGCCAGAGCCTGACACTGAGGTAGAACTGGGACAAGTATAGCTGCAAGGGATGGGGGAGGGAGGCAGGGAGAGAAGGTGTTGCCTTATGGCACAGGAAATTCCAGGAGGAAGTAGATCAAGGATCCCACAATGCCGGGCAGGGCAGGGCAGGGCAGGGCAGAACACTCTTGTGTACACCTGCTTCCTGTCTTCCTGGTGACCTGTGTGTGGGTGAGCTAAAGAGCAATTGAGAAGCAGGTGAGCACTGCTGACTAGCCCCTTCACCAGGCACATTCCCAGGTGCTCACTCCACCTGCTGGGCCCCTTCACCAGGCACCTGCCGGGAAGTGTCCTTGTCCTCAATGATCAGACTCAAGATTTTTTTTTTCTTTTTAGGGCTGTACCCATGGCATATAGAGGCTCCCAGGCTAGGGGTCTAATTGAAGCTACAGAGGCCGGCCTATGCCACAGCCCACAACAATGCTAGATCCAAGCTGCATCTATAACACACCTCATGGGAAAGCTGGACCCTTAACCCACTGATCGAGGCCAGGGATTGAACCTGCAACCTTGTGGTTCCTTGTCGGATTTGTTTCCCCTGCGTCATGATAGGAACTCTAGACTCAAGATTTTTAAAGAAAGCAGTGACCAGATCTTATGGGTGAGGGAATTTAGCATATGAGGATATAGGGTTTCCACAGACACCCCTCAGGCACAGAGGTCCAGAAGGCAGGATTCCACCTGAGAGTCCTATGCACCGTGCCTTGGGTGAGAGATTGAGAATCAAAGTTGGTTTTGTTTGTTCAATATAATCTAACAAGTCAGTAGAAGCACTTATGTATGTGAGTAAAATACTCTGGCACAGATTGAGCTCTCAATGCATGTTGGCTATTATTATTAGGAAATAGTCTTATATCAGCCATATGCCTGCTTTTGTTTTCCACTTAGGGTGGTGGTAGGCCTGGCATTTTGGATCTCTCACAAGGAGGTGCAGAACACGTGGAAGGATAATTGGAGGTCATCTCTCCCTCCACAGGAGAGCCCAGATACCATCTTTGTTGGGTGTGGGCTGGGTTCAGAGGTGCAGGAAGTGCCATTACTGAAGAAAGGGCTTCATTTGGTTGTCCCCTGCTCTTGCTGGCAGCAGCTGTGGCATAGTCCATAAACTCTGTGGGACAGGACAGTGCCTCGGGAGGAGGAACAGAAGGATCTTCACCCAGGAGCCCTCCTTTCTGGGATGTAGCTCTTCCAACACAGTCTGGTTGACAGGTCAGCAGCTCCTGAGGCAGGAACTCAGGAAGGTTCTCCTCTCTTGTTGGTATGGATAAGCCAGAAATCAGCCCCATCTCCTTCTTTCCTTTCTTTGGGTTCCCAGGTATCTCCCCTCAGAGTGTTGTATTCCTAAGGGCTGGAACACCCCTGGTGATAGGGGCTGCCCAGCCATCCTGCCCCCTCCTTCCAGAGCAGGAAATTTTATTGGGCACTTCTTCTAGAAGCTGTTTCTGAATTTGAATGTGAGTTTCTCCATCCTTTGTGAACTGCCTTCTAGGATCACAAGGTGAGCCCTACACGTTCAAGGTTGGCCTTAGCCTCTTTCAGGGGACCTGTCCTCTCTCTCTACCACCACACTGTACCACTGGTCACTTCTGGATTTCCCTCACACTAAATTCATCCCTGGTGACCTTTTTCCTGTTTTTTTTTTTTTCCCTCTTTTTGGCACATTCCTGCTCCCTGCCCTTCCTGTTAATCTTGCCATCAAGCCCCACTCAACAGAAGATTTTCTTACCTGCCCCACTGGTCATCTTTCCCACTCCTGTAGAAGTAATCTGTCTCTCCTCCACTTCTGCTTCCCCAGCACACACCCCTGTGACTGCACTTCTGCTAATGTGTCATCACTAAATGTTTACACCTGAGTCTTCCAAGGCTCCACTGCGAGCTCCACAGTACTTTTAATGGTGTCCCCAAGGCCAGACCTCAGGGCTTCAAAGTCTGGTCTCTCAGGAATGGCTGCATTTTATTCTGACAGGATTGTCTAAAATCTTCTCACTAACCTCCAAGATAAGCAACTGGAAAAGGAAGCTTTAGTAAACTAATCTGCACTCTTACCTGCTTACTGGGCCTGGCTTCACCTTCTACTGTGGCTAGATTCTGAGATGACAGAGACTCAAAAGATAGGCGGCCTTTAATGACTAAGCTGGTTCCTGGTCTCAGCTTATGTTTCTAATCTCACCATCCATTCACTCTTTCATTCATTCCTTCTTCTCTGCCTCCCCTGATCACTCTTCCTAAAGCAGGATCTCTCTGTTGATGTTGATTGAAATACTTTATTTTCTTCATGTCCTTACTACTAATCTATAGTTATTCACCTATGTGTTTACTGTCAGCTTTTTAATATTTATTTTATTTTTTTACATAATGATTTTTATTTTTTTCATTATAGCTGGTTTACAGTGTTCTGTCAATTTACTACTGTACAGCATGGTGACCCAGTTACACTACATGTATACATTCTTTGTCAGCTTCTTTCATTAGGATACAGATTCCTTGAGGAAAGAAATCTCATCTTCCAACTTTGCTCCAGTGTCTTCTGCATCAAGTACAGTGCCTGCTTCCATATTTATGGGATGAATAAATGAGTGAGCAAATGTATTTCACTACCTCTGTGGGTCTGACTCAGGGCAAGGGATAGAAGGTACAAAACAAATAGGACAGGGATTTTAATTTCAATAGGCTTATTCACAAGTGGGGTATGTGTGTGTGTGTGTGTGTGTGTGATTATACCACAACACAGAGTGATAAATGCTGATATAGCAGAACACAGAGGATCATGGGAAAGTGGAGGGCTAAGCCAGACTGAGGAGGAGGTGGGTATCAGGGAAGCACCACATTTGTGTGGAGTCCTGAAAAGGAGTAACTGTTGGCCAGGCCAAGGGATTTGGGAAGAGCATTCTAGGGAGATGAAGCATATGTGCAAAAGCCCAGAGGGGGGAGAGAGAATGGGAGATGGAAGAATTGCAATAGTAGCAGAGCCTAGTGTGCAAGGGAGGCAGCAGAGGAACTGGCCTCTTGGCAAGATGGCTGGCTGCTCTGTGTGGTGGTGGCTTTACCTTTTCCAACTATGGGCCAACATGCAGGTGTCAAGACCTGAAGAAAATAAAGTGCCGCCTGTCGGGGGTGACTCCAATTCCTCCCCACCCACCCCTTTATCTCAGCAGAGGAGAGAGAGGTGGCTTTGGGGTGATCCTGCTTAGTGGCCTGAGGCAGGTGGCAGGGGCAGCACAGGGCTTTCTCTGAAGGACACAGCTCTGAGGAAGCCAGACCAGTGAGGACTACAGCAGTGTTTTGAAAAGTGTGCTGAGTCAGCAGGAGTGGGAGCAACACAGCAAGAATGCGGGCTTCGGTTTCTGAAAGGAGGCTGAGGACAAGCCCTAAAAGCTTATTTTCAAAACTCTGTGGGTGCCTTGAGCTAGAGCCTTTGGAGGTGCCATTTGAGAAGCAGGGGGGGGGGGAGCCAGTCATTTAGTCCCCTCCTTCCTTCCCTTCCACTAATACTTATTGAATGTCTATAGTGTGCAGGGAATGTTCTAGTCATTGGAAATAGGACATTAAGTGGAGCAGTCAAAATTCATGCTCTCACAGAACTTACATTCTAGATGTGTGCGGCGGGCATGCATACAAGAAAAAAAAAAAACCCATACGTAATGAATGTTCAGGTGGTAATAAGAGCAATGAAGAGAAATAGAGGATGAGCGAAAGGGGGTGATGACTTTGAGTGTGTGCTGTGTGAGAGAAGGAGCCATAGATGACATTTGAACAGAAGAGGAGAGGTGACATTTGAACAGAAACCTGAATGGTGAGGGAGAGAGCTGTGTTTCTGGATAAGTGAGAGTCTTGCTGTCTATGGAGGTGTCTAGTCTAGCAGGGCAAACAGGGCTGGAAACACTCCCCCATTCATGAATGACAGAGAAGTATACTATAGGATGTATTACATGTAATACATAGTACATGTGATATTATAATAAATAATAACATTACTTATATGGGATATATGTTATCCTATGTTTTAATGATATGATACAATATGGTAGTGGTAAAATTTAGAATAGAACAATTGAGCATTTTTCCCCCTTCGCTCTTCCTTAGTACCCTTGTACTTACCCTCCGCTCATTCAGTGGCATGATTATATTGGGTAGGGATTTCACAAAATACAGGCATCAGAGAATCAAATTTTTGGCTTTTGTGTTCCAGTGTGGGCTCACTTCTATAATAATTTCCTGTAAAATTAAGCATAATTATTTCAATTTTTTGAGGCAAGAAATCAGAGGTTTATAAATTCTTAAAACTTAAAGCAGAAGAAGTAGTCTTATAAACCAAGGTTTTAATTTGCAAGAGGCAAATCACTGCTAAAAAAAACAAGATTATTAAGGGAAGTATTGAGCTGCCAGGGTCCTGACCCTAGCCTGGGAGACTGTTTAAGAGAGAAGGGTGTGAGATGGGGGTCAGGAAACCTCAGAGGCAAGATCAGTGTCCCTGGAAAGGGCTCCATGTTGGCCTTCCTACTCTGGGCTGAGTTGGTGTCGGGGGCTGGGAATCTGAGAGTCAAGGCCATCTTTTGCTGTAGGAGGCAGCCACTGAGCCTCTGCAGGGGCAGTAGGGGGAGAGAGGGGGCTGCCCAGCATCATAGCAGATGGGCCTGATACAGCAGTTCAGTCTCCTCCTGCCTGGATGGTCCATCAGGAGGAAAAGCCCGGATATCCTCTGAGGCTGTGAGGAGAGGCTGAGAATATGCTGAGTGATGGCCTGTGTACCTTGAAGCCTGGACACAGAAAGACCCCTTGTGGATCCAGGGCTGGAAACCAGATGGAGTCTGAATTTCCAGCAAGTACCCATGGCAGAATGACAGCATAAATGCCACTTAGGGGTAAGGAAGATGAGAGAGGGGGATGTGGAAATGACTCTGTTTAAACTTGAAGTGAGTACCATTTTTTTCCTCAAGGGGCTGAAGTTTCTGCCAACAAGCAGAATTGGTGCATCAAATAGAAGTTGAATAACAGAAGAGTAAAGAAAGTTACTCTTTTTTTTTGAACATTTGAATCGTATAATTTGCAAACTAAGCATTTTTACCCACTCCATTAATGTTGACAAGGTAGCATACAGATATGCAAAGAGTTCTCTGGGAGACTTTCCAGCTGAAAAAAAAAATCCATTATCAGTCTTTGTGTCCTCTGAACCCAGAAAATGTGGTAAGTTCTCCTCTGCTGAAAAGAGTGTGAGAATTTCCTTAGGCTGAAAAGCCTTGTGGTTCAAAGAGAGAAGTTGGTCTTGCTTTTCTACAAATAGTTTGGTTGTTATTTATACCTCATCTGACTCCAACGACCCTGCTCAGTCTTGTGCTTTGAAATTTCAGGCACAGATTTCTATGTGATGTTTTCTGTTAATATTTTCATCTTCTTGGGAATTTCCATGGCTAGTGTATTTGAAACAGGGCACAAAGGAAGTTTCAGGGTTAAAAGCAAGTGAGGCCTGAAAGGCCAGGTGGGAAGTAGACAAAGAAGTTAGACTTTGGCTCTACCACTTGCTGGCCGTGTGACCTCTGTAAAGTCACTTTACCTTTCTAAGTCTCTGTTTTATCACCTTGAAAATAGATATTATACCCTCCTTTACATAATTATAAAAATAACACTCCCTCTCACCATACACAAAAATTAA
Source organism: Phacochoerus africanus (assembly GCF_016906955.1). NCBI lineage: Eukaryota > Metazoa > Chordata > Mammalia > Artiodactyla > Suidae > Phacochoerus > Phacochoerus africanus. The sequence continues at coordinate 82,264,436 of NC_062549.1, forward strand.
CTCAAAATGGTTTTAAGACTTAACTAATCTATACATAGAACTTCCTTATGACCCCGCAATCCCACTCTTGGGCATCTATCCGGACAAAACTCTACTTAAAAGAGACACATGCACCCGCATGTTCATTGCAGCACTATTCACAATAGCCAGGACATGGAAACAACCCAAATGTCCATCGACAGATGATTGGATTCGGAAGATGTGGTATATATACACAATGGAATACTACTCAGCCATAAAAAAGAATGACATAATGCCATTTGCAGCAACATGGATGGAGCTAGAGAATCTCATACTGAGTGAAATGAGCCAGAAAGACAAAGACAAATACCATATGATATCACTTATAACTGGAATCTAATATCCAGCACAAATGAACATCTCCTCAGAAAAGAAAATCATGGACTTGGAGAAGAGACTTGTGTCTGCCTGATGGGAGGGGGAGGGAGTGGGAGGGATCGGGAGCTTGGGCTTATCAGACACAACTTAGAATAGGTTTACAAGGAGATCCTGCTGAATAGCATTGAGAACTTTGTCTAGATACTCTTGTTGCAACAGAAGAAAGGGTGGGGGAAAAAATGTAATTGTAATGTATACATGTAAGGATAACCTGACCCCCTTGCTGTACAGTGGGAAAATTAAAAAAAAAAATTAAAAAAAAAAGACTTAACTATAAGACGTGGCACCATAAAATACCTAGAAGAGAACATAGGCAAAACAGTCTTTGACATAAATTTCACCAGTGTTTACTTAGGTTGGTCTCCAAGGCAATAGAAATAAAAACAAAAATAAACAAATGAAACATAATCAAACACATACTTTTGTACAGCAACAGAAACCATAAGCAAAATAAAAAGACAACCTACAGAATGAGAGAAAATATTTGCAAATGACGTGACTAAGTGCTTAATTTCCAAAATATACTAACAGCTTGTACAACTCAACAACAGTAAGAATAAAACCAAACTACACAACTGAAAAATGGGCAGAAGACCTAACCGGACATTTTTCCAGAGAAGAAATATAAATGGCCAATAGCCACATAAAAAAAAATGCTCAACATCACTAATTATAAGAAAAAATGCATATCAAAACTAAAATAAGGTACCACCTCACACCAGTCAGAATGGACATCATCAAAAAGTCTACAAATAAATGCTAGAAAGGATGTGGAGAAAAGGGAATCTTCCTACACAGGTGGTGGGAATGCACGTTGGTATAGCCACTATGGAAAACAGTATGGACATTTCTCTGAAAAGTAAGGATACTCCTGGCATAAATCCAGATAAACCATAATTCAAGAAGATACATGCAACTCTATTTTCATAGCAGCACCATCCACAATAGCCAAGGCATGGAAACAACATGTCCATCAACAGGTGAATGGATTAAGATGTGGTACCACATATATACAATGGAGTAATACTCAGCCATAAAAAGAACAAAATAATGCCATTTACAGCAACATGGATAAAACTTGAGATTATGATGTTAAGTGAAGTCATAAAGAGAAAGATAAATACCACATGATATTACTTATATATAGAATCTAAAATATGGCACAAATGAACCTATCTACAAAAGAGAAACAGACTCACAGACAAGAGGAACAGACTGTGGTTGCCAAGGGGGAAGGGGGGGAGGGAGGGATGGAACGGGAGGTTGGGGTTACTTGATATAAGAAACACATAGATCAAAGGAACAATATAGTCCTATTATAGCACAGATGTCCCATGATAAACCCTAAGGAAAAGAATATTTAAAAAGATTAAATATTTAAAAATATATACGTATAACTGAATCACTTTGTTGTACAGAGGAAAGTAACACAATATTGTAAATCAACTATACTTCAACATAAAATTGAATATTATAAAATTAAAGTGAGGTAGCATATCAGTTTGCTATGAAAAATACCAGAGACTAGATGGCTTAAACAGCAATTACTGTCCTCACAATTCTGGTGGCTAGAAATCTCAGATCAAAGTGGCAGCAGGGTTGGTTTCTTACAGCCTCTCTCCCCGGATCGAAGATAGTTGCCCATCAGTCTATGTCTTACAAGTACTCCAGTTGTGTCATATTAGAGTCTACACATATGACCTTAATTTGCCTTAATTACCTCTGTAAAGGCCCTATCTCCAAATATATGAGGTATACTGGGAGTTAGTCTATCAACATATGAATTTAGTGGGGACACAATTTGACCTGTGGGTATAAAGTCAGTGTATACTATACAGGTAGAGTATGAAAAGGCTCAGCACATAAGAGGTGCTCAATTAATGTTAATCCCCCCTCGTGGTCTCTATTAATGACATCTGCTCTAAAGAGATTTTCCCCTCTGAGGTTGCCCTTAGGCAAATGGCTTGGAGGCAACATAATGAAAATAGGAGATTTAATAAAAAATTTAATTCCACTGATAAACTTCAGATGTTTGATTTTGGACAAAAATCATGATTATCTGAGTCACCTCCTGAAAATAATAACTAGCTAACAAGGTAGATATCAAAATTATAACAAAGCAACAGTCCCAAAAATGCCTAGTATACTACTTGACTTCTGTTAGATGTGTCATAAATATTTCTCCAATTTTACACGGAGGCTTTGGTAAAGTTCACAGTGAGAGCCTGTATTCTGCAGCTCCCCTGACCTCCAGACTCCACTTTGGGAAATGGAAATAGTCACAGGTAATAAAAGACTCAGGTTGCTTACCTCTTTTATGCTCTTTCTCAGGTGACTGCCTCTCTAGGATGTGAGGGAGCTGGGTTCCTTCCTTCATGGGTGCCTCATGAAGAGGTGCTCCAGGTAGGTGCTGTTCTCCAAGGTCCCGAGGGAGAAACTGGGGTGGTTGTTCCTTCTGTTTGTACTCCTAGTGTGTGGAAATCAGAGGGAGAGCCCTTCAGTCCTCCTCTCCTGCTTCCCTGTACCTTCTCCCAAAAACACAGAGAGCAATATCCAAGCTGCTAGGAACCAAATGTGTTTGAAGCTCCCATACTGACTGGCCTTTTGAAGGCAGAGCCAGGTGTCATGGCGGAGGTAGTGGGTTTGGGGGTTCCTACCACAGGTACATGTCATTATGTCTGACAAATGGTTAGTGCTCAGTGTTTGCTAAGTGGATGCCAGCTTTCTCTATTCATAGCTGAACTGCCTTCATAGGTAGCAGAAATCGGTCTCTTGGGCATTCATAGTTTCCAGAACCTTCTCCATCTCCATAGAGATATTGTCTTGGTGAGGGCTTCCCTAAGCTGCCTGAACCCCATGGGAATGGGCAGGGTTCATGGAAGAGGGGAATTCCAAGTTGTGTGTTTCAGCAAGAAACTGGGGACCAGAATCAGCCTGTAATTTCTGTAATTGGTGATCTTATTTCTCTCAGAGACAGCTTTTTTTTTTTTTTTGCTATTTTTGTTTTTTGTCTTTTTTGTCTCTTGAGGCCTTACCCATCCAAATCCTCTTATTATGAAGCCTAGAATGTGAGTCAAATGGCTGTTTTCAGTCCACAGGGGGTTGCCTGCACTTTGTTGATGAGATACTGGTGTGGGAGTAAATAAAAAATTCAGTTCTCATTGGAAAGGCTGGCACAGAGTTTCCAGGGGAAAACACATTTGAAGCATATGATTGAATAACCCTTTTTGCTGAGGTTTTCCTTTATAGTCAGTGGAGATGCTTTTAGGCTCCCAGCACTACCTGGAAATCCCAGTGACATCAAAAAGAAAATGCTATCTTTGGATGTTTCCCTTGAAAGGAAAATTTGGTTTGTGTGTGGTTTTTACAAAACCTCATTTGGCTGATTCTCCAGTAGTGGTCAATATTGACTTTTCTGAGTAGACAGGTGATTATTTTAATTTGTTAGCACAGGGGAAGCCTTCCACCCCACCCCAAAGTTGGTTTAATTAAGGTGAGGTTTACATGCTGATGTAGTGTTTGGGAAAATAAATGGGGGCCCAATGAGGTTTCCGGACATGTGGTATGCATAGATTACTGCTGTGGATGGATGGCCCTGCTTCTGCCCTGGAAATAGGTGTCCTGATCCTGAAAAGAAAAGGAGCTTTATTACTGAAGTGATGATAGCCAAATAGGACGGAATATTATGGCTCCTCGCAGATAATGAAGGATACTAATGTCTACTGTACTTTTGATATATTTATTCCACACAATTACCCAATGAGGTGAGTCTTCTTGATTTTCCCATCATAGGAGTACCTCAGAGATATTCCAAGTTTGGGTTCAGACAATTTCAATAAAGAGAATATTGCAATAGGCAAGTCACATAAATTTTTTAGTTTTCCCGTACATACAGAAGTATATTTATACCATACTGCAATCTATTAACTGTGCAAAAGAACTATATCTAAAAAATAAATGTATATATTTTAATTAAAAATGCTTTATTGCTAAAAATTGCTAATCATCATCTGCGCCTTCAGTGAGTCATAGTCATTTTGCCTGCGGAGTGTCTTGCCTTGCTGTCTTTTTAAAAAAATTATTATTAAAGTATAGTTTACAGTGTTTCATAAAGTTCTGTTGTACAACAAAGTGATCCAATCACACAGATTTCCCTGTGCTCTATAATAGGATCCCATTGCCCATCCATTCCAAATATAATAATTTGCATCCACTCAATCCCCAAAATACCCATCCATTCCACTCCCCCCCGCCACTGGAACCCCAAGTCTGCTCTTCTTGGCCACGCTCTGTTTCTGTTGTTTGCTATTTTTAGACAGGATCATCTGTTCCATATTTTAGATTCCACAAATAAGTGGTATCATATGGTATGTCTTTTTCTTTCTGGCTTACTTCACTTAGTATGAGAGTCTCTAGATCAATCCATGTTGCTGCAAATGGTATTAGTTTGTCTTTTTCTATGGCTGAGTAGTATTCCATGGTATATATGTATCACATCTTCTTAATCCATTCATCTGTTGATGGACATTTGGGTTGTTTCCATGTCTTGGCTATTGTGAATAGTGCTTCTATGGACATAGGGGTGAATGTATCTTTTTCAATGAAACTTTTGTCTGGATATAATCCCAGAAGTGGTATTGCTGGATCATACAGTAGCTCTATATTTATTTTTCTGAGGTACCTCCATATTGTTTTCCATGGTGGTTGACCAATATACATTCCCACCAATAGTGGAGGAGGGTCCCTTTTTTTTCCACACCCTCTCCAGCCTTTGTTGTTTGTTGATTTGTTAATGATAGCCATTTTGACTGGTGTGAGGTGGTACATCATTTAATTTGCATTTCTCTAATAATTAGTGATATTGACATTTTTTTCATATGCCTGTTGACCATCCATATGTCTTCTTTGGAGAAATGTCTATTTAGGTCTTCTGCCCATTTTCAAAATTGGGTGGTTTGTTTTTTATGTTGTTGAGTTGCATGAGTTGTTTGTATATTTTAGATTTTAGATTGTCTGTTGCATCGTAGTTGCCTTGATGTTGATAGCTGCTGACTGAGAAGAGTGGTGGTTGCTGAAGTCTGGGGTAATTTCCTAATACAAAACTACAATGAAGTTTGTTGCATGAATTTATTTTTCCTTTCACAAATGATTTCTCTGTAGCCTCAATGTTCTTTGATAGCACTTTACCCACAGTAGAACTTCTTACAAAACTGGAATCACTACTCTTAGTACCTACTGCCCTTTCTCAACTGTTTATATACTACTCTAAATCCTTATTGTAATTTCAATTATTTTCATAGCATCTCCACCAGAGTAGCTTTCACCTTAAGAAACCACTTTCTCTGTGCTTCTGAGGCAATTCCTCATCTGTTAAAGTTTTCTCATGAGATTACAACAATTTGGTTGTAACTTCAAGCTCCACTTCTCATTCCAGTTATTTTGTTATTTCCACCACATCTGCAATTACTTCCTCCACTGACGTCATGAACCACTCAAAGTCATCCATGAGGGTTGGAGTCAAATTCTTCCAAACTCCAGTTCATGTTGATATTTTGATATTTTCCCATGAATCATGAATGTCCTTAATGGCATCCAGAATGGTGAAATCTTCCCAAAAGGTTTTCAATTGATTTTGCTCAGATCCATCAGAGGAATCCCTATTTAAATCAGCTATAGCCTTACAAAATGTATTTCTTAAATACTAAGACTTAATAGTTGAAATCACTCCTTTATCCATGGGCTGAAGAATAGATGTGTTAGCAGGCATGAAAACAACATTAATTTCCTTTTACAGCTCCACCAGAACTTTTGGGTGATCAGGTGAATTGTCAATGAGCAATAATATTTTGAAAGAATCTTTTTTTTTAATATTTTGAAAGCTCCATGTTGGGCTCTACACCATCCCATGCCTCATGGTGAACAGAATTGGAGGCAAGAGGCACTTGGCATAAGCACAAGATGAGGCACAGTCAGGTTTACCTGTATGAAATTGGTCAGCACCCAGGCAGAGCTGATGGTCACAGTTGTGACTAGAGCAAGAGTCAAGTGAGGCTGAGAGGATCTGAATTACACAAAAGAAGTTTCTGATATAACACTTTTAATTTTGAAAAAACAAAGAACATCATTTTATGCAGTTGACCTCTACATTTTTTCACCAGTAGTCTAAATAATGGCAAAATATATCATTCCTAACTTATCAGAAATGCTTATTGACATTTTAAAACAGAATTGGGTTCTGGTTCCAGGTATGATGACTATGACCAGTCAACTTCAATCCACATAGAAAAAACATAAAATCTGGAAAGCCAAAACCAACAAACGAAAACAAACAAAAAACTATCTGAAGGTACTAGAGAGCAAGCAGAACATACTGGCTCTGGTGGGAATTCCGCACTTGCTTGGAGAAGGAAGACTAAATTATATAAATAAGTTCCTGTCTCCTAGCTTAGGACTAGGTTGCATGAGGCAACAGCACATACAACAAAACTAGCAATCATTCAGACCTGGAGAATAAGAAAATTGAAGTTAGGAAACTGTAAATGCAGGAGAGTGGGTAAATTCTGGAAGGGAAAGAACTAGATAGGGGATCTCCAAGTGCTATCTACCCACATCTCTGACTGACTCCTGAACTACACCTGGGCAGAATAGACTCAAAGCAGTCAGCCAAAGATAAAAAAGATCTGAGAAGAGACCATAGGTGACATATAGGAAAGAGAGGTTGCAATTCAAGCTCACCCAAGAAAAATACCTGCTAAAACACATTTTCTCTTTGGAGAAAAATAAGAGAATCCAGGTTTTCCACAATATAACATTCATACTGTCTATCATAGAATTTCAAATTACCTCTCACATGAAAGACCCAGGAAAGCAAGCATATTCTCAAAAGAAAAGGACTCAAAGCAAATCAGATCCTGGAATTAAACAGGTGTTGAAATTAATAAACAATGATTTTAAAAGTAGCTACATGGTTTTTGTTTCTCAGGATTGCTTTGGCGATTCTGGGTTTTTGTGGTTCATATAAACTTTTGGATTGTTTGTTCTAGTTCTGTGAAAAATGTCATGGGTAATTTGATAGGGATTGCATTGAATCTGTAGATTGCTTTGGGTAGTATGGCCATTTTTACAATATTAATTTTTCCAATCCAGGAACATGGAATATCTTTGTATTTCTTTTCATCTTCTTTAATTTCCTTGATTAATATTTTATAGTTCTTGGCATATAAGTCCTTTACCTCCTTGGTCAGGTGTATTCCCAGGTATTTCATTTTTTGGGGTGCAACTTTTAAGGGTATTGTATTTCTGTATTCCTTTTCTAATATTTCATTGTTAGTATACGGAAATGTGACTGATTTCTGAATGTTAATCTTATATCCTGCTACCTTGCTGAATTTGTTGATCAGTTCAAGTAGTTTTTGAGTTGAATCCTTAGGGTTTTCTATGTATAGTATCATGTCATCTGCATACAATGACAGTTTTATCTGTTCCTATTTGGATGCCTTTTATTTCTTTTGTTTGCCTGATTTCTGTGGCTAGGACTTCTAATAGTATGTTGAATAGCAGTGGTGAGAATGGGCACCTTGTCTTGTTCCAGATTTCAGTGGGAAGGGTTTCAATTTTTCTCCAATGAGTATTATATTTGCTGTGCATTTGTCATAAATGGCTTCAATTATGTTAAGGAATGTTCCTCTATACCCACTTTGTTGAGAGTTTTTATCATAAATGGATGTTGGACTTTGTCAAATCCTTTTTATGCATCTATAGAGATGATCATACAGTTTTTGACCTTTATTTTGTTAATGTGGTGTATGACATTGATTGATTTGCATATGTTGAACCATCCTTGTGTACCTGGGATGAATCCCACCTGGTCGTGGTGTATGATCTTTTTGATATGCTGTTGGATTTGGTTGGCTAAAATTTTGTTGAGAATTTTTGTGTCTATATTAATCAAAGATATTGGCCAATAGTTTTCTTTTTTGGTGGTATCTTTGTCTGGTTTTGTAATTAGGGTGATGGTGGTGTCCTAGAATGTCTTTGGGAGAAAGGGGACCCTCCTGCACTGTTGGTGGGAATGGAAGCTGGTACAACCACAATGGAGAACAGTATGGAAGTACCTTAGAAACATATACATAGAACTATCATATGATCCAGAAATCCCACTCTTGGGCATCTATCCAGACAAAACTTTCCTTAAAAAAGACACATGCACCAGCATGTACATTGCAGCTCTATTCACAATAGCCAAGAGATGGAAACAACCCAAATGTCCATCGACAGATGATTGGATTAGGATGGTGTGGTATATATACACAATGGAATACTACTCAGCCTTAAAAAGAGCAAAATAATGCCATTTATAGTAACATGGATGGAACTAGAGACTCTCATACTGAGTGAAGTAAGTCCGAAAGAGAAAGACAAATACCATATATCACTCATATCTGGCATCTAATATACAGCACAAATGAAATATACAGCACAAATGAACCTTTCCACAGAAAAGAAAATCATGGACTTGGAGAATAGACTTGTGGGTGCCTGGGGGAAGAGGAGAGGAAGGGAGTGGGAGGGATTGGAGCTTGGGGTCAACGGATGCAAACTATTGCTCTTGGAATGGATTTACAATGAGATCCTGCTGTGTAGCACTGAGAACTCTGTCTAGATACTTACAATGCAGCACGACAATGGGAGAAAAAAAATATGTATACATGTATGTGTAACTGGGTCCCCATGCTACAGTGGGAAAAAAAATTTGTGTTGGGGAAAATAACAATAAAAATAAATTAATAAATAAAATAAAAGTAGCTTCATGGGAGTTCCTGTCGTGGTGTAGCAGAAACCAATCCAACTAGGAACCATGATGTTGCGGGTTCAATCCCTGGCCCTGCTCAGTGGGTTAAGGATCCGGTGTTGCCATGAGCTGTGGTGTGGGTCACCAACGAGGCTTGGATCCTGCATTGCGGTGGCTGTGGCATAGGCAGGCAGCTGTAGCTCCCTAGCCTAGGTTCTCCCTAGCCTCAGAACCTCCATATGCTGTGGATGTGGCCCTAAAAAGCAAACCAAACAAACAAAAAAGTGAGGATGAGCTACTCCCTGGGTGAAGACATTTATGATGTATATAACCAGAAAAAAATAAAATAAAATAAAAGTAGCTACATGAAGTAAAACATTTTTAACAAAGGAAAATTTCAGGAAATCCAAAATTATGTCATTCTTTTCACCATACTATTTGACATTTAATATTATAGTAACTAAATATTCAAAACTTGCATGAATGATTTTCTTTCCTTTTATGACTGCACCTGCATCATATGGAAGTTGCCACGCTAGGCATCGAATCAGAGCTACAGCGGCAGACCTATGCCACAGCCATAGCAACATGGGACCAAAACCTCAACTGCAACCTATGCCACAGCTCACAGTAACTCTGGATCCTTAACCCACTGAGTGAGTTCAGGGATCCAGCTCACATCCTCATGTACACTATACTGGGTTTTTAACCCTCTGCACCATAACAAGAGCTCCAGAATGATTATTTTTGAATAGTTAGAAAGTTTTTGTTCTTTTTTCCTTGAAATAAAATTTTCATTTTACTATTTATACAGTTTCATCTAAATATACAATAATTTGATGGTTCAAATATTTTAACTTTTGTCATAATTATCTCTCAAGAGATATTTTTGTTTTCTGTACTAAAATGAAGTTCTGGGTGTTGAAAGTCAATCGTATGATCATCTCAATAGATGCAGAAAAGGCTTTTGACAAAATTCAACACCTGGTTTTGATAAAAACTCCAGAGAGTGGGAATAGAGGGAAACTACCTCAACATAATAAAAAATTACTTATGGAAAAAGCCACAGCTAACATCATTCTCAATGGAGAAAAATTGAAAACATTTCCACTAAGATCAGGAACAAGACAAGAATGTCCACTTTCACCACTATTATTCAACATAGTTTTGGAAGTCCTAGCCACAGTAATCAGAAGAAAAAGAAATAAAAGGAATCCAAATTGGAAAAGAAGAAGTAAAACCATCACTGTTGCAAATGACATGATAACATACCTAGAAAACCTTAAAGACAGAACCAGAAAACTGTTAGAATTTGCAATGAATTTGGCGAAGTTGCATGCTACAAAATTAATACACAGAAATCAATTCCATTTCTATATACTAATAATGAAAGATCAGAAAGAGAAATAAGAGAAAGCATCCAATTTACAATCACATTAAAAAAATAAAATATCTATAATAAACCTACCTAAAGAGACAAAAGATCTGCACTCTGAAAACTGTAAAACATGGATGAAAGAAATTGAAGAGGACACAAACATATGGAAAGATATACCATGCTCTTGGATTGGAAGAATCGATATTGTCAAAATGACTATACCACCCAAGGTAAGCTACAGATTCAATGCAATCCCTATCAAATTACTAAAGTTATTCTTCACAGAACTAGAACAGAATATTTTAAAGTTTGTATGGAAACACAAGAGACCCTGAATAGCCAAAGCAATATTGAAAAAGAAAAATGGAACTGGAGGAATCAAGCTTCCTGACTTTAGACAATACTGCAAAGCTAGTCATCAAAATAATATGGTACTGTCACAAAGCCGGAAATATAGACCAATGGAACAGAATAGAAAGACCAGAAATAAACCTAAGTACCTATGGTCAACTAATCTATGACAAAGGAGGACAGAACATACAGTAGAAGAAAGATAGTCTCCTTAATAAAGGGTTCTGGGAAAACTGGAAAGCTACATATAAAAGAATGAAAGTAGAACACTATCCAACACTATATACAAAAATAAATTCAAAATGGATTAAAGACCTAAATATAAGGTCAGATACCATAAAATTCCAAGAGGAAAACATAGGCAGAACGCTCTTTGAAATAAATCACAGCAACATCTTGTTTGACCCACCTCCTAGAATAATGACAATAAAGACACAAATAAACCAATTGGACCTAGTCAAACTTAAAAGCTTTTGCACACAAAGGAAACCATTAAAAAAGTGAAAAGACAACCCACAAATTGGAGAAAATCTTTGCCAATGATGCAACAGACAAGGGCCTAATCTAAAATATACAAACAACTCATGCAACTCAACAACAAACAAACAACCCAATCAAATATGGGCAGAAGACCTAAATAAACATTTCTCCAAAGACGACATATGAATGGTTAACAGGCATGTGAAAAAATTCTCGATATCACTAATTATTAGAGAAAGGCAAATCAAAATTACAATGAGATACCACCTCACACCAATCAGAATGGCTATCATTAACAAGTCAATGAAAAACAAAGGCTGGAGAGGGTGTGGAAAAAAAGGGACCCTCCTCTGTTATCGGAGGGAATGTATATTGGTACAACCACTATGAAAAACAGTATGGAGGTACCTCAGAAAAATAAATATAGAGCTACTGTATGATCCAGCAATCCCACTGCTGGGCATAAATCCAGACAAAAGTTTCATTGAAAAAGATACATTCACCCCTATGTCCATAGGAGCACTATTCACAATAGTCAAGACAGGGATACAACCTAAAAAATTCTATTTTAAATTGAGTTATTATTCTCTATAGTATCACTATATAGCTGGTCAAAACAACATAAATATCTTACATATTTTGTTATTCAATAGAGTAAAATTTTATAGCAAATGCCTATCTTGCTAAAACAGATGAGGTTTTTTTATTTTTTCATTTTTTTATGTATTCTTGGATAAATATTACTGCTAGTGTAAGCTAATTTTCCTATTTTTAGGTATAAATACTGAGAAACTTCATATTAATAAGTGGTTGGAACTGAAAGGGGGGGGGTATATCAGTAGCAGTCAATAGTTATTACTCTCAGGAGTTCCCACAGTGGTGCAGCGGAAACAAATCCAACTAGTATCCATGAGGATGCGGGGTCCATCCCTGGCCTTACTCAGTGGGTTGGGGATCCAGCACTGCCATGAGCTGTGGTGTAGGTCACAGACGTGGATTGGACCCCACATTGCTATGGCTGTGGCATAGGTTGGCAGCTACATATCCAATTTGATCCCTATCTTGGGAACTTCCATATGCCATGAGCGCAGCCTTAAAAAGCAAAAATAAAATAAAATAAAATAAAAAATAGTTATTACTCTCTGAAAATGTTTTTTTTTTTTGTCTTTTTGCTATTTCTTTGGGCCACTCCCTGCGGCATTTGGAGGTTCCCAGGCTAGGGGTCCAATCGGAGCTGTAGCCACCAGCCTACGCCAGAGCCACAGCAACGCGGGATCCAAGCCGCGTCTGCAACCTACACCACAGCTCACGGCAACGCCGGATCGTTAACCCACTGAGCAAGGGCAGGGGACCGAACCCGCAACCTCATGGTTCCTAGTCGGATTTGTTAACCACTGCGCCACGACGGGAACTCTTGAAAATGATTCTTAATGATCAACTGTCAACTAACATCTTCAATTTTGTAGAAAGCAGAGTTGGAAATCACCTGATTTGTGAATATTTTTTTCCTTAGTTCATTAGAGGCACTTTCTTATGACATGCACAATATTTAATTTTCACGTTTTTAGTGCTCTGGAGGGTTTTATTTATTTATTTGTAACACTCTGGGGCAGTGTATTGAATTTAGGTTTAGAATAGATGAGAGATGAGTTTTTCTTTGGTTAAGTTGGATAGATATAACTGGTGGTCAATGAAAAAACTCGGCATGAGCAGCTATATTCTCACCTATATAAATTAGGAATGAGTTTAAACAGAAGTTGAAAATCTAGATTGACCATGTTGAAACTGTACACACCATATGCACTTCAGGAAACTCAGACACATACTCCAGTTTAAAAAATTACTGATTTAAGAGAATCAGGACACTGGAAACCACCCACTTGATAAGAGATTTCAAAGAGAGTTTGGGTTTAAGAATCAGTTTTTTTACTTGAAAAGGTGAGAAAGGATCTTGGTCTAATACCAGCCAATGGAGTAGTATAAAATGGGGAACCTTGGGCTGATACAGAGTTATACTATATCCAAAGTGAAACTAATAACAGTGGAATCTTGGATTTCTTGAGGAGATGGAGAGGAAAAAGTTTCTCATTTGAGCAGTGTAATGCAATGCATAACCACATAAAAATGCAAAGAAAAAAAGATGGAGAAGAACATCAGATTGGCAAAAGGAGCAGTACTAGCAGCACTTGTAGTTAAGAGTATAAAGAGATTTCTATTAGGCACTGAATTTGAGTGAGATTATTGAAGTCTGAGGAATCCTGTGGAAGTAGCTTACTTCTAGAAATATTAAAAATACCCAAAGAAAACCATCATTTCAGAGAGGTCAACTGAGGATTAAATAGAAGGTGAAATAAGCTATTTAGAACTGAAGTAGTGATGGCACAGGACTGAATTCACTAAGTGATCAACTGTGTAGTTACTTTTGACACCACTGGAATGTAGGGTTCAGTCTTATGCTATCACATCCTTTCTAAATCTTCCTCTTGTTGTATCATGCAACCAAAGAGTTGAATGGAGATTAGACCACATGAGCTCTAAACTTCCTTCTGGCTCTAACATGCTATGAAAGAATGCTATGCAAATGTTCACAGCAATATTATTCAAATAGTAAAAAAGTGGAAATAATGAATGGGACAAAAATAAAAGTGAAATAATGAATAGACAAAGTGGTATATCCATTCATTGGAATAATATTTGGCAATAAAAAGGAATGAAGTACTGATAAATGCTACAACTGAGGTGAAACTTCAATATATTATACTAAGTGAAAAAAGATCAAATGGACCACATATTGTATGATTCTATTCATATACAATGTTCATAACAAGTAAATCTACAGAGACAGAAAGTAGATTAGTGGTTGCTTCAGCTTAGAGGTTGGAGAGAAATGGGCATGACTGCTAATGGGTACCAGGTTTGTTTTTGAGATGGTGGAAAGTGATTGTGATAATTATAAAGCTTTTAGTATGGTAAAAAATTCTTAAATGTACAGTTTAAATGGTTGAATTGAACCATGTGTGAATTATATCTCAACAAAGTTTCAATTTTTTAAGAAAAGAACACTGTGTAAGAATTTTTAAGAGGAGAAAAGAGCTTGGAGTCTGGCAGAGACGTAGGACTGTTCTGTTTTGACAGAGGTTATGAAAGGAGAAAAAGGCCAGGAATAAGAGATATTACCTAGGAATGTGGAGTTACCTGGGGAGGTAGGGGCAGACAGGAAGCATCCTGAGGATGAGTGGGCATGTGGTGGTGAGGATGCTGGTAGGATGTCCTGAAGTAGGAAAGGGGGAGATCTTAAGGCTTCAAGCCTTTTCTTTTGCTAGATTTGCACCTGGGCATATCCTTCTAAATGGATTTCTTTGGCCCTCTACCCCTATATTCATATCAAAGCAGCTAAAGATATAATTTTTCTCCCAGTTCTTTTTCATTCTTGTTAAAATGCCTTCATCTTCCCTAGCTTCCTGCCTCTTTTGACATGATGTCCTCCTCTTTTTGTTTTGTGCTTACTAGGTATTTTCTCTCTGTTAAACATAGGCTGCTTCTATTTTATGTTTTATTGTTATTAAAATGTCAGGGTTTGACTTTTTTATATTTCATTTATCCTTCCCTTGGGTCTTCTGTGGGCTTAACATAAAGGTTTATTACATATAAGTGTAAAGATTCACTACAATGCTTAAAATGAAGGAAGCCAATGTGGCAAGTACTGCTAAGATGAAAAATTTTATGCCATAAAAATAAGGACAAAGAAACCTGACATTTTCAACAATTTATACAATAAAGAAATTGAAACCATCTTAAATTTTTTTTGTCTGTATTCTCATTTATTTTTTATCCGATAGAGACACAGGTTAATGTCTTATCCAGGGTTTATCCAAATTTTTACCCAACTAAAGCTAATGCTAGATTTCAAATTCATTAATTTAGTCATTCATTCGTTCATTCAACAAACATTCATTGAGCACCTACTATGACTAGGAATCTTGTTAGATGCTAGAAATAATGATGAAAGGAACAGATCACTCCTAGATGTTGACACATACAATCCAGCAGGAGAGATAGATGTTATGCTGATAATCATAGCAACTTCATAATTACATAATTAAAATTATAATGTTATAAATAATAAATATAAATACTATTATCCTATATATTAGGCCCCCTTCTTTCTTGCCTTTCTTCCTGCAGTTATTTGGTAAATAAGCCCATGAAAAATATTGGAAGGGATTTTCAAATTACTGAATATTTTAAAAGATACAAAATTTAAATCTTTCAAGTGCCTTAATTAAGAAGAGCTGTCCCTAGTTTAATGAATAGGTCACTGGTAATAAGCAACATTTAAAAAATTAAATAACTTTTAATTCAAAATATAACATATGTAGGAAAGAGTGTCAAGATCATGTGTATACAACTCAACGTTTTTTTTTTTTTCCAAACTGATCACATCTGTGTAACCAGAACCTAAGTTAAGAAACATGAATGCCTACTTTTATTCACCAAATTCAGTTTTTTAAAAGGACTAGCATTTTAGAACAATTGCTATGTGCCAAGCTCAAAGGAAAGTCTTTTATAGATCCTGTATCCTGCGAAGAACAGATTTTTTTCCCCCTCTTATGCATTAAATTACTCTCTGGGAATCTAATTGACACCTACCATTTAATTAGCAAATCCATCCTTTTCAGATAGCTTGAACAATATCCTGCAGCCTAGCATAGATAGGACGCTTGCAGTTCTGCTTTCCTGGAGATTTTCCACAAGTGCAGGAAACTTCCATGATGGCAGAGGCCTTGGAGCCCATGAACAGAAGCAGGGAAGTGGCAGTTTCTCTGGATGACGGTGTACCAGGCCCTTAAGCAACCCGGTGCCAGGGTTTCTTAATTTGCTGTTCTGTATCTGTTCCTTCCCCAAGGAGAAAAGAGTAGGCCCATGTGCCTTTCTCCACTCTGCCTCACCACAATGTCCTCCTTAAGGATAACTAAAATTGACTTGCTAATTTCTCTGAATAGCGAAGGCCACTGTAGGGGGAGCATCTCTTAGCCAACTGCAAATTATTTGAAGCTCTGAAGAAATTTTATCCAGTACTTGGGGTACCATCTCTATGAATTCTTGGGGCTTGAGGCAGGGGATTGCAGTGGGATTTTAAAGAGGCTGGAAAAAACAAACAAACAAACAAACAAAGGAATCCAAAGGACTCTGGGAGAAATGAAGACAGAAAAAGTCACCTACTGCCAAAAGGAAGTTTGACCCTCAAGGAACAACAGTAAGAAAGTTTACTGGCAGCTACTTTTTTTTTTTTTTTTTTTTGCTTTAGAGACCAATCTAGATCAGAAAGCAGGAACAGGAACCAAGGACTTAATATTGTTACTAATTATACCAGAAGTTATATGGGACAAAACATGTTAGTGAGATTATACCCACCAGGAACTGTGTTGGTGAGACCTGGACTATTTAGATGATAAGGTAGCTGGGTACTTGGTATTATGGTACATGCTAGGTCAGGAGAAATTGTATGATTTTTGGAGATTCATAAAGTACCATGGGTAGGACCTATCTTGGACACTGGTGAAAGGAAACTAAGAGATACTAAAGATTATCTCTTTCAAACAAGAGACAATAAAAATCTCCTTTTATAAAAACAATTATATGAACAAACAATAAGAAAACTACTTCTAACTTGTCCTGCACATTCCAAAGTCCCCAAGTGATTTTCAAGGCACTGAAATCCTCAGAAAAAATTGGACTTCTCATTTGGTGAGATATCAGAATTTCTGACTGGGCCTTCTACAAAACCATGCAATCTAGCTTCTCCTAGCCCTTGGTATCTTTTGAGTATGTACAGATTTTCCACCGTTGTTCTCCTTGGTGTCATGAACGGCTGTGTCAGATCTCTCCCACCTCAACCCTAATCCCAAATTCTTATTTTCTCCATTGTGGGGAGACAACATTGTCTTTCCTTTGCTGAAAATCTTGAGGTCACCATACAAGGCTTTCCTTACATTTTCTTACTTCCCTCCTCTGCCTCTCAGCACAGTTTTTCCATATGTCTTTTGTTGATTTTCTCCTATTTCAGGTGATAAATATCTGAAAGCCTTCTCTGGGACTGTGCTCCTTCTCTGGGACTGTGTTCCTCAGTAATTTAATTTCTCCCATACTTTTGTTTTAAACTTTTATTATAACATTTTCCAAACATATACAAAAATAGAAAGACCAGAATAAAGAGTCCCTCATATACCCTTCACCTGGATTCAAAAAATTATCAACATTTTGCCCACTTTACCACTTTTTTCTTTTTTTGCATTTTTTTTTCTTTTTCGGGCTGCACCTGTGCATGTGGAAGTTCCCAGGCTAGGGGTCAAATCAGAGCTGCAGGTGCTGGCCTACACCACAGCCACAGCAACACAGGATCTGAGCTGCATCTGCAACATACACAATAGTGCAGCAACACCAGATCCTTAACCCACTGAGTGAGGCTAGGGATAGGAGCCACATCCTCATTGATACTAGTCAGTTTCATAATCTGCTGAGCCACAACACTCTATTTAAAACAAAATCCATCATTGTCCCAAAATGTCTTTTTTAACAATTGGCTTAAGTTAGGATTCAAACAGGGCTTATATGTATTTGATTGCTATGTCACTTCATTTTTACCTAATCAAGAACATTTCTTTAAGGAGGATTCAAAGAAATGGAAAGATATCCAATAACCTTGGATTGGAAGAATTGTTATTACTAAAATGGCCATACTACCAAAGCAATGTACAGAATTAATGTGATCCCTATCAAATTACCCATGACATTTTTCACAAAACTAGAACAATCCAGAAATTTATATGGAATTGCCAAAGAAATTCTGAGGAAAAAAAAAAAAAACAAAGCAGGAGAGATAACTCTTCCAAACTTCCGACAATATTACAAAGCTACAGTAATCAAGATAATGTGGTACTGGTACAAAAAGAGACATGTGGACAAATGGAACAGAACAGAGCCCAGAAATAAACCCAGACAACTACAGTTAATTAATCTTCAACAAAGAAGGCAAGAATGCTTAAATAGGAAAAAAAAAGTCTCTTTAGCAAGTGGTGCTGGAAAACCTGGACAGCTACATGTAAATCATGAAACTATAACATACCCTCATGCCACACACAGAAATAAACTCAAAATGGCTTAAAGAGTTAAACATAAGACAGACACATTTTAACTTCTAGAGGAGAACATAGGCAAAACATTCTCTAATGGAAACTGCGAAGATTTTTTTTTAGGTCAGTTTCCCAAGGCAATAGAGATAAAACAAAAACAAAAACAAATGGACCTTGTCAAACTTACAAGCTTTGGCACAGCATAGAAAATCATAAAAAAAAAAAATGATTAGACAACATATGGAACAGGAGAAATTAATTGTAAACAATGCAACTGACAAGGGCTTACCTCTAAAATATACAAAAAAACTCAAACAATCAACAAAAAAAACCAAACAAATTGAAAAATGGGCAGAAGACCTAAATAGACATTTCTCCAAAGACACACATGAGAAAATGCTCAACATTGCTAATTATTAGAAAAATGCAAACTAAAATGAAGGAGTTCCCATTGTGGCTCAGTGGAAATGAACCTGACTAGTATCCATGAAGATGAGGGTTTGTTCCCTGGTCCTGCTCAGTGGGTTAATGGTCTGGAGTTCCCATGAGCTTTGGTGTAGGTTGCAGACATGGTTAGGATCCTGCATTGCTGAGGCTGTGGTGTAGGCCAGCAACTGTAGCTCCAATTCAACCCCTGGCCTGGGAACTTATATGTGCCTCAGGTGCAGCCCTAAAAAGACCAAACAAACAAACGTATATATGTATATATGTATATACACCCCCCCCATATGTTCATAGCAGCATTATTCACAATAGCCAAGACATGGAAGCAAACTAAATGTCCATCTATTAACAGATAAATGGATTAAGGAGATGTGGTACCTATATATAATGGAATATTACTCAGCCATAAAAAAGAATGAAGTAATGCCATTTGCAGCAACATGGATGCAACTAGTGATTCTCATACTAAGTGAAGTTAGAAAGAAAAACACAATTACATGATATCACTTATACATGTAATCTAATATATTAGGAGTTCCCATTGTAACTCAGCTGGTTAAGAACCCAAATAGCATCCATGAAGATGTGAGTTTGATTCCCGGCCTCACTCAGTGGGTTAAGGATCCAGCATTGTTGTGGCTGTGGTGTAAGCTGGGTTTTTTTTTTTGGTAAGACCAAAAAAAAAAAAAAGGAGCATTTCCTTAGCTCCCTTCTATTTTCTGCCATGTTATTGGAAATTAGACCTAATGTTAATTAGTTTCAAGTCTCCCCTACCCTCTTAAATCTTTTATGACCTCTGTCATGCACAAATAGGTCATGACTATTCATTATAAAGGGTTTGCTTTCCTCCAGGCTCAGTTTGCCTCTGTCCCATCATCGCTCCACATTTAGAGAAAATAGTCTACATCAGTTTTCTCTAACTTTTCACATACGTTTCCTTTTCTACTTTATATGGCCTCTGCCCCTATCACGTACAGAAATAATTCTTTCAGAGATCACTAAATATTCTTTAATGCAAAGCCCAATGACTTCATATTAGTATTATAATTAAGATCATCACCCTCACCAGTTGCCACCTCCCATTTGGAGCCTTTTAACAATCTATAGAATGTTTTTTCTTACTGCTTTTCTTTTTTAGTCCTCCTCCTTTCTTGACTTTTAACTTTGCCTTATTTATTACTATTTCTTTCTTTTTCTGTAATGCCAAGGGCAACTTTTCCATTTTCCTTTGCTTGTTACATTTTCTCCTCCCACAAACATCCATGATTGTTTTACAAAGTATTGTCTTTTCCCATTATTGGTTTTAGGAACCTCGGGGCTTCTTTGCTCACCTTCATGTCACAGCTCTTTCATATCTATCTGTAGCTCTGACCAACTCCAGTGAGCTCCAAGCCTATGTCTCCTTTTACCTAATGAATAATTTTATCTGTAAATGATTAACCATCACCTGTTTTTATTTGTCATGTTATTTTTCTGCTCAAATGAGTAACTTTTTCTTATATCCCATTTTTATAATGATATCCTTTTAAGTACTTCTGCTCGGAAGTCATTTTTCACTTTTTTCCTTTTTTTTTTGCTGTCATTTCTAAGCAATTAACAGCCTGGCCCAGCCTGATCTGTAATATCTACCCCAATCATTTCTTCTTTTACATCTTTTCAGTGTCCATTTTCTCCATTTAGTCTTCTCCGTATGGTTCAGATATTGTTAATATCATGTCATGCCCATTCTATTTAAAATTGAGCTACCACTACATTTCCTATCTCTTTCCCTTCTTAAATTTTCTCCACAGAATGTCATAAATCCATTATACCACATATAATGGTATATATATATATATATATATATATATACAATATATTTTTTATTGTCTGTCTCCCTTGACTAGACTAGAAGATAGGATTTTTGTTTCTGAAAGATAGTAGGTTCTCCACAAATATTTATCAATAAGACAATATAGAGCCTGAGCCATATATCAGATTCAATTTAAAAGCTCTTTATTATGTGAACTTATAATGCTAATTTGATTTTCTAAACTAAATCGTTAATTCCTTGAAGATAGGACCCATATCTCTTACTTTTTTGGTAGTCCATCTGACCTCTTCCCTCATCCCCCCTTGAACACACACATCTTCATGATTTTCAGTGGTTGACTTGGCAGATATGACATAGGTAGTCTTCCCAGGTCTAGAGAATGTATAGAGGGAACTTGGAGTGAAAGCAGGAGCCACAAGAAGGAAAGAAGGAGAATGATATGTCTTATCAGAAGAAATAAACTGGAGAAGGGCCTTGAAGCCTAGTGTGTGTGTTGGGAGAATACAGAATCTACAGAATGGCAGTTGTATTTTTAAAATGGACTTTCCATCTGAATAGGCCCACAGATTTTTTTAAATTATTTTTTAAATTTTCCCAATACATTTTTTTTCTACTGTACAGCATGGTGACCCAGTTATACATACATGTATACATTCTTTTTTTTTTCATATTATCGTGCTTCATCATAAGTGACTAAACATAGTTTCCAGTGCCACACAGAAGGACCTCATTGCTAATCCATTCCAAAGGCAATAGTCTGCATCTGTTAACCCCAAGCTCCCAATTCATCCCACAGATCTTGCTATTTTCTAGTTTATTAGTCTCATATAATTAACATTACTCAAATTACAAACTAAGACTGGGCTGTGCCAGTAAAGTTTTTTGCAAATTAATCTAAAAAAACAGAGTAATTAAGAGCCTCTGTTGCTTGCTATCTTATATCATTTTCACTCTAAAAGACTTTTAACATATATCATGATTTTGCTGATGATAAATTCCTTCAGCTCTTTTATATCCAAATAAGCTTTACGTCATCGTTATTTAAGAGCTATTTTTGCTGCATATAGGATTCTGGGCTGACAGATTTTTTTTTTAATTAAAACATATGCATATTTACTGAAGTATGGTTGACTTACAGTGTTGTGTTGGTTTCAGGTATACAGCAAAATGATTCATATATATGTGAATTATATATATATATAATTTTTCAGATTCTTTGCTCTTATAGATTATTACAAAATATTGAGTATTGTTCCCTTGCTAAACAGTAGGTCCTTGTTGTCTATCTATTTTATATACAGTGGTGTTTATATGTTAATCGTAAACTCCTAATTTATCCTTCCCTTCCTCTTTTGGTAATTATGTTTTTTTTCCTATGTCTGTAGGTCTATTTCTGTTTTGTATATAAGTTTATTTTCATCATTTTTTCTATATTCCACATATAAGCAATATCATCTGATATTTATCTTTGTTTGGCTTACTTCACTTAGTGTGATAATCTCTAGGTCCACCCATGTTGCTGGAAACATTATTTCGTTTCTTTTTATGGTTGAGTAGTATTCCATTGTATATATGTACCCTATCTTCTTTATCCATTCCATCTGTCGATGGACATTTATGTTTCTTTCATGTCTTGGCTGTCATAAATAGTGCTGTAGTGAATACTGGGTGTATGTATCTTTTTAATTTGTGATTTTCTTCAGATATATGTCCAGGAGTGGGATTGAAGGATCATATGGTAGCTCTATTTTTAGTTTTTTAAGGAACCTCCATACTGTTCTCCATAGTGGCTGCACCAATTTAATTCCCACTGAGAGTATAAGAGTTCCTTTTTCTTCACACCCTCTCCAGCATTTATTATTTGTAGACTTTTTGATGATGGCTATTCTGTGTGGTATGAGGTGATATACTATTATAATTTTGATTTCCATTTCTCATTAGCAATGTTGAGACAGTTTATTTCAGTACTTTAAAGATATTGCTCCATTGTCACATTTCTTTCATTGTTTCCATTATAAAATCTTCTGTCATGCTTATCTTCTTTTTCTCTATCTGAACTAAGTCTCTTCTCTGACTCCTTTTAAGATTGATTGGTTATTTTGGTTGTTACAGGATGGTAGGCTAAATCCTGTTTCTCTGACTCAGAATAAAAATTCCCTGTACTGCGTATTGAGGAATACTAGTATCCTATTATACAGTCATGGCTTTTCAGCAATGATAAATTTCCATGATTGTCCAAGTATAGAATTATTAGGCTAAAGTTAAAGAGGTTTTCTGACTATAGGACTGCTCAAATATTTAAAATTTTAACATGTATTTAGAAATTCTAAAAGGAAGAATAAAGTATTAACATTTCTCAAACTTATTTGATCAAAGATCTGCCCAACTCCCCTGCCACTCTTTTTTTTTTTTAATATCTTTTAGCAATTGACGTGAACCACATTTAGGTTCACTGTGCTAAAGCAACTTTTTTTAGACTTTTATTTTTTGAGATTATGTTTTAGAATTAAGGATTTTTTCCCTAGAGATCAAGTATAATGACATTTATATTGATTTTGATTTAGTAATATGACATTTAGTTAAGAATATTTATTTAATAAATAATAAGTATTCTTACTTTTATTGTCCACTGTGATATGTGCAATACAAAGAAAAATAAATTTTTATTTCTGTCTTTAAGGATATCTTGGAGTCAACTTCTATACAGAAATAACAAGAATACCAGGAAAAAAAATATTAAGTGTCACAAAAGTAGGACATATATCTTTGTGGGAAACATGCTTGAATCTCTTTGTGTACAAGGTCTTTTTTTATGATGGAGAATGCAGAAGACTTTGTGGCTTTGAGGTAATTTTATGTTAGGTTACTTAGAAATGAAGTCTCTTGTGGGTATATGAGGAGGATGATTCTAGGATTGATAGAAAACAATGATCAAATGCCACATAGCAGGAAATACATGTCATGTTAAAAGACACACAGAATAGGACAGTTTGGACTGGATCCTAGGGTGTATTATGAAAATAAATCAAGCTTGCTTGCAAGGAAGTTTACTATTAAGTCATGGATGATTTTGGATGCATAGCCAAATGAATTTTACCATTTATTTATTAAGTAATGGGGCATCTTTGATAGCTTATGGGCAAGAGAGTGGAAAGGTTAAATAATTGCTTTGGAATTCTTAAAAGTAGTGAGAGTGGATGCGAGGGGCCAAGTATGGAAGCTAATTAGGAGGCAATTGTTTAAGAGGTCAACAGCTAGGAAAAACAACTAGGTCAACTAAGAACTTGAACAAATGTAGTGACATGGGAAAGAAGTGGGGATTGAACATATTTTCAAGTGATATTTCTTGGATAGTACTCACAGTGTATGGAAACAGAATAAAAGGGTGAAAGAATTTTAATTTTCAAATCTTCCTAATAATAGCTAATATTTGTTGCTTACCATGCAATAGCTTGAGTCCTGTTCATACATCAGCCCACATTCTCTACATCTCTCCTTGGTTATCTAATAGTTTTCTCAAAGTTAACACGTATAAAACTCAGCTCATGATATGCCTTCCTAAATCTGTGTCTCTGTGTCTTTTCCAACTCAGATAATGGGAGATTCTTCTAGTTCTCAGACCAAGATTCCTTGACCCTTCTTTTTTTGCTCATACCTCACTTCTAATTTGTCAGCAAATCTAATGTTATTTTCAAAATATATTCAGAATTCCACTATTTCTCATCACTGCCACTGTCATCATGTCTCTCTAGGACTATTTCAGCCACTCTCTAATTAATCTCCCTCCTTCTGTCCCCGCTTCCCTTAAGTCTATTCTCAACATAACAGTCAGAGTGATCTACTTAAAGCATAAATTGATTACGTTTAATCTGGTCTCAGAAACTGTCCAAATAAGGACCTTAGAGCGTCCTATATGCTCTCTTTGATTCACTCCATGCCCACTCCATTAGGACCTTAGAGTGTCCTATAGGCTCTCTTTGATTTACTCCATGCCCACTCCATTATTGCACAGATATTATTTTCTCTTCTCTCTTTCCCACTCCATTCTAGCCACGTTGGGATCCTTGTTCCTCTAATTTGCCCTCTCAGGGCTTTCACACTTGTGGTTTCTTCTGCCTGGAACTCATTTCCTCCAGTATCTACACAGTTCATATACTTACCTTTTGGAGTCTTTGCTAAAAGTCACATTACAAGTGAGGCCACCACACTTCCCTATCCTTCTTGCCTTCACATTTTCTTTCCCCACATTAAACTGCTCTGCTTCTCCACCCTCACACCCTTCAGTGAACTTGGGGTCCCCAGTCTGAACATTCCATACAAAGAGGAAGGAGGTGGGCCTGAGAAGAAGGTGGAGAGACTCTAAACACTTCCCTCTGCACTTACGGAGCCACAAATACAGAAGTTACCCACACCTAGACTTCACACTTTAACTTTAGCATGCTTGCTTCCTTACATTAGCATCTGGGAGAGAGTAAAATGGGAGGATGTTGAAAATTTTCTATACAGAAGGATATTTGGAGGAGGAATTTGAATCACAGGCTCTTCAAAATGTGACCTTCAAAAGTTCTTTGAACTCTAAATACCCTTCACACCTTACTTAGAAACCATTTCTACATTCACACTTCTGATAAGACATATTTACTCTGTGCCTTTTCAGCTTTTGCTCAGCCCTGTGAAAAGCAGCAGTGAAAATCTCTTAAGTGTCAGACCAAAGAAAATTGGACATGGCCTCACAGCCTTTGGGAGCAATGCTGCTGAAAACAGTCAAATGTTGTGACATACTGCCTGCAAATAAACACACACAGGGTCTCTTTCCTTGTCACTGCTGTACTACTTGCAGCTGAGGCTCAGAGGAAATAATAGACTGTCCATCTCAGGGCCAGCCCTAGAAGAGGCTGATGAATTCTCCTTGGCCAGGACTGCTTTGCTGTACACAGTTGTCTCTGGTCTGGTGCCTACCAAATGAGTCTACACAGAAGAATCTCTTTGGTGTCTTGTTGAGCATATTGATTTCTTGATGTTCTGAACCTCAATTTTTGGAAGTAGTGGCTCCAGAAATCTGTATTTGTTCCAAACTCCCCAGATGGTTTTCTACAGCCCCCTGATGACTGCTCAATGGAACAACGTATGGGATTTACTGCTCTTCTCTCATGGTACTTATGTGTACTTTTGACAGCTGGTTTGGTGTTAAATATATTCTAAACACGGATAATATTGTCCTTCATGAATTGGATGTGGTGCCTTCTCCTAGTTTCTGTAAACCTGTCTCATATAGAAGCTCAATCCCTCAGACACACAGTGTATACTTACCCAGAGCATACCCACAGATGTTAGCTGTCTCCCTGACATAAGCCCTAGACACGGGTCTTCTGTTTCCAAGCAAATAAAGGTGTATAGGAGCAGAAGGCATTCTAAACATGGCTGGATATGGAGCAAGACAATGACTTATGTTAGGATTTAACAAGGGAGAGTGCAAAATGTAGTGGTTTTTTTTTTTTCCTTTTTATGGTCACACCTGTGGCATATGGAAGTCCCTAGGCTAGGAGTTGAATCAGAGCTGCAGCTGCATGTATATGCCACAGCCACAGCAATACCAGATCCTTAATGCACCGAGTGGGGCCAGAAACCAAATGCACATATTCACAGGGACTTTGTTGGGTGGGAAATCCCACAAAATGTAGTTTTAAAGATTACTTGGATAAGTGGCCAGGGGAGACGGTGACACTCTTTAGACCCATACTCCAATAATAACAGATGGTTATCCACTGCCTCCTCAGAGGTTGGGGCAAGTTTGAATAGGTGCAGGTCTTGGGGGGAGGAATTTGCCATGTGGTATCTAAAGGTTTGTGGCTTGGGTCACCACTGATAAGGGAATGAATGAGTCCTTTCTCTGCCTCCCTCTCCCCATGTGGCTTTTGTCATCTATTCTGAATAGAGATTGAACAAATATGGCCTGCCAGGTGACATACCCCAGCGGGGAGTCAGACAATACAAATTTTAGGTATGATCTCGCTGCCCACTCTCCTTGGTGTTATCTTCTTTAGTCTTTCCAGGAAAGATTAATCACCTTCTTTAACACATGATACCATTGTTGTATGGTCTTCTACAGAGTGACTCTTATTTATTTTTTCTTTTTTGGTTGTCCCCAAGGCACATGGAAGTTCCAGGGCAGGGATCAAATCTGAGCCACAGCTGCAGCAATGCCAGGTCCTTAACCCACTGCACTGGGCCAGGTATCAAATCAGCATCAACACAGAGACAAGCTTGATCATTAACCCATTGCACCACAGTGGGAACTCTTAGACTGACTCTTATTAGAGTGGATTGAGTATGATCCACTTCTCCTACAAATTGTGAACTTCTTGAGGACAGAACTTGTGTTTCACGTACTGATTTGTTAATTCATTTGGTGTGTTATTTATTGGGTTTCTACCACAGTCAAACACTATATTTTGTGGCCTTTGGATGTGAAATAGTAAAACCATAGAGCAGGGAAGGGCCAAAGGGGTAACAACAACAGTAAACATTAGCTAACACTTATTAGACCTATTTCCTCTTTAAAACACTTTAAGTTCACAGCAAGTTTAATTCATTTGATCTTCACTGTAATCCTAGGAGGTAGTTAGTATTATTATATTATTTTACAGATGAGCAAGTGAGGCACAGAGAGGTTAAGAGAGCAGTCAGAGTCCCAGAAAGTGAAAGGAAGCTGTCATTTCTGCCTGGCCATTAACTGGAGGTTAGCTTTCATTAGAGTTGAAGGAAGAGAAGTATTTTTAGAAATCAATTAATGAGAACATCTAAACTAGGAAATTTCAGTAATTATGGAAGCAGAGACCAAGAATTTTCCTTAATTTTCTATAAATTGTAATATGATACTAAAAAGTCCAACCATCTTCAATTGCTAATTTCATAAAGTCCTTAGTTAAAACACCCTTCAGATAGAGTTATAAAGAGCTTTATGAATCTGTTGAGCTCTGCTTGAGAATTATAGTCAAAGTTTTATCCAAAGTGAGCAAAGCAAAAAGCAGACCCACTTAGAATATGCAGCTTTTAAAGAAGGGTTATTACCATCTAGATTTGTCCTGTATTATACTCAGAGCTAGAGCTGGGAAGGGTGAGAGGGGGAACACAGAAGAGATATCCTGTGAGGGATGGGAATTTTGTCTTGTTTTTTTCACTGTTGTACCATTTTTTTCTGAAACAGTGCTTGGCACATGCTGTGTGGTTTAACAAAGATTTGTTGAATGAATGCTTACGTGACGGGAGAGTATAGATAAAGCATAGTGGAAACATGCAATAATAGGTGCTCAGTAATCCTATGTGAGGTTGAATGGAAAAGGCACTTTACTTAAGAGGCCTCATGAAGACAGGAAACATGTAAAAATAAAAACAAAAACCCTGAATAAACTATTACATTTAGAATGGATAAGCAATGGGATTCTACTGTACAGTACATGGAATTTTATCCAGTCTCTTAGGATAGAACAGATGGAAGATAATATGAGAAAAATAATGTGTATATGTGTGTGTGTGTGTGTGTGTGTATGGGTCACTTTGCTGTACAGTAGAAATTGGCCCAACATTGTAAATCAACTATACTTTAATAAAATTTTTTTAAGTCCACTCTATGTCCCCCCCACAAGACCCACAAACAAACAAACAAACAAAAATCCTAAACAAATTAATTGAGAGGTAGGGAAAGCCAAGCGTGCTTGACTTCATGGGTACTGGCCTGTGCTATCCTATGTTATACAATTTCTAATAAGAAATTAGAACTAGGGGGGACTTCAGAGATCATATTCTCCATTATGCTACTCAATGTAGAAATCCTCCCCAGAGTGGTTTTATTGCCTATTGGAACATCTCCAGCGGTGGGGAACTCACTCAGAGTGTGATCCATTTTAAACTATTTAAACTGTTAGCAAAGTGTTTTATACAGAACTGAAAATTGCTTCCCTATAGCTTTTACCTATTTGTCCAATTTCTCTCCTCCCCCCACACACTGGGAACTGTCTAAAGTGAGACTGAACTCCCTCCATATGGCCATTCTCAAGCATTTGAAAACAAACATCATATTCCATTTAATAGTCTCTTTCCCCAAATTGAGTCATTATATGCTAAATCAGACTTCAACAGTCTCTCACATCACATGGTTCCTAGGCCATTTCTCTTCCTAGGCTTTTTCATTTGGCATCCAGTTAGTTAACATGGTTTCAACAACCTAGTACTCAGGACAGGTAGTATGTTCCCAAAAAGTTCGAATTTATAGGTATGATCCCTGTTCATATTTTTGAGCCTTCTGAAAGCCAGTGCTGAGCTACAGGCTGAGCATTCAAAGGTGGCAAGGTCTGCCCTCAACAAATACCTGGAGAAAAGACAGACTTCATGATGAAACTTTGGTCCAAGACTCTGTTTATCTAGTACATATTGCCATGGCAGGAACAAAGTGTTTTTCTCAAAATTCTGGCTTGGATAAAGGAGAATTTATCTCTTATTAGCCTTTTTTTTTCTTTCAATGCCATATTAATTTCAGGTTTACAACACAGGGATTCAGTTATGCATACATATATCTATTTCTCTATATCTGTATAAGTCTCCGATTCTTTTTCTGATTCTTTTCCCTTATAGGTTATTACAAAATCTTAAATGCAGTTCCCTGTGCTATTTGGTAGGTTCTTATATTGTTGGCCTTTTTTTTTTTTAAGGGCTGTACCTATGGCATATGGAAGTTCCCAGTTCCCAGGTTAGGGGTTGAATCAGAGCTGCACCTGCTGGCCTATGCCACAGCCACAGCTACATGAGATCTGAGATGCATCTGAGGTCTACACCACAGCTCATAGCAACACCGGATTCTTAACCCACTGAGCAAGGCCAGAGATTGAACCCACATCCTCATGGATACTAGTTGGGTTTGCAACACCTGAGCCACAATGGGACCTCTTTATTGGCCTTTCTTAATTGAGGTGAGCTGGAATGAATGAGTGAGACTATTCAGAGTGGATGAGGGGAGGGGTGGTCCATGGTGATGTTTGGGGTTTAGCAATCATCAGCAGGGTAGAAGAAGCAGTGTGTGAGGGGATGTGGCTGAGTTCCAGAGCCAGGGAATCCCTGGATGATGGGAGAGAGTAGCAAAGCTTTGGGTTGTTTCTGAAACTTATTGACAGTGCTGAGGTTGGGAGTCCTTTACAAGGGGAAAAACAATTCCAGTTGTATGGGCCACTGGCTATAGCCCGTGGTGTCACCTGTGGGTGTCCTCTTGCAAAAAGGAGGCATGCAAACAGTGGAGAGTAGGTGCCAGGTGTTAAGCATTGGGAGGTAAGTAGGAGAAGGGCAGGGTTTCACTGCCTTTCCCCTTTCGTCAATATCTACCTTAAATGCGCAAACAAGCCAAGAGTTCATGCCAGGTGAAAACCAACCCAATCAGGAAATGCTTTCAGAAAAGCCTTCCCTCCTTCTCAAACTCCAGGTGGGGCTTACTTGCAAAACGTCTTGGGAAACCTCAGGAGGGCAAAGTTTGCCCTTTTCCGGGGTTCCTTTTATGAGATCCAAGGTTGCTGCCCTGATTTTTTTTTTTTTTCACGAATATTCTGTAGCTGGCAACACATTGCCCAGACTCAGAGGTCTCTCTCAGCTTAGAGGCATGCACAATGAGAACTCAAAAAATAAAATGGGGTGACAGAAACAAGATGCAAACATAAAAAATAAAAAGTAGATGAAAGGAAGCCGACTGTGCTGAATGGAAGTCATTTGATTAATACAGAACACAAAGGAGTCATGAGTTTCAATGACTGAGGTTGGCCCTATGCCCGGAGAAGAGCAGGCCAGGGGGTGGAGGACACAAATAGAGGAAGGCAGTGGGGAAAAAGGCTGAATTGGGACTCTGACAGATATTTCCTCATTCTCAGTGTGTGTCACACTTGAATGCAAAGGCCCATGAGACAGGGCTTGTGTGGGACTCTAAGCAAGCCTGTATCTGCAGGGACAGATATGGTGTTGGGCATTGTTGGGTTGTGATGCTGCAGAAATAGCAGGAGACTCTGGCTCCTCAGGTATTTGACAGATGGTGCAGGGATTACACAAATCTCCTCAGAAGTAGGTCCCATATATCATGAAGGGCCTCGGCAAAATATCAGTGACAAATGTCAGTGACTGCCTCCACTATTCATCCTCCAAAATGATTTCTGTGGGAGAAGTCAGATGAAAGGCCAAAGTTGGCTGCAGACTCCATTGGTAAAGGACATACTCAGAGCAGAGTCCTACCTAAGGACCTTAGCCTATATAAACCTCTGTCTCCGAATCTGAGTGGATCATTCTTTGTCTTTTTCACCCAGGACACCATGGACAAACATCAATTGTTTGTGAACTGTGTCCCCAGCGTCAGTCTCCTAGCCCTCACAGGACATATAATTCTCTCTCCTCAGTAAATCAGCCATCCTACTTCAAGTCAAGTAATCATCTGATGTGGATGCTAGTTCTCCCTTGTCTCATTTTTCTTTCTTTCTCTCCCAGTAATTTTCTTGGACCCTAACAGTACCATCTGACCATTCCTCTCATTTATTGCATCCCTGCCTAGGAAGGTTACACTCAGTCTGGTTACTGCAATTGAGAAGGTGAGAAGGGTAGAAAATAACTAAACTCTCCTTCACCAAAGATATCTGATCTCAGTCTCCTTGGGTTTGTGGACCATTTTGCCAAGATAATGCCCCCCTCACCTCTCCCTATCCTGAGATCTTAAATTATGTAAGAGCTCAATATATGAAAAAGGAGGTACTGTGAATAAGAAGAGTAGGAGCTAGGTCTTATTCTCCATTGAATTCCCAATGCAAAGCATGCACTGGGACTTGTACAGAGTAGGCATGCAAAAAAATATTTGTTGTACAATGAGGGAAGAATGAAGGCTTACTGAATGAATAATCATTTGAGATTATATATACACACAAATATATTATATATATATAAATATTTTATAATTATATATATATATATATTTTTTTTTTTTTTTGGCAACACATGTGGAAGTTCCCAGGCCAAGGATTGAATCCAAGCTGCAGCTGTGACCTATGCCAGGTCACACTGGATCCTTAACCCACTGAACCAGACCAGGGATAGAAACTGCACCAGTGTGGAGACAATGCCAGATCCTTAACCTGCTGCATCACAGTGGGAAATCCTGATAATTTTTTTCTTTTTAGCTTTTGAAATTTTGTAAAGAAAGTCCATTTAGAGAGCCATCATCTCATAGCATATGATAATATAAAGTCCAGTTTAATTCATATTTTAAAGTAAAAAAATTAAATCTTAAAACACTAGAAGCAAAAAAGGGGATTGTTTATTTGATATAAAAAAGGATTTTCTAAGTTTAAGGTAGTGGATGGAATTCCCAAGGAAAAGATTAATTGATTTGACTAATTAAAAATTCTGTATTAGAAAAATGAAAGAAATTTGAAATGGTATTTTAAGAAATATTGGCAAGGTTTTAGGGAATTGATAATTAGTATTTCTTTCTTCCTTTTTTTTTTCTTTTTTTTTCTTTTTAGGGCCGCACCTGTGGCATATGGAGATTCCCAGGCTAGGGGTCCAACCGGAGCTACAGCTGCCAGCCTATACCACAGCCACAGCAACACAAGATCCGAGCCACATCTGTGATTTACACCATAGTTCACAGCAACGCCGGACCCTTAACCCACTGAGCAAGGCCAGGGATCGAACCCACAACCTTATGGTTCCTAGTCGGATTTTTTTCCGCTGCACCATGATGGGAACTCCTCCTTTTCAAGTTTGGAACCAGTTTAAGAATAGACACAGAAATTAGACTTATAGAGATGAAAATATCACTTCATTGCTAAGAAATATAGATTAGAGTCTGTAGTATAGATTTGAGGCTGTAGCAGGTTCTTTAATACTTTACCTAGAAATAAAGTTGCTTGCCTTATCACAGGCAGAGCAGGATGGCTACAGATGTCCCCAGGGGCAGAGATTTTCTTGGTCAGTTTATTTCATAGCAAAGTAGGTAGGTCAGAGAGGGACAAATGAGTTGAAAATGTTCTGTTCCTTCTCTAATACCTTATGAGTCAGATGAGTTAAGGGATGGAAAGAAGCCATGAGTGTTCCAGGGGCAGGGATGTTTACATTTTTGGTGCCATAGGCCACACTGGGAGTCTGGTGAAGGCTTTAAATTCATTCAATGAAATACACAGAGTTACAAAGGAAACCAACTGTGCTAAAATTAAATCATAAAAATAGTTAACAATTTTTGTGGTATAGTAAAATACATCCTTCTTAATTACCTTATTAAATGTCATTAACTAGCAGCAGATCTAATAAATCATATTTTGATATGAGCAATGTGATACATAGATATCCATGATTTCTATTGGTGACAAACTCACAGGTACTGCTAATATTAGTTGAAAGAATCCCAATTTCAAGTTAATAAAAATAGATACATTTTCTCATTCCAGTTCACAAAAACCACTCCCCTACCTCTATTACTTTCAGCCTTCAAACCAATAAACTTCAGGTTAAGAATCCTTTCTTTAATGGAAATACCCTCATCATAATATGAGATAAGGAAAAGTTCTCCAAAATGTTAAAATATAAAAGCATCATACAAATTAACAGGAAAATCCCCAAGAGATGAATAGGCTAAGAGCATGATGAATGGACAACGACAAAAAATTGAAGAAAAATTCAACTTCAAAACAAACTAGCAGAAACTAAAAATTTTTGCCTATTAAATTAGTCAAGATAAAACATGTACCCATACAAACACAAATTCTGCCATTGGCACTGACATGACTATTCTCACTGCTGTTTGAATTGAAAATTGGTACAGTTATTTTGGAAAACAGATCTTAAAATTATTCACATTTCTCAATCAATAACTCATTAAAACAACTTGAATTGTTGCCTTTTAATCGCTAAACTCTTAAGGTTTTTCTCACATAAGACTACTCAAGCCTTAAGGGATCCACTGGGTTATATATATCAAAAGTTCCTGCCATCACTAACAAGCCAAATATTTCCCAGTCTCAGAACTATAAACATTATAAATCTCACCAAATTCTATTATATACACTTAAGCCTCATATGGGGCTTTTTATGTATTCTGAACTCCTTTGGATCTGTGGAATTCTCAGAATACTGCTGAAGGAATGGCAAATTGCCTAGGAGAGCATGAATTCGAGTGTGATGGTTAATTGCATGTGTCAACTTGACAGGGCTAAGGGATGCCCAGATGATGGGTAAAAATCATTATTTCTGGTGTGTCTGTAAGGGTGTCTCTGGACAGGATTAGCATTTGAATTAATAATCAGAAGACTGAATAAAGAAGATTATCCTCACCAGTGCAGGTGGGCATCACCCCACACAGAGGGCCTGAAAACAAAAAGGCAATGAAAAGGTGAATTTGCCCTCTCTGCTTGAGCTAAGACACCCACTCATCTTCTCCTGCTCTCAGACACTGATGCTCCAAGTTCTCAGGCTTCCAGACTCAAACTGGGACTTATACCATCCTCAGGCCTATGGACTCAGATGGAATTATACCACTTTTTCTTGGTTCTACAGCTTGCAGATAGCCGATCACAGAACTCAGCCTCCATAAGCAAGTGAACCAATTTTTAAATATATCTCACATATATAATATGTACTATAAACACCAACTATATATCACATACTAATGGGATTTTAAAAGGAATTATATATTTAATATACCATATTACTATATCACGATTAAGTTAATAATATATTGAACATATTATATTTATTAAATATATACATCTCCTATTGGTTCTGTTTCTTGGGAGAACTCTAATACTTGGGTACAATATTTAGTGACCTATATTCAATTTTTGCCTAGATAGTTTTCATATTTTTACTATTATTTTTTTCCCTTTTGCTTTGATGATGGTAACATTGTCCCATTCATTTGCTAAGTATTTCTTGACAGCCTATTATGTGCCAGTAGTTTTGCTAGGTATTAGTGATTCACTGGTGAATAAAATAGACCTGTTTCTGTTCTTATAGGACAGCAACAATCTATTGCTAGGGTCAATAAACTACAGCCCATGGGCCAAGTCAAGTCTGTTTTTGTTTTTGTTTTTTGTATAGCTTGTAAGTTAAGAATGACTTTGACATTTTAAAATGTAATAAAAATCAAAATAAGAATATTCCATGACACATGCAAATTATACAAAACTCAAATTCTAGTGATCATCCATAAAGTTTTATTGGACCACACCACACTAACTTGTGTATTATCTATGGATGATTTTACACCACAGCAGCAGAGCTGAGTAATTGCAACAGATACCATACAGCACAAATCTGAAAGATTTACCATTTATCCCTTTACAGAAAAAGTGTGCTTACTCTTGGATAGCGAGGTAGAGAGCAATGAAACAATCAAACAAAATAATCACAGATTGTGGCAGGTGATCTGAAGGGGGAAATTAGGTGAAAAGTGAGACTGAATGTCAGGAGCACATGTGTGGATGGAGTGGTCACGGAATGACTTCAGGTGGAAGTGACACTGAAGCTGAGATGGGAAGGGTGAGAAGGATCCAGCTATGCTAAGAGCAAGGACAATTCTGTTCCAGGCAGTGGAGATGAAGTGAGTCATCACAAAGGGACTGATGTGGGAAAGCTGTGAACATGTTTGAGGAACTAAGAAGACTTCATGGCTGGAGATTACAAGAGGGGAGATTGACACCTAAATACATGGTAAACTACTGAAGAGTTTTAAGAAAGGGAATGGCATGGTTTGATTCATGTGTATCAAAGATCACTTCAGCTTCTCTGTGAAGAATGAATGGCAAGAGAAAAAGAGACTAGGAGAGTATTTAGAAGTTATTGCTATAGTCTTTCCTAGAAGGCTCCCTCCTACACCTTTCTGCTATGACATATATTGTGGTTGATTCCATAAACCAGTTAAGGGGAGGTACTTCATAATTCTGCAACATTTTGCAATTTTTTTTGAAAGTCAGTTATCAGGGTTTAGATGTGTAGAATAGAAACTGATAAAAATTTCTGAAGAAGCATTATTGGATATCATATTTTACTCTAATAAAAACTCACTGAGAAATATTTTATTGTGAAAAATCCAGAGTTTTCAAACATGATGAAATAGAATATAAACAGTGTTATTAGAAACTGTAACTGGTGGTAGCCACTTTAATCTCCTGGCAAGCTGTATAGCACTTGGCTAGAGTAGATAGTCATATTGGGGAGGAAGATTAGGCCAACATTGATAGCTAAACATCTATGCACAAGAAGTAAGCAGTAATCTGTTGTTGATGCAACCAGGGAGATGGAAAGAGTCTGGAGAGGATAAGATAGAGGCTGAGCAACATGTTTGTGGAGACCAGTGGGGAATTTCTGGAGGAGTATTAGCCTGAGGACTTTAAGAACTCTGTTACGTATTTTTCATTTTGTTACTTTTTGCCATGCTGCCATTTAAATACCTTCCTTTTTTTCAAGGCTTCAGTGAAAGTCATACAAACACATAGACTTGGGTTGGTGGTTTTTTGGAAGTAATTGAATTGCTTTCTTACAAAGTATGAGATAGAACAGAAAAACAATTGCATGTATAGTGTGGTAAGATGATCTATAAAATGAGGCAGTTTGGTGAAAGCAGAAATTCAAAGTCAGGTTGACCAGGAGAAATTTTCTCCAAGAAATGTAAGAATTCTAAGAAAGACCAGGTGAGAAAACAAGTTTCTCATCACAAGTAATAGGGATTCTGAGGCAATTTTATTTGACAGTTTAAGGACAGTGTGGCTCCAGCTTACATGTGGGTTACAAATCATGTTCTCTCATTGGTTCTATAAATTGCATAAGGTCAGTGTGCGTTCATTTCAGAGACCAGGAAGGGTAGTCAGAGAGCTTAAACGACATCCAAGGGCACTGACATTCCCAGGGATAGAATCCCTGTTATTCTTCTGGCCACTGGTGCCCTTGATAAAGCCTGTACTTCTGGTTACTTGGTGGATTAAAGCCAAGGTCAAAGAGAAACAGAAAAGAACAAAAGTGACTGTTTATGGAAAAACACAATCCAGCATTTATAGGAAGTATTTGCTTCCTTGCGCCTCTTGCCCTTTCTGAATTTTGGGTGTCCTTAAAGGAAACAGTTCTACTTTTAGGGAAACCTACGCCCCATCCTGACACACACAGAGGCAAGATTTTGCTGAGCATTTTTCAGGAAGCATTTTCCCACCAATTTGTTCTGGGCCTCACACACACTCAGAAGGTAAAGCATCATGTTTTCCATAGCCACTTCCAGTCACTTCAGCATCCAATAAAAAGACACAATTAAAGGGATATTTTTGGAATTTAAGAAAGATTAGACAACACATCATTGAGGATCCCAATAGGAACCTGCTTACATCTACACTACCCAAGGAAAAATTAATTTAGTCAATTCAGTCTCATGAAGAGCTCCTTTGAGGAGCTTTTTTACTTTCATAATCTCAGGACTGAATGAAGTCTCTTGGAGACTAGAGGGGGTCTCCTGTTACCTGAGAGCCTAAGCTAACAACCTTAGCTATGAGATAATATGGCGCAATGGTGTGGATGATTCTTCAGGATGTGAGACTCCAGGGCCTTGCTTGGAATAGACAATAAGAGGTGAACCACCTCATTTATTCTCTACTATAAGTTCTACCAAAAAATTCTGTAAGAGTCCCACTCTCGCTTTCCTGCATGTCTTGGATGAAACCCTAGCTCCTGGTAGAGGTGGGAATAGGCCAGATAAGAGGGTCAATACATAGATGAGAACCTGGCTGGGCTTTACTGACCCTGCTTCTCTTCACTTTTCCAGACTCAAAAGACCATTTTTCTTCCTTCTCTTTCAGAATACAAGAATGAATAATTAATTGTCTACAAAACCTCTTGAGTTCCTCAAAGAAAAGTACCATCTGAATGTAAAAGTAAATGTGCTAGACAGCTATCAAAGCTCAAAGCAAAGAAAGTCACAGACTGAGAAGAAAATTTGCAAAATATAACTTAACACCTTAAAGTCAAAATCTTGTACAAATGACTAAGTGGCATTTTTTTGAGGTTGTGAGAACCTGCAGAGCCTAGGGTTCCCACTAAACAATAAAAGCCACCAATCCCAGTTTAGTGATTAACAGTTTGCAAGGCACTTTCATATACATGATCTCATTTCTCATAAGTGAGATATGCACATTAAACAAAGATGGTGAGATAATATCTATTCTTACCACCATTTAAAATGAAGAGGACCTAAAATTCGGGAATAATAAATTTTACTCAAGTTCCCTCAGCTATCAAGTGGTAGAATTAGCAATTGAATTCAGTTATTGCACTGCCAAAATCCATGTCATTTCCATAACATGGGACTGCTTCTCCAGAGAGCCACATACCACTTTCCCCTCCAACTTCTTGTCTCGTTATGCATAGTCCATTAAAAAATGATTCCTGACCTCTTCAGTGAGTAATCAGCCTCTTGGGTCACACAACCAGCATGGAGTTTCTGAGTGGTGCAGTGGATAGCTACTTCTAAGGTGATTTAAGTCTGGTCCTCCAGAACCAAGATATTCCTCCCTCTCCAAGCTTCAGCATAAAGTAAGCTTAAATTCTAAGTCTCCAAGGGAAATAAGTTTAAGTTTTAAATCACCAAGGAAAACTCTATAAAGTTTATTTTAGATAACTGCCCCCAGATAGACTGGGTTCAGTTGTGATTTGTTGCCCCTTCTTGGGCTAGAAACTAGCACTACATAAGTCCCATCAGTCACTCTTGTAGCATTTATTTTTTGAGCACCTAAAAGTGTCTTGGGCATACTTCTAATTGCTACACATAAAGTAGTGGACAAAATAGTCAGTCACAACCCTCAATGGGGACGGGCAAGAAATATGCAAGATAAACAAGTAAGTAATATGTCAGAGGGTGATAAGCACTGTGGATAAACATTAAGTCCTCAAGAGGGATAAAAGTGTCAGGGTTGGTGATACAGGGTAGCAGTGGGCTGCTGCTGTTGGGATGTAGTTGGGAAGGTTTCTGAATTAAGCAATTTTCCCAAGGATGTGGGGGAACAAACCATGTGGTTGTCTGGGGACAGAACTTTGCAAGGAGAGAGAAGAGAGTGCGAATGTCCTTGGGAAAGAATGCTGGGGAATGTTTGAAGAACACATAGTAGAGCAGTGTGGCTGGAGCAGGAGGAGTGGTGGGAGAGAGGTAGAAGATAAGACAGGAAAGATGTGGGATGAGAGGTCCAGACAGGTTGGAGGCCATTGTCTGAACAGAGATTTCTGGTGAATCTTCACAACAAATAGGTCTAATTGACTGATTTTTAAAATATAAGTATAGTTGATTTAAAATTTTCAGGTGTACATCAAAGTGATTCAGTTTATATATATATACACATTCTTTTTGAGATTCTTTTCCATTATAGGTTATTACAAGATATTGAATTTAGTTCCCTGAGCTACATAGTAGGTCCTTGTTGTTAATCTGTTGTATATACAGTAATGTGTATCTTTTAATCCCAAATTCCAATTTTATCCCAATTTTAAAATTAAAGAGACATTCAAAGAGAAATTTCATAGTTAAGGCTACTACAGAGTGGTCAGGGGTTTCAATCCAGAACTTCTGATTACAAAGTGTTTCCTATTCCCCTTTCTCTCTATCCCAAGGGTCCTTCTGCTCCCTTGGTCCTGAACAGAGACTTTAGACGAATAGCTATTCTATAATACCTAAATTTTGATGCACACTTCTAAAGTGTAAGCATTAAGAAAAAATTGATGAGGACATTTTAATGAGAGGCAAATTATATTTCAAATTGTTGCATCTATTGAGTTGGTGTTTGTGATCTCGACAATCTAATGCTTTGTCTGTAATGAGGAAGAAAGACCCGAGAGAGGAAGCTCTGGCTGCAAATCTTGGAAATGCTGAGTACAAGGGCATACTGAACCATCAGAGATCAAAGAGGCCAGTGGAAATGCAGTCAGCATGAAATGCCAGGCCAATTCCCTGAGGATGATACAGAGATGCTCTACACCTGTTATCTAGAAAATCTGAAATACACACAGCAAATATCTTATCCCATACTTTGGGTTGAGTTCCTTCAACAATGGCTGCAAAAGATGGAAAAAGCCAAATCTTTCTTGCCCAAGTTATTTCAAGATTTTGGTAATGATGGTGATCAGCACATTGTGCCTCCCCAAAAGCACTGTTCCTGTGATTGATTATGTTTTTTTAATGAGCCCTAGGGCCACTATGCAGACTCTGGAACATATCTTATTTGATGTCTACTCATCCATGTCTTGACTTCTAAGCTGTGTAAGACCATCTGGACCAAGTTCATCCTTCCTGTCAGATGCACAGATCCCCAGGTATGACCCCCTATAGGTCCAAGCCAAGTCATCAGGTTTATGTGGAAACAAATTGACAGTATAGCTTATTGATTTATACAGACAGGTTGGGTGTTTAGAAGACTGGGGCTCACTGCCTTCAAAGGAGCAACTTGATAAAATCCTACTGCAGCATCAGCTCTCAGGAATTACGATGCTCTGAGGAATTCTAAGGTAGCCCAGGAGATCCATCAGAGCAGATTATTTATTAGAGGTTCTGTATATCCTCATCATCCAGCTTTTCCTTACTGGCTTCCTGACATTCATCACTCACATGGGGAAAACCAAGTGGATTTCTGAGACCCACATCCCTGGAGGGATTCCCTCATTGGCACAAATATAGAAGGCAATCTAAGGCTGATGAAAACAGATAAATGAGAGTTGGAGGAGGTCCAGGAAAAAGAAAGATGCCATTATGGTAGGGAGGGCAGGGTGCTGCTGAGGACCATGTCCTGACAGATCTTGACTGACCTGCATGGAGTCTTGCCTGTGAAAGGGCTGAATGGGCTGAGGCTTCCTCTGTGGTGTAATTTCAGAAATGCCAAGGGAAAAAATCATGCTTTAAAAATACCTCTTCCCTCATGATCATTGCTGCCTACAATTCCTTTCACTTATAAGCAGAGTGAGTGTAATCTGAGGCCAAAAACCAAACCCCAAAAACCTAGCAGCAGCAGTAACATCTCAGGGTAAATGTACTTTAGGGTGCAACTAGCTGACCCTTCTTAGAGCAGGTTGTCATGGAAATAGGGGAATGAGGTGATATTTGTTTTCTAGTGCTGACAAACAAATTACCTCAAACTTAGCAGCTTGAGATAACACACATGGACAAGCTTGCAGTTCTGGGCGGCTTGGTTGGCTCTGCTCAGGGTTGCACAAAGCCAAGATCAAGGTTTCAGCAGAGCTGCAATCCTTTACTGGAAGCTCAGGGGGAGAACCTCCTTCTGGGATCTCTCAGATTGTTGGCAGAATCCAGTATTTTTAGTTGTAGACTAAGGTCCTGGTTTCTTTGTTGACTATTGATCAATGGCTGTTTTCAGCTTCTAGAGGCAGCCTGCATTCCCTGGTGAATGGCTCCCTCTTCATCTTCAAAATGACCAATGTTGTTTGAGTCCTCATGCTCCATATCTTTTCACCTTTCCTCTGGCCCATCTCTCTGGCATCTTCTTATACAGCATCTCTCTGATTCCAGCTGGAGAATTATCTCTGCATTTAAGGCTCAAGTGATTAGATTGGGCTCAGTAGAAATTCAGGATAATCTCCTTGTATATCAGCAAAGTCTCTTTTGCTCTATAATTTAACATATTTAGAGGATCAGTGATTAGAGTGAGGGTATCTTTGGGAAGAGGGTCATTGTTTTACCAGAGATGGAAGGGGACAGGTAAGATTTTTTACACAATTTATTTCTTTTAATCCTCACAATTACAATGAAGCACCAGAAACTCACACGTATTAAGAAACTTAATCTAGGTAATACAATTAAAACTTGGCAGTGTTGCAATCTGAATACAACCATGTCAACTCATAGACAAAAAGACTTGTTAGAT
Source organism: Phacochoerus africanus (assembly GCF_016906955.1). NCBI lineage: Eukaryota > Metazoa > Chordata > Mammalia > Artiodactyla > Suidae > Phacochoerus > Phacochoerus africanus. Next base: position 82,306,140 of record NC_062549.1, read on the forward strand.
CTAGAAGGGGACTTAGAAATGATCTAGACCAGAAATAATTTACCCTGGGTCTATAGGTATGTAATCTGTGAGTCCATCAAGGAGAGAGCCAAGAGGAACTGAAAACCATATGTAAAAGGATGCCTTTTTTTTTTTTTGAATGATAGAGTTCAGTTTTCATAAGGACCTCAGGGGTCTCCTACACAAAAAGGTATTAAGAAGCACCAATACTCATATTTCATTGTGTTTTGTTAATTGTCACCAACAACCCATTTTCTTTGTAGTTGTGAAGGACAGACACCTAGACTTTTAGGAGGTTTCCTCTGTAGATCTTACATTCATTAGCATCTTTCCATTTCTATCCTAACATCCATTGACAGCAATGCAATTCTATAGGGAAGGGGTTATTTAAAGATTGGCTTAAAGCTGAATAGATAATAGCATCTCACCTAGGGCTTCTCTATCACTGTCATTTATGAATATTCATAAGCCCTGTAACACTGGAGACACTTTGATAGAGAAGGGAAGCGTAAGAAGAGGGAAAGGCTGCGTGGTTGTGAAATTAAAGTGTAGAATTTCTCTCTCAAAGAGCAGTAATTTTAATCCTCATCTCAACCAAGCCTTTTTTAAGCTAATGTTCTTTGCTATTCCTTTGGTTTTCTGTGCCAGTCTTCTGCACTTCATTCAAAGTGCCTCTCTTTTTCTACCCTAGATTTTGACACCCTTGAGGTCCTGTCTACACTGTGCCAGACACTATACTTAAATCCATGAAATCAAAGAGACATGTTTTCTGCCTCTATAGAGCTTGCAAGCTAATGTTTCAAGAAATGTTTTTCTTTCTTCTTTTTTCGCTTTTTAGGGCTGCAGCCAGGGCATATGGAGGTTCCCAGGCTAGGGGTCAAATTGGAGCTGCAGTCGCTGGCCTACACCACAGCCACAGCAATGCAAGATCCGAGCTGCATCTGAAACCTAAACCACAGCTCACAGCAATGCTGAATCCTAAACCCACTGAGTGAGGCCTGGGATCGAACCCTCATCCTCATGGATCCTAGTCAGGTTCATTAACCGCTGAGCCACGAAGGGAACTCACAAGAAATGTTTTTCTTTTAAGCTGAATATTAAACTGCCAATATACAAATATTTGTTATAGTATTACAAATTATACTATTATAGTATTGATAATAAAGGAATCGATTTAAATTGCTGACTGGAGATTTCAGCCATCATGCTGATTCAACATCATGTTTTAACTAATTTAGCCAAAGAGCAAAAAGAATTAATTATTAAAACAACATATTGACTAATGAAATAGAAACAGAAGGCCATTTTCTATAATGGGTCTATCATGGAAGCAGAGTGGAAAACATTAAAATGTTATGATCCTTATAACTGAATTTCAAGATTATTATATACTAAAAGAATAAAAACAAAGTAGATTTTCTTTGATTTTTCTTTTAATTGAGGCAGAATAAAATAGAAAATAAAAAATAGAAGAAAATATCCTCCAGGATAATATGAAAGCAAGAAAAGTGACAGCAGATGAAAATAACCATTCAAATAAAATTATCAACCACTAGCTTTGCAGAGTGGAGACAAACAGAACTCTATGACTTTAGATAAGTAACTTAAAAACTCTGAGCTTCAGTTTTCTCATCTATAGAATCATGGTGGTAATACCTGTCTTTCCATATTTTTAAAGAGCAAATTTTAAAAGTTAAATTATATTATGTGTATGCATAAATAATCACTATTTAAATAAGAATGCATATGCCATAGTAAAATACCTGGAAAACAGTAGATTTTTCTAAGTATTATTATTATTTGGTTGTATTGTCTCTTTGTTTAAAACATCAGTGAGAAAAATAACCATGAAGGACCAAGAAGTATCACTGTTCTTAAGAAAAAAGCAAACCAAAACACTCAAGGCACCTGCAGTAAATTGTAACACAGGAGGAACCAGACCATTTTTCAGTTTTATTGTGCTTCCTAATGGAATCTTTGTCTCTGGGGATTTTGGTAATTATTTGACTCGTACTTGTGTCTACCACAATGATAAGGGTCTGGTTGTAAACACAGAAAATAAGTAATTAACTTAAGAGGCATACAGGGGAGCATGGCTGTGGTTTATCTTCATTTGATGTGCCTGTGCTTTTGTGTGAGGTTTAGAGAATATTAGAGCACAGAGGCTGATGGAACTTAAAGGACAGACCTGCAACACCACCTGCAGAGAACCTCATCTTACCCCCATCACAGAGCTTGATGAAGGTGAGACTCCCTACTCACATGTCCCTATGGAACATGTGAAACATGGAAAGCAGTGACTGGTGTCCTCATCACCATTGCCTCAAGGAAAAACCTCTCCATGGCATAACTTTGCAAAAGCTTGTCTCATTCCTAGTAATATCCTAGAGTCCTACCACAGTGTTTAGCATAGAGTTTGTCTCAATAAGTATTTGTTGAATATATGAACATATGACTCAGCGTTTATGAAATTACTTGGTTCAAATATATTGAAATAATACCAAAACAGTTAAGTGCTTTATTTGTCAGTACAGTGACATGACAGATCAGCTTGTTGGCTGAATGGAATGAAACATCTACCATCACAGACTTTTATCTATCAACCTATCTTGCTCCTCGATGTGTCCATGGTTTTTCCAAGAGCCTTTAGATGGGGGGCAAGGGCGGGTAGAGAGATGGAAAGAGAGCAGGCTGGCATAACTGGATAAGTCAACACTACTGCCATATAAATTATTTATATGTCATGTATGAAAAGGAAGAGTTCAAGCTTCAGGGTTTTTTTTTTTTTTTTCAATATTTTTTTCCTGGGTCATATTTTTACCCTCAGAAGGTCAGATAGCACCAAGTCCTGCAACTTGCCATTTTGTGTACTAGGACAAGTGATTCGGAGCTTCACTTTCTTCATATGTAAGAGGAAAATGCTCAAGGTGACAGGGAAGGCAAGAGGCCAACAAAGGTGAGTTTCCAAGTGAAGACCCAGACTAACCCTGCAGTAGAGCTCCTGAGTGCAAGTAATCCTGTAGCCAATTAGTCGTTTCCGGGAAGAGGTGAGGGGAAGGTAAATTACCAGGCTCCAGCAGCCCGCCTTCAGTTCTCTGAAAAAAGAGTATGAAGTGCCCAATTTAGATGCTTGCACACAGAGAAGCTGGGGAGGAAAACCCAGGACTAGTAAGAGGGCCCTTGGGAAATCTGAAGAGAATCCCACAGTGTTGGATTTAGCCAGTTTTGAAGGTTAGATGATGCATCCCTGTAAAGCCCTTAGGCTAGAACCTGGCCAAGAGTAAGCACTTACTGAATGTCTGCTACTCTAATTAACATTTTTATTATCTTGTCCACAGAGTTAGAGTAGATGTTCCCACACAGCTTCCTTCCAAGCAGAGGTTATAAACCCTAAAGTTTGGGGTTATGTAAATGAGAGACACTGCTGGGAAGAAGACTAGGAAGAGGCGGGGGCAGGGTCACCTGGGGCACACCTGCACCATGCCATTGAAAATAAAGCATTTAGTATCAAGTGTTTACAAAACATTATGAAAAAGTCAAATCAAACTAAACCAAAAAAAAGAAAGAAAGAAAGAGAAAAATTACATCTGGTTAGTGAAATGCCAGTTTAGTCGAGTTTAGCAAGTCAGGCTTGCTCTAAACTTTTCCCACAATCCCCATACTGCAAGGTACTCTAGTACCAGCAGGAAAGGACGGTATTTGACTGCATACTTGGGTAGAAGAGCTCCCTGCAAGGAGACCCTGGAATGTGTTTTACTTGGGTGGTCTATCCTCTCCGCCCTGGCCACCCACAGCAGCCTCTGGGAAACTCCTTTCCCCTCATGAGGGCTCTGAACTTTATTGTGTAGGTGCTTTGGTATTGAACTGCTTGCTGTGTTCTGTGGTCTGAACTAGGGTCTGTGATGACACAATACAATGGTGAGTTGGATTTTTTTTTTTTTTTGGTGCATTCAAGGAGTATTTATTGAATACTACCAAATTCTTTGCTGAGTGCAAAGGGTCCTAATGAGAAAAAGGCTGTGTGTGTGTGTGTGTTTATGAAAGTGAGAACTTCTTTCAAATTAAAATGCAGTTTTGAAGATCTCCTTGCTTCCCCTCACTTCTTTCACAGGGAATAAAAAATTAGGAATGAAAATGATTGCTTATCCATGTACCTGTCCAATCTTGGGCCATTTGACTCACCTTTTCTTAGCACCTCTTAACATACTCTCCATCCTCACATTGATTGCCCCCGCCCCCACACTGGACCATTCAATAGTATACTTGCCGTGTGTATAGCTCTATGCTGGATGGTTGAAGGTGGAGCTTTGTGAGCAAGAGGAAAATAATACACAATCCTGGGAAAACATATTATGCTTTCAAGGAATCATCAGAGTCCTGGGACAATGTATAATAAAATGTTAACTTGTAAAGTTGAGATACAGGTAATGGCAGTGAAGAGATGGATGTGAGATCAGGAAAATGCTGTGGTTGTAACCTCACTCCGCTCTCACCCAACTTGCACATTTCTTTTTTTATACCCATTTTAGTCTTACATTAATATACATTTCATGACTAAAATTAAATATGTGTTCATTATGTAAAATTTCAAATAAAAGAAAAAGAAGGAATTAAAAGTTACTCATGGGGGAGTTCCCATTATAGCTCAGTGGTTAGTGAATTCGACTAGGAACCATGAGGTTGCGGGTTCTATCCCTGGCCTTGCTCAGTGGGTTAAGGATCTGGCATTGCCATAAGCTGTGGTGTAGGTTGCAGACGCAGCTCAGATCTGGCGTTGCTATGGCTCTGGTGTAGGCCGGTGGCTACAGCTACAGCTCCGATTAGACCCCTAGCCTGGGAACCTCCATATGCTGTGGGATTGGCCCTAGAAAGGGCAAAAAAGACCAAAAAAAAAAAGTTACTCATTATTCTGGGATTTCCTATTGTGCCTCAGTGGTAAGGAACCTGACTAGTATCCATGAAGGTACAGATTTGATCTCTGGCCTCACTCAGTGGGTTAATGATCTGGTATTGCTGTGAGCTATGGTATAGGTCACAGATGTGGCTTGGATCTGGTGTTACTATGGCAATGGCATAGGCTGGCAGCTATAGCTCCAACTCCACCCCTAGCCTGGGAATTTCCATATGCCACAGGTATGGCCTTAAAAAAAGTTACTCATAATTCTATTACCCAGATGCAGCCATGGTTAATATTTTTTTTTACCCCCCCTAGGTACATGAATTTTTACTTTACTGGGAAACTTGCTTTTTCTTCATTTAACACTTTATCCTGGACCTTTCCTCAATATAATTAATTCCTCTCACACAGCATGTTTCTTAATAGCTATGTATAATATTTTGTCACATAATTATTTAAGCAAATTTGCTATAATTATTTAAGCAAATAATTTCTTTCCCCAAATCTGTTTCCTTATCTCATTTGCAACTAAATCCAGTTTTAAAGCTTCAGGTCAGGGCCCAGAAACCAGCAATAGTTGAATTGCTCTATTCCTTCACCAAGAACGTCAAAGAGCTGAAAGAGATCAGCTGCCATGTTTTATTTCCACAGTCAATGGAGTGACAACACAGCTTGAGGCTGTCACAGAGGTGGGCCCAAGGCTGAGGTGAGCCAGCTGGGAGACAGGGCTTGGAATTAAAGACTTTCCTATGACCAGATAGAGAGTAGCATCAAACCCATCTCTTACAGGCTCCTTTCAGAAAGCAAAAGATACCAGCTGAACTCTCAGGATTGTTTTGAAAGGCAAGGCAAATGGTACATTTGAGAACTGAATTTGGCTCCATTTGTTCAAGGGAAGGTGGGTGGCTTCAGCTGCCTAGGAAACGGGCTTTGAATATGTGCTTCCTGGAATTCTTTTTGCTTCTCTCCTGAAAGGGTTCCTAGTGTTCCTGATAAAGGATTCTTATTATTTGGCATTTGCAGGCAGCCTAGTTTTGGCAACATTCTGTTCAATTCTTTATGTTGGTGAGTTCTTATAAAGCCCTGTATCTCTTCAGAGCTAGGCCAAAATTCTCCCTTCTCCCTCTCTGCCTCACTCCCACCTGCCAACCTTGTGCATAATTTTACTTTATTTCCAATCTGAAAGCTGAAACCCTGGCACAGTTAGGTGAAGCTACACACAGAGCATCTGCTTCAGTGTTTCAGGCTGCTTCTTAGGAGAGTAAATATCATATGCAAGACGTGGGTGCTGCATTGGAAGTGAAACAAGCATCACTGTGAATGGTCGAATGTTGACCATGACACCAAACGCACGGTCAAAAGCTCCAAGACCTTGAACTCCAAAAAGCAAAAGTAAGCTTTGGCCTGTCCTTTCACTTCATCCAGATCTAAGGTGTAGAAAAGAAAAGAAATGACAGAAGAAGGGCTAGAAAGAACAGCTTCATTCTTCATTCATTCACTTGTATGTTCAGTAAATCTTAATTAAGCAAGTATTAGTTTCAATATTGTTCCTTTATGAGAATCTGAGTAATGGTGGAATACACTTTAGTTAAATGAAATGATGTATTGAAGGACCCAGTAAAGCATTGGGCACATAGTAGGCATTCTATACATATTAATAATAGCTAACATATTCTGAGCTTTCTACTTGCCAGGTACTATTCTAAGCATTTTGTATGTAATAACAAATTTAGTTATTAAAGCAATCTTTGGGAATAAGTTACCCCATATTTTAGATAAAGTTAAATACTATGTCCAGTATAATTTGCTTAACTTCTTTTCCTTATCTACATGTAATATATACCTCAGAAGTCCTGCCCTTCTCAGCAAAGATTAGCTGAGCACTTGACAAGACTGGAGAAGCAGAACTTCTATAGAAAGGTTGGGACAATGTATCTTTGTATAATGGATGAGAAGAGGAGACAGAGCTGTGATCCTAAGAGAATGTTCCAGCCATAATATTCTCACCATAATTCTATTGACTCAACATGCTGGCAGAGGAAAGTGAGCCAAGGAAAGTAGCAATAGGGGCAAAGACTAGGGGGATGTCTGTTTGGGGATCCTGCCACTATTTCATCATATATATATATATATATATATATCATATATATATATATATATATGATATATATATATATATATATATCATATATATATGCACACACACACAGGTACATATAGAGTTTCTGCATTCAAGAATCTTAAAATCTTTTGTGGATACAAATCACAGACACTTGAAAAAACTTACAGGATAGTATAAAACAACAATTAGATGTAGCATGCTAAATTCTATAGGGATATAAAAGTAAGTGTTCCTTTCCTCAAAAATTTTTGGGACCTTGCTGTTTATATCTCTCCATCAGTAGTAATTTTTGGAGTTCAGACCAGTTTATGTCTGCCCATGTGAGCTGTTCGCTGCAGCCTCTGAGTGCTCTGCTCAGTGACATTCTAGACAAGGCTCAGGCACAGACATATCTGGCAAATGACCTTGTCAAAGAAACACAACCAATGGTTCAATAACAAGCCAACAGGAAACATATTGCTTTCACATCATATGTTATAATTGATACTTTCATTGCATAATTTATGTTGGAATTATTTGAGTTTTATATTCATGGTAAGAAATTCCTAATGTTGGGTATTGCTAGTAATTGCTAGTGAAACTATTACTCCTCTTTTAAGCCTTTGGATCCATGTAATTAAGTGTAAACTAAGATTGAAAAAGATGCTGTCAAAAACAAAATTATGCCGAGGCCAATATAAAAATACAAATGTTATTCATAACATTGAATTAAAACTTTTGTGTTTATCATGTATATCATTAGGGCTCCATTGTTCTATTTGGTTGACAATTTGCATTCGGCTTTATTTTTTATTTTTTTGTCTTTTTAGGTCCTCATCTGCAGCATATGGAGGTTCCCAGGCTAGGGGTCCAATCAGAGTTATAGCTGCCGGCCTACATGACAGCCACAGCAACACCAGATCCGAGCTGCCTCTGTGACCTTTATGGCCACACTGGATCCTTAACCCACTGAGCGAGGCTGGGATCCAACCTGTATCCTCATGGATACTAGTCAAGTTTGTCAACTTGATACTAGTTTGATACTAGTCAACATATGGACCTTAAAGTATTTTTTTTTTGTCTTTTTGCTATTTCTTAGGCCGCTCCCTCGGCATATGGAGATTCCCAGGCTAGGGGTCTAATGGGAGCTGTAGCCACCTGCCTACCCAGAGCCACAGCAACGCGGGATCTGAGCCGCATCTGCAACCTACACCACAGCTCACGGCAATGCCAGATCGTTAACCCACTGAGCAAGGGCAGGGACCGAACCCGCAACCTCATGGTTCCTAGTCGGATCCGTTAACCACTGCGCCACGACGGGAACTCCAACCTTAAAGTATTTTGAAGAAATTCTAAAGCTACTTTGGATGTATTATAGAATTGAGCAAATGAGTAAATATATATATTTTGCTGGACTCCAGATATCTCATTACGGGGAAGGTACATATATGGGAGTAGGCCAGAAAAAAGCCCTGTGGGGGTGGATTGTGTTTAATGTCATCTGTGTGAACTCATTATGTCTAAACCGTGTTTGTGTATGTGTGAATATATTGTACACACACATTTATATATAAATGTATACACAAACACGTATATGTATAAACACATTCATATACTTTCTAGCTTTGTCCACAACAAGGATCTAAGAATAAAACCACCCCAACAGCACCAATAGCAATTAGCTCATCTTGGTTTCTAAATACTATTTCCCAATAAGAGGAATCAGGGCTGCTCAGAGAAATGGCAAATTCCAGGGTAGAGACAGAGTAGGTAGAAAATGGGATATTTTGTTATGTTGGAAAGTATAAAAAAGTTAAAACACAAAAAAGACACAGGATCCAACTTGAAGGGGCTCTCACTGACCAAATCTGGGACAGTTTAAACACCAAACTATGTAAGGCCAATAAAGAGGTCATGTTAATAAGGAATAGATAGGTAAATAAATAAATGGGCAAAAAGGGAAGGCTCTTGCCTACAATAAGGCTGAACACTGACTGGAAGGAATGCTGGAGTTGAAAATCCATCATTTTGCAAGCATCCAAGTAAAGACTGGTTCAGGCAAGAACCAACAATGGATAATAAACCTAGTGGGACATTCAGACAGGTTAGACCTGGAGGCTCCACCTAATTTCAAAGGAGGCTGGAAAATTTGGTCTTGCATTATGCCCAAGGAAGACGGGGAGAACACAGATACTGGTGAGCACTAGTACCTCTCATCATAAGGATGGATAGATATGTAAGGTTTAGGAGATTTGGGCATATTGGAGTATCCAACTATAATAGTCTCTAAGGATGGTCCCCCAGTGGACCACACCTCCTATCACTTGATGTTCCTGTGTAGGCCCTTCCCACACTGCACCTGGGCTGGACTCAGTTACCTAATAGAATACTCTACTCTGGTTCTAGGCTTAATCTTTAAGAGGATTGGTAGCTTCTGCTTTTTCTCTGTTGGAACCCTCAATTTTGGAAGCCATGTGCCATTGTGTAAGAAGCCTGGTTTTCCTGCTGGAGAATCCATGTGGAGAGGCCACATGGAGAAGAGACATGGAACTGCAGGGAAGGAGGGAGGAAGAGAGGGAAGAAAGGGGGAAGGGAGGAAAAGGGAAAGAGAGAGAGAGACCCAGCTGTCTCAGCAGTCCCAATGACATCTTCAGAAGATACCAGACAGAAGGATCTCTGGGCCCAGAAGCATGACGTGTTTGGCAGACAGATCATATGACAAAAAAAGGGAGAAATTTCAGAAACCTGACCTCAGAATCCCCAAATTCCAGGTTAGGGATAAAATTTTCCATGACAGGTTTTGTTTTTTGGGCAAGTGAAGATAAGGCATGAAAACTCTTGGAATAAACACTTTACAAAGCCTTGCTCTGGGGCAGCTGAAGAGAAATAATTCATCTTTATGCATGATACGTAAGCTTGTAACTGTGCAGACAATCTCTGAACTGGTAGAAAGAGTCTAAGCAACTAGCTCATGCATGGATAAGGCAAACCAGGAAGCCAGTCCCAGGTCTGAAACCTCTGGGTCATTCAGACCCAGAGTCAGAGTGAAGGAGCCCCTGAGGTGTAGATGACCCAATCCTTATAAATCTTAATTAAGGCCCAACAGAGATTCATTTATGAAAGGAGAGTACTGTATGCATCTTTGATTTAGTTAAGAAGAGAGAGAACTGCTCAAGATGAAGTTAAATCCTGCTAAAGAGCCCACTGATTGTTGAAAGGAGTGAAGGTACGATGTGGAGGGTGGAAATGGGTAAGATGTGCAGAGAGTGAGAATTAAAGGAGGAGGGAGAAGGAACAGGAAAAGAAAGGAGGAGGAAGGAAGTTTTATGTTAAGCTCTGTCAATATCTAAATCTGGTGTCTATGTTTAGACAGCCAATAATTTATTTCCAGATCACTTCTTCTGCCCTGCTGTCTATGTGAAATCTCACACACACTTCACAGAAGTGGATTAGATTAATGCGGGGGGGCGGGGGTTGGGTAGAGAGGAGATTTTTAACCCACGCTCTTTGGCAGCAGAGCATCAGTATTTCTGTGTGGGAAGAACAGGATAGTAATGTAGTCAGAAAAGGGTTGGCTAGGAGACGTGCATTGAAACTGTGCTGGAATGTGAGAGCTTTTATTCTTTTTTTTTTTTTTAGCTTATATTATATTGCCTATTGTGATGGACTGAAAGTGGATCCAAAGTCTCCCAAGTCTCTCCCCCGCCCCTATCTGCGGCACCTCTCAGAAGAGACCATGGCAACTGCCAAGTTGTGAGAGTGCCTCTCTGTGTCCTTGGCTGAGCTAGCTGACAGGACTGGTGGATAAACTGACCACAGACTGGCAGACATTCCCTTTGGCACTCTCAGGATCTTTGAAGGCTCAACAATTCCCCTTTCAACTGTTCACCTGGATCCTTTACCCAAGGCCCCCCCCCCCCCCCCCGCCACTTAATTTGTTTTCCTACTGGTTCTTTAGGGATCTTTCCACTGCAGGAACACGGATAACCTTAGCTTTTCACATGTACGTGATTTAAAAAAAAAGTCCCACGTCTATGTTGTGTCTAAGGTGATGGGCAGTTTTCATCAACTTGTCCCCATCCTTCCAGCACTGTGTTCTAAAGTAATGTTACTGCAAGTGTAGTTGCTGGACCAGCAGCATCAGCATTACCTGGGAGACTATTAGAAATGCAAAATCTCAGGCCTCACCCCAAATATACTAAATCAGACTCTCCAAGTCTAGGATCCAGGAATCTTTTTTAAAAACAAAACAAACAATAACCTTTATGGCTGCACCCACAGCATACAGAAGTTCCTGAGCCAGGGATTTAGTCCAAGATGCAGCTAAGGCAATTCTGGATCCTTTTAACCCACTGCACCAGGCTGGGGATCAAACCCACATTTCCACAGTGGCCAGAGCTGCTATAGTAGGATTTTTAACCTACTGTGCCACAGCAGGAACTCCACCAGAAATCTTTCAAAAAGTTCTCCAGGTGATTTTGTCTCCATTTTAGAATTTAAGAAACACTATAACGTTTGCCATTTTGTACTTTTCTTTCTCTACTGATACTGTTTGTTACTGATTGAAACTTTATCTTTGAATGTGGGAATTTAAAAAAAAAAATCTGCTCAAGCAACATGATTTGACAGATGCCATAAAATTTTACATGCCCCAAAGATAAACAAAATATATTGTTGCCATGGTACTGTCTCTTTTTTTTGTTAGTTTCAAGGCTGAGAATGAATGAATGAATGTATCAAAGAGAATAGCTAATATCCTTTGGACATCAAGATCCAGGAGGAAAATGTGTTATGATAATTTGGATTTTGTTTCTGCTCTGTAATAGAGAGATCCAAAGTAATAATGGAAATGGATTAATCATAGTAAAAGTTTATTTCCTCCTTATGTAAAAGTCTAGGCGGGGAGCATTGTAGTTCTAGTTATAATAAGGAATCCAGGCTTGTTCTGTCTTGATGCTTTGCCATCCTCAGACTTCATCATTCATTTTGTGGTACAAGATGACTGCTCCAGCTACTACGATTATATCTGCATTCCAGCCCATAGAAAGAGAGAAAAGGAAAATGAATACCATAAATAATCCTATGAGACAGTATGGCCATAGCCACAGAAGATGCTAATCCAAATTGCACTGGGTGCTGTGTGGGTCTTGGTCCTCTTTGACCACCGATTCATTCCTCCTCTTCTCTATTTTGTCAAAGGGCAGAATCTCTCAGGCTCCTCTTCCAGGTGACTTAATTCAGTCATTGGAACACACTGATGGGAGATTAGCAGGTAGGAGAAAGGGAGCAATGGAGGAATTTTTCCCCATCTGCTTCTGTCTTCATGCAGTGATTCCAAGGATAACTGTCTCTCTGAGGTTCCACTTCCCACTGGTTCATGGGCTCTAGAAAAACTGCCTCCTTTCTTTGTCTTTGGAGTCATCAGGTGGTAGTACTTCCTGGTGTTGTTAATGCCTAGGTTGCTTCATCATTCTGTTTTGTTTCATCATTCATCCATCACCTGGAATCAACTCATTGTATGAAAATCCCCCAGTTGTTGGTAAAGTAGCCAAATCCTGGAATATAGAAGGGGATACTCTATCTTGGGGAGAATTCATAGAGGTAGTGACTGTGTTCTAGATTGTCAAGGTTTGCTGACTGATTTCTGTTAATTCCATGTTGATCTTTCTGCACCCTGGGTCTAGGGAAGATATGAAGTAAGACGTGGTTTGGGGCTCAAATCATTCAGCACAGGATTGGTGGAACTCAGAGCTGTGGGTTTCAACTGCTTCCAATGCAAGTTTTCTTGACCTCCATGCTGTTGACATCTGGGGGCAAATAATGCTTAGTTGGCAGGATGTCTTGTGAATTGTAGGATGTTTAGCTGCATCCTTGGCCTCTACCCATTAGATGCCATAAAACCCCCATCCTGGCCAATTTATGATGACCAAAATTGTCTCCAGACATTGTGAAATGCCCCTTGGTGGGAGAGGGTGGTGTGAGGGGTTGTTGGTGAAATCACTCCTGTTTGGAAACACTATTCTGTGCTGATGGCCCAGCATCTGGGCACTGAACTGGAGAATATTTTGATTCTAAAGGTCAGAAAGTCACTATCTTCCTTGGAGTTCCTGTCGTGGCTCAGTGGTTAACGAATCTGACTAGGAACCATGAGGTTGCAGGTTTGATCCCTGGCCTTGCTCACTGGGTTAAGGATCTGGTGTTGCTGTGAGCTGTCGTGTAGGTTGCAGATGTGGCTTGGATCCCGTGTTGCTGCGACTCTGGCATAGGCTGGCAGCTATGGCTCCGATTTGACCCCTAGCCTGGGAACCTCCATATGCCATGGGAGTGGCCCAAGAAATGGCAAAAAGACAAAAAAAAAAAAGTCACTATCTTCCAGAAAGTGCAGCTGCCACCCTACCCTCTCCTTCATCTTTACTTCCCTCAGCTGGCGAATGCCTTCATTTCTGATAAACACTGTCTACTAGAGAACAACGATCCCTTAGTCTCTAAGGGAGTGTCAGGGCCATTGTCTTCATGCCATTGAGTGGTGACACAAGAAATGAGGAGTCATCACCATTATAATATTATAACTATTCTCTGAATTTTGAAATCAAATCTGAAGGATGTTTAATTTTATCCTTATGACCAATCTTTTTTTTTTTCATAAGACAAATTTTCTGCTTCTCTTGCCCTCAAATACACATCAATCCTGGCCTACTGAACAATAAAGGAACAAGGGAAAAAACATTCTCTCGCTGAGGAAAGGAAAAACAAAAAAACAAAAAAACACTTACTGATATCATCATTCCATCAATAGTTCCATACCACAAGTCATACATCTTTCCTGCTTGTCAATCTATTTAATTAATCTTTATAACAACCCTGCAAAGTCAATATGGTTTTTCCTATATTACAGCCAAAGAGTCAACTTGCCTAAAGAAATACCAGTGAGTATTGGTGAAGGCATCACAAGATAACAGTAATACTTTATATTTGCATTGTGCTTTCCAAAATTTTAACTATTCTTTTTACATATGTTAAGTTGTACTTATAGCTTAAGTACTATGAGAGTCCAGAAAAAGCTATAAAATATTTGTGTGGAGAAAGTTTGGTAATGAATAAGGAATTGAGTTGATCCCTGAAGGTGACATGAGTCTGAGCATTGCTGCTGGTATTATTGATGGAAGTGATAGTGGAGAGTTCATTTTGGACAGAAAATGTGAGCAAAGCCCAAGAGTCAAGAATAAGGAGGTGTGAAGTGGAAAAAGGGAACAGGCTAATCCAGCTGGAGCAAATGATTCATGATGGTAGGGAGAAAGATGGGGTGGGTATGTCTGATGGGGTCAGATCATGCAGACAAGGGAATTAGGGTATTATGAAATAGTCATTGAGACACACTGGAAGTTTGTAAGCAGAAATGAACATTTTGTATCCTACTCAGTATCACCTCCTCTCTGATGCTCTGTGTTGGGGGTCAGTCTTTTGGTATCCTGGGAATTCCCTTGATCATGGTCCTACAAGTCCATGTCAATGGCTTGAAGACTGAGCTCTTTGAGGACAGAGGTCTGACTTACCTGTCCTTGGGTCCCCAAGGCCTGGAACATAGGAGCCCTCAGTGAATAAATGAACTCTGACGGGGAACCATGTGCTCCTCCAACTCCTCAGTGCCCTTTGAAGAAGGTTTCCAAGGAGAGGAAGGCCACTGGACATATGCAATCACACATTTTGAAAGAAGGAAGGTACACAGATGGAATCTCAAAGAGGTTCACTTGAGGAGAGCACAGTTGGAGAGGAGATGAACTGATGAAACTCCAGGTTGTGGGGGACAAGAAATGTGGATGAGAATGACCGCAGGAATCAAAATGTATTTGAGAAGCATGTCCATCCTCATTCATCCTGAAATATGGTATATTTCAGATGTTAAGGGATAATTAGCCATGACCACTGCTACAACATATGTTTGCTGCTATTCTGTAGGAAAGAAAATAGTCATTCTTCTGATCTAAAAAACTGAAAAATATCCTTCCAAATGTTTCTCTCTTCCAGAATCCTCCACCCCCACCCATTCACATTGGCTGATTGGACATGTTCCCACCAAATGAGTCAGTCAGATTAGAACATTAGTCTATTTGAGCAGATGTCACTTAAAAAAAACACACACACACAAAAAAACACCCCCCAAAAAATTGCACCATTACACAAAGCTTACCAATAATGCCTGTCATGTAGCGATGGTGCTGATATAAAGAAAAGGAGTAATTTTGGTGAATTCAAAGAAGATAAGATTACTGTAATTATGGGACACTGCTTCTTAATAATCTCAGAAAAAAGAAAGGCTGTTTTGTATCATGTTGAGATACAGGAAGGAGGCGAGAGAAAGCCTGGCAAGGAGGTAGGCTGTCAGAGGGGAGGAGGTGGGAGACAGTAGTATTTACTGGTGGTGTTCTTGTGGCTGACAGCCTGCCTTAAGCTGAACATTTCCCTAAGAGAAAATAAGATTTTGAAGGTCACTGGGGGAAGAATCCAAAGGGTTTTCTCAGAATAAACTATAACTTTCTCTCTTCACATGTTGCCTAGATCAAGTCCTTTCCCTTCTATGAAACCACCCCATTTCACCTCAGTCTGCAGCAGAACTCTTTACCTCCTGAATGGCAGTACCAGTCAGAGAGCACTTAATCAGGGTGAGTTTTATGACATTAGTGTGGATGAACCAATCATCTTCTATTATTATTTAATCTTTTTTGTGTTCACATAGAGATCCCCTAACTATACTGACATCTTTTTGAAGATAGCATGGTGATATATCCCACCCTAGGGTGCCCTAGAGTGTCATAAATAAAATAGGTCCTCAGTGCATCTTGGCCGGTTGATCAATTAGATATTAATGCAATGGCTGTCAGCTAAGGTGGTCTACCTGTGTGATGTGGGGGTGATGAATTAAACAGAGAAAGGAAACACATCCATTGAGTACCTATGAGCCAAGCCTTTTTTCTAGGATTTGATTATCTCAACTTGACCATTTGAAAACACTGTGAGGTAGATATCCTCAAATTAAAGGTGAGGAAATGGAGACTTGGGAAAATTAAACTGGGATTCTAAGGCCACACAACTGTAAGTGGCAGAAGTTGGGATTTAATCTTAGACTTGTCTGACTCCAAGTTTACGTGCCTTTCAGATTAAGCCTAATCCTCCCCCACTATCTTTTTTTCCTTTGACCAAGATCAGAAACTATATCAGTTTTATCCCAGTAGCTTAAAGTGGCCAAATTTATATTTTTCAAATTGAAAACACTCCTGGGGCAAGGTATGGTAGGCGGACCTAGATTCCCCCACTCCCACCTCTAAATGCCCACATTCTAATCCCTGTAAACTGCGAATATATTGGGTTACATTGTTTAGGGAGATCAAGGTTACAGGTAGAATTAAAGTTGCTAAATATCTAACCTGAAAATAAGGACATTATCCTGGATTACCTGGGTGTCCCCAACGTAATTATAAGGGTTGTTACTTGACAGAAGAGGAAAGGAAAAGAGATAGAGACATTTGATGCAAGAAGGCGTTGATGTGCCATTGCTGGCTTTGAAGGTGGAGGAAGGGGTTGCAAACCAAGGAATGTGAGCAGCCTCTAGAAGCTGGAAAAAACAAGGACATGCAGTCTCCCTTGGACACTCCAGAAAGGAACTCAGCTCTGCTGACACCTTGATTTTAGCCCAGGAGACTTGCCTCAGACTCTGGTAAGATAATACATTTGTATTGTTTTAAACCACCCAGTTTATACTAATTTGTTGAGTGGCAATAAGACACTAATACATGAAGCAACCATAAATGTGGCGCCTGTTACTGTTACAAACTTTGGGAGGATTTAAGATCAGGTTTGAATGGCTTGAAGAAGAGAACAGGAGTCCACTGATCTTATACAAGAAGGTGGAGAGATAGGAAAACAAAATCCAAGACAATATAAAAGGGTATAGCAGAGGTCAGCGATGAGGGTGGCAACTACTGGAAGGCGGGGATCATGTTCACCCACCTTGGCAGCCCTGTGCCCTGTACAGGGTCTGAGGTATAGCAGGTGCTCCCTTCAAAAATCACTGATTCATCAGAATAAATGAGTAGAGGAAATTGATGAAATAAGGGAGGGAGAAGAGAATGACCGGAGGAAAGAGAGAAAAGAAAGTACGTAAATATGTACAGGGATGAGTGGCACCATAAGAGGGAAATAAGGTGGGAAACAGCTAGACTGAGGTTCTGGAATATATTTAGCTAAAGTTAGTCCTTCAGTAAAGTGTGAAACCTATTCTGGAAACCCCATAGACAGCAAAATACTTGCAATCTTCTCACCAATATCATCACTGGCTCTTTAAGTTTCTCAACCCATTATTTCTTGCGTATTATTTCAAAGGAAAAAAATTAACCAAATAGAAACACAATCCTTCTGTATGACAGTCAAAAGGGAGTGGAGCGACATTACTTAAGAACAATGGTTTTGCAGGCAACGAATTTGAAAAAAAAAAATGTGTTTTTAGAAAAACATTTCTGACATCTCAACTTTTCGCTCCAGTGAAACTTCATTCAGAACACATACCTGAAGGATCAAGTGATAATCTCCTTTTCACTTAGACTGTGTTCATTAACCTTATTCTTCTACTGGAAAACTTAAACACAATGTTAAAATCAGATTCTTCATTGTTAATTCTTAAATCCTCTCAGTTCCCATAAAACTGGAGACAAGGTCTCCAAGTTTGACAATATCCAAATGCAGGTGTTAGGTTACCTGCACCTCAGCAGTCTGGCCAACATTTCTTTTTAAGATGTATAATATTTATTGTTTTAAACTGTAATCTGAAAATCATTGTCTACAAACCCATTTTCTCTGAGCATTAGAAATATCGATTACATAAGAACTGCGTCTCAAGTTCAGGATATGAAAGATGTTAAGCACTTGTACCTTGTTACTATCTTTCTCTTTAATCCTTTCATATTCTCATTCTTCCTCACTCTTTTTCACAGATATATAAGCATGCACATTTGTGTACACACATACACATCTCTAAATTTTCATCTACTTGCATTAAAGGATTCACGGAATAGCTCCAGTTAGGGGTCAACTAAGCCAGTCTCCTTCAATAGATAATGAGATGAGATTTGTGGCCAACAGAGATAACCAGATAGTGATAACAAGAAACTCAAATCCAGGTCTCCTGATTCCCCTCAGAACCATGTGTTTTTCACTTTAAAAAACTACCCCTAAGTGAAATAAATATGTCTATGAAAATACCCAGAGCCCCTGTATTGTGCCTTTTCTTTCTCCTTTCCCTCCTTCCTCCTCCCTCTGCTTAGTGTGCATTCTTCTTTAATTAATCAAGTCTATGATATTTTTCTTTTTCTATATAATTTTTTTTTATTTTCCCACTGTACAGCAAGAGGGTCAGGTTATCCTTACATGTATACATTACAATTACATTTTTTCCCCCACCCTTTCTTCTGTTGCAACATGAGTATCTAGACAAAGTTCTCAATGCTATTCAGCAGGATCTCCTTGTAAATCTATTCTAAGTTGTGTCTGATATATGATATTTTTCAAACCAGGTAGATAGGGAGTCAGATGTTTTATTGACTGTCTTGGAGTAGTCATACCAAACAGATGCAAAAGGATAACTGGGAAGAAGGCTGATGTTGGTAGAATTAAAGAATATTTTAAAAATTTTTCACTAATTGGGAAAATTATGCAAACTATTACATCCATATGATGAAAATTAGTGCCTCAGTTATAAATAATGAATTAGCTTTATGTATACTGATATAGAACATGTATCTCTGGTACATTAAATGAGAAAATTAAATTTCAGAATGCAATGTATAGAGTTATATTTTTGTTAAAATAGATGGAAAAATATGTGGAAGGGTACACATCAAATTGATTTTATTGGTAATATATGGGGAGTGTAGTTATAGAAAAAGTGAATTTTTGTTTTTTTGCTTTAGAAACTTCTGAATTTTTTGCAAGGAGCATGTCTTCCTTTTTGCAATTTAAATAACATTAACAGGGAATTGAGTTAGCCTGGGGTATTGATCTTTACCAGATAAAAGGTGACCACAGATCCAGCAGTGAAGCTACATCCTTGGTACCACTATGGTAAAGTTCATCTTCTCATATCCCTCCTTTGGCATCTGAGCCAATCCTCACAGAGCTGAGTCCAAATCTTTAGCCCCTTTTTCTTTTGCTTCCTGTCTCCTCAGTTACTGTATGGTAAACAAAGTTTTGCTCTAAGACACAGACTCCAGTAGTCCTACCAAGATTTCTGGGAAGCTCTGTTGTCTCCACAAGTCTGTTTCTCTGACACCAGCCTCAGGCTCCCTGGTGAGTCAGAACAGGTATGTGGCCCTTGCACAGCCCTTACACAGTCTTATGCATAAGCTTCACTCACAAGCCTGGAATTTGTGGATGGTCTCCTCTTTATATTTGAATACCAGTCAGCTCACCAGGGCACTACAACTACCATTGCTCATACCAGTCCCTGCTTTGGGGTTGGATGGCTCCCCCATAGCTCCAGCTTGAGGCTGCCTACTGTGCATGGACAGATCTTCTACACAGAAGGTTGCCCCTGTCTGGCCTGAACTCTTGCTATGGCTCTACCCTGCTTTTAAACTGGAGTACTTGGATGCGGTTAGTTTCTGGAATTTAACGCATGATGTTATCAAGCCCCTTTTGTGCCCTGCCCCTGGACCTTCTATTACTTTCCCAGAGTCACTTTTTATAAATCCAACCTCCACTCTGCCCTAGATTTTTCCTATTCTATCACCACACCTTGTGATATTCCTCTTTGATAACCCTGGAGTGGAGTGTGACCTGTAAAACCAAGAGACCAAACTTAAATAAAATGATTTAGTTCAGTTTCTTGCTAATGATTTCTTGAACAGTCTCTGCCTTCTAACTGGACAGGACCCCAGGTTGAAGGGTGCCATTGAAAGTTACTAAGATTCCTAAAGAGCGTATACTTTGTCACACGATTCTCTCCCCCAGAGAAGACTGATTGCCCCGATATTGATCTGGAGCATAATCATGTCCCTGAAACACTAGCTAGAGCATTCCATATCCCAATCTGGGACATAGTGGGGCAGCATGTCACTCTCCATCAAAGCTTCACTGGATAATGGAAAAGCCTGTAGCTTTGGAGCTCAGGAAACCTTGTCTTAAATCCTAGAAGTTTTACTTGGTTGGCTTATGCACTGACTTGACCTCTCTGAGCCTAAAGTTTTTAAATTAAGATCAAGACTTGTCAAGCCTCTTGGCAAGGCTAGAGATAGTGTTTGTATAAAGTGACTGAAAGTAGAGCTGTTGCATTTGAAGCAGAGGTTGCAATCCTGCTATTCTGCCTGCTTGGCCCTTATCTATTCTTCCCATTCAAACCAGCTGCTCTATCTCCAGGCAGCTCCAGGTCTGCTTGGAGCTGTTTCTGTATTGCTTTTCTGGACACAGTGTGAATGTCTCTGCTCTAAATAATATGGAGTCTCTGACATGAAGCTCAGAACTAGAAGCCATTAATACACCTTAATACTGAATCTATACAGATGCCTGCAACCTCAAAAATAAGTGATGGATTAGGAAGATATGGTATGTGTACACAATGGAATACTACTCGGCCATAAAAAAGAACAAAATAATGCCATTTGCAGCAACATGGATGCAACTAGAGACTCTCATACTGAGTGAATTAAATCAGAAAGAGAAGGACAAATACCATATGATATCACATATCTAGAATCTAATATACAGCACAAATGAACCCTTCCACAGAAAAGAAAATCATGGACTTGGAGAACAGACTTGTGGTTGCCTGGGGGAAGGGGAGGGAGTGGGATGGATTGGGAGCTAGGGGTTAATGGATGCAAACTATTGCTTTTGTAATGGATTAGCAATGCAATCCTGCTGTTTAGCAATGGAAACTATGTCTGGTCACTTATGATGGAGCATGATAATGGGATAAAAAAAGAATGTAAATGTGTATGTGCAACTGGGTCACTATGCTGTACAGTAGGAAAAAAATGTATTGGGGAAATAAAAATAAAAAAATAAAAAATAGAAAGGCATCACCATGCTGAAAAAAAAAGAAAAAAAAAAAACAAAGATAGGTGACGGCACTATGACCAACTGCCCTGATGTTCCTAGGACAATCCCTATTTTGGCACTGAAAATCCTTTCATCCTAGGAAACTCCCCAGTACCAGGCAAACCAAGACAACTGGTTACCTTAAAAGAAGACGACAGATCCAAAGTGGGGATCTAATGCTAATGCCCAACTACTACAGAAAAGATTTGTACACAAGGATGATGATGAGAGACCATTTAATTGAAATACATAGACAATAGAGGGGAAAATCAAATTCAACCCAAAAGTATATTTATTCACATGGGCTATCAGGTAGTTACTAAAAACATATTTTGATGTACATTTAGAAATAGGAGAAACTTTCATGCTGCAATGCTAAGTGAAAAATCACAGTACAAAACCATTTATGTGGAACATTGGGGGTATTATTGATAATTTTCCTTTCTTATAAATTTGTCTGTAATCAGTTTGTATTACTTTTATAATCAAAAGGTCAATAGTCATGTTGAGATACAATTGGTAATTAATCTTAGAGATTAAGTTTAGGTAGTCCTAATTTCTAGAGCATCAGATGCCCGAAGGATGCCACCTAGGGTAACCAATCACTTGTTTTACCTGGAACAAGGGGGTTCTTGGGACACAAGACTTTCAGTTTGAAAACTGGTAAAGTCCTGGTTACGCCAAGATGAGTAAGTCACTTTAACTTCTCCGTCTCTCTCTACCCAAACAGGCCTTACGGCTTCTCTATAATTTGTTGTTTTCCATGTGAGAAGTAGCTGAGACTATTGGTGAGTCTAGTCGGTGGACTCGGAGCCTGTGAAAAAAATTAGCTGCCCTTCTCAACCCAAGCATCACTCAATATTGCAAAGATCTGCTTAACTGGCAGACCAACTAGATAGTGGGAATCAGGGACCTTGGACCCCTAGGACTCCACCCAGTACCTCAGGATGTATGCAATAGGTGAGTATGGCTAACTGAAATCACAATGTAAAGATGTGGCAGAGCAGGGATACCAGAAAAACCTCATTAGCCCCATGGGTAGAGACTCTTCCCCAAAGTAGGAGCCAGAATATCCTCATGAAAAGGAGTTGTTCTAATGATCAGTGGTGACCGGTTTCCATAAAATCATCAATGTAGGCAATTAAGGTGCCCCACGAAAGAGTTAAAAAGGGGCACTGACTCTTCTGTACCCCTAGCTAATAAGTCCTCAAAGGACATTTCTCTTCATGCTGCAGATGCTATGGAAGTATCTCAGCTTCAAGTTAGCCCCATCCAATATATTTAGGTCCCTCTTCTATATGAGAAACCAATGTTAGTAGTAGTGGAATTCAGATGACTTGCACTGAGGAAACATACTTCCAGCATCACCCTGAGCGATTTTTGCAGTTTTATCCCTGAAACTAATGTGTATGTATGTGTGTAATTTATTGAGATAGAATTTACACATATAATAAAATGCCCAACTCTCATGCATATAGCTCAATAAAACTGACAAATGGCCACACTCATGTAGCAACACCAGGATCAAAACACAGAATATTCTACCATCCCATAAAATTCCTTTATGCCCCTTTCTCAGTCAAAGCTCCACTACTCAGAGGCAACCACTGTTCTGATTTATATTTTCATACACCAAGTTAAAACTAAATACACCAGAAATGTGGCTGCAGAGCTTAGGTAACAACTTGAAATAAAAGAAAAAAAAATCAACCAGAAATGAAGACTAAACTAGAAGAAACACAAGAGTGGATAAACCAATGTATAATGCCATTAGAGAAAAAGATTAAAAGGTAGAAAAATTTTAAGATTAAAAAGAAAAAGATAAATAGGATTTCATAGAAAGTGGCAAATACTGAAGAGAGGCAAAGACTACCTAACATATGGATTCTAGGAGCCACATTACACGTACTAGTTATTTACTTACATAATTTTGTCCCATCTGTCTAGCTCCTCTTTGGTAGAGTCCCTGTCTTGAGTTTACTTATCACCCACTACACAGTAAATATTTTTTTAAAAAATTTAAAATTAAAGAAAGAAATAAATGAGGAAACAAAGAAGAAAATGTAAAAAAAAAAAAAAAGAAAAGAAAAGAAGGAAAACAAAAATCCCTTCCAACTCTGAATCTATTAATCTGGGTATATTTGGCAGGGCGAAGATGTCTGGCTCTCAATGTTTCTATAACTTAACAGGTGATAGTCCTTAGAAAATAAATTTCTTTTTTTCTTTCTTTTTCTTTTTTTTTGTCTTTTTGCCATTTCTTGGGCCGCTCCCGCGGCATATGGAGGTTCCCAGGCTAGGGATCGAATCGGAGCTGTAGTCGCCAGCCTGTGACAGAGCCACAGCAACACCAGATCTGAGCTGCATCTGCAACCTACACCACAGCTCACGGCAATGCCGGATCGTTAACCCACTGAGCAAGGCCAGGGATAGAACCCGCAACCTCATGGTTCCTAGTCGGATTCGTTAACCACTGCGCCACGACGGGAACTCCAGAAAATAAATTTCATTTTTAAAAATAACAATTTCTGAGTCCTATAATTCCTCAGCACACTAAGTATCCAGTGACATTTGGATTGGAATAGTGGACTATTTCACTGTCATAGATAATGCTTCTAGTTTGTAAGAAAACTTTTGAGAGTCTGTCACTGACATAGTGGATCCAGAGCATTAATGGATACTTATATCCCTTCTCTCAAACTCTCAACTGCCCATCTTGCTCCTCGCTGCCTCCTAAAGAAGGACCATAATGTGTGATGGTGTTGGCATTCTGCCCCAGGCTCAAGGTGGAGAATGACAAGAGGATCTTGGCTCAGCCTCCATTTTGCTGCTTCACTTGAGCAGGCCACTTGACCTCTCTCCTCTACGCCTGGCAGGTGCTTCTTCTTGCGTGGACCACTGAACCACGTTTATATTCTTCTCAGTTTCAACAGAGTCCTTCCCTTCCTTTGTTTCATTTTCCAATGGTTGACACACTCCTTCTCAGTGAATGTCCTGTGGTATATTGGTAGTCTTTGAGAATCTCTTTGGGGAACAGGCAGTATGGTGCAGAGAAAGAAGAGAGAGCAATCAGATCTTCATTCAAGTTCTGGCTTTGCCATTTTTAAGGTATATGATTTCAGTTCCCTTGTCAATTAAAAGCAAATGGAATGGCAATATCTACCTCTCAGAATCATCATGAGCATTAACACAAGTTAATGCGTATGAAAGAGTTTAACACATAGTTGGTGCTCAGTAAATATTAAATTTCTCTTCTTCCGCCAGATGGGCTGTGGCTCAGTTGATCTCTAGATGAATTGATGCTTGTAGAATGACAGTATTTGTGCCATCTGTAGTAAATGTAGTGTTGATTAGGAACTCAAAACCAAACGAGAGATACAAATGTATGGCATGATTTGGTCTGAGATTTTTGATATCCCAGTTTTGTTTCAGACTTAGAAAATAAATTTAGTATAGATTTGAACAAACCCTGCTTTTTTAATAAATGACCCCCCATAATTGTAATTTAGGTGGTGGCATAGTACAAGAAAAAATGCCTTCTTTTTAGAAGTAATATTTATTTCACTTGATTTTGGTTCATATGACTCTTTTAAAACTCCCTCCTTTTCTTTCATACTTGCACACACACACACACACACACAAACCAGCATCAGTATATTGCCAAAAGCAAATATTAGTATATTACTAAAAGCAGATTTCTTATTGAACTACTGCCTCTACATAATGATTTTTTTTTCTCTTGGCTACATGCATGGTATATAGAAGCTCCAGAGCCAGGGGTTGAACCTGTGCCTCCACAGTAACCAAGCCGCTGCTGTCAGATCATTAACCCACTGCACCACATCAAGAACTACGTAATGATCTTTAAACCAAAAGGAGTGATTGTCTTTGATAAAGAAAATCTGTATATGTTTCTTCCATCATGTTTTAAGAGACGAAGAGTCAGATGGTTGCTTGGGGCCTCAGTAAGAAGAATGGACAGATGGCAGGAGCCATCAGCAATTATTACCTGAAAATGGATAATTTTCCTATGATGGGGAGTCAGGCTGATACCACTGAAAGAGTGATCCCAGTTCTGCTGTTAATCCTATGACCTTGAGTAAATTATAGCACCTCTAGAAGCTTTAGTTTCCTACCTATAAAATGAGGCATTTGGTGTAAATGATTTCTAGGATCTCTTCCAGCTCTGTAATTCCATGGTTTCTTGAGTACAAAAGTGATAATGCAACAAAAATCAACTGCCAGGAACAACAATAGAGGCCAAATGAGCTAGCCTGAGAATACTAAGGCAACAAACTTAAAATGAATCTGAAAAGCAAAGAAAAATGTTTTATGGGCCTGAAAATGGGTAAATTAAAAGATGGAGGAAATACTGATTCAAACAAAATAATGTATACTTGGCAAGGGGTATACATCATAATCTCTGTCCTAGTTTTGATCTTTGTACTTTACTTTCCCACTGATAGAACCCCAAAAGTTTCATGGATTGCATTCGAAGGTGAGACATTGACATGTTACTAAAGGGGAGGTACGATAGAGTAGCAAATATGGGAACAATAATGTGTCCAGTTAGAGTAATTAGAAAAAAGCATGATTGGATCCAAGTTGGGACTATTACTATGGACAGTAATGAGGCATCTACTAAGCAGAAAAAGTCAAAGATAATTTTCAGAACAAGGAACAAATATTGCACATCTTTTCTTATAGAGAAAGATGGGAGGCACTAGGGAAAACCATAGAACATATGAATTACATGATATCTTCATAGTACCCGTGGAAATGGCAATTTGGCAAGAAGTTTTTTGAGTTTGTGAGTTTGTTTACTGAGTGGGATGACATCTCTATTAACAAGAATCTTCCTACCACCCCATACAACTCATTCCATTTCCAGTTGAATCGGGTTTTTAGTTATTTCTTACATGGGATAAAATATAGATCTCTGTAGCATTGAATCATTGGTCCTCTTTTCAGTTCCAGGACTACAAGAGGCTCGAACTGTGAGTCTCATTCACTTCAAAAACAGCTGGCATACACCTTTGGAATCTCTTTTTTCATTTGTAACTTCTGTTTCTCCTTAATGGTCTAATATCCAAATACTTCACCCTCCTTTCATCGGAAGTTTTGTTATCTAAATCTGGCTTTCTGTAGCAGTCCTAGATCCCCATATTTCTGTTTCCATGTCTGCCCCAAGTTCTTATTTGGTTTTTTCATCAGATAATAAGTCTATACATCTGGACACATGTAGCCTTGAGCCTGTGAAACGTGTAGATAAGGCCCACACCTCAATAAGCAAAGTAAGCACTAAACTACAGTGGATAAGATCTCAGCACTGTCTCCATCATTCCAAGATTGAAAATAATGGTTGCCCACAGCTTTCTTCTCGAAAAATTCATGGATTTATAGCTCTGGTACCACCAAGCAATTGCTGGAAGTCCCACTAAATGCTTATTCTTTAACATTTTCACAGATTAACGTGGCTGTATAACCTCATATAACAGCCACACCAGAGATCTGATGTAATGTTAGACTCTAGGAAGAAAATTCAGAATACCTTAATAAAGGCAAATTTGTCAATATATTGCTCAATATTTTAAACAGCTTAATATAGCAGGATGGCCACAGATTTGGAATTATGAAGAACTGAATTCAAATTGTAGTTCTGCCACTTTACTGACATTTGGCTTTGGAAGGACTGAATTTGATCATAATGCTAAAATGTCTGGTACAGCCTATGATACCCAGTAATTGCCCAGTAATTGTTACCATCTTTATTCCTTTTCCTGGGAAACAATCCCACATTGTATTTTCTGAAACTTCTTAGAAATCTCAAAGCAACACATTTTCATATCTTCATTTGAAATAAGTTTCCTAGCTAAGTAATACATCCTGTTATCCAAGACATCTGCCTCTTTGCACATTTCCTTAACAGTGTGATTAGTGACGCTGGACCCCTCGCAGTGATTTTTCTTCTTTGGGCTTATACTCAGTCACGTTGCCCCACTGCACACATCACCAGCTTCTGTACTTAATCATCTGTGTCACTCTCATGACTCTGAATTAACTGCAGTGGAATGAACAGGAGATTGTTTGGCATCTGGCCGAGGCTGAGTGAGCATTTCTAATGGGGGCTGAGCTGGGGCTGCTGAACTTTGAAAATTCTTGCAAACTGAAGAAAGCAAATGCCACTTTTTGAAAATCTGGAGAAAGATAAAAAAAAAAAAACAAAAAACCCAAAACCCACAAGTGAGATTTTAATTTTTACTTAGTATTTTTAATATGGTCAAAAAGGATTTATTGTTTCACACATCTAGGGTATTTTATGTTGTGGTACCTTATAAGCACTTTGTTTCATAGGGCTGAATGCTCAGCGTGCTAACATAGTGATTAACCAAAAAAGTAAGGTGGGTGATCTGACATCAACAAAAATTGAACTGATGTCCAACATGATCTGAGACTTGTAGAATGTACCCAAAGAGCATTATGTTACTGGATTCTATTTTGGCTCCTTTCTGCCAGATGATAAAGTGTGGTGGTTGAGACAAAGGCTCTAGAACCAAGTTCATTTTGTTCAAATCCTGGCTTGACCACTTATTTGCTGTATGACTTTGGGCAAGTTATGTAATCTCTGTTGCCTCATCAATAAAATGGAATTAATACAACAACCTACTTCATTGGATGGTTTTGAGAATTAAATGCAATAATGTGTGTAAGATATTTTGAATAGTGGCTAGTGCTTATTTAGTTTTATGTGTAAGATTACCATTATGGTCAAATTTCTGATAAAATACCTAAGCTCAGAAGGAATCATTAACCTCCATTCTTCAACTGAACAGTAATTGCTGAGCAGTTCTTATATTTATTAATTTAACCAATATCATTGATTATTTAGAAGGATCCAAGCACTGTTCTAAGTGAACAGAGGCAAATAATTCTAGCAAAGTCCATGCTTCCAGTGCTCAGAATCTGTCTCCTCGTAAATCCCACATTGCTGTTCTTGTATTTGGGATCACATGGAATAAATCTGCTCCCTTTCCTGCATGGCTGCATCCCTTTAATGTGAGAATAGTTCTACCTTCTTTACTTTCAAATTTTCTTATTAAACAGGTGCAATTCTTTCAAATACTCATGATATGGCAGATAGTTTCCAGCTGTGTTCCTGGAACTCTTTAAGGAGTGACGAGAGGAAGGAGTGAGCTACATGGACTTTAACCAAGGCAACACTGGGGCTCGTATCTTGTTCTTAGCAGTCCTCCAAGTTCTACTTGCTTTTGCTCTTGACTTTCTTGCTCCTGCTGTAGAATTACCTTTCTTACCTTTGGACCTTTAAATGGGGCTTTAATTCAAGTCTATTCTCTAGTTCTTTCTACACCTGCTTGCTTTTTTACCATCCTGCTGCTGGGATCCTACTCAGACAGGACTCAAACAGTCCTAAGTAGGTCGAACCTAGTCCATACATAACCTAGTGTGTTTTAAGTCACTGTAAATTTTCATTTTTTGTAAATGCTTTATTTATTTATTTTATTATACTATAGTTGATTTACAGTGTTGTGTAAATTTCTGTTGTACAGCATAGTGGCCCAGTCATACAAATATACACATTCTTTTTCTCATACTATCTTCCGTCATGTTCTATGCTAAGAGATTGGATTATATTTCCTGTGCTGTACAGTAGAACCTCATTGCTTATCCATTCTAAATGCTTTGTTTTAGTTGTACTAAACTCTTTGACCTCTGAGCAAGATTTTCTCATAATGAGCAAGACTTTCTCATAATAAGGAAGGGAACAAAATAAATGATTCATATGTTAGTGAATCCACATTGCCCTTGATTGAAAGATACACCAAAATTTTGTCACACACACATGCGATCAAGTAAACCATACCCAATTTTTTTTTTTAATGGCCACACCCAGAAGTATATGGAAGTTCCAGGCCAGGGATTGAATCTGAGCTTTAGATGCAATATATGCTACAGCCATAGCAATGCTGGATCCTTAACCCTCTATGCTGGGTTGGGAGTGAACCTTGCCACCATAGAGACAATGCCAGGTCCTTAACCCGCTGTTCCACCAAAGCAGGACTTCCACAATGCTTTTTTATCACTTAGAATTTGTATTTATACTTACTGAAGGAATTATTTTAGACTCATTTAGCAGTAGACCTCTTTAGTCCCATGTCACTCTTGTGTGTAAATAATAGCAAAGTCTCATGATGTTTCAAAGACTCATTTTTTAGCTGTTCACATTTATATAGCCATAAAATGCTTAAAAGTTCAACATAATTTTTGGTTAGGTAGAGCTCCTGGACGTCATTCATCTAGGCCTTCATGAGCTCAGAGATCATCCTTTCAGTGTTCTCTGCATGCATGGTAACATCTCTGAGAAACATCTTATTTTGAGGAGGAAGTGGATTTACTTGTAGCTAATGAGGCTTAGGATTCAGGCCTCCTTGTTAGCATAAGCCCCTTCCAATTTCTGTTTGACTGTGTCATCACAGAATTTTGTTATATGAAAAGGTGATCAAAAAAGATGTAGTCACAGAATCTAGGAGGGAATTTTATGAAAAGCCATGCCAAGCATTTAATTAATAAAAACATTAATTTTGGGATTATTGTATTTGTCAGCTTTTAAAAATTTATAATTTGTCATGATTTTCCCTTAATAAATATTCACCGTTGTACCTAATTTTTATCCATAATTTTGTATTCTTCTTTCATAGGGAATCTATGACTTACATAAATCTAGGGACCAGTAATACCTGGATTTTCCCCATTCTTAGGTACAATTTTTTGGGTTTAAATTTAAATCTGGTGGTAGCTCCAGGCCATTGGTAATGCACACACCATCATAGTGATATGTTGCTTTTTATTACCTTTTCATTTTTTATCTGTGAAACTTCCTTAACATTGAAGGAATTATTTTGAGACTAGTTGAAACATATCATGATTTTACTAGTCAAATTTTCTATTTGACTAAGCTCAGTTTTGTTTCTCCTTTAATTGAGTTACATGTTGGAAGTTAAGAAGCTTCTGTTTAAAGTCAACTGGAAATTTCTGAAGAACTGATATTGTGCCCAGTGTATGAATTGGTTACACCAGCCTCTCATTGTTTTAAAATCCTTTTATGTATTCCCAGAGATTTGAGCATTTTTCTCTTGCTTTTAGCTGATATATGTCAATCATTTTTTAATTTTGTATTTTTAATGATTTCAAAATTATAGAAAAGTGGTAAAAATGGTGTGAAGAATTCTTGTATACTTTTCCCTCAGATGCCCACAATAGTAGTATTTTATTACATTGATTTACCATTCTCTCCCTATCTTTTTTTTTTTTTTTGCCTTTTTGCCTTTTCTAGAGCCGCAC
Source organism: Phacochoerus africanus (assembly GCF_016906955.1). Classification (NCBI taxonomy): domain Eukaryota; kingdom Metazoa; phylum Chordata; class Mammalia; order Artiodactyla; family Suidae; genus Phacochoerus; species Phacochoerus africanus. The sequence continues at coordinate 82,336,580 of NC_062549.1, forward strand.
CTGTGGCATATGGAGGTTCCCATGCTAGGGGTCTAATCGGAGCTGTAGCTTCCACAGCAATGCAGGATCCGAGCCACGTCTGTGACCTACACTACAGCTCACGGCAAACGCCAGATTCTTAACCCACTGAGCGAGGCCAGGGATCAAACCTGCAACCTCATGGTTCCTAGTCAGATTAGTTAACCACTGAGCCATGACGGGAATTCCCGCTATCTTTATACATATTGTTTTTCTCAACCATCAAGAATAAGTTAGAGATATGATGACCCATTACACCTGAACACTTAGTATGTATTTTCTAAAACAAGAACACTCTCCTAAATAACATAGTATAACCATGGAAACCAGGAAATTCACACTGGTACAATTTAATATGCAATACATTGACTCTGTTCAAACTTTGCCAGTTCTCCCAATAATGTCCTTTTTAAGGTCTAGCATCCAAATGAGGATGATGCATTGTATTTCCTGGTGTTTCTTTAGTATCTCTCTCTTTCTCCCTCTTTATTTATTTATTTATTTTTGTCTTTCTGAGGCTGAACCTGCAGCATATGTAGGTTCCCAGGCCAGGGGTGCAATCGTAGCTGTAGCCGCCAGCCTATGCCAGAGCCACAGCAATGTGGATCTGAAACCTACACCCCAGCTCATGGCAATGCCGGATCCTTAACCCACTGAGTGGGGCCAGGGATTGAACCTGCATCCTCATGGATGCTAGTTGGGTTTGTTAACCATTGAGCCAAAATGGGAACTCCTCTTTAGGCTCTTTTGATCTGAACAATTTTCTCAGGGTTTCCTTCTCTTTTACGGCCTTAATATGTTCAATGATCCCAAACCAGTTACTCTGTAGAATATCCTTCAATTTGGGTTTTTCTCATGTTTTTTAATAGTTAAATTCAGGTTTTGCATCCCTCGTAGGACTATCACAGAAATGATGCTGTTTTATTCTCATTGCATTATTTCAGGTGACATATGACTTCTGGTAATGTTAATTTTCCCATTTGGCTAAAAATGTCTTCCAGGCTTCTTCATTATGATGTTAAAAATACATATTAGGCACTAATATGTATTTTGTGGGAGTATGCTTTGAGATTATGTAAATATCTTGTTCCTTATCAAGCTTTTAGCTACTAGTTTTAGCTTCCATTGAATACTTGTGGACAGTTTTTATAAAGTTTAATGAAACACAACCAGGCCTAATCTTTTATATTATTTCTGTGGCTGCTTCTTTGCTACAACAGCAGAAGTGTTTGTGACAGAGACCAAATATCCCCAAAAGCCTAATTTATTTACCATATGGCTTTTTACAGAAAAGCCTGCTGACTTTGTTCTTATGAACCTGGTAATAGAGATTTTAACAAGGTTATAGATACTTTAAATCATTACTACAGTATATATTTTTTCTTTGTACTTAGTCTATACTTTATTACTTATATCTTTTCAGCTTTATAGCCTTATTTGCCTTTCATTAATTTTTCTTCTATTAGAGTTGATTTACATTGTTCTGTCAATTTCTTCTGTACAGCAAAGTGACCCACTCATACATAGATATACACTCTTTTTCTCATATTATCCTCTATCATGTTCTGTCACAAGGGACTAGACATAGTTCCCTGTGCTATACAACAGGATCTCATTGCTTATCCACTCCAAATGCAATAGTTTGCATCTACTAACCCAAAACTCCCAGTCCATCCTTCTCTCTACCCTCTTGGCAACCACAAGTCTGTTCTCCAAGTCCATGAGTTTGTTTCTTTTCTGTAGAAAGGTTCACTTGTGCTATATATTAGATACCATATATAAGTGATATCATATAGTGTTTGTCTTTCTCTTTCTGACTTACTTCACTTAGTATGAGAGTTTCTAGTTCCATCCATGTTGCTGCAAATGGCATTATTTTGTTCTTTTTTATGGCTGGGTTGTATTCCATTGTGTATATGTACCACATCTTCTTAATCCATTCATCTGTTGGTGGACATTTAGTATGTTTCCATGTCTTGGCTATTGTATATAGTGCTGCAGTGAACATAGGGGTGTATGTATTTTTTTCAAGGAAAGTCTTAAACAGATATATGTCCAGGAGTGGGATTGCTGGGCCATACGATAGTTTTATATTTAGTTTTCTGAGGAAACTCCATACTGTTTTCCATAGTGGTTGTACCAATTTACATTCTCACCAATAATATAGGAGGGTTCCCTTTTCTCCTCACCCTTTCCAGTATTTGTTATTTTTTGACTTGTTAACGATGGCCATTCTGACCATTTGAGGTGTTATTTACCTTTTACATTTTGTTTTGTAATAGGCTGTGAGATTTAAAAAAGCAGGTGATAAGATAATGTACCTTTGAAATACTAGTTATATAAACTTTACAGAGATTAGTATGCTAACATTGATTTTTAATAGATACTCTGTTGAGAAACTTCACAATTTTGAGTAGAAAGAACTCTAACAGTTTTCATAATTTTGAGCTTGATTCATTGACTTCATAGTTTTCCAATGTCTCCAAATAATTCTATCAGATTAGGCTTCCAAAAGGATAGCCTTGAGTTTTTCATCCTTGGTTAAAAAACAAAACATTTCAGAGATCAGGCTGGAAAGATGGCAGATAGAAAAAAGTGAGCTCACTTCCTCCCATGAGAACACCAAAATTTCAACTAACTGCTGAATGGCCACCAAAAAAACAAAAACCAAAAAACAAACAAAAAACCACCTAGCACCTTGGAGAAAAGGGAACCCTCTTACACTATTGGGGGGAATGTAAATTGGTACAACCACTATTGAAAACAGTATGGGGACACCTCAGAAAATTAAATAGAGAACTAACATATGAGCCAACAATCCCACTCCTTGGCCTATATCAGGAGAAAAACCATAATTCAAAAAGATACCTGCACCCCAATATTCATTGCAGTATTATTCACAATATCCAAGACATGGATGCAACCTAAATGTCCCTTGACAGAGGAATGGATAAAGAAGATGTGGTACATATATACAATGTGATATTACTCAGCCATGAAAAATGACATAATGCATTTGCAGCAACATGGGTGGACTTAGAGATTGTCATACTAAGTTTGTCAGAAAGTGAAAAATAAACATAACATGATATCATTTATATGTGGAATCGAAATACAAATGAAGTTATTTTCAGAAAAGAAACAGACTCACAGTCTTTGAAAACAAACTTATGCTTACCAAAAGTGACAGGTTGGGGGTAGAGGTGGACTGGGGGTTTGAGATTGTCATATGCACACTGTAGTATATGGAATGATTGGCCAAAGTGGACCTGCTGTATAGCATATAGAATTCTACCCAGTATTCTGTGATTATACATGTGGGGAAATAATCCAAAAGAGAGTGTATGTGTGTACATGTATAATTGAATCACTTTGTTGTACAGCAGAAATTATCACAATATTGTAAATCAACAATATTTCAATAGAACTTAAAAAGAAGACTGGCACTTACCAAAAAAAAGATTGTCTTTGTCCCATCCAAAGACAAAGAAAAAAATCACAACAAGATGGTAAGATGGTCATATTCATGATATAATCAAATCCTATACCCCTGGGCAGGTGACCCACAAACAAGAATAATTAGAGAAGTTCTCCTACAGAAGTGAAAGTTCTGAACCCCACATCAGGCTCCTCAGCCTGGGAGTCTGGCATCAAGAGGAGGAGCCCCCAGAGCATTTGGCTTTGAAGGCCAATGGAGCTTGATCCCAGAAGCTCCACAGGACTGGGGGAAAACAGACTCGACTCTTAGAGGGTGCACACAGAGCCTATGTGCACTTGGTCCCAGCAAAGAAGCAGTAACTCCAAAGGAAACTGAGCTAGACCTACCTGCTGGTCTTGTAGGGTCTCCTAGGGAGTCAGGGAACAGTTGTGGCTCTCTCTTGGGACACAAAAGCTGGTAATGAACATCTCCAGTAGTACTCATCTAAAGGCTGATATCTTGCATGGGACATCAGCACAAATACCTGGCCCTGCCCAATAGCCTGTATGCTTCAACAGGACAGGAACACAGTCCCACAAATCAAAAAACAGTCCTCCTAAAGACTTTCTGATTCTGTATCCACCTCTATACATGCACTCTTGACACAGCTCTGTCTACTGGAGGGCCAAGAAACAATTCCATCCATCAATGGGCAGGCACCAGACCCTCCCACTAGAAAGCCAGCACAAGCCTTTAGACAAGCCTCCTCCACCAAGGAGCAGACACCAAAGGAAAGGAAACCAAGACCTGCAGCCTACAAAATTGAGTACCACAAACACTGGTCAGAAACTAGGCTAGAACCAGCTGGTTCCTGGCCCTTGGGTGATGAGAAGGGAGGTACTGCTGGGGCACATAGGACATGCCCCTATAGAAGGGCACTTCTCCAAGGTCAAGAAACATAACTAAGCCTATATATATATATATATATATATATATATGCATTTCACAAAGTGAAGTGAAGATAGGCAATCTTCCCAAGAAAGAGTTCTGAGTAATGACCATATGGATGAAAAGAAATTATGAAAAGAATGGAGGCACAGAATGAGAAGTACAAGAGTTTTATACAAAGAATTAGTAAAAATAAAGAACAACCAAACAAAGTGGAAAGACACAATAATTGAAATGAAAAATACACCAGAAGGAATAAATAGCAGAATAAATAAGGCAGAAAAATTGATAAGTGAAATGGAAGACAGAAATCACTGCCATGGGACAGAATAAAGAAAAATGAATGAAGAGATATGAGGACAGTTTAAGAGACCTCTGGTAGAACAGCAAACACACCAATATTCACATCATAGAGTCCCAAGAGGAGAAAAGAATGAGAAACGTCCTGAGAAGTTTCTTGAGGAAATGGCAGCTGAAAATTTTCCTAACATGGTAAAAGAAGCAGTTACCCAACTCCAGGAAATGCAGAGAGTATCATAAAGGATCAACAAAAGGAGGACCACACCAAGACACATAGTAACCAAACTGTCAAAAATTAAAGATAAGGAAAATATATTAAAAGCAACAGGGAAAAGCAAAAAATAACATACAAGGGAGCCTCTATCAGCTTATGAGCTGATTTTTCAGCAGAAAAACTGCAGGCCAGAAAGGAGTGGCACAATACATTTAAAGTGATGAAAGGGAAAAACCTACAACAAAAAACCAGCAGGGATCTCATTCAGATTCAATTGAGAAATAAAAACCAAAAACTAAAAAATTTAGCACTAGCAAACCAGCTTTACAAAAGATGCTAGAGGATCTTTTCTAGGTGGAAAATAAATTGCAACAACTAGAAACAAGAAAGTTATAAAATGATAAACTCACTGGTAAAGGCAAACGGGAAGTAAAGGTAGGAACCTTCCATACACAAGTACAATATTTAAACCAGTAATCATGAGAGAAGGAGAATAAAAATGCAGGATATTTGAAATGTATTTGATTTTTTAAAACTTTTTTTCCTTTTATTTATTTGTAATGATTTTTATTTTTTTCCATTATAGTTTGTTTACAGTATTCTGCCAATTTCTACTGCACAGCAAAATGACCCAGTCACACATACATACATACATTATTTTTCTCATATTATTCTCCATCAGGCTCCATCACAAGTGACTAGATATAGTTCCCTGTGCTATACAGCAGGATCTCATTGCTTATCCACTCCAAATGCAATTGTTTGTCTATTAACCTGAGACTCCCAGTCCATCCCACTCCCTCCCCTCCCCCTTAGCAATGAGTTTCTTTTTTGTGGAAAGTCTCATTTGTGCCATATATTAGATTTCAGATATAAGTGATATCATATGGTGTTTGTCTTTCTCTTTCTGACTTACTTCACTTAGTATGCGAGTTTCTAGTTCCATCCATGTTGCTGCAAATGGCATTATTTTGTTCTTTTTATGGCTGGGTCATATTCCATTGTGCATATGTACATCTTCTTAATCCACTCATCTGTTGATGGACATTTAGTTTGTCTCCATGTCTTGGTTATTGTGCATAGTGCTTCAATGCACATAGGGGTGTATGTATCTTTTTCAAGGAAAGTTTTGTCCAGCTATATGCCCAAGAGTGGGATTGTTGGGTCATATGGTAGTTCTATACTTAATTTTCTGAGGAAACTCCATACTACTGTTTTCCATAGTAGTTGTACAAATTTACATTCCCACCAATAATATAGGAGGGTACCATTTTCTCCACCCCTTTTCTAGCATTTGTTATTGCTAATGATGGCCATTTTGACAGGTGTGAGGTATGTACTTGAATCTAAGAGATCAACAACTAAAACAATCATGTATATTATAGACTGCTATAGCAAAACCCCATGGCCATGGCAAATGAAAAATCTTTAATAGATAAACAAACAAAAAAGTAAAAGGAATGGAAAAGACAGTCATCAAATCACAAGAGGACAAATGAGGAAAGAAGAAAAAAAGACCTACAAAAATAATTAACAAAATTACAGTAAGAACATACATATCAATAATCACCTTAAATGTAAATGGATTAAATTCTCCGACCAAAAGATATACCAGATGAATGGATACAAAAACAACACCTGTATATATACTGTCTACAAGAGATGCACTTCAGATTTAGAGACACACACAGACTGAAATTAAGGAGATGGAAAAAGTTATTCTATGCCAATGGAAATTGATAAGTGTATTGCTACTTCAGTTTCTTCTTAAACAAAATAGGCTTTAAAATAAAGTCAATTGCAACTGACAAAGTACCCTACATAATAATCAAAGGATTAATCCAAGAAGAAGATACAGCAATTGTAAATATATATGCACCCGATATAGGAGCACCTCAATATATAAGACAAATGTTAAAACACAGACAGAAAATGATAAATTCACAGTAACAATAATTGTGGGGGATTTTAAAGTCCCACTTACATCAATGGACAGGTCTTCCAGACCAAAAGTAAACAAGGAAACACAGGCCTTAAAAGACACATCAGACCAGGTAGACTTAATTTTTATATAGCATTCCATCCAAAAGCAGCAGAATACACATTCTTTTCAAGTGCACATGGAACATTCTCCAGGGTAGATGACATGTTGGGCCACAGAGCAGACCTCATTAACTTTAAGAAAATTGAAATTGTATCAAGCATCATTTCTGAAGCCAGTACTATGAGATTAGAAATAAAATACAGGAAAAAAGTAAAAAAAACACAAATGCATGGAGGCTAAACAATATGCTATTAGACAACCAATGGATCACTGCAGTAATCAAAGCAGAAGTCAAAAATACATGGAGATAAATGACAATGAAAATAGGATGATGAAAAACCTATGGGATATAGAAAAAGCAGTCTCAAGAGGGAAGTCCATAGCTATACAGGCTTACCTCAGGAAATAAGAAAAAATCTCAGGTTAACAATCTATCATTACAGTAAAGCAACTGCAGATAGGAGAATAAACAAAAACCTGAAGCTAGCAGAAGCAAAGAAACCATAAAGATCAGAGCAGAATTAAATGAAATAGAGACAAAAAAGCAAAAGATCAATGATACCTAAAGCTGGTTCTTTGAAAAGATAAAATAGATAAACTTTTAGCTAGACCCATGAATAAAAAATGGGAGAGGGCCCAAATCAATAAAATTAGAAGTGAAAAAGGAAAAGTTACAATTGACACCACAGGAATACAAAGGACCATAAGAGACTATTACAAGCTACCATATGCCAATAAAATGGACAGCCTAGAGGAAATGGGCAAGTTCTTAGAAAGTTACAATCTCCCAAGACTGAACCATGAAAACATGAAGACCAATTACCAGTACTGAAATTGAATCAGTGATTAAAGGATCCCGACAAAAGTCCAGGACAATGTGGCTTCCCAGGAGAATTCTATCAAATATTTAGAGACAAGTTAAAATATATCCTTCTGAAACTATTCCAGAAAAGTACAGAGGAAGGAACACTTCCAAACTCACCATCACCCCAGTACCCCAAACACAGATAACACCAAAATAAAATACAGGACAACATCATTGCTGAACATAGACTCCAAAATCTTGAATACTAGCCAACCAAATCCAACAATACATCAAAAGTATCATACACCATGACCAGGTGGGATTTATACCAAGGATGCAAAGATTTTTCAATATCTGCAAATCAATCAATGTGAAACACTACATTAACATATTGAGAATAAAAACTATATGATCATCCAATAGATGCAGAAAAAGCTTTTGATAAAATTCAACATTTATTTATGATAAAAACTCTCCAGAAAGTGGGCATAGAGGGAAACTACCTCAACATAATAAAAGTCACATATGACAAACCCACAGCTAACATCATGCTCAATGATGAAAAGCTGAAAGCATTTCCTCTAAGATCAGGAGCAAGACAGGGATGTCCACTCTTTTCACTTTTATTCAACATAGCCTTGGATGTCCTAGTCACAGCAATCAGAATAGAAAAAGAAATAAAAGGGATCCAAACTATAAAAGAAGTTAAAAACTGTCAGTTTGTAGATGACATGATACTATACATAGAAAATCCTAAAGATGCTACTAGAAAACTTCTAGATCTTATCAGTGAATTCAGTAAAGCTGAAGGATACAAAATTAACACAGAGAAATCTGTTGCATATTTACATCCTAACCATAAAAAGTTCAGAAAGCGAAATTAAGGAAACAATCTTGTTTACCATCCCATCAAAAATAATAAAATATTATAGGGAATAAACCTACCTAAGAGGCAAAAGACTTTTACTCTGAAAACTATAAGACACTGATGAAAGAAATCAAAGATGACACAGATAGAAATATATACCATACTCTTTGATTGGAAGAATCAATATTGTCACAATGTATATACTACCCAAGGCAATCTACAGATTCAATGCAATCCCTACCAAATTATTAATGTTGTTCTTCACATAACTAGAACAAAAAAATTTTAAATTTGTATGGATACATAAAAGACCCTGAATAGCCAAAGCAATCTTGAGAAAGAAAAACAGAGCTAGAGCAACTAGGCTCCTTGACTTCAGACTGTACTACAAAGCTACAGTCATTAAAACAGTATGGTACTAGCACAAAACCAGAAATATAGATCAATGAAACAAGATAGAAAGTCCAGAAATAACCCATATATCTATGGCCAATTAATCTACAACAAAGGATGCAGTAATATACAATGGAGAAAAAATAGTCTTTTCCATAAAAGAGAATGAAATTAGAAAATTCTTTAACACTAAACACAAAAGTAAACTCAAAATGGATTAAAGACCTAAATGTAAGATCTGATAATATAAAACTTCTAGAGTAAAACATAGGAAGAACACTCTTTGACATTAACCACAGTGTATTTTTGGATCCATCTCCTAGAGTAATGGAAATTAAAACCAAAACAAATGGGACCTAATTAAATTTAAACATTTTCATACAGCAAAGGAAACCATAAACAAAAGAGAAGCCAATCTATAGAATGGGAGAAAATATTTGCAAATCATGGGACTGACAAGTGATTAATCTCCAAAATATATAAAGAGCTCATACAGTTCAATTAAAAAAAAACCCAATCAAGAAATGGTCAGATCAGTCTGAATAGACATTTCCCTAAAGAAGGCATTCACATGGCTAATAGGGATGTGAAAAGATGTTCAACATGGCTCTCTATTGAGAAATGCAAACCAAAACTATTGAGAAATGCAAATCAAAATTATAATCAGAAATCATCTCACTCCAATCAGTACTGCCATTATCAAAATGTCTACAAATAGCAAATGCTGGAAAGGGTGTGGAGAAAAAAAATAACACTCCTACACTGTTGGTGAGAATGTAAATCGGTACAGCCACTATAGCGATTCCTTAAAAAAAATGAAAAATAGGGTTACCATATGATCCTAGAATCTCACTCCTGGGCATATATGTGGAGAAAAACAATCCAAAAAAGATTCATGTACCCCAGAGTTTATTGCAGCATTATTTGCAATAGCCAAGACATGGAAGCAACAACCTAAATGTCCATCAATGGTTAAGTATATGAGGAATATGTGGTACAGCTATACAATGGAATACCACTCATTCATAAAAATGAATGAAAACATTTACAGCAACACAGATGGACCTAGAGATCATCATAGTTTAAGTGAAAGCCAGAGAAAGACAGGTATCATATAATATCACTGTATGAGAAATCTAAAAAAAAAAGAAAGATTTTATATACAAAACCCACATAAATAGAAAACAAACTTACGGTTACCAAAAGGGGAAAGGGGGGGAAGGGATACAATAGAAATTTGGAATTAACATATACACATTATCTATTGTAAAATAGACCTACTGTACAGCACAGGGAACTGTACTCAATATTTTGTAATAACATATAAGGGAAAAGAAATCTAAAACTGAATCACTTTGCTGTATACCTGAAACTAACACAACATTGTAAATCAACTTTACTCCAATTTTAGACATTAAAAAAAACCCTAAGGATGAACAGAAAATTCTAAATAAAGTCTATACTTTGGTCTTGGTGTTTTGTAGTACCAATGACACAGGGGACTATAAAGGAGGTAATTAACACAGTAGGGGTAGCAGTCCATGGTCACAGCGTCTCAAGGTAACCCTGTCTAAACTGCTTGTGGAGATCCTAACAGGTGGCCACACATCATAATACCCTTGGGTTCCTAGCTGTAATCAGGTCGCTTATTCAAAACTCATGCAGACGACTTTCTTTAAGGATAATTGAAACATCCCCCCTTTTTAAAAAACAAAATCAAGACAACCGAAACACAAACTGCACACACAAACTCAAGCATTTAAAGAAACAAACAAACCAGTTCACAAATCAGGTAAAAATCCAACAGCTCTTTCCTCTCTCCAACAGGCTACTCCACTCAAATCCAAAACAAATCTCATTCCAGAGAAAAAGCTCCTGTTGGAAAGGAATTAACATTTCCATCTGTAAACACTGGAGAGACTTACCCTGCTATAGGGAGCCGGTTGTCTCTCAAATTGATTCCCTGCTCCAACGCCCAAGCGCTGGGGCAGCTGGTGCCACTTTGGAGAATATTGAAGGGAAGATCCTCTGGGACGAGAGGTATGGGCAGCTGCTAGGGCCTTACTCAAAAATTCCCCAACTGGGGGCTAGCCATCTCTGACAGGCATGGCTCCTGGCTGGATGTGCCTAAATGTGTTTCCAAGTCCAAGCTCATACTGCTTGTTGCACAACAAGCTGTCGGGACAAGGAAGAGTGACTTTATTTGGAAAGCCAGCAGACCAGGAGCATAACGGACCCCTACCCCAAAGAACCATATTGCCTGAGTTCGAACTCAGGCTTCTTTTATACTGACACGGGAGGGAGTAAAACCAAACACTTCCGTTTCCGGTCAGCCCCTGGAAGCAGTGTGTTAATTTATTCCTCTTGACCGTCATTCTTCACAGGTGGGCCTGGTAAGGATGTTCTCTGTGAGCTAAACAAAGCTATTTTACCTTAATGCTCATTACCTGGGAGGCAGGACCCTCACAGAGATGGACCATTATATATAATTTGGGCTTAAAGGCAACATCTCTTCAGTGATTAACTTGTAATAGAATATAAAAGTTGTCCTATTACAACTATTCCTTCACCTTGGATACCTCCAGGAGAAGGCAGGATGAGGTCAATGTGAGTATTACTAATTCCTTCTGTTCTGAGTACTCGAACAAACTCTGCTGTGTTAAGCGGTTCTTCCCACTACTATCAACAGTCCTTTAATTTAATTATCACCAGATGTAAAGAGATAAGAATAGGAAAAAAATGCATTTCAGGTCATGGAGATGAGGATCAATGTAAACTAGCAAAAAAGACAAATTTCAGTGTGGGGAAACCTAGGTTCAAATCTCAAATCTGCCGGTCACTGCAGAACATTAAGTAACATATAACATTGCCTGAGATCCAATTTTCTAATGGGGATAATAATAGTTACCTGATGTGGTAGGTGTTAATGTGAAAAACCTGGTATAAGTGTTTTCACAAAAATTTGTTAAATAGTGCTTTGGAGAAACTGGACAAAAGTAAGGACATTTTTAAAGGGGCCATCTTGATTACGAATGCACTAATGAAAGGTACATCATCTATAATTAAACAAATTACTTTCTTTTAAATCTTATTAAATAAAAAATTAGTATTAAAAATCCGTTAAAATGGGAATTAGAAAGTATGAGATCCAGAGCACTGGTAAAGCAATACTCAGAGAAAGATAACTTCTGCATTGGAGAGGCAGTGAGGTAACAAGAATGAGTATTAACTGATACAGGTAAGACTGTAGCTGGGATGGCAAAATGTCAAGGGCTTTTCCAATCATAGCTTTTATATTCTCCATTATGTAAAAGCAAAGTCATCTATCAATAATGAGGAGGGATATGGTTGAGGAGGAAGACCTGATATAAGCTATGGAAAGCTAAATAAAAATTGATGTGGGATCCTTCAATATTAGGCTATTACCGTATGAGAAAATTGAAAAGATAGTGAATCAGTGTAGCAAAAGTTCTGGCAAGACAGTGATTCAACTATTGGGATGTGGAGTCTAGAATGAATAAGGAACGACGTGAAGATTGGAGTAGTCTTTGAAAAGAAGAGGATTAGAGGGCTTCTGAGGAATAAGAGCAGGCAAAGTGGGAGTAACAGAATGAGAGAACCAGAAAGAAAGGAGACTGTGTTTGGACAGTAGTGTGTCTGAACTGAATTCAGGAATGGAGTGACAAGTGACTAGAAGCCCGGGGTATGGCTGTGGGAGGGGGTAGCTGGAGTGGGGTGGAGGAGAAGACCATGGAGATGGTGAGACAAAGAAACTTATTTGGAAGGCTTGACCATGTGGCACAAAAGTCATCTTGAACAACGGAAGTACTTTAGCATGATTTAAAAAAAGAGTAAACTAAGCACCAATTTTTAAAGGAATAATGAATATTGTGACCACAGGAGATAGTAGCAGATGAAATAAGAGGCCTACTTACATAGGTCAAGAATCAACTGGATTTTTAGAGAACATAACCTAGGTGTTTTCAATGACATTCTTCCCAACCCCACCACCCTGCAAGCAATGTATTTGCATTGACTGATTGGTTTTATAACCTTGGTTAGAGCCAGTCATCACAATACTCCATAAATGGCCTATGTTATGAGAATAGATTCTTTTCCTTCACCCCAGATTCTAGTTGGTAAATTGTTAAATTTTCCTTCCAGGATCTTGTGCTGGAAGCAATGGCTGATTGGTTTCTGATTTCTTCCTACCTCTTGTATCCAATACTGTATTTAATTCTATTGTCCACTTGCAGCTCAGGCTTGATTAGAAATCCCAGTGACTTGTATCTGTTTGATTCTAGTGAACAACAACAACAACAAAAAGCCCCAGATCAAGAATAAAACTATGGTAGAACCCAGACTCCAATAAATCTTCCTCTCACAATGGAGAGGTTGAGTATGTAAATACTTACTGGAGGCAGAAAAACGTGCCCCTGCAGGTGGGCAATTACTTTATGAATGATGCCTGTGACTCACTCGTTTCTGCCCAGACTACTCGGGATTTCCTTTCCTCATTAACTTGCAATATTATATATCTTTGCATGAAGGTCATTTTGAAAATGGCCAGAAAAAAAATCAAATGGAAAAATTACTGAAAAAGCCCACACTTGTGTAGTTGTTAACATAATAAAGTTTCAAATTATATATCAAATAGTTCTTCAGTATTTTGTCTCAAAAATGATATTAATTTGTCTTGTGGGAATGTATGTGTGTATTTTCTTAAGGTGACTCTGTTCCATCTTGAGTATCTTTTCTCATGAGTGACTATCTTTAAAGGTAGAAATAAATTTCACAGTATATGGTAATAGTTTTGAGACCACTCAGGGGACTCATGCCCATTGAGCAGTATACACTGGACTAACTGATTTAACTGTTGTCTGTTCACTAAGTGCTCTACTTATCACGGTCCACAGAGAACTAGTTTTACCTACGCTATAGATTCCCATGCATTGATCTAAAGAACTAATTCTCAAACTCTCTATTGCCAGGAGGCACAAAGGTGTCTTTGGGGCAGTGCATTTAGTTTGAAAAAGTATACTTGTTATAGAATGTAAATTTTAATTGATTAACGGCACAAATGACCCTTTTCACAGAAAAGAAAATCATGGTCTTGGAGAGTGGACTTGTGGTTGCCAAAGGGGAGGGGGAGGAAGTGGGATGGATTGGGAACTTGGGGTTAATAGATGAAGATTATTGCCTTTGGAATGGATAAGCAATGAAGTCCTGCTGTGTAGCACTGGGAACTACATCTAGTCACTTATGATGGAGCATGATAATGTGAGGAAAAAGAATGTATACATGTATGTGTAACTGGATCACCATGCTGTACAGTAGAAAACTGACAGAACACTGTAAACCAGCTATAATGAAAAAAAATAAAAATCATTATATAAAAAACTATTATTCTATTATTTTTATAATAAAAACTTCTGAGAGAAAAAGTTCAATAGGATAATTTTGGCTGCAAAGCTATATCAACACAGGACTACTTTGAGTGTTAGCGATTTTCGTTAAGTGGTGTAATGTATATTTTATTACAATTTTGGACAGATACATAGGAAAATATTCACTAAAATAGTCACATATGGATACCAAAACCACTAATTCAATCTACCTGGCTGATGAATGACTCCAACCTAATGAAGTAAATTATACTAATAGAGAATTCCTTCATTCTTGCAAACTGCAGGTCCAAGAACTACATGTTTATGGCATCTGCCCACCTACGTGAGCTCTGGGGCATGTCTTATTTCTCTTCTGCCTTTTCTGAATTGAATATGTTCAGACAACTTTCTATGTCCTAATCCTGACCTATCACGTGCAAATTTCAGCTATATTCCTTCAACAAAGAATGGAAGAGGAGGAAGAATACAAATTTAGTTCAACAAAAATTTAGGTAATTTTCTCTTTTTTTTCCTTTTTTTGGCCATATTTGCAGCATGTGGATGTTTCCAGGTCAGGAATCAAACCTGCACCAACAGTAGCAACCCAGGCTGCATCAGTGACAACACTGGGTCTTTAGCCTGTTGAGCCACAGAACTCCAAAATTTAGGTAAATGTCTCTAAGGTCATTTGGGACCCCTGAAGTAAGCAAACATTGCATTAGAATGTTTTCTTGATAAGTATGGCAAATATATCCTTTGTGTACCAGCATTCTGTGGTTATTAAATACCTGGTTGGTAATAGCCAATTGGACTAAGCAAAAATTTGAAATTTTAATACATTTTAAATGAAAATTTTTGTTATCTTTAGAGATTATAAACTCAGATGACAAGGAGGGCCATGTGGTAACATAAGCTAATGAAGAAAATTGGGTAAGGATTGTGGTGAACTGGAGAACTTGCACTCTATAGAAGGAAGCTGCTCCTCACCTACAGACTCTTGTTAGGAGAGAAAATGTGGATCTAATGCTTAAATTTCTACTATTTTTCTCTCAAGAAAATGTGGACAAAAATTGGATATCAGGATTTTTAATATGAGGAAATAAATTTAGTTCTTTGCAGACTATATAGGTGGATGTTGAAAGAGGAGATATTCTTTTTAATAAATTATTTCATAACTAATGAAGAACTATATTAGTAATTGTGGCTGAATAATCCAAAGACCAAAAGTATGATGAATTGTCAATCTATTTAGACTTATACATCATTGCCCTTCCAGCCCTCTTCCCAAGAAAGGGAAATTTTTGCTAAAGGAGTTTATATATTTCTCAAAGTCCATTTTCACAAATAACTTAAATATTTCTATATGATACTACATTACATTTGCTTTTTATACTTTGAAGTTAGGCAATTTATTTGATAGAACATTATAATTTTCATAAATATACCACCATGAGCCTTGAAAATATTCTATTTCCTTTTGTCCTTTAAAACTACTAAAATGTACTTGGATATCAACTTATTCAATCCTATTATTTTTTTCAGACTTCCTTTATTCTATGCAGCTTTTATGCTAGGCAAAAGACCAGGTGCTAAGCATGGTCTCTGTTTTTCAGATGCTTATGATCTAAAGAGAATGTTAAACTTAATAAAGTCTGAGTTTTAGATGAAAAATAAGATTTTTTAAGATGAAAAAGTATAGACAATAATGACATATTTTCCCTCAGTGATGCACATCCATGATTCTTTACCAGGTAAGTATGTACTCCAAAGATCACACTAAAAAAAAGTTATTCTTTCATCTTTGCCCCAGAACAAAGTTCCATTGAAATAATATGTACAGATATGGTTAATAAACTTATTAAGATATACAATTAGATATGTTACTTTGAAGATAAGGGTTCTCCTTATTTTCCCAGCCTTAGTCTTTAGAACTTTCTCTTTGTTCCCCTCATTGCCTTGGGCATTCATCTAACTCATTGCTTTATATGCCCTACATTTGTCTACATTTATGATACCATTGAATTGATCCCATCTAAGACAATTACATACAACAGCTTAACATGTAAATGTTGATCAGTTTGTTTTCTTTTTCAAAGCCTGAGACTGAAAGTGATAAGTGCAAATTTCCCAAGAGATATTTTTGTTGCCCCTCTAATCACACCACATAGATAGAAGTTCCCTGATCACATCTAGGTTAGCATTGTGGCAGCCACCTCATTCAATACCCCGGGAATTAAGTACAGAGCTTCCAAGAGCAATGTTGGGGGATTACTTAGTGGCTAAAAGTCATTGTCCTGTGAATGAATGAGTTTCAACAAAGACTCAGTTGGTCACTTCCTTGATAAAACCATAAAATTGTCTTCCACAAAATCGTCTTCCAGATAATTTCAGAAGAATTCTGAAATCCTGAGTTACCAGCAGCTAATCAGATCTTACATGGTTCTTAGCTGATATTGGCACACATGTCACATTTTATTTATAAGGCAAAATTTTATTTTTGTCGTAAAGCCCATGACAAGAGTGATCCTTGTAGGGTTTTTGTTGTTGTTGTTGTTGTTTGTTTGTTTTTTGTGATTCACCTTTCCACATTATCACCATTTGGGTAGCCTTTATCATTAAAAGACAACTTGGAGAAGAAATACTCCTAACTCGTTACCAATAAATATTTGCCAAAGATTTAAATGAGATTTGGTTCTGGTATTAACATCAAACATGAAAGCTCACCACGCCTTTATTTACATTTGTTTTGAAAGTATATTAAGAATTCAGATCAGTGGTTTATTCATTCACTTTGGAAAACAAAGACAACAGGATGAATTTCTATTTCATTTATTTGGGGAAATGAGGTCTATTGTAACTGGTACTATTATATAATTGTACTGTTCAACAGTCAAAATAGTTTGCCATTCTTTTGAGGAAAGTCTATATTTAAGTGAAATAGAGTAAAAAATAAGTAATTTTTAGTATGATGAGTGGATACCAAGCACCTGTAAACTACTTGGCACTGTAGATGGATAAGCTCTATGTCTAATAATACTCAGGTCCAGACATGGGTTTTTGGAGCCTGATGTAGAATTTAAGAAAGTGACACAAAAATATATGACTTTTTAAATTGTTACACGTGAATATATTGCAAAGGCCTTTCTCAAGGGTTTGGAAGGTTTCTGTGCAAATGTGGGCCCTGACACCTGAGTTTCCTATGGTTACCAGTCACACTTTAAGAAAAGCAGTAACATTAATTACACCTTCCCAAGAGAAAGAGGATGCTGAACTCAGAAGGTCTCCAGCAGGAACCTATAGTTTTCATATGTTCACATGTGTGGTGTACAGGGAGTCAATCATGAAAAATTACAAAAATATGACTCAATCTAGAGGGACAGGTTAGAATCCTTATATCCTTCTCTGATAGGATATATTAAAGGTTGGGTAGCCTCACTCATCTTCTTTTCCTGGACCCAATTCCTAATCTTGACCCTAGATATCTCACCACTTTGTTGGGGAGAAGTAAGACAGAGAGAAAAATGCAGAAGAGAATTTCTTCCTAAAATCAGGAGGGTGAATGCCTTAACACCTTCCCCTAGATCTTTCCAGGGAAAAGGATTCTCTTTTGAAATGGAGATAATACCAGATCCATCTTTCACTAAGTGCAAAAAGAGAAAGACAATTCCAAGAAAAATGTTACCCTACGAGTAAGAGCACAGAGAACAGGTCCTAAGGTCTCTATTATCCTACCTGTCTATTCCACTATCTAGTTTAATTTTCTTCATAGCTCATATCACTCTTCAAAATTCTGTTTGTTTAGTTCATATTTTTCCGTCTGCCTCACTAGAATGTCATTTCCATGAGAGTATGAACCTTGTTTGTCTTGTCTTCCACTGTAGTCCATGAGCATAAAATAGACATAATAGACTTCCAACGCATAATAGACTTTCCTAAGTATTTTTCAATACTTTGATAGTGATAAGTATTCTAGTGCTTTTCTGGGCTTAGACTGATAAGGCTTGAAAGGGAGAAACTGCATGTAACAACAAGAGAGAAATTGCTTTATATTTTGTCTTGCTGTACCTATTCCAGTTGACTTCAGACTTTCTGGCAGGATAACAGAAAACAAAAAACAAACAAACAAAAAAAAACCTCTCTGGATCAGAGAATAGGAAGACATTTTATCAACCTCATGTTTATTGCTTTCTTTATATTTAGCCTGATCCAAAATAAATATCTCAGAAGTTTATATATTCCATGTGTTTTACCACTTAATATCTTTCCCTCAGTTCTGTTCTTTCCATGACTATAAAGTTTTTCATCTGATAATAAGCAATGGTTTTCTCTTTGTGTTTCCTGGAGCCCCAGGATTGCTTTGCAGGTGCCACCAGGCTATTAGGAAGGATGAGGGTAGAAGTACCTGGAGCCCCAAGCCATCTATCCTGTCTTTTGATCATAACAGCTCTGCTTTGAGTTGTTTTATGTTTTGTCCTTCTCTGTATGATATGACTTGATGCCACATGATTCCAAGGTTTAAACAAAATATTTGGACACCATTCATATTTGACATCATCTTTTGGCTATGAAAAATCCCAGATGCTTCTACGTAATTCTAAACATCTGAGTCCCTTGAAAGATACTTCTAATCTGAAGGTTTCCTCCCACAATGTTTGGCTTTTTTGCATTATAATCCAAATGATTATGTACTTTTATTTCAACAATAAAGAAAAGACGGCATACTTTTGCTTATTTGTGCCATAATCACAAAGGGGATAGGACTAATACCAAGAAAAAAATAAGAATTTCTCTATACTCTTTCCTAGAAAATAAAAAAAAATAAGTACAAAATATGTATTGAAAGTTTTAAAGAAGAACAATGATAGGCTAGTTAAAGACTAACTGATTTTATTTTTATTCATCATGGTGGCTTTTTGTTAGGATACGAAAAGAGAATTCCTGAGCCAGTTCAAGCTGGGAGCCTGTTTGAGGTCATTGTATTTCTAGTTAAGCTCACCCCTTTGAAACTCTCCTCAGAGTTCCCACTGTGACGCAAGGGGATCCATGGCCTTGTGGGAAAACTGGGATGCAGGTTCAACCCCTGGCCCTAAACAGTGGGTTAGGGATTTACCCATTCCTCAACAGAGTCAGGTACTCTATGAATAATACTTTCCTAGAGCTACCTGATATGCAAGTTTGATGTGCTTTCTTAATTTACCAGTTCAATTATTTGAATGACTTTCTTTTGTTCATCAATAGACCTTGTTTTACATCATAAAAAATGCCATATTCAAAATCTTAACAACTTAATTTGTTTCAGTGCTTTAGAAAGTTGCTATTCTTGAAATATACAAACAATAAAGTACTGTCAACTTATTGATTGCCAATGAGATTTTTATGACATCCTTGCAATTATACCTAAAATTCTGCATCATTCAGTCTGTATCAGGCAGGTCTGTCTATATGGAATCACTGATTGGTCATTCTTAGCTGAGCAGATTCTATTTTCCCTATACACTGTACTTTAGTAAATCATACTTTATTCATTATATTGACATAACTTTGAAAGTGGGTGATCACAAAAATGGTCCATTTGACCATCATTTGTTTGCTGACTACTGGTGTTTTCGTTCACAGATAAACACTATTCTATAATATTACTATGTTCACTATGGAATTTTTTTATAGCCAGTTTTCTTTATTCACAATATGTCTATGTTCTCTGCCAATTATATGGTAAGCCCCTTGATGGCCAGAGCCCAGGTCTTAATATCTAGATAGCTCACATAGTGTCTAGTTCAAGTTTCACATTTGGCCAGGCTTGTGGTGGGGGTAGATTTAGCCTTGTGGTCTGAAAACATCACTAACAAGAGATTTTCCTGACCTTTCTAGTTCAAGGAGATGGAGAGGAAATGAACTAGTCAGGGGACAGAACTAGAGCCAGGAAGTATAGAGGCCAAGGACTACATGGGGTAGTCTTAGATTTAGGAACCCTTGAGAGGAAGGGTGGAAAGGGAAGATTTTGAAAACCAAAATGAGCCCAATTGAGAGGAAACTGTAAAGGAAACCCTGGGGTCAAATGGAGCCAGAGAACACAGGAGAATCACTCTATCCTGGACTGGGGCTTAACAAAAGCACAGAAGCCAGGGACCAAAGTTCATCAAGCTGATTGTGGAAGAAGGAAGGGTTAGGACAGACTGAAAGGCTGGGATCTTAAATGAAGAGGTTCGAATCTGGAGCTTGAGTGGGGAGTGAAAAAAAAAGAATCAGCATAATTGAGAGAGCCAGAAGAAAGCAGATATCTGAGTGCCATTCCAGCTGTATTTATTCCTGATCATCGCATATATTCATGATCAGCACATGTCCCTGAGCCTTGAGGCATAGGCAGAGCTTCTGACAAATGCACATAATCAAATATAGTTTCTGTTTCTGTATCTGAATTTTGCTTGCTCTCTTTTGCTCTCCCACTCTCTTCTCCTCTAGCTCCTTCACTTTTTCTTGCTCACTCGTTCTATGGACTATAAAAAAAATATGGCTAATATGCAATTCAAGTCACTACTGTCATAGATAGTTGAAGTTACAAAAATAACACCACTAGGCTCAGCAGCATGAATATAGGGTACATGGCGTCGTCTGGGATAGTAACAGAGACAAGGAGAAGTAGAAAATTGAGGAGAGCAATTTAGAAAGCTTTCAATGATTGAACTTCCTATGGTCCAGACATCAGTCTAGCATCTCTCTGCATATTAATTCTAACCTCAAAATGGTGTTGGAAGGCAGATATTTTTATCTCCATTTCTAGAATAAGGAAACTGAGACTCCAAAAGAACTAACTTGCCCAAAGTTGCATAGTTCAGTGGCTCAACCAGTATTCAAGTCTGGGTTCCTCTGTTTCATAACTTTCCTTCTACTTCTTCTAATGAAATTCTCTACTTTGGAAATTTTCAATAACTTCTAAATCCATCAGAGCAATCCTTTTTTTAAATTCCCCTTTACCTCATATCGGTGAAGACACAGTTACTAGTACAGTCTTACAAATTTGCTCTTGAGTGCTCTGTGGTATCCTCTGGAGCCTTTCTTTCTTGACAATTTCTTCCCTTACTTTACTATTACAAATGGAACAGCATAAATGAATAAAACAGTTTTTTATTAAATATAATATGGCTTACAATGGGGACCTACTGTAAAGCACAGGAAACTCTATCCAATAACCTATATGGGAAAATAATTTGAAAAAGAATGGATATGTGTATGTGTATAACAGAATCACTTTGTTGTATGGCAGAAATTATAACATTGTAAATCAGCTATCCCTAAACATAATTTTAAAAAATTACTTGTGTAATGGGTCTTGAATGCATGGTCTGCTGCTTCTGCACTGAACCTGGATATAATTCTCAAATTCTCCTGCAGTTGGAGAAGAAGAACTTGTGTCGTCACTGTTCTCTGCCTCTGGCTACTTGTTTTCAACAGGAACAGCATTTATAGAATCGTCACAAAGATAGGAAACTACATCCTATCTTCCCAAGTTGGCAGGGACAGCAAGTGTAAGCTGCTAGGAAATTGCAAAGTACTTTTGAGATGATTTATGTGTGTGATCCAAGAGGTTGTTTACTCATGGGGCCCAAATCTTTCCGGTCCCAGGAAACACAAGTGATCCTTGACTAAAGTCAGTACGCCAAAAGACACTAAAAGGTTATTCAGAATCTCCTTTTGAAAGCCTCTCGTGGTCATACAGGAAAAGCCAAGCCCTGAAATTGTATGTAGAAGACAAGGCTGTGACAAAAACTCATCATGGATCCAGATTTTGTCTGGTCCACTTCTGAGCTGTGCTTCCTGGGATATATATTTCCTCAGGAAGGAAGTTTAGCCAGAAGTTGACTTGTGATTCTGTGGGTTCCTGCTGGGCTGGTAGGCTTGCTGTCCTTATTGTCCCATGATATTGATTTACTTTCTGATCATATCTGTTAAGGATGCATTCGTTCATTCATTGAACAATATAAGGTGAACACTTACTATGAGCTGGGCTCTATTTAGGAACTGGGAATACCATGCTAAGCACACACAAACATGTTTCTTACCCTCAAGGAGCTTATGGTTTAGTAAAGGAAAAAAAGAATCATAGAGCTATGCAATTTCTAATTGTGATTTGGAGAAAATAACAGGCAGGTTTGAGAGTATATTAACATGGATTGTATCTAGTCTGTAGAGATGGGGCAGATGACCCTGGGAAAGGATGTTTGATCAGAGACTGGTGAAACAAGTATGACTTTGCAGACACTTGGGATTGATAATTAATCAAGACTAAGACTAGACAAGCCACTGGAATTGTGCACATGTACAAGCAATCAGCAGAGAGATTGCTTGTTTTTTTTCCTTTTAAGATGGCACTATTTTGGCAAAGGGAGGAGGAACTCATACTTGTACAGACCCAGCCTCACCCAAATGACATTTATATCCCTTCTCCACATCAACTCTTGACGCCTGGTTTGGTTTGTCTCAGCCAGCAACCTATTTTCCCCCTTTGCTTTGCAATGGTAATCAACTGGTCAACTCCCCCCAAAAGTCTGGGGCTTCATCCCTAACTACCAACTGGTTCCACAATTTGCTTTCTTACTCTCCACTTTTCCAACTCTCCATCTCACTGTTCAGACCTCCTCCTTTACCACACTGGTTCCAGTCTTCTCTCTCTTTCTTCGGTTGTTGGCTTATATACATCCTCTGAGACTCCTACGTCACAACTGTGACCATAGGCATAGAGTCAAGAGCAAATTCTGGGTCATGTGTTCCTTTGGTTCCAGAGAGAAACATGGACAGTGCATCACCCCGTGTGGCTTTTCCCACCATATACTAAAATCTGGGTGTAGCGGAATCACTTTTATTATGAGATATGTCTAAATCTATTCTCCTTGGATTATCTTTACCTGGGAAATACATGACCTGAGCATTTTAATAAAAGACCTGGTTTTCTTTTTTTCTTGTGTTTCACTCAGGCTTGGAGAGGTGTGACGTATAAGCTGAAAGTAAATTTAATAGGAAACTTAGGTTTTGTTTCCCTAGCAACACTAATTCAGTCTTCTTACAAATGGAAACGACACTGGAGGCCTTTGTTTCTGCATTCCCAGCTCTACAGGGCAATGTGACATGCTGAGCACTCTGGAAACAGTGCTGTATCTTAGAACTCTGTGACATTCACTTTAGAACTTTCCCTCACTAAATTTCATGCAGTCTCATGGGCATTAAGTTGCAGTTGATATCATCCTGTTTGCTGAAAAAATGGGGACAGAAGAATATTTAGCATTGTGACAGTACGTGAGCACATGCTTGTCAGCAGGGCAGGGCGCATTACGTAAGGCCAGAATGAGGAGTTTCGTGGGTCTGGAACAAGAGTGGCTGGAAGGTCAAGATCAAAGTGAACAATAGTCCAGCAGTTCAGATATTCAGGGCTAGAGCACTGGTGTAAAGGAATAGTAACCACATCACATACATGGGCACTCGTTCTTACCTCTCCCCTCTATTCTGAACATTTTATAAACACCAGGGTGAGTTTCAATGAGAATCTTGGAAAATATAGTACATCACTTTTATCCATTTGAATAGTTTGCCTCCAAGAGGCTTTGGTAAAATTTGACCTATTTTCTACATTTAGGAGACTTCATGGATGTCATTCTTGTGGGAGGTTTTATGATATAGCAGTGAGACTTTGTGTTCTAGTGACAGACTGCCAAGATTTAAATCTTGGGTCTACCAATTACTAGCTCTGATACCTGGGAAAGCCTTTTACTTTTTGTGCCTTAGTTTTCTCATCAAAAAAATGGTCATGAAAGTAGTTTAGGGTTGTAGAGATGGTTAAATGGAGACATCTTTATAAAACACAAAGAACTGCATTTAGTCTTATAGCAGGTGCTTACTCTGTGTTAGACGGATCTGCCACATCCTCCCACCTACTTGCCATGGGAAGAGAAAGCATTTGTCAGATCTTTCTGAGTCCTTGAGAAAAGTTCATAAGAACTGACACTATGTACATTTTTTCCCCAAACTAATTCCGTGAGGATTTGACTATTCCTGTTTTGTAGCTTCTTTAATTTCGTAACGGAACAGAGATTTGAGATTGTGGAGGACAAGTAGGGGCAGGAGATGAAGGGGGAAGAGGAAAAGAGGTGATGAGAAATCCCAAGACCTTGGAGCTGCTTACAAACTGGCACCCACACACCTCCTTCCTCTCCCCCAACCACCCCCAATGAGGTTTGCTCATTCCCAGTAACTGGAGATCCTGCTTGCAAGAGTGAGGTGCTTTTATCATGGATCTGCAAGAGCCAAGCCTGAAACACAACTCCTAAGGGTGAAGTTACTCACAGGCAATTATGTAGCAATGCAACCTGCAATGAGAATACAGATTAGCACAGCCCTGGTAAAAACAGGGACCCAGGGTTCTATGTGGGTGTGGAGATTTTAAAGATTTATTTTTCACCCTTCAGGTTAAGATATGAAGAAACCAAAAGCACCAAACCTTTGTTTTTATCTGTCTTTCTTAAACACTTACCTTGCAATTTTAGAAAATTAAAGGGTACAGTATGCATTTAAGGTAGTGTTAAGACCCAAATCAACTAATATCAGGCAGAAAAGAACAAACCCCACACATTTTCTTTTGTTTGTAAAGGAGGATAAATGTTACCTGATTGAAATCATAATTGTTGGGCGTGCCTCCCTCTCTTGCCTATTTCCATGCTCATATTCTTGAGAGCACACGGGACATTCTGGCCGAACACAGGGTGCCCATTCCTGGAGAGAAATTCTATCCCAAATACAGACACTTAAAAAGGCAAACTTGGCTCTGGAGACTTAAGCCCTGCCCTCTGAAGACCTCTCCTAGCATTTCTCTTCCTTATATATTTCCCACTTTATTCTCCAGCAATGCTAATCAAGTCAGGCCTCTCTCATGGCTCAGGCACCTAGCTTCTGCAGATACTTCCACTGTGAGTGTGTACCTCTTCTCACACTCTCACCTTCAACTTATCTTTTTGCTTTTTGTCAAGAGCAAAATACTAGGGTTATTATGTATTAGGCTTTAAAGTAAGCTTCTCCCTCTTGGTCTCTGTGTTGGCCAGGAAGAGGAAGATGACAGTAGTCAACATTTCTTGCTGTTCATTATTCTCATTCCTTTTTTCCCTTTCTTTCTTTTTATGGTCACACCTGTAGCATATGGAAGTTTCCAGGCTAGGGGTCGAATCAGAGCTGCAACTGCTGGCCTACACCACAGTCACAGCAACGCCAGATCCAAGCCACAACTGTGACCTACACCACAGCTCAAGGCATTGCTGGATCCTTAACCCACTGAGTGAGGCCAGGAATGGAAGCCAAATCCTCGCAGAAACAAGGTAGAGTACCTAACCCACTGAGTCCCAACAAGAACTCCTGTTCTCAGTGCTTTATGGGCATTCTCTCATCTAAGTTATGAACTATTAGGTCTGAGATATTATCCCCATTTTATGAAGGAAGAGGCTGAGACTAACATTGGTTAAGTAACCTATCCAAGCTTATATAGCTTGTACAGGTCAAGCATGTCAAGAGTCAGAACTCAAACATAGGTCTGCTGGAATCTGATAGTCCAGCACTTCATAAGGCTTCTATCCAGGACCCTGGCTTGTGTTCATGTCCTTTTCCACTCTAGGGATTCCTGAGTAACTTGGGGTGGCATGAGTAGTCAGAAACAGATGAGATACTTGAAGACCTATATTTGTACAAAATAAAAAACAGATGTTCATTTGCAGGAAAAGATTTAACATAGTGTTGCTTTAGAGAGAAAGCTCCCAGTAAAATACCAAATATCAACTGCTGTTCAGAGATTCATATCACACATTTTTTTTCAATCCCATACACCAAAGCATGACTGGGTTTCAGTATCAACCTAAGACATATTATTTGTATCCTGAAGCCATCTTGAAATATTTGCTACATATATATGAGATTTTTTGGTTTTCTGCAATGATTCAGTAAAATCATTTTCACATTCTTATAGATTTTCATTGTATATTCTACAATTTGGGTTTGCTAAAACATTTATCTATCTTACAAAACAAATATCTTTTTATTTATTTTCTTCTTTAAACAAATAAATGTCTTGTGATGCTTATAATAGTAGTACATTAAGTTTTACCTAAATAAGGAGTTGCTATTTTTTTGCATGTGACATTATAACTCAGTGCCTCAGTTGCCTGCATTTTCACCTCTGTTTTCAGCATTTATCTCCAATATGACATTGGACCTGTTGTGCTCTTTATGTGAGTTTGGTGATTATAGGCAGAAGGCTTAGGTTCTAGCAGAGAGTGATTTTGGAGGTGGAAGGCTTCATGATGGCTCAGGTCCCCAGTCCATCCAATCCCCGTAATTATTCTTTTGAGTAATGGCTTTGTGTCTTTTGGTGGAGGCAAACAATAGCCAAATTGCAATAAACTATTTGTGTAAATGACGGTAGGATTTTTTTTGAAGTGGTTATTTTTAACTTTTAGTTTTTGAAAAGAGCACATTAAGAAGATTGTCTAAAATGGGGACCTTGTGCTCAACTAAACTGAAAATCTATCCAACTGGATAATGGTTTCTTTAAAATCATGTCAAAACTCTTGCCCTTTCTCTCTCCTTTTCAGAGTGCCCAGGATCCAAAGTGCTTTTGGCAAGGGCCCCAGAAGTGGATGCTGAAGGAGGGGCCAAGGTCAAGTGTGTCAAAGCATGTCCTTTCTAGGCTACCTCCTGGGCTGCCAGCATTCAGTGGGGACCTTCTTTGAATACGGGAGCAATTTGATATATTATTCAGCAAACAATATAATAGAATATACAAATGAGCAGTACTTTCCTCTCCATTATAAGAGTTGCTGGGTAACTGTTTTCTCTTTTGCACATAAACATAGTGTCAACACAGTTTGGGTGAATTTACTTAAGTAATTAATGGTGCATCTTAACAAAGCCATACTTCTGCATATAATCCCCATATAGACCACTTAGCTTTCTTTTTTCTGTACTGACTGCTTGCTCCTTGATCACCAGGCTGCCGTTGAGAGGCTCTTGGTGGGTAAGTTTATCTGTCTACCCAATGGTGAGTCTTTCTTTGAATAGGAATAGTGCATTTCTTCGGAAATAATTTCAGTGTTCCTCTAAACCTCTGCCAAGTGTACTGAAATTGTCGCCCTGACTGAAATGCAAAATGCACAATATTCTATGCCTACAACCCCGAGTCAGTAATTGCACACATAACCTTGAAAGTGCATTGATTGCAAAGGCCTTTATTTTTCGTGGAACCCTGCCACCTGGGGAGGGGACTTTGAACTTTAAGAGCACAGGAACTGTTTGGTCCCTGGAGTACCTTGTTTCGAAATCTGGCTGAACCTCTTTGTTAGCTATGAAAACTTGGGCAAGTCTTCACTTTTTTAATGCTTCATATTCATCATCTAGAATATGAGATAAGCAGTCAGTAAGTGTTAAGTACAAAACAAGAAAATCCGTGTAAAAGCCCTCAGCAGTATCTTGTAAATAACAAATACTCAAATAAGTGTTAATGCTTATAAACACATTAACTTCCATCTTAGGGAAGGGAAAATGAGGATGTGGTAGGTGAAACAATTTATCAAATGATTTGCCAGGTCTGGGTTCATGAAATATTGAAATAGATTCTGCACAAAAGTTAACTTTCTGCTTATTGAGAGGTAGTTGAGATCATTGGTTAAACAACACATTTAATGTATGAGGAAGAAATGGAAAAGAAGAGCCAGGATGATTACATTTTCATTTTTATTTTAAAATTTTTGGCAAGAATCACCTCACCAACCAGTCTGCATGGTTTTCTTTGGCAGCAGAACCCAGTTAAAGGTTCCTTGGTTCACAACAGATCATTGACCAATTAGATGATCATGGTGAGTAACCTACTGGCTCTGAACCAGTTTTTCCATTGCAAAAAAGGGATAAGAGATCTTAGTTCATTGGATTCTCACGAGGAATGTGTAAGATAATGCATGTGAAGGTACTTCCTAATCCATAAAATACTTGAAAAATTATTACTATTTGTGGCCAAAGGGTTTAATAATAAAATTACATAATTCCTTGAAAACCATTTAAGGAGTGAATGCTGACAGAAAGAGTAGGCCCAGCTCTTCTTTCTCTGGATCTATGTTATTGATACCCTGCTGGACACCAGATGAAGTAAGCCTGTTCTAAAGTCTCCCTCATGGCATGTCCACAATTCTGCTCCCTGCCCTCACTGACCACATATGACAGAAGTACTAATAGGCTGAGGAAGGACGAAATCCTCCCTTTGAGTAACTTGTTTCTTTTTCGGGGAAAGAGTCCCTCTCCTCAAAGAACTGAATTCCATTTCTTGATATGGAAGTTATTGGAAAAAATTATTTGCAAAGAAAATCTTACTAAAAAACAAAAACAAACAACTCCCCAAAACCCACAAACAAAAAAATCCCACTGAATCAGATGGCGTTATTTCTTCAGATTCATTAGTTGAAAAAGAGCTGCCTCTCTTTGGGCACTGTGGGTGAGGGTCCTCCAAGCATTTATTTGTGATAATGGGTGAAGCTGGGTCACTCGACTTTAGCTGGAAAGGATCCTCCATCTACAGTTGGAATGTTCCTCTTTTGAAAATGAGAAAACTGAAGCCTGGATTATGTTAAAACTCCCATTTTCATATCCAGTTTTATGTCTTGCCATATCCAAGTTTTTATTTTATATTTTAGCCATGCAACATTTATTATTTTAGTCTCTGCAATGCTCTGTGTATGTATGCTTCTACCTCGGGGTGTTTGCACATGTTATTTTTATGTCTTGAACAAATCTCTCTCTCTCTTTCTCTACCCCTCCCTCTTTATACTATTTTGTGTGTCTATAGCCTACCCCACAGTGATTGATATTATAGCACTTGTAATTTATCCATCTGTCTGTCTCCTTCACCAGACTGCATCTAAAGAGAAGGACCATTTCACCACTTAATAATCCCCAATGTATTCCTTTTGCTCTGCCAAGTTCTTGGTTTATTTTAAATGTTCAACAAGTACTTGTGGAATGAAAACATAAATGAAGATGTGCTAATACTTTTATTTTTAACGTTTTAATCTCCTTTGGATATTTTTGTAACCTTCAAGGGTGTAAAATCCTTATATGGTATGTAAGGGCCTAGGGTTTTTAAGCTCTCAGTCAATGATAAAATGAAACAACTAGGGCTTCTTATTAAATCTGAGCAAAGATGTAGTCATAGGCAAAGTTGCTTTTTTTATTCAACAAAGTTAACACCTCAAAGATATAATGAAAAAAATGGAAGAGATTATGGAAAATGTTGGATTCCTATGGGGAGAAGGAAGATATGACTTTGAAAGTAGCTCCAGATAAATGAGGAGAATTGAAGTCCTAGCATTGGGATAGCTAATTGGTGAGAATTACTTTTGATATGTAGAGTAATTGTCAGTGGAGGAAGACTATATAAAAGTAGGAAACATCCTACCTTGAGGGATTTAGAGCAAGGGCTGGGCACTGGTTCAGGCACCTAAGAATACCTTTTTCTCTGAGGGTACAGCCCTGGGTAGTAGGCAGCCACTTATAACTGTTTTAATACTTCTGTTCTCTGTTTCCAATTGGAGTGCTCCCAAGGGCAGGGACTTCTCTAAATATCTCTGATTCTTACAAAACTGGCATAGAGCCTAGCACAGAGCAGGGTTTTAGTGAAGAAAACTTTTGAATGAATAAGTAGAAGTTAGAAGTAGAGATAAAATAAAACATTTTAGATGTTTTGGTGTATGTATATTCTGATGACAGCAATGTGGGAAAAGTGGCTGGTTGCATGCAACTGGCAGTCTGGACGGTGAGTTTTTCTTCTAGCATCCAATAGGGCAGGCGATCAGTAGAATCTAGTAAAGCCTGAGCCCCAGTGCCACTTGTTTCTATTAACTGTATGACTTAAGTCTTCTTAACCCCCAGGATATTCATCTTTCAACAGAGCTAAACAGGAATTCTCATCATGGTGCAGTAGGTTAAAAATCTGACTGCAGCGGCTTGAGTCCCTGCAGATCAACGGGGTGATCCCTGGGGTGATTCTGTTAAAGAATCTGGCATTGCTGCACCTGCAGTGCAGATCACAGCTGTGTGTCAGATTCAGTCCCTGGCCCTGGAACTTCCATATGTTGTGGGTGCACCCATAAACAAACAAACAAACAAACAAATAAACAAAATGAGCTTAATAATACTACTTACATCTGAGGATGGTTATAAAGAGTAGCAATGCTTAGCAGTGTATTGGTGTACAGTATGCACTCAGTAAATACTAGCGATAAAAGTAATATCCAACATTTATTAGTGCTATTATATGTGTGTATGTATGTATACATTATGTATATGTGTATGTATGTGTTTATATACATATGTATGTATTCATGTGTAAAGTGTGTGTGTGTGTATATATATATATATATATATATATGTATATAGATATAAAATCACAGCCTCAAAACAAGACAGAGAAAGGTCCTACAAACTAATATTTATGTTTACAGATAAAGAAAGTAACAAAGAAATTTTAAATAACTTTTTCCCAAGCTACACAGACAGTAAGTGACAGAGCCAGAATTTGAACCTCTGAGTCTGCCATTGTAAACTCATGCTTTCTATTGCCTCTTTGCTATCAGTATTACAGATTTTAAAAGGGTATGCAATGGGAGAGAGTGGTGAGTCTTTGGTTAGATGCACTGATTTCATCAGGTTTTGCATAAGGCAGTGTGGCTATCTAGCCATATTAATCAGCAAAACTTTTCCTTACTCAAGTGAGACTTTGACATCTATCTTCATGTAATCTAGAGGACCTGGGAATTCTGTTTAATTACTGAAGTTATTCCAGGAAGCTACTGAACTGAAGTGAATAAAGTCACAAAAAAAGAGGTATAAAACTATCTAAGGCCCAGATTTACCTCACTGGTAAATCAGGGGTGGCCCCATAAATTGATGTTATGCTGCTGTGTTTATAATACTCATTTTGGGTAAATTTTATCCAAATGACAGGAAAGAATATCTTTTTTGAGTTAGGAAATTTTGTGGTAATGAAATATTGGCAAATGGAAAAGGGAATGAAAAAGATTAAGCAACGTGAATGTCACCTGTGGGATGGCAAATATTTGTTTTTAACAGGTTAAATATTAGCACCTTGAACAGAGCTATGGGTCAGTCTACTTTCGTTTCTTCTGAAAGTGGCCTGCTATTGGAGTCAGCCACTTTAACTCCTAGACCCCCAATTCTCACTTAGTTAAATGGAAGCAAGAATTCTCAGCAAAGAACATTCACTATGCATGTGGAGTGAATAAATATCTGGTCAGCTTCCAGCTGGAGTTTTGGTGCTGAAACTATTGGAAGAGGGCCATGTTGGCATCTCTCTGCTACCTCATTTATTTCCCAGCTACTTCCCAGAAGAAGTTACTGGGATTTGTGAGTATGTGATATGGGAGATTGAATGGGGTAGGCAAGGAAAGGTGAGGGAGGGAGGGAAGCCTGAAATGTGACCATGAGAATGCTATACAGGGCAGCTACTTTTGAGTCATGAATCCACCACCAGCCAGCATGAATTCAAGGATCTTGGTTGGGAGAAAATTTGGTCTTAGCAAAAGCTTGGGGGAGGGGAGGTTAACACTGGCCACAGGTCGAACCTAATAAACTGTATTCACCAACACACCTACCCAATGCAGACTCATGGGCTCTGCAATTCAGGTCCTTAAACATTAAATCTCCCAGTAGAGATGTAGCTGGGCACCAACTCTAAGACAACTCTAAGAAAACCATGGCTTTGGAAGAAGGCAATGGCAGAGAAAATACTAAATGGTGTAGGCAGCCAGAGAAGAATCTCTACAATCCTTGAATAGCCCACTGAAAGCTGGAATGTAGCACTTCTGCCCAGAGCCCTCACAGCTCATGTGGGTTATAGTCCTGAGAATAGATGTGACTGGTCCAGAAAAAAAAAAAAAAGCTAAATGTAGAAGGACATCATTGAACCTGTCTGATGAGTAATACTTGCCTAGTGCTTTGACGTTTTTGGAAGAAACATGAAATCAATGGGTAAATTATTAGAACAGTACGCAAAGCAGGTAGCTGGCTAGCATGGTTTCAAGATAATCTCGAATCTATGCTCCTATGTAAAAAGAACAAGCAGGCTCTTGAAAAGACTTTCATAATTTATTTAGAAAGAATCCTATGTTCTAAGGACTGTATTTTCTTTGTTAGAGGTGAGCAAACACTGACGTTTGAGGCCATGAGATCAGATGTAATTAATAGAATGTTAACTCATTATATCTAACACCAAATCCCCCAGGGTCTGTGAGAAAGGAACTAAAAAGCCACTCAAGTGAGAGACTGTGGCTTATTAGCACAAGGAGAAAACCACTATCATTTCTGCTCTTTGTTTTACAGTTATATAGCAATGAATAGTTCATAATACATTTTTTATTGAATTGACAGCTTTGAGTACCACAAAGTTAAAAAGAATGGATATTAATATCCTCATCTGTAGGAAAAGAAACTGGGACTCAGGCTCAAATGCTCAAAATGAAAGCTTCACCTCCTCTTTTCCCTCCAAATCTAGCCTCATCCTCTCATGTTATGATTGCTTCAAACTCTAGATAAAGTGAAATAAACAGACTGACCCCCAACAGGGTCTACGCAAGTTACATGCAGGGTGTCTCCTGATAGGGTCCCTGCTAGTTCGGGATTTACCCTAAAAAGGGGACACACAGGTAGTCACATTACTGGGTTTTATGGCATGTAGAAGATTGGTGATTGTATAATAACCAACAAGAGTTGAGCAGTTACCAGCACAGTAAGAAGACTATGCTAAGAACTTTTCCTGTATTATCCTCACAATAACCTCTGAAATCAGTATTATTATAACTAATTTTACAGGCTACTGAGACAAATATGAAGTAGCTTTCCTCAAGTCATGCAGTAAGGGTAAACCCACATAGATTTGTACTTGTAGGCTTAGTAATTAATACTTTGTCTTTGACTTTACTATCTATGCCATTCCTGAGTCTAAATGAAGTTAGAAGAACAATGAATTTGGTAGAAAAGAGCACAAACTCAGGGTCAGGAGATGTGAGTTCTAGTCTCACCTCTGCTATTGATGAGGTGTACATCTAAGCCTCACTTCCCTCATCTGCAAAATGAAAGTTTGGTCCTATGTAATTTCCACGGTTCCTCACAAGTCTAATAATGGGATGTATTTGACTAAAGACTGTGCCATATTAGCTTCTCAAAGTTCTTCATTTCCTAAACTACAGTCTGAAGGTATTCTCTGGGCTTCTGAACTCAGGTATGCTACACTAACTATCTTAGAAAATCCAAACTTGTAAGAAATGTTTTATTGAGTGCTTGAGCTCTACAAAACTCCTAGGAATGTTGCTAACTCATCTTTTCAGGCTCCTGCCTTGGGCTTGCATTGACTGTGACATCCAGTGTCCAATGACTCCTCATGTTTATTCTGAGAGGTGGGTTATAGGGTATCACCACCTTTCAGACGAGCCTTCTTCAATTGCCTTTGGCAGCTTAAAAATCACTTTCAGGAGTTCCCGTCGTAGCGCAGTGGTTAACGAATCCGACTAGGAACCATGAGGTTGCGGGTTCGGTCCCTGCCCTTGCTCAGTGGGTTGACGATCCGGCGTTGCCGTGAGCTGTGGTGTAGGCTGCAGACGCGGCTCGGATCCCGCGTTGCTGTGGCTCTGGCGTAGGCCGGTGGCTACAGCTCCGATTCAACCCCTAGCCTGGGAACCTCCATATGCCGCGGGAGCGGCCCAAGAAATAGCAACAACAACAACAACAACAACAAAAAAGACAAAAAGACAAAAAAAAAATCACTTTCACAGCTCACAGTACCCTGAGGTGCTAGTGTTCTCATTTTATACATGAAGAAATTAAACCCTAGACAGTGCTATGCCTTGACTAAACTCTAAATACTCATGAGTAAAGACCTGGGTCCTGAGCCAGGGATTGAGTCACAGCCACTGTAGAAGCAATGCCAAGTAGTTATGTTGTGATCCACATGGGGTTATGTTGGAGAATGATAATGTGAGAAAAAAGAATGTATACATGTATGTGTCACTGGGTCACCATGCTGTACAGTAGAAAAAAAAAAAAAAAAAAAAAGACCTGGTCCTAAACCCCATCTTCTGACTCTAAATATAGATGTATTTCCAGTGCCTCTTGTACAGAAGGTAGGGCCTATACTAGTAAAGATTCATGACTCTCCCCTTTACTATCCATGTGATCTTGGGTGAGTCATCCAAAATTTATGCATTTCATCTGTGAAATGGGCTAATAATACCTATGATGCAATGGTAATGGCTCAGATATGACACATTCAAAATTACCTAGCAGGGTGGCTAGCACAAAGTACATACTCCAGATCACTTTTATTTCCATTTCTCCATGTTTGAAAACCTAGTGTTTTCTTTTGCTTCCAAGAAGTTTACAGTTTTGTCCTTCCAGTCTAATTACTATATGAATGAAGAACCAATATTTTAAAGATTTCCTATAAAAATCATTTTTATTGTCAGTGGAGAGCAAAGAATAGAATAAGTTATAAGATTGAAAAATTTTTAATTTAATACATCAGGATAATCTGGGGCTCCAGAGTTATAGCTTTCTCGCTATTTGTCTTTTTATTCTGTTAGCTTCTAAAGCTCATTTTCCATCTTTTAAACTCATCTTTAAAAAAGTGAACTCACAATGATATAATATATTAGTCAAGCATCCTCTCAGGCATTAAGTACATAAATGTAAACTCTAATGGAAACTCAAGCATTAGAAAATCTATATTCAGCATATAAAGCTTTGTCCATGGTGAAACATTTACCCATTCTCAATTTATGCTGTAATCAGCAAAAGACTAGGGCCCAAACACAGTGAACAAGTCTCCAAGCTATATTTTTCCATTTTTAATATTACTATTCATGCACATTTATTTAAAAACAGAACATTTTCTTTTAACCACCATTATTGGCTTTCAATTCCAGATGTTTGATGTCCTGCTGATTTTATCACCTGATTGTCTCAGCCGGTTTCTGGTGTTGGGAAAGAGCAGACAAACTATCATTGATTTATCTATCTACTGTGTGGGTAAGGCTCTTCTTTGCATTATCATGCTTTATCCATTTGACCCTGCAGAGGAGTATGCAGACCTGCATGGTGATGTCAGACTCCAGAGTCTGTGTTCTCCACTTCCTCTCATTACTTCCAGGGGTCCTTTGTGTTCTTTGTCAGGACCTCTATGAAGCAAAGAAAACAAGAATTAATCAAAGTGATTCCTATTTTTTTTTTTGCTCCACCAGAGGTCCTGACACTAAAGAATCCTGGGATGGACTAGGAGTCTGGGTTTGCAGATACAGGCTATTACATTTGGGGTGGATGAGCAATGAGTTCCTACTGTATGGCACAGAGAACTATATCTAATCTCCTAGGATAGAACCTGATGAAAGATAATATGGGGAAAAGAATGTATGCATAAGTGTGACTGGGTCATTTTGCTGTACTGCAGAAATTGGCACAACATTGTAAGTCAACTATATTTTAATAAAAATAATATGTGCAAAAAAAAAAAAAACAAGAACCTGCAGTCATGTGAAGTGGAATAGTGAAGGAAAACAAAACAAAACAAAACACCAGGAATGATTTCCTAGAGAATGAAATAAGCAATGTCAAGATCTTTTCAACTGAGACAGAGGAATTCTGTAGTTGAGAAGAGGCAGAAAAGCAGAAGGTAACTATAGTAGACTGGGAGTAGGACCCTTGCATCTAAGTCCTGTTTCCATCACTATATCTCTTTGAGATTTGGAATAAATTCTAAACTCTTTCTAAGCCCTGGTTTCCTCTTGTATTAAAATAAAGATTTGGAATCATAAATCTCTAACTTCCTTTCCAGCTCTAGGATCTTATGGTGTAAAATGAGTCTTCTTATATTACTAGCTAATGGTAAAATACTTCAGGAATAAGAACAGATATGTTAAGTACACTAGCCTTTTAAGAGCTCAATTTTGGTTATGTATAACAATGGGTTTAACAAAAACTAGAAATGACAAAAGATGGGTAGCTGAAACCCTCATTTATCCCACACAAAGGATTGGCACTTTGCCTGAAAAAGTTTATTTTCTAGCAACATACTAGAAAAACAGAGTGGGATCTGATATCACAAAAGGTGCAGCCACTTCAGGATTCTTGCTTCCATGCCGTAATCAGATTCTCATGGTTCCAGTGGGCATGATCTTAGAGTTGAACTGGGAATCATAAAGCAGTGGTCATCTCCTAGTTTAAGCTGAGATCCTTACTCTACAGGGTACCTCTGCTCCGTGACCTAGGAGTTACATGTGTGGCTGTGGCTACTAGGAGGCAGAGGAAGGAATGATCACTCAGTGGTAAAGATGTTGGAGAAGGTTAGAGGTCATTCCTTAGAGATAACTGGAAAACTGAACTGGAAGAGACAGAAGGTTGAATAGAACCCATGTAAGTAGGAAGTGTTGGCAGATATGAGGATAGAGTGAAATAAAGAACATAATGCACTGGGGAAAATGAATAATTCAGTTTAGCACAGGTAACTCAGATACAGAGGTCTTCTGAATCAAACTCAGAATTTCTAGGCTCTAAAGAAATGTGGAGTTAGGTAGATGTCACAGTAGACAGATTAAAAATTTTTCAGTTCCATTCAGTTTTTCTTTATGTGAGTGAATTTTGTTTACTGATAATGAAGGTAATAACCGAACTAGTTTTAAATATGCTTTTTTTCAAACTGTTTTACAGAGATGACTTGAAGAGGGTAACTTTGATAGGAATGTGTATAGGAGTGTGCTTATCGTTAACTAGATCTCTGGAGTTATGGTCTCCATTGGAAATAATGCTATTAAAACTTTCATGAGGCAACTGAGTCTTGGATTTTTTTCTTTTCTTTTCTTTTTTTTTTTGATTACTCAATGAATTTTATTACATTTATAGTTGTAGAATGGTCATCACAATCCAATTTTATAGCATTTCCATCCCAAACCCCCAGTGCAGCCCCCCCCAAAACTGTCTCCTTTGGAAACCATAAGTTTTTCAAAGTATGTGATTCAGTATCTGTTCTGCAAAGAAGTTCATTGTGTCCCTTTTTTAGATTCAACATGTAAGTAGTAGCATATGACGTTGGCGTCTCACTGTCTGACTGACTTCACTTAGCATGATAATCTCCAGGTCCATCCATGTTGCTGCAAATGCCATTGTGTATATGTGCCACATCTTCTTTATCCACTCTTCTGTCGATGGACATTTATGTTGTTTCCATGTCTTGGTTATTGTATATAATGCTGTAATGAACATGGGAGTCCGTGTGTCTTTTCGAGTCATGGTTTTCTCTGGATAGATGCCCTGGAGTAGGATTGCTGGATCAAATGGTAATTCTATTTTTAGTTTTCTGAGGAATCTCTATACTGTTTTCCACAGTGGTTGCACCAATTTACATTCCCACCAACCGTATAATAGTGTTCGCCAGCATTTATTATTTGTAGACTTTTTGATGATAGCCATTCTGGCTGATGTAAGGTGGTACCTGATAGTGGTTTTATTTGCATTTCTCTGATAATTAACGATGTTGCACATCTTTTCATGTGTTTTTTGGCCATCTGTATGTCTTCCTTGGAGAATTGTCTGTTAGATCTTCTGACCACTTTTTGATGGGATATTTGGTTTTTTTGGTATTGAGCTGCAGAAGGCATTTATAAATTTTGGAAGTTAATATCTCATCAGTCGCTTCATTTGCAAATATTTTCTCCCATTCTGTGGGTCGTCTTTTCATTTTGTTTAGACTTTGCAGTGCATAAAACTGGACAGCCACATGTAAAAGAATGAAATTAGAACACTTCCTAACACCATACACAAAAATAAACTCAAAATGGATTAAAGACCTAAATATAAGACCAGATACCATAAAACTCTTAGAGGAAAACATAGGCCAAACACTCTCTGACATACGCCACAGCAATATCTTCTCAGATCCATATCCTAGAGTAATGACAATAAAAACAAAAATAAACAAATGGGACTTAATTAAACTTAAAAATTTCTGCACAGCAATGGTTTTTTTTTTTTTTTTTTAAGCATCAGCTGCATCCATCAATTCATTGCAAGGAAGCCATGTTCTCCTTCTTCAAGCTTCTCTTGAAGCTTAAAGTACAAACTGTCCAATTGAAAGAATTGCGTGGGACCATTTTCAAGTCTAGAAGCACTTTACAATGCTCCTGAATGTGTGGCATCTCACTGGGATCATGTCATTCATCAGCTGAGGATACTGACAAAAAATACAGCTCTAATAGCGTCTCTATGGATAGGTCCAGGTACAAAATCAACATTTCCCTCTGTCTGTTCATACACACCATATTGCATGTAAAATATTGTTTTCCAAGCTACTCCGGTGTCACAAGAATGATCCCTAGGGAAACAGCTGTAAATACCTGAATAAGTATTATGTAGACATTGCAGGCTTTAGTCTGGAGATAGTGTTAATGTTAACATTCTTATTTTTGTCATAGATGACTTTTTCTAACTCTAGACCAGTTAACATCCATGCATAATGTATGTCTTTCAAAGGGAACTTTGGATTTTTTTTTTTTTTGCCTTAGTGTATTTTAAAAAATCAAGATTTGTTGTCAGTAACTTAGGGAAACTTTTCTCACAGCTGTTTCCATCATATAAGATGCAAAAGTAGTATTTTAGGCCTTGAGAATTGGTCATTAGAGCTAACACTCTTTAGTTATCCAAAGAATCATGAAGTACTTCCCTCCTTCCCCCCTTCCTTCAACCCAACAAAATTTAGCATGGCATATATGTAGATTTTAGCGAGTAAGGCTTGAGGAATTTGAGATGAGTGATCCAAATTTCTGCCTGTAAGGAATTCAGAGTCTAAGAGAATTAGACCTAAATAAGGAATCATGTATGCTACATGTCAGCTGAGTTACCCAGGCCACTAAGATTCAATGAGTTTGCTTCCAGTCCTTATCTATAAGCAATGATAGCCTTCAGTCCCTCCAATCCTTCCAAAAGAATTGTTTGGGGAGGAAGGAAAAGGGGGTAGGGGGGTGGTTAGGATGTTACTTACATCCCCTCTCATCACTTCCAGCTGCATCTTGCTGTTCTATATATAGTTTCTGCATCATTTTACCCAAGCTCTGGGACATGACCCCTGAAAATTTCATGCACACAGACATGTAATGGATTTTACTGAAAGTTTGAGACGGTGGAGTGGTTTTATACTGTCCATCATGTGTCCTCCTCTCTC
This sequence comes from Phacochoerus africanus, assembly GCF_016906955.1. Taxonomy (NCBI): domain Eukaryota; kingdom Metazoa; phylum Chordata; class Mammalia; order Artiodactyla; family Suidae; genus Phacochoerus; species Phacochoerus africanus. The sequence goes on from NC_062549.1 coordinate 82,376,269, forward strand.
TGTATATACTCTATTTTTCCATCTTTCAGGCCCCCACCCAATTAACACAGAAGAAAGAAGCTTCACGGAATTATAGAAAGTAATGGATAAAGCGTGAAGGGTGAATAAACGCTGATCAGACTCTGGGGCACATCACTGGCAGTGAGGGGGCCTTTTCTTCCTTTAACTGGGTGAAACCTGTCATCTTCTCCATCTTTGCTCTATGCTCTTCTATCCATGGACTCTACAATGTGTCTGGTTAGTCACAGCCAGCTACTCTGCCTCACATGTCAGTGGTACCAAAACCTGTAGAGACTTAAACTTTCACTTTCTCTGCTTTTCTACCCTTTAGGTAAAGGAAAGGAAGCACTAAAGATTCACCAATATCTAATAATGTCACTTCTTTTAGAAAGAAATCATAGATGTTTTAAATATTATATTTTTCCTTTTTAAAATTGTGACAGTCTAATCTAATCCAACCCTATATCAAGGTATTAATATTCTCTCGTACAGTTCTAAACTGTGACTCTAAAACAATCATGTTCCATACCAGGCACGGGCTTCTATGACTACTATAAATTTACCCTTAAGTGAAAAATAGCTACTATTGAATACAGAATTCTATCACTGTTAAAACAGTTATTTTATTGAATCATAGTCAATATATACTCATTCACCTTGTAACAATAGTGGAGGTAACTTCAAGTTGAAAAAAGAAGAAAGTCCTATTCTCCAGGAATTAACATTCTAAAAGAAATTGTTTTCTGAAGTAAATCTTTTTATAAATCAAAATGACAGAATTGTAAAGTCAAAGAAATTAAAAACTTCAGAAATGAATAGTTTATATATTATCACTTCTCAAATATTCATACTGTAAGGACCACTTAAGAATGAAATGTAGTGGAAACACAAATCACTTCCTAATCTTTTAGTCTTCAATTCAAACTTTGTATAGAAGTGATGAAGTGCTAGGTACTTCATTGATAGTTGTCTTTTCACATAATCCTGTTTACTCCACAAGAGGAAACACTTCTCATGTGTAAAATGACTAAATTGAACAAAAATATAGATCTTAGATAGGAACCCACTGTAATGTGTATTTGTGGTTTGAAATTATGTTAGTTTCTGAAGATGGCTATCATCTGTTCGTTCCTTCCCTGCACCAATCTGCCATTTCCACATCAAAAGATAAAGTCAAATTTGCCCTCCCTTGAATTTGAGCTGGCCTTAATTTCTTGATAGATCAATAGAATGAGTTAGAAAGAAAATAACAGCATTTCTGGAGTTCCCGTCATGGCGCAGTGGTTGACGAATCCGACTAGGAACCATGAGGTTGCGGGTTCGGTCCCTGCCCTTGCTCAGTGGGTTAACGATTCTGCGTTGCCGTGAGCTGTGGTGTAGGTTGCAGACACGGCTCGGATCCCGCGTTGCTGTGGCTCTGGTGTAGGCTGGTGGCTACAGCTCCGATTCTACGCCTAGCCTGGGAATCTCCATATGCCGCTGGAGCGGCCCAAGAAATAGCAAAAAAAAAAAAAAAAAAGACAAAAAATAAATAAATAAATAAAAAGAAAATAACAGCATTTCCAAATTAATAAAAAATCTTACAGCTTTCACCATGGGCTTCATGGAATATGACTCTTGGGATGTTCTTAGAGCTCATCTGCCATATTGTGCTAAGTCCAAGCCACATTGAAAGACCACATACAGAAGATCCAGGAGACAGTTCTAGCTGAACTCCCTACTAATAGCTGGCCATGTGATTCAGCTGTCTTGTCTGTTGTTTGAGCCTTCATATGACTCTAGTCCCAGCTACTTTGTGATAGCAATTGCATGGGAGGCCGTGACAAGAATTACCCAATTGAGATAGTCAACCTACAGAACTATGAGACATACTAATAAATTGTTTTTTTAAGTCAATAAAATTTAGGACTCTTTGTAACAGTGCAATAAATACCAAGAACAGAAATGACAGTATTTTGAATAATTCATTTATTCTTTGTTTCCCCCAATTTTTGCATGGTCTTTTTGAACCAAATAACAGTGCTAGATACTAGGGATTCAATGATGAATGAGATATAATGTGTAAGACCCAAAATGTATGCTTAAGGAATTTAACACCTTTTTGGGGAGAAAGATAAATGAACAGAAAATCTTACATATATTATGTGGGCTATCATAAAAATATGTGTGAATCCTGTGGTATCACATAGCCTTGAGAAAATTAATCATTTTTTTAAGGTGATTAACAAAGTGAGACTTGAAAAATGAACAGGAGATAGGGAATTTAGGTAGAAGGAAACACCAGAGCACTGTCATGGAGAGAATATGGCACATGGAACCCTCCTGGACTTGTGAATAGTTTAGCAAGACTGGGCCATAGAGTGGGGACTAAATGACTAGGAATATGTTTGGAAATGTTGGCAGAGAGCTCAGAAAGGTCCTTATATGGTGAAAGAAGCTTGGATTTTATTCTTCAATGTTAATTTCTAGCCGTGATGACGTTTTTATTTTATCTTGTTGTCCTTTAAATATTAAAAAGTAATCAAACTCATCTAGTGGCTATATTGAAGGATTCTGAGAACAGGCAGAGTCACCTTATCCAATTTATAATTCAGCATGTTGGTATGAGAAATAGGTTGTTGATGTTGTGGAAAAGGCAAGATTACATGCAGAAAGACTATTTAATAGTCTATTCCAGTAATTTAGGCATGACAGTGGGAGTGAGATTGGAGAGAAGGAGATGGATATGGGATATGCTAAGTAGGTAGAATTTGGATGTTGAGTTTAATAAGACAAAGGAGAGGGAGGAATACCAAATGATTTCTAGCTTGGGCAAATGAGTAGACGGTAGATGATGATGTCATTCACTGAGGTCTGGTGAAGGGATAATGACGACTAGATTTTTTTTTTCTTTTTCCAGGTGCACTGAAGAATATGGAAGTTCCCAGGCTAGGAGATGAACCAGAGGTACAGCTGCAGGCCTACACCATAGCCATGGCAATGCTGAATCAGGGCTGCATCTGCAACCTACTCCATAGCTTGCAGAAATACCAGATCTTTAATTCACTGAGCGAGGCCATTTATCAAACCTGCATCTTCATGGAGACTATCCTGGGTTCTTAACCCACTGAACCACAGTGGGAACTCCATGATGAATAGTTTTGAAAGAACAGTATTTAAAACATATACTGGACATTGATGTAGAGGTGGAAAATAGAAAACTGGATGCATCAGTCTATAGAGTTGAAAGTCTATATTTGGAAGGTCATCAGTATATAGAAAGTTTCTGACAGCATGGATGTGAATGAGCAATGAAGAGAAATGTACACTGTGTTAATAGAGAGAGTTTCACCATGGGGCTTTGGGGAATGGCAGTTTTATCTGAGCAATAGTTAGAAGAAGCCTATAATGAGGATTGAGAAATAGCCAGAGAAGTATGAGGCAATGATGTAAAAAGCCAAGAAGAGAGTTACAAAAGGAAAGGGGATGATGTCATAAAATGCTGCAAAGAGAAAACATAGGGTAAGGAGAATATTGATGATCTGGAGTAGATCAATTTCATTAAATTTACAAGGGTGAAAAAGATCTGGTAGGATCAGAAGAAAATAAGGGGCCACATATTTGTAAATGTTTGAGGGGTGGGGCAGGGAGCAGTCAGGGAGCCTCTGTGAAGTAGAAGAGAGAGTGGCCATCTGGAATGATGGAGAAGGTGATGGATAAGTGGCTTCTAAAAGAATGGTAAGGATCTGAAAAAGCTGTTGGAGGGTAATAAGATAAGTCATTTTAGGCCTCAGGAAAGGACTGCTATGTGGTTCTCAGGATGGAGCCAAGATTTAAAAGAATGAATTTGTATTATCACTAATCTACACAGGTTTATGACCTTTTCTCCCTGGTACTTAGCAACTCAGGTATGTCAACAAGAGGATGAGTGATTGGGTTGATACAGGGTTATGCTTTTCTGGGAAGGTTCAATGGATTTATAAATTAGCATGGAAGTTGAGAATATTGACCAAAGCATGGTGGGAGTTTTGGGTCGCATAATTTAAGCGAGGCCTGGAGGGCTCACTGAGGTGGAAGAATACGTATTGAAAATGAGACAGCTGAAAGGAACTGTGGTCAGAAAGAAATGCTGTACAGATTAGGGATGAGCTGGGTTTTCCTCATGGACATGAAATAGAGGATGAAGCAGGACTTCTGGAAAATATATTGTAAAATATGAATACCTGCAATGATATTCTTGTACCAGGAGGTGAGAAGACTCCATAGATGACAAGGGTGGACAATGATATAGCTGCACTGCATAAGCCTCAAAGGAAGAGATACAGAAATGATATAAAGAAGGAATTGATAGGAGTTCCTGCTGTGGCAGAGGGAGTTAAGGATCTGGTGTTGTCACTGCAGTGGCTTGGGTTACTGCTATGGCAAGGGTTTGATCCCCTAGCCCTGGGAACTTCCGCATGCTGCATACGTGGAAAAAAAAAAGAAATAGCGAGAGATGGAATTAACTCTCAGTCATGAAGGTGTGAAGGAGGTAATAGCTGAGCTGGGCTTTTCGGGATCAGTAGTGTTCTCCAGGCAGATGAGGAAGGCAAGGAAGAACATTCCAGATAAAATCAATAACACCTACCAAGGTTTAAATTCTTTTCCAGCACAAAATCTCCCAGGAGTTTTAGCCCATAAATACACACCCTACATCCTATTTTCCTCTTTTTTCCCTAGACTAGACCATTATGGAAATGAAATCTTCTCATGGATTAAAATAAGCCTGTATCCTGGATACCTGAGAAAGTTTTACTTAAAATGTGCCTGTTTGCCATTTGCACAGTCTGGTTTAACCCTGTTATCACTATTTTTTCAAGGAAAAATGATAAGACTTAAGGATAATTCTATAGAGCTCTTATATATCTTTAAAGTAATGCTGCTTTATGACTTCACAGAAATTGATATCTGAGAATCCATTATCTCTCCATGATCCATATTACCTTTCTATTTTTCTTTGGGAGCTTGGATAATTTTAGAAAGATCATGGCTTTAAAGGGCAGGCAGAGCTAGTATTGAATCTTGCTAACAACTTATGCAAGCTGTGTGACATTTAGCAATTTACTTAACCCTTCTGAGTTGCCATTTCCTCCTCTATGAAATATGGATAGCATGCCTATCTCTAGATTTACAAGGATGAAATTAAATCATGTCAATAAAAGATATAACATAGAATAGATTCTCCATAAGTTTCATCATTCTGCACCTCTCTCAGTCGCCCTTGGTTCTTCTGACTCTGTTTTCCTGTGCCAGTTTCTCCAGCACTTGGATGCTGACTGTTATTTCTCTTAATCCGTTGACTCTTCTATACTTGTCTGTCTCCTACCTGCGACCGCCTCACACAAATGCATCACAGTTTCCTGAAAGCACTTTGCTCTCCTAGAATCTTGACTTAGAGCACTCAACTCAGATCCAAGAGAAAAAGGAATGGGGAAGGGAAAATCTTTTATTCTAAATTGTTTTAAGAATGGGATCTTGGAGTTCCTCTGTGTCTCGGCGAGTTAAGGAACCTGGAATTTTCACTGCTGTGGCATGGGTTCTACCCCTGGCCCAGGAACTTTCACATGTCATAGGCCCACCCCCCACCAAAAAAAAAATCCCCAAAAAACCCAAAACTGGAATCTTGGAGACAAAGGCAGAAAGTGATCATGGAACAGAACAGGAAACAAAGAGAACAGATAAAAGAATGTGGAAGAGAAGCCTAAACAATAAATCTCAGAGCGGTAAAGGATCCTGCCATGCTTGGCTGAAGTTAATTGATTATTTTTTGTGTGTACTCTAACAACCTTTCTGAAACTAAAGTTCTTTAACTAGAAGGAGCAAAATCTTTTAAATCTGTCCCAAGATTTGTCACACATTCTTAATATTTTTTCATACAAATGTAGTCCATATTTTAAATTTCTTCCACTTGCTAGCCTTGATTTATATTTTATCTCCTACAGATGTTTGAAGCCAAAAAAAATCTAGGGCTCTCCAATCAGTTCCCTATTTATATCTTCTGAATAGAGTAGCACATTGTCTTCAGGTGAATGGTGCTCTCTGAGGTACATGGTTGCCCTGAGAATCGAGAAGACTGGGCTGGGTCTTGAGAGCAGGACACTGAAATCTTCAGAGCTGCCAAATTTCAGTGGCTCCTTCCGCTTTTCCTGTTAATGATTATATCACAGGGTATGTGCAGATTTCTGCGCAGCTGCAGCAACTGCAAAAAAATAAGTTCATAATATCGGAAGTTCCCATAGTGGCTCAGAGGTTAATGAATCTGACTAGGAACCATGAGGTTGTGGGTTCAATCCCTGAGCCTTGCTCAGTGGGTTAAGGATCTGGCGTTGCTGTGAGCTGTGGTGTAGGTTGCAGACTCGGCTCAGATCCTGCGTTGCTATGGCTCTGGTGTAAGCCGGTGGCTACAGCTCTGACTCAACCCCTAGCCTGGGAATCTCCATATGCTGCAGGAGCAGCGCAAGAAATGGCAAAAAGACAAAATAAATAAATAAATAAATAAAATAAAATAAAAATTCATAATATAGATAGCAAGACTCTCAAAAGTAGTAACTCATAAAAGAAGAAAGATAAATAGTAAATGATCCTGTAAGAGGGTATTTTTCCTCTCTTGTAATGAAAGCAATGCCACCCAAAATGGCAAGGATGATAGGGTGAGCCATTTAAACTGATAGTATAGTTGGTGTAAATGTGGGGGAAGCCCGCAAGAGAACAGACCTCTCAATAATGGCAATGCTGGTTATTAGTAGACAACATGATCATGGTTGACTTTTCTCTTTGTTTTCATACATGTTTGAATGTCTTATCTGCCTACCCTTCTAATAGACACTCACATAAGAAGCATATATCAAATTAGAGAAATAAATAGAGGGAACACACTAATGCAATGTATGTTTAAAACTTTTAAAATAAAAAAAAAATGTTAAATAAGCACCAAAGTAGAGAGAACAATTTGAATATCCCTCTTAAGAACCCATCTCAAGATTCAGTAGATAATACTTTGCCTGTCTTTCTCTCTTCCCTCTTTCCATTCCTCCTTTCCTTTTCTTCTTTCCATCCCTTTTCTTTCTTTTTCACTTCTTTATTCTTTCCTTTCTTCTTTTCCTTGTAGTGTTTCATTTTAAGGCAAATCCCTATCATATCATCTTAACTGTAAATATTTCCATGTACATATATTTCTTTTAAAAAGGGTATTTTCTTACATCATCACAATTCTGTTACTATGCCTGACAAAATTAACAAAAATTTATTAATAACATCTAATCCCAAATGTACTTTAGCATTTCCCCAATTATCTCAAAAAAGAGTTTTACAATGTATTTATTTGAATCAGGACCTAAAGGAAGTCCAGTCATTGCATTTGGTTATAATGCCTTGAGAGACATAAGATGGCAAAGTAGAGGGACTCAAGCTCATTTTCTCATGAAAACATCAAATTTACAATCAACTGCTGAATGACCATCAACAAAATAGACTGGAAACTACAAAAAAGGTATCTTAAACCTAAAGACAAAGAAGAAGTCACACTGAGAGTTGAGTAGGGGCACTTTCATGATATAAGGAATTCCATACCCTCGAAATGGGTGACTCACAGACTGGAAAGTAACTATATTACAGAGGCTCACCCACAGGAGTGAGAGTTCTGAATGCCACGTCCAGTTCCCCAGACTGGGGGCCTGGAATTGGGAGGAGGAGCCTCTGGAACATTTAGCCTTGATAGCCAGTGGTGCTTGTGGCAGGAGCTCCACAGGACTGGGGGAAGTAAATTCCACTCTTTATTTTAATGCCTTCCTGGTCTTTGACTTGTTGAATAAACTAGGTTAGTTGTCCCACAAATGGTAACAAATTCTGAATTTGTCTATTTGTTCTACTGCCCTGTAAACTACAGTTTAGATCTAAATCTTGATTACATTCAGGTTTAACATTTTTTGGCAAGGATATTGCCTAAGTGGTACTATGTGTTTCTTATTGCATTACATCATGCAGTACATAATGTCTGGTTGTCTCATTTGAGACATGCTAAAATTGATCAGTGGGTTCACATCCTTTCACTGTGAAGTTCCCTATCATCCTCTTCTAATGGCTTTAGCATCTGTTGACATTTATTGCCTGAATCTATTACTTCATTAGTGGTTGTAATGATGTTTCGATTTTATTAATTCTTATACATTTAACAACCAATTCTTTTCTAGATTAAAAATCCTAGGGCTTTTTTATTATTATTCTGAAATGTAGTCATACAGAACAGGTAAGATAGATGCATATTCCCTAATTTTGTCCACTCCAAAATTCCAGGATCAAGGACCAATGAATGGCAAAAAAAAATACCCATAATGTCCAGGTTGTGGTCTTTGTGGAGAAACAGCTTATTCCAAATTTGAGGCTAGAAATAAGCAAGATGATGATAAGCCTTGTGGTATCGGTAAGAAAAGAATCAGCCAAAAAGGGGGAGCTGTGTCATAAAAATCTAGTTTGACATGATAGTTTGAGGAACTAGTTTGAGGGAGCTTTCACTGGTGTAAGATGGGGCAGTTTGAGAAGCAAAAGCAAAAGCAACTGCAATTGATTGACTTATGGTACCTATATGTTATAAGTCTATGGTTTCATAATGATTAAAACAAATTTTAAAATGTGTAATGAACCACAAACCACCAGCTAAACAAAAACTAATACACTGGTATCCACTGCAAAAAAAATAGGACACTGACCACTTAAGTCTGAAAATTAGTAAATTAAAAAGAATGATTATGTTTTTAAAAGATCACCGTGATTGCTGTGTGAAGAGAAGTTTGTTGGAAGACAAGGGTGGAAATAGGAGACTTGCACTGAAATCCAAAGACTGCAAATTACCAGGGATATGTAGATGAAAGAGCGAGTCTCTGACCTCCTGGAGCTCCCATTTCTGGTGGGGTGGATTGCCTTTCTAACCAGGCAATTGTAATCAAGTGGGATATGTATAATAATAGGGGAAAGCAGAGGTGCCACTGGAACATATAGGAAGGAAGTGTATCAAGACAAGCTGGGAGCTCTAATTTAGAGGAGATGGTGCCCAAGCTGAGTCTCACAGGTTGAGTCAGGAATAAAAAGTTGGCCTGCCTCGAAGCAACTCCAGAGCCAGTTGGAACCTGATTGAACTGAGCCATCAGTGGTCAGTACTAACTCAGGACCTGCACAGGATTAACCTGGCAAGGGAAAAAGGGAACACGGAGTCCAGCAGGGGAGGTACTGGGGAAGATCGGCTGAAGTTTGACCAGCCTGGTCACAGATCCCTTTTGCATTTTCTTTTCTTTTTTTCTTTTTTTGTTGTTGTCTTTTTGTCTGTCCTAGGGCCGCTTCCCGAGGCATATGGAGGTTCCCAGGCTAGGGGTCTAATCGGAGCTGTAGCCACCAGCCTACACCACAGTCACAGGAACACGGGATCCAAGCCCACGTCTGTGACCTTCACCACAGCTCACAGCAACGCCGGATCCTTAACCCACTGAGCAAGACTAGGGATCGAACCTGCAACGTCATGGTTCCTAGTCGGATTTGTTAACCACTGAGCCACGACGGGAACTCTGCCTTTTGCATTTTCTTAAATTTGTCTATTATACTATCATTGGTTGTAACTGGGAAAGAGGTACCAGGCAGGAGAAATGAGAGGAGAACTAAGGGGAAAGATAGGGATGGGGTGGGGAGTAGGAATGAAGAAAGAAATCAAAACTGTGCCATATGGAATATGGATTATGCTGTGTTGCTGAGCTACAGCACAGGAAAAGATGTGCAATAACTATGTTAGGATATATTGTGCTGTGTTAATTGAGATAACTAGTCAGACAGAGGCAAGAAATGGAGACAGACTCAGGCTCTGGAATATCAGGAAGATGATATCAGGGTAGACCCTGCCATCACCCGGGTGGTCTGTAAGTGTCTCAAATCCTTGGGAATGGATGGAACTGACCGTACCCACAGGACGGTGGATAATATGGATTGGTTCTCTATGAACAGAAGTATAGAGAAGAATTACAAACCAGTGCCATGCTGAAGTGGAAGGTTTAAGCAAATATTTCAAATAATAATTAATGATAACAATCAGTTCTGGCAGGAGTGCAGTAAAACTTTTTCTTTTATATACCACTAGAGAGAATTAAATCAGTACAATCTTCCTGGAAAACAATTTATCAGTACATTTAAAATCCTTAAAATATTCACATACTTTGACCTAAAAAATGTACTTTTAAAGAATCTATTATCAGGGAAAAAAATTCTAAAAGATGTACAAGAATATGTACATAAAGTATATCAGAATATTAATATAGACAAAAATTGAACACAATCTCAATTTCCACCAATAAGAGAATGATTAAGGGTGGCATATTTATAAGTGGGATATCATGCAGTAATTAAATGTTTCCAAAGTGTTTAGTAACATGGGGGGTGTTTATTATTTGAGATTAAGTTAGTAGAAAATAAACTTTAGGTATTTTTTTAGTTTTTAAAGCCATATAGAAAAAATATCCAAAAGGAGGGAAATAAAACAAAATTGTTTGTAATCTCAGTGTGTTACTTTGAGATTTATTGAGGTATAATTTACATACAATAACATTGCACTGTTTAAAATGTACAGTTTGATGAGAATTGACAAATGTTTATCCCCATGTAACCACTGCCACAATCAAGATATAAAATATTTTGATCACCCTGAAACATTTCCTTGTACCCCTTGGCATTCTTTTCTTCTAATTCCCCACCCCACAACAACTATCTGATGCTGCTTTTTGGTTTCGCCTTTTCTACTATTTCATATAAACAGAATGCTATACTGTATATCTTCTGTGTCTAACATAATACTTCTGCAATTCTGTGATGTTGTTGGGTACATCAGTACTTTGCTCCTTTGTATTGCTGAGTGGTCATCCATTGTACAGACAAACTTAATTTTTTTTTATTTACTAGTTTTTGGATATTTGAATTATTTCAAGTTTCTTACCATCATGAATAAAGCTGCCATGGACTTTTGAATATAAGTCTTTGGGCATGTTTTTCATTTCTCTTGGGTAAATATGTAGGAATGAAATTAGCAGGTTATTTGGTAAGTGTTAACTTTGTAAGGAGCTGCCAAAAGCTTTTTCAAAGTGACTGCTCCTTTTTTAATGCATGAGAGTTTCAGTTGTTCCATAGCCTCACCAACACTTGGAATTGTTAATTGTTTTAATTTTAGCCATTCTAGTGGGTTCGAAGTGGTAGCTCAATGTGGTTTTAATACATGCTTTCCTAATGTCTAATGACATTGACCATCTTTTCATGTATTTTTATGTAATCTGTATATCTTCTTTGGTGAAGTCTACTCAAATCTCATCCTCCCATTTAGTGGGTTATTTTTCTTTTTCTTTTTGTTAGTGTTCTTAATATATTCTGGATATATAAAATGTTATTTATTGGATATATGCTTTTCAAATATATCGTTATTTTCTGAATAACATTTTTTGAAGAGAAAGACTTTTAAATTTTTATAAAGTCCAACTTAATTTTTTCTCTTCTAGTTCATACTTTCTGTGTCCTATTGTAGAAATATTTGCCTGTCTAAATTACCAAGATTTTCTTCTTCATATTCTCCTAGAAATTTTATAGTTTTACCTCTTATGTTTACATACATAACTATAACCTATTTCAAGTTAATTTTTGTACATGGAGTGACAGAAAGGTTTTTTAGATGCCTTTTTATAATTTGAGGAAGTTCCCTTCTATTCTTTATTTTTGAGTGTTTTTTTTTTGTCTTTTTGCTATTTCTTGGGCTGCTCCCGCGGCATATGGAGGTTCCCAGGCTAGGGGTCCAATCAGAGCTGTAGCCACTGGCCTACGCCAGAGCCACAGCAACGCGGGATCCGAGCCGCATCTGCAACCTACACCACAGCTCACGGCAACGCCGGATCGTTAACCCACTGAGCAAGGGCAGGGACTGAACCCGCAACCTCATGGTTCCTAGTCGGATTCATTAACCACCGCGCCACAACAGGAACTCCTATTTTCTGAGTGTTTTTATCATGTATAAGGGTTGAATTTTATCAAATGCTTTTTCTGCAACTATTGAGATGATTATTTGACTTTTCTTTTTTAATCTATTAACATGATAAACTACACTGATTACTTTTGACTATCAAAGTGACCACCAAACTCCATTTTTCATGACATATTTTTTTATATCTTTAGAAATTTGACTTGTTAAAATGTTGCTAAGAATTTTTCCATCTATGTTATGAAATATATTGATCTGTAGTTTTTTTCTCATAGTTTTTTTTTTTTCTGCTTTTGATCTTTGGGCAGTATTAGCCTCTTAAAATCAATTAAGATGTGTTCCTTTTTTATTTTATGTAACAGTTTGTATAAAATTAACATTATTTCTTTGATAACTGTTTCATAGAATTAATCCATGAAATTATCTGGGACTAGAGTTTTCTCTGGAGAAGGATTTTTAATTATAAATTCAAATTCCTTCATAGGTGAAAAGCTATTCATGTTCTCTTTTTTCATTCTTGAGTGAGTTGGAGTGGTTTGATTTAAAAAATTTTTTTTCCCATTTCAAGTTATTGTGTTTATTGGCATACAGCCACTTCTATTTCCTTATTATTCTTTTAATATCTATAGGACCTACAGTGATAATTCCTCTCTTGCTATTGTCAAGTTTTATCTCTTTTTACTTCCTCATCAGTTTGGCTAGAGGTTTACCTATTTTAATGACTTTATTGTTTTAATCTGGTTTTCTGGGTTTTTTTTTATTATTTTCTGTTCTCTATTTCATCGCTTCCACTTACTTTGGGTTTAATTTGCATTATTTTAATCAGGAAAATCAATAAACAAAAACCAAATGTGTCATCCAAGAAATACTAAATTTTTTTTTTCAGGTATTAGAATATGAAGTTTCAGTTGGAATAAAAGGTAGAGACTTCCCAAATCTTCAGCAGTTCAACTAGATAAAATAAGGTACTATTTGCTTTCCTATAGAAAAAAAAAAATTGCTAGAGAAGTATTGCCGTAGGTACAAGGGGCCATGAAAAATAATTTATTTTTCTTTCTCATGTCAATTAATATGCAGAATATTCTCAATATATCTCAGAAAAGTATTTTGCTTTTCTCAACTTAGGAAAAAAGAATGCCAGGGAATGTTTTTTATCACTTACCTCCTGAGAATATCTTGACAAAAACTGATGAACAATTGTGAAGTGCCCTGTGAGTATAGCTGTGAAATATTGTTGCTACTATGCTAATTAAGAATTCATCAAGAGTGTCAACATGTTGACACTGAGAGTCTCCAATTTACCTAAGAATGATCACGCTATATAATTGAGATGCTATTGTCATTGTCATCCACAGCAACAAATGTTTATATAATGTTTGCCTATGCAGGGCACTGGGTTAATGAAGAGATCCCCTGCTCTCAAATAATTCATATTTTCTTTGGGGAATCTAAGGAATACACAAAAAGAAAAGTGGTCTAGGTTATCAAAAGCTAAGTCTCAAATAAGTGGTGTAGAGTTTCCAGTGAAGATGAAATTTATTTTGACTTTAAAGGAAAAGTCCAACTGAAACGGAAGAAAAGGCAAGAAAAGTAAATATATTCAGAGGGATCAGAGTAAGCAAATATGTGGAGAAAAGAATGCTTATAATGCATTTAAAATAAGCAGAACACTTATAGTTTGTGAAATGGAGAATAAAAAAATAGCTAGAGAGATATCGTCAACCCCCTAAAGTCTGTTTTCTGTGAAATGGTTTGTGTGTGCTTTGCACATAATTGTTGGGTTCACAATATTTTTGTTAGGGCACAGGGGTTACTGCACTAGTTTTACAGCAGAGAAAGCTGAGGCTCTGAAAAGCTAATGACTTGCCTAGATTCAGAGTCAAGACAGCAACTCCAGTCTTTCAACTCAACTCCAGGCCATAGTCAGATTGGCAAGGACCTGGGAAAATAACTTAGAGAAGTTTGGGTTTTATTGTGTGAGAAATGCAGGCACCCTGGAGGTTTGAAAGAATGAGGGAATACGCACAAAGAAGAGTTCCAGGAGGACAAGTTCAGGCAGAATTTTGTAAGATAAATTGAGAGGGGAAATGGAGGCAGAGAGAAAGTTGTGCAGCACCTCCAGTAAGAGGCACTCAAGTTAGAGTGGAAGCAGTGAGAATGGAAAGGAAAAGGTATAAAACACCTTCCCAATAACTTGGCAAGATATGGTTTCAACACATCTTTACAACATGGGCATGTTATAGATCTTAAATAAAAGGAAATGTCAGGAGGATTTTGTATGCATAGATATAAGCATGACAGAAAAGTAAGAAAAAAAAACTGATGAAAATATTTTAAGATTGAGTAATTGATACAATGCCACACTGTGGAAATAGAGAAATCTGACTGGGATGGGCTGATTGGGGAAGAAAAGTAATATATTTGATTTTGGGTAAGTTGAGTTTGAAGAGCAGACAAGGCATCCAGGCAGAGATATTCAGCAGGGCACAGGAATCAATACAGTGCCGAGACTTACAAGGAACCATGAATGGAATATACAAGTGAAGGTCATGGTTAAGGCTCTTTTTGTAGTTCTTCTATTATAGCTAATCCTTTTTAGAGGATTGGTTTTGTCTTCAAATGCTCCATAATTAAAGATAAGTCAAGTGGAATGTTTTGGAAAGGTGATAAAAAGTTTTGGAAAATCAGACCTATGAAGGAAGATTTTGCAACAATAACTGGAGCAGCCAACATTGATTTAATACTTTACGACAAAGAATTTCCATTTATTGAGTGCTTCCAATGTACTTATTGGCTGCTTTTCCTATTCAGCCATATGTAACAGCATTGACAAATCGAGTAGGTAAAATGATGGAAGAGGCTTGTGACAATCATAGAGCTGGAAAGAACCCTGGAGATTAGACCAAACATTCATTTTAGAGACAAGGACATATGGTCCCAGGATGGTTAATTGATTTACTTTCTGAAGAATTTGAAAAACTGTACCTTGTTATTTTAAATTAATTGCAATCTTGTTTTACACCTTAAAGAAAGACCGTGCCCCCTGGCGAATCCCTTCTGGATGTGAGAGTGTATTTTGGAATTCCTTGGAGTAAGGCTAAAAGGATGACCTTTTAGTTGAAGGTCAGTCTTTGGCCTGATAGCTACTCTTTGCAGTGGCTAGGATATTCCCAAGGATATGGTTTCTTCTGGTACACTGTATGCAACTATAGTGATCACACATTTCTGTGATTCTAAGTAATGAGAAATTTTCTCTAGACCCTCTACAGGTCAGAGCCATGCAGCCTATTTTGAGCTATTTACACTACTTAAGCTTCTTTCCCCTTCCAGATTAACATTTCCCAGACTGATTTCAGCCCAGAAGAAGATCTTTATTTTTGGAAAGTTCTAAAGAAAATCTGTTCGCTATTTTTGAGTTTTCAGAGTGAGAAAAGTCAGTGTTTTATTGCTACTGAAAAAGAAGTACTTTGATGCTTTCGATACCCAGATAATTAAGAACTGTCTTTTCATGGAAAGTTCTAACTCAGCATGATTGCAGTTCTCAAAAAAACTCAGCCACTATGCAGAATTCGACAATATTGGTCCTGTTTTAGTTTTCTATCGCTGTGTAACAAATTACCACAAAATTTGCTGCTAAAGCAACATGCATTTACTATCTCACAGTTTCCGCGCATGAAGCATTTGGACACAGCTTAGCTGAATCCTCTGCTTAGGCTTCTCAGCTGTAATCAAGGTGTCAGCTGAGGCTGTGGTTCTCATCTGGGAGGTCCTCTCCCATGTTCATTCAGGTTCCTGGCAGAATTCAGTTGAAGTGATTATACGACCAACACAATGTTTTCTTGTTAGCTGTTGGCCAGGGATCATTCTCAGCTCTTAGAGACTCCTGCCCTTCTCTCTAAGCAGCTCACAACATGGCTGTTTGCTTTCTTCCTTCAAAGTCAGCCAGGGAAGACTATTTTTGAAGGCTCACCTGACTGGGTCAGGTTCTGCCAGGGTAAGATTAACTCATTTGCAACTTTAGTAGCAATTGCAAGATCCTTTTGCCATATAATGTAATAGCCTCAGGAGACTGATATCTCATCCTATTCTCAGGCTCCCAGCGCCATCAAAGGGAAGGGATTATTCAAGAAGGAGGGTCACTGGATACCACCTTAGCAACCTGCCTACCACTACTCCTAAAATACAGTTACTTCAAATAAGTAAAAACTGTTATTGGATATTATTCTATCAAGTTCTCCATAAACTATTGGAGGCAGATTTGATTGCATAGCTGAAGCAAACCACAAACTTATCAGACCTCATGTTTCCCCTCTTTGTACTGCTATAAAAAATAAGAAAGCTATGACATTTCAAGAGCTGCTTTTCTCCTTTTAGCTGTAATCCCTCTCTCGCTTCAGGTGCCATTTTAACACAGTCTTTTTTTGTTTGTTTTAATGAAAATGTAGTTGGTTTACAATATTGTGTTAGTTTCAGATGCATAGCACAATGATTCAGTTATATATTAATATATGTTAAAAAGTTTTGTATATACATAACTTTTTCTTTTCAGATTCTTTTCCCTTACAGGTTAATACAAAATATTGGGTATAATTTCCTGAGTGCTACCATAGGTTCTTGTTTATTATCTATTTTATATACAATAGTGTGTGTATGTTAATCCCAACCTCCTAATTTATCCCTCACTCTCAGGCTTTTCTGCAGTGAGAGAAACAACTAACAAGAGAATCTGTAAGGAGTTAAGTGACTTACATATTATTTTTCCATGAGTATTTTCCTTTTAAAGAGGAGCACATAGCCACAGCTGTATTGCATTCAAAGTAATTCTTGATGATCGAATTTCATCCTTACCTCACTGTGAAGGGAGAGGACAAAAAGAAGGAGTCCTTCTTGCTTATAATGCTGTCTGACCTCTGGGTAAATAGAGATGCTGAGCTGTAATGATGTGGATATCCTTCTAAATGAGAGGGGCCAGTCAAAGCCCAAAGACCACTCAAAGTGCCAGATACCACTTTCTATGAGAGTCAAGGACATGAGTTGACCAAGAAGATAATTAAACCACATCCCCAGATAGTGGAGCTTTCTGATAATTAGAAATTGGCCTTTTCTGGAGTAAATTTTTCTTTATTCTATTTAAAATACATTGAAACAGTTTTTCTTGAGTTCACTTTTCCATGCCTCTACCAGCCTAAATCACGGTAAGACCCAAGGCCAGACTTGGAATGTGGACATGGCTTGCTCTAGCATGTTCTTAGGGTAAACAGCCAAAGAATCCTCTCTGCTCTGTATAACCTAGCCTGGCTCACCTGTGCTCCATGTAAGGGCTTTATCACATAAATCCTTATAGAAGTGAACTGTTGGGATCTGCCCAGAGTGAATTTTCTGCATAGCTTCCTGTCAAGTCTGCATCAGAGTTATCTGACTGAAGTCCCAACATTTTGGGAACTGATATCTTTCCATCTCTCTTTTCACCAGGGGCATGACTAAGACAGACTTATTTTCCAAAGCTCACTTCAGGGAACATCTAGTGTATTTCTTGACTGGAATGCAGTATTTGAAACTTGAATTGCCTTGAACAATATCAGAAGTGTGGCTGTATGACTAATTTGTACACTTCCCTTAGTGGGGCTAGGGTTTGACTTTCACAACCCCCACTTGGAGGAACTTGTTTCAGAAGAATTGGTGGGCAAGGTTTCCGACCATTTTTTGTCTCTGTGTCTGGTGTGTTGAGGTATTATTCTACTAGGAACCAATGTTTCTGTCCCTGTAACAGAGTATAAGTAGGGAGTTTCTGCCCACCACTTTCTGTTTTGGTTGACTCTACCTTTCAGTTAGGAATTGCATTTTTGGTGGGGTGCAAGTAAAACCTTGCATGCCTGCTGCCTCTGGCATATCTGATGTTTGGAAGAGCCCTTGAAGCACAATATATGCTTCAGTTAGACTCAAATTTAAAGTTGAATATCCACCATATGTTAGGTATTGTGAGAGATACAGAGATAAATTGCATATACATCCCTGCCCTTGGGCACTTCCCCAATAGATTTTTTTTCCTCCCATAGCTCAGAGCAACTGTTGTAATTTTCTGGGGAAGAGAGCAGTCTGCTCCTCAGGCCCCATCTCTTTAAATTCTCTATCTGAATTAGATTTGCTAATCCCCTTTTCACAGATAAGACCACCAAGGCTTGAGAGTTCAGCAGCCCTTTGCTAAATCGGGAATGACACTTAGCACTGAGTTAAACTTCACTTGTTTGTCTGTCTATCCCAGTAAACTATAAGCTTCTCTAGTTAAACATTCTGTATTCTCCTTTCCATGTTGCCTTTAACGAGAATGCTAATAGGCACATGAAGGATATTTATGTGCCTTCATTTATATCATCATTGTTTTGTTATTGGTTCTAAATACCACTTCTGAACTCATTGTATATGTGACTCTAGATGTTTTGTAGCATGGACGGTTCTATTAGGAGAATCACTGTATAGCATTTAGAGAATATGATCAACAAGGGGATACTTCATTTATGCCAGAGAGTCTTTTTAATTTCTCATGCCAGTTTCAACCACCATATACATGGTATTGCTCTGTCATGGGTAAATTCTGTACCAGAACATGGCAGAAACAGAGTGCTAACTTGGATCTGTCTGTCCTTTGCCTAACATCTTCCCTTCCTCTTACCTCCCTCCATTGAAGGCAGGTCCATAGAAAGTCCAGGGATATCTGATTTAGCTCTTCTCATTTCCTTCAAGACCAGATTGCAAAAATTTCTATTATACCACCTACTTTACCTCCCTTTTTCCTCCCACCCCCTAATTACAATACCATAAACCTTTAGAATATTTGCTACATTTCAGCATTCTTTTTTTTTCCTGGTATTTTCCAAAAGCAAGTGAAAGAGACAATGTATCCATCCTAATGTTTTCTTAACAAAATAGGTTAATTTCTACTTCTAAGGAACTCTTCACTGAACAGTTACAATCCCAGAAGGATTCTGGAGGATTTTCCCTAGGGTTTCCAAGCACATTCAATTCAATTCAACAAACATTTATTTAATTACTCACTTAATACCAGTCCCAGGGTTAGATCTGGAAAGGACAAGATGAATCAGTTGTTGTCTCTTCCTTTGTGATGCTCATAGCGTAGCTGGGAAGAATAGCATATGCAGTTAGTTATGAAAGAACATTGCAATGCAAGGTTATGCCCACATGTTTGGGCAATATTGAGCTACCATTCAGTGTGACTGGAGAGTAGAGGACTTGAAGTAGTGGAAATTTGGGGTGGAGGAGAGTGGATATAGTTTAGGACAAGTTGTAAAATGTCTTGAATGCCAAAATAAGTACTTGGGGTTTTGTTCTGTTGTATATGGGGAGACTTCTGAAGAAAAAGATTAGAGTTCTGTGATGCTTTGAGTCGGATGTGTTTTTTAAAAAATTGAGGTGAATTCTACACAACATAAAATTAATGACATATCTTAAAGCGCACAATTTGGAGGCATTCACAATATTGTACAACCACTGTTTCTCTGAAGTTTCAAAACTTTTTCTCTCTAGTTTCAAAACAGAAATATATCCATTAAGTAATCACTCCTCATTCCCCCTCCACTAATCTGCCTCCATGGACTTGCCTATTCTGGGGATTTATTTCACATGAAAGAAATTATATAATATGTGAACTTTGTATCTGGCTTCTTTCACTTAAGATGGTGTTTTCATCTGATTTGTAGCATGTTTCAATGCTTCATTTCTTTTCATAACTGAATAATGTTCTGTTGCATGTATATACCACAATGTGTTTATCCAGTCATCTCTTGATAGGTGATTGAGTTTTTTTCACCCTTTGGCTATTGTGTATAATACTGCTATAAATATTTGTATAATAGTTTCTGCATGGACATATATTTTCATTTATCATGAGTATATACCCAGCTGCATGGATTACATAAGGTTGAAACTGCCAGTCTCCTTAAGTATACTTTAGCCTATTGGAAAATGGGCCAATAGGAATTCCCATTGTGGCTCAGTGGGTTAAGAATCCAACATAGTCTCCATGAGAATATGGGTTCGATCCCTGGCCTCGCTCAGTGGGTTAAGGATCCAGTGTTGCCTTAAACGGAGAAGCAGGTCACAGACGTGGCTCAGATCCAGCACTGCCATGGCTGTGGTGTAGGCCTCAGCTACAGCTCTGATTCTACTGCTCAACCCCCAGCCTGGGAAATTCCATATGCTGCAAGTGTGGCCCTAAAAAGAAATAAAAGAAAAAAAAATGGAAAATGGGCTAATAAAATGGAAAACAGTGCTAAGGGATGGAGAGACAGACACTGAGTCTGATGACACTGGCCTCCTAAATCTAGCCATTCTTGAAATTCTATCCTTGGTATTTTACTTCCATGAATGACTAAATTCTCACCTTTCCTTAAGCAGCTTTATGTTAGATTTTGTCACTTATAGTCAAGTAAGTGTAGAATAGCACATACCTATACCTTTCCCCAAATATTCACCAGAAAAACACTTGAAAAAGAATCAATTTGTTATCGTTTCCTGATTATATCATGCTCTGGAGCCTTGACATGCGCTCATCTTTCTACCAGGAATGCTCTTCCCTTATTTACCTGATTAATTTTATGTATCCTTTTAAAACTAGTAAAAGCCTCAAGAGGTGTCCTAGAATCCTTGCTAATATAGTTAAACATAGTTGGAGCTTCCCCATAAGCTCTAATAACACCCATCTTCTTTTATCTGAGTTTCCTAGCTCCATAACTTCTGAGAAACAATGGGCAGTGAATATATTTATTTATCTTTGAATTCCTAGCACCCAGACCAGGGTCTTGGACATAAGAGGCAATTTGTAATGTTTGTTAAATGAATGCATAAATACAACAGATAATCTGTACTCATCAAATTTTTATTAAGATCTCACAGTGCCCTAAATATATAATTACTTTCTCTGTGTCTAGCTGTTCTCCATTTTCCTTGTCTTAAATTTTAAAACATTCCTACAACAAGATACTTGAGGGGGGGGGGGGACACAAATTGATGTGATGGTTTTAGCCAGTGTGGAATGCAGTTGCCTTCCTGCCTTCTGAACACTGATGTTGACCAAGGATGACACCCCTATATTCTCAGCATATCAGCCTCAGTATTTCTCTTTTCAGGTAGGTGTTTTTGAGTGAGAAGGCCAATGATGCACGATCTCCTTAGGCGTTTAGCATTTTTGAGCTTACTTTCCCATCCAACAACATCCCCATGCTTCCAGAGTTGCTCTCTGGTGTAATTCATAGTGGTGGACAGCTGGTGTTACTTTATTTCCTTGTTTAATCTTCTCAGTTCTAACCAATATCTTTGTAGCATCTTTTCTCTTAATAATTCAAAATTAATTTTAGCTTGATTATTATAAGCACAATAAATGGCTTTCCTGTAAATTTTTGATACAAAGGATAGAACCTTTGCTTCAGACAGTAAACTCAGTTCTTCCACTAGTTTGCTGGATGACTTGAAAATCTCATGTCCTCAGTTTCTTTTTTTCTTTTTTGTTTTTTTGTTTTTTTGTCTTTTTAGGGCCACGCCCTAAAAAAGTGGTACATGGAGTGGTACATGGAGGTTCCCAGGCTTGGGGTCCAATTGGAGCTGTAGCCACCAGCCTACGCCACAGCCACAACCTATGCCACTCCAGATCCAAGGAGCATCTGTAACCTACACCACAGCTCGTGGCAACACCAGATCCTTAACCCACTGAGCAAGGCCAGGAATCAAACCTGCGTCCTTATGGATGCTAGTCAGATTTGTTTCCACTGAGCCACCATGGGAACTCCATGGTCCTCAGTTTCTTCCCCTGAATTGTGATGGATCTGGATAAAAGAGCCTCTAAGGATCATTCCAGCTCTTAGATCCCAGGACATTCAATAGTCTTCAGATTCTTATTAAAGTTATTTATGTTAGTGGATAGTGGCAAAGATTTGGATTCTGAGTCCTTGGGTCCATGTTCCCAGATCATATGCACTGTGAATTGCAGAGAAAATAATGACATTAAAAAGAAATGGTTACTTTTTCTTTAAGAAAGCTTGTCTTTCCTTTTCCCCTTTTTGTTTTTGCTCTTTAAATAATATGTCGTGACCATTTTGGGGAATCCAAATAACATAACTGGGCCCTGTAATCTTCCTTATTTCTTAAAGGAAGTTAAACTGTATTTGGTGTCTAAAAGAGTTTTTATAATTAGGTTATACAGTCACAGTGGGTTAAGTGATATACTAAATTACCCCCTAATTTTAGTGATTTAACAACACAGAAATCCATTTCTCACTTATGTTGTAATCCAGCAAGAGGTAGCAGAGCTGGGAGATGAATAGGAGGTAGAGAACTGGGACTGACTTCTTCTATTTTGTGGCCCCACCACATTTTGGGACCTTGGAGTCCTCCTCTTTCATCTCCACCAGCAAATGAGTAAAGAATCAGGGAAGGTGGAGAATTGCTTTTATGGCCACTCCTAGAAATATCAATTTGCTCCACGTTACAGTGATCAGAACTCAGTCTTATGACCCCACCCATGCAAGGTGGCGAAGAAACATAGTTTAACTGTATGTTAAAGACGAAGTGAGGAGTTCCCATCGTGGCTCAGTGGTTAGCGAATCTGACTAGGAACCATGAGGTTGCAGGTTCGATCCCTGGCCTTGCTCCGTGGCTTGGGGATCCGGCATTGCCGTGAGCTGTGGTGTAGGTTGCAGCAGATGTGGCTCGGATCCCGAGTTGCTGTGGCTCTGGCATAGGCTGGCAGCTACAGCTCCAATTAGACTCCTAGCCTGGGAACCTCCATATGCTGCGGGAGCAGCCCTAGAAAAGGCAAAAAGACAAAAAACAAATATGAAGCAGAAATGATTTAGGTCATTCTGCTAGGTCTTCCACATGTGGCAGAAATATGCACAGGATGATATATATGCAATATGACAGCCAGAGAGATTTACATTGTTACAGAGAGAGATTAAAAAAACTAATGAGATTGAACGTTCATGAAGAGAGGCCAAGTGGTGACTTTGACCTCAGAGAAGGGACTCAATGCAATCTTTTTTGTTTAATAAGCAAGGAAATGATGACACTGGTAATCAAAGTGGACTGCTCAAAATCATCACAAATCAATTGCTTAGCTGAAACTAGGACTCCTAGGTCAATGTACTTCTTGGCATTCATGCAGTAGGGTCACAAACACCAGCATTCTTTGGAGAAAAGCCTACTTGGATCTGGTTGGAGACCAAAGTTAAGTCTATCAACATTACTTATTTTGCTTAGTGGTATAAAAACCTTTGAAGAAATTTTTCAGAATTCTTAAAAGTTACTGAATGTCTTAAGAGCACAGAGTGGAGTAGGCCTTTAATGTGAGACAGGAACAAGGAGAGACACAGAGTCAGGGACAGAGGAGAAGCACTAAGAAAAAGCCAAGATCTACTAAAGAAATGCTCACTTGGGCTACTAGTTTTGATGGCTTCTATAACATAAATTTTACTTTCAGTTTCTTTTGGTTTTTTAGTTCGGCCCTGGCCGAACATCGAAGAAGGTAAAGACTGTCTTTGGGCCTCTGCCCCTCCTGTGATGTACATTTCCTACCGTTCAAAGCTCCATTCGTGCCTACCGGGCTGCTCAACAGAGAGCAATGCCCTCATTTCCTTCCCTGGTCAGTTTAATCATTCCTTTCTCCACCCTCCAAAATTATTATAGTTATGTATAAAGTGTTGATTCTATACACTCAGTATCTTTTAATCTCACATATACAAGCTAAATTTTATTATACTAATTTTATAGATGAGAAAATTGAGACCAGTAGACAAAACTACCAATTATTGATTTCATAGGCTTTATGTATTTTTTTCACATTTTATACACCTTTGCAAATTACCATTTTATTATATCGCTTTAAAATAAGACATGTCACTGTCGGAGTGGTTAAATAATTTTTCCAACATCTCTAAGCTGGCAAGATGAAAAGCTGGATTTTAAACTTAGATCTATTTTCTTTCAAAACCTATGCTTTTCATGAGCTTAATAATGATGAGGATTTTATTATTTTAAAATCATTTTTACTGCTATTAATTTTTATTTCATAATCTCCCCATAGAAATAATTCTATGATAGGATTCTATGATGGAATTTGTAGAGATGCAGTGCTTTAAACCTTATAAACAAATGTGGGAGTTCAGTTTGGATGCTCTCAGCTTCAAGTTAAAAAAAAATGGTATAGACAGCAAGTAAATAACAAGGTATTTATTCTCTTTCTTAAGGTAAAACCCAGAAATAGAGGAATTCCAAAGCTGGTTAATTCAGCTGTTTAGTGACATTATCGAGGAGCCAGTATCCATCCATCTACTCTGTCATCTAGAGAAATTTGGTTTGAGGTGGTACCAGATGGCTCTTTCATTGTAGGAGGCAACATACAGAATCAGAAAATGAAACTACTAAACTTGTGTTCCTTTTTAGAAGTGAGAAAAACCTTCCCATATTCTCACAAACAGATTTCCCTTGACATCTCTTTAGCCAAAATTGTGTGACATGCCTATGTCTAAACTAATCACTTTCCAAGTGCAATGGAAATACCATGTTTGACTTAAACCAGTGAAGACTTAACCTCTATGGCTTTGGTGGCCCTTGAACAAAATAAGGATTCTATTAGGAAGAGGAATAGATGCCAGTGACTAGCAGGTAGGAATCAGGAGTGATGATCACACTCAGGAACCAGAACTTAGTGGGTTAGGAAGAGGTAGAAGCATTCAAGTTCAAAAGAGAGGTCCCTGCCTTTCCCATGAGCCCAGCTCTGGCATGAAACTTGTTATAGAAATAAAGACTGTCAGTGTTTGGGAAAGAATTTTCACATTGTTGTAGGGTGTTATTTTGAAATTACAAAAATTCCAAGTTGGTTGATGGAAAACCGTACGGAAACAAAAATTGAAATTCTAACTCATTAAGGATTATTTGTGTTATTGTATTGTGGACTCGTGGATTCCAAATAATTTTAGAGGCATTTAGTTTAATCTCCTAACCCCTGTTATCATGTTTGGTTTCCTTCCATAGTGCCAACACATCTGTGTCAGGGGGCTCACATTTATAGTATATTCCCTTTCTCATTAAAAAGTTATTTCTTATTTTACACTGAAATTGCTATAATGAATATAATGCATATCATTTGCAGAGACACAAATGTGCTGGATAGGAAAAACAGGTTTTGGAATCAGACAGATTCCAATCTAAGATTGGCATCTCAGGTTTGCCAATGACTGGTTATGAGCTTGGGGCCAGACTCTCTAGATTCAAATTCCAGATATGCTATCTGCAAGCTGTGTAACCTTAGGAAAGCACGTAACTCATCCCCCACACCCTTGCTACAGTTTTCCCTGTTCCAAAATTAGTCCTCTAGTGGTATCTGCTTAAAAGGGTTAAGTGAGTCTATATATGTAATGCCTTAGTGCTGCTGGAGACAATAAATGTTGTTTAATATTAAAATTAGCTGTGGGGGGGATGGACTGGGGGTTTGGGATTGTCATACTGAGGGATATGGAATGATTGACCAACAGGAACCTGCTGTGTAGCACAGGGACCTTTCCCCAGTGTTCTGTGATAATCTGTCTGGGAAAAGAATCTGAAAAAAAGAATGGATGCATGTACATGTTTAACAGAATCATTTTGTTGTACAGCAGAAATTATCACAACATTGTAAATCAACTGTATTTCAATAAAACTTTGAAAAATGAAAAAAACTTAGCTGTGAGCACTTATGAAAATAATTTGAACTCTCTAAGACTCTGTAAAATTGATATAGCCATACATACCTCTGAGATTTGTTAAAGCAATTAAATGAGACCACGAAAACAGAGAACCCAAAAAGTTAGTCCTTCTTCTCACTTCTCTTTCCCAGTTCCTGCCTGGAGCTAATTAGGTGCCTTTTATTTTTTTTCATTTTTTTATTTTTAATTTTTTTTTGGCTTTTTGCCATTTCTTGGGCTGCTCCCGCGGCATGTAGAGGTTCCCAGGCTAGGGATCTAATTGGAGCTGTAGCTGCTGGCCTACGCCAGAGCCACAGCAACACAGGATCCGGATCCGAGGCGCATCTGCAACCTACACCACACCTCACGGCAACCCCAGATCCTTAACTCACTGAGCAAGGCCAGGGATCGAACCCGCAACCTCATGATTCCTAGTCGGATTCGTTAACCACTGAGCTATGACGGGAACTCCATTAGGTGCCTTTTAAATATTGCCTGCTCCATTAGTTCCCTTTCCCCCATGAAACTGTAGGGATGAAGTTCAGACAACTTCCCTGTGGATTCCACCTTTCTGCAGAAAGCAAGTCTGCTGTCCTCCAGGGCCAGGTCTCACTATCATTTGTATCTTTTATAAGCTTCTCAAGAGCAGCGCTAAATCTTATTCATCCTTTTACCTGCACAATTCCTGGAACAAAATCAGTGCTCAACATGTATTTACAAGTGAATTAAATTTTCTCGGTGACTTTCTGTAAGTACTGTACTCATGGTAAATGCTCAATAAACTAGCTATAATAAAATTAGCCATTGATATCATTCTATAACTAATTCAATTGTTTGTGCAGGTAATGGGAAAGAGGCCAGTGGGGAATAAAGCCCTTTCAATGTCTGCAGTATCTATTTCCTTTTTGCCCTACCAGAACTTGCGACGTTGACTTTTCCTCTCCCAAGTTGTAAATCATACCCCCAAAGACCAGCCAAACAGTGGACAGGGAGAACTAAATATCTCTAGGACCTACTTCCTGCTTTTCTTCTCACTGGCTGGGGCCATCCTTTTAATTCCTTGTGCAGATGGTGTTATTCAAATTGTATTTTAACTGGATTAACTCAAGTCAGTGTCTGATGACTGCTGCCCCAAAATGTGCTTGGCCCAAATCATTTATTTTTGCCCTTCAGATGGTAACCCGAGTGCCATAGGAAATACGGTATATGACACATTAAATCAACCTATCGGTCTGTTTAATCCCATCTTCTGTTCCTGTTGCTGACTCAAGGTAAGGATTGGAGCAGAGCTTGAGTTTCATGGCATAAATTTAAAATGGAAAAACAATCCTTTAAAACCCTTTACAGACTCACAGACTCACCATCATGGATTAATCTTAATGTTTCTTGGGTTTGTCAGGGAACATCATGGTCTTGTCCCTAGTTCTTGGGATCAGGTTTGTGTCCTCACTATGGTCTTGTGGATGCTGACCTACTTCCAGTGTCCGACTTAGCAGACCTAAGAAGCCCATCTACACACTGGTCTACACGATGGCTGTTCTCGTCTTTGTGTGACTCCTGCCCCCAATCTTTGATACACTTGAACACTAAATAACTTTTTCAGATCCTACCTCCCTAGGAAAGAGGCACAAACATTTTTCACTCAGGACACATCTTCCTGATATAGAAAACACCTCTTTATCTAAGAAGCCAGAAATTCAGAAAGTTCACTAAATTATTCTTTAGGAACCAAGTGAAAAATCAGATGAGTTGACTTATACTTTTATTTTAACTGGGAATGGATGTCTGTACAAACAGCCTTTCTTATGACAATTTGGCAGCATCAGTTCTGGTCAGGAAGAGGAGAATCATACAAATGTTTTTATTTCTCAGCCACCATCCTCACCAGCCCTCCCCTTTGCTGCCCTTTCTCTGAACCGAGGCTAGAGTTGATTGGGGCTTTGTTTTGTGCCTTGGGCAACAGTTTTGGGTCAGCCGAGGTCAGTGTTCATTTTATCTAAATCAGTTTGCCCTCCCTCAGTCTCAGTGGAAAAACTTCAACAAAAATACATTTACACATAAGACTTTGTTTTCACCAAGTTCTGAGTAGGCAAAGGAGGCCAGATCCTTATCCCTGGAGCCACTTAACCTCTTAATAATGTTTTATTAATATTTTTCAGAGACCCTCAACTTCAACATATTTAAATTGGCTCCTTTTCTTCTAATACTGACTCCAGAAGCTGTGTGGACTTTTGATATTTCCTGTAATTTTAATGTAGACATTGTATCAAATATATTGTAAGGAGGCAGTGTAACAGGCTAGAATACATTCTATGGAGGACTGATGGTTGGGAAACTGGGTTCTAGTGCTGACTGTGCCATTAGGTGTGAACCTGGGCAAATTCCTAAACCCCAAGCTCCTCATCTGAGTAAGTAGGGATTGGATAATATTTAAGCTTCCTTAGACTCCAAGAGTTAATGATTCAATTGATAGAAACTGGGTGGAAATTCAAGACCCATAAATAAATTAAAAAAGAGATACTGGATTTACTTTAGAACTCACAGATTTTATGTGGTTAGGAAACAAGAAGTTCATCTTCTTGAGTTATGAAGACTAAGAGTTACCTTAAAGAACAATGGAGAGTGGAGTTCCCGTCATGGCGCAGTGGTTAACGAATCCAACTAGGAAACATGAGGTTTCGGGTTTGATCCCTGGCCTTGCTCAGTGGGTTAAGGATCTGGGGTTGCCATAAGCTGTGTTGTAGGTGGCAGATGCAGCTCCGATCCCGCGTTGCTGTGAGCTCCGATTAGACCTCTAGCCTGGGAACCTCCATGTGCCACGGAGAGAGAGAGGCCCTAGAAAGGGTTAAAAGACAAAAAAAAAAAAAATAGAGAATGTTTAGCACTGCTTCTGAGTTGGAAGGCCATAGAGGTTTTCTCATCAAATCCATATCTTTTATAGAGGGGGGGAACTGAGGCTTGAAGAGAAGCAGTGGCTAGACTAATAGTAGCTGAAAAAAAACACCGAGGATTTTCTCTTTCGGTGTTTTTATTTATACTGCCTTGACTATGCTACTACTCAGAGGTATTCTTTATAATAAATGTAGTTAGAATTATGTTTTAAATAATTCCAGCTTTAAAAAACTCTGTTGAAAGCAAACCCGCCAAGCCATTCTTTCTCTTCCCCGTTATAATCGTAACCATAAACCCAGAGACAAGGTGGCAGGTGATAAATAGTACATATGTCCTAGGTATTTGAACAGTTCAGAGGACTCTGAAATACTACCTTATGTGAAGACACATGAATTCACCTCTTTTATCCCTTTTTGTTGGTTCTACATATACCAATTACCTAGTGTATGTAAGCCTGAAAAATATTTCTTACCACTACCTTTCCCCAAGGTATCTGGAGAGCTGATGTTCAAATTTATTTTGGAAAAAAATGAATAACAAGATTGTTGGATTGAGAAGTTTATATACTACATGAAAATATACAAAAGTATAGGCTTTTTTTTTGTATGCATATCCCCACCCACCACATTTTATCTGTTCATAACATGTCTCAGACAATAAAGGACAACTTATCAAATTTTAGCTTTAGAGTTTGTCACCAAGGAAATATCTACTCTGCCAAATAACTTCTTGTGTTCCCCACTTTTGAACTTGTGACAAATTCATTTGTCACACCCATGAATTTTTCAGGCAATTAGTATCTTTAAAAAAGCAAAATTCTCGTTTTAAATTGATAGTATTAATGAAAACATTTGATGAAATACATATTTTTATAACACTAGAATAGTTTTAAATGTTTTTACATTTTCCAAGTAATCGAGTTTTATTATGAACAACTATTATACCATCCCTGATAATACAGTGATCACCCCAGAAGAGACTGACATGCACGAGGCCATTTGCCCCTGTGTTTAGATGCAGGCATTTGTATTTTTGTGGTCTTTTTACCAATGATCTGTCACCTATCAGGTCCTCCATGGATAGCATGACAATTTTTTGTAGCTCCTCACTCACCTGAGAACACATTTCTTTTGGCTTTGAAGCTAGATGACCAAATGTGTTATACCTGTGGGAAGAATGAGAGAGAGAAGAATTGAGAGAGGTTTACAGGACTTTATTGCATGGAATTTTACTTCTCAAAGATCTCTTGTATTTACTTTAGCAATAACTACATTCTGGGAGGCATTTTCCCTAGGGCTTACAACCATATATTAGTTTCCTAAATAGAACTTTGGGTCAGTTTGTTTACATTCTCCTAAATAACAAAAACTTATTTACGTCATTCTTGGATCTAGATCAGTTATGAATTATGAATGAGTGTATAAATAATGAAGTAAACAGAATTCAGCCCTACACAGCACATTCCCCTACATTTCTGGGAGGCAGCATAGCATGAATGTTGACGAGAACAAGCTTCATAGCCAGAGAAGCTTAGGTTTGAGTCCAAGTTCACCCCTTTTAGCTCTATGACTTGAATAATCCATTTAATCTCTATTACTTGTTCACTTTTTTCCTTTTTTTGGAGTAATCAAGCATTTTTATTGCTTCCAATTTGCCCTCCTAATATGGCTATTTATACTTTTTCAAAAACAAATTTTTGGCGACTCTACAGAGATTAGAATATACATCTAAGACTGATATAAATTAGTAGTTTTATTACTTTACTGAGAAGTCAAAGACCTTACTTAGCATACTTTAACAATCTTTAGCCTTTACTCCTTTATGTTACTGATGTTATGATCCTATATGTATTATACATTTTTTTAACTTTTAATGATTTTTATTTTTTCCATTATAGATGGTTTACAGTGCTCTGTCAATTTTCTTTGTACAGCAAAGTGACCCAGTCACACACACACACACACAAACATACATTCTTTTTCTCACATTATCCTCCATCATGCTCCATCACATGGCTAGATATAGTTCCCTGTTCTATACAGCAGGATCTCATTGCTTATCCATTCCAAATACAATAGTTTGCATCTATTAACCCCATGCTCCTGGTCCATCCCACTCCCCCCGCTCCTCTTTGGCAACCACAAGTCTGTTCTCCAAGTCCATGAGTTTCTTTTCCATGGAAAGTTTCATTTGTGCCATATATTAGATTCCAGATATAAGTGATATCATATGGTCTTTCTCTTTCTGACTTACTTCACTTAGTATTATATATTTTTTAAACTCTCCAAGATGTTTATTGTTATTGAATACATGTTATATTCACCCACATATTTCCCTTTTGTATGCCTCTTCATTCCTTTGTGCATTTCCACACATATCTGGGACTATATTTCTTTGTCCCAAATAACTTATTTAATATTTATATTTGATTTTGGGGCCATACCTGAGACATTTGGAAGTTCTCAGGCTAGGGACTGAATCAGAGCTACAGCTGTCAGTCACAGCTACAGCCACAGCAATACAGGATCCAAGCCGCATCCCAACCTATACCATAGCTTACGGCAATGCCGGATCCTTTAACCCACTGAGCGAGGCCAGGGATTGAACTTGCATTATCATGGATACTAGTCGGGTTCTTCACCACTGAGCCATGATGGGAACTCCTAATATATATTTTCATGCTATGTCTTGGCCATAAATAATATAAAGGTGAGGCAGGAGATAAGTCCAAATGATTTCATTTCATCTTCATTTTTGAAAGGTTTATTCACTGGGCATCGGGTTCTAGATTAGCAGTTATTTTCTTTCAGTGTTTTATAAGTGGCACCCATTATTTTGGTGAGAAGTCAATTGTTGGTTTTGTTGTTGCTTCTTAAAAAGTATTGTCTTTATTTTCTGGCTACTTTGAAGATATTCTCTTAATCTCTGATTTGCAAGAGTTTTAATAAGATATGTCCTCCCCCCACCGTGTGTGTCTGTGTGTATGTGTGTGTGTTTACTCTGCTTGGGCTCTGAAGTGGTTCTTGAAAGAGTGCTTTCAATATTGCCACTGAGTGTCTTTCAAATCTTGTCCTTTTGGAGTTCCCATCGTGGCTCAGTGGTTAACGAATCCGACTAGGAACCATGAGGTTGTGGGTTCGATCCCTGGCCTCCCTCAGTGGGTTAAGGATCCGATGTTGCCATGAGCTGTGGTTTAGATTGCAGATGTGGCTTGGATCCGGAGTTGCTGTGGCTCTGGCGTAGGCCGGTGGCTACAGCTCCAATTGGACCCCTAGCCTGGGATTTTCCATATGCCGTGGGAGCGGCCCAAAAAAATCACAAAAAAGGACAAAAAAAAAAAAATCTTGTCCTTTTAAGTAGATTCTCCATTTCGTACACAGATATCTACCCAAAATACAAACTTAATCATGTTCTTATTCTTCAAATCTTCTAAATCCATATTAAGAGAAAGCCCAGGCTTCCTATTCCAGTCTGTAAGATGAAACTAATTGACCTCCACCTACATTTACATCCTTCTTTCTTTCTCCTTCCTGAATCTAACCTCCCCTGGACCATAATCAGGTAAATATTTTAACTTCCCTCTACAAATTTTCACAACCAAGTCTTTGCTTTTGCTGTTACTTTGTCTGGAATAACCTCCATTTATCTCTACCCACACACATCTTCATCCAGATAAAGCCCCTCTCCTCCCATTCTTCAAAATTTATTTTACCATCTCTTCCAGGAAACTTCTCTGTGGCTCTAGCCTGGAAGGTACAGAGACTCCACTGTTGCTCTTCCTGATCAATTACACCATTGTCTTTTGAGGTAATATCCTTCTTACTGAACACACTAGATATTAAGCTACTTAGAAGTTAAAACCAGAGGTTACTCATCTTTAATGACCAGTGCCTGTGACATTATAAACAAATATTTGTGGAATAAGTTAAATAAAGTAAAAATGTGTAGGCTTCCGTGAATATATTTTTTTCTTCAACACTTAGGGCACTCTTCATGTGAGCTAGGCACTGCCCTAAGTGCTTTATACTCATGTTCTTTACCTTCTACACCAATCTTACAAGGTATTATAATTATGCCCATTTTAGAGATGAGGAGATTAAGTTCAGAGAAGTTACACTCTTTGCTCAAAATTACACAGATCGTTAAGCGACAAAGCTAAGTTTCAAATCTAAGCTTGTGTACCTCCAGAACACAAAGTCTTCTCTGTAAAAATAGGGACTGATTGACACTCTCAATTGCTAATTTCTGATATTCTGACCTCCTTTCCAGCCCTACCAATAATTCCTTAGGTTCAAAGACTAATTACTGCTTTATTACTAATACAAGGCTCACTATGGGCCATGGTACTTCTCATTAAATGCCTATCAAATTATTTTCTAAAATGAAAAAATAAAAATTTTACCATGCCTAAATTTAGCAGGCTTATTTCTGAGTCATCCAATATCCTTGGGGCATTATGAGAATTAACATAAAGAAATGTTAATTCAAATTCCCCTCAAGATCTAGATGGGAATTAGACTCACAGAGACAGAACTTTACTATTTTAGGCCATTTGTGTAGGATGTTTTAAGTAAAGTCTTCAGGCTTCTTATTGAACATAATAATGTGTATTCTATAGGTAGGAAAGAACAAAAATACTCAGCATGGTGGTCTCTCTTTTATCAAGGGATACTATGGACACAAACCTCTTCCCACAAGTCCACTGTGGTTTGAAGGAGTTAAAGAATCTTCCAAATGAAACTGATTTGCAATCAGAGTGCCAAGGAGCCCCAAGAGGCTGCTGAATCCCAGGGAAGCATTTCCTTCCTCCTGGCATTGCATTTTGCATCATTGCATCCAGTGATCTCTCAGAGGACTTAGTGTTGAATGGGAACTCACATCACTGGAAAGCATATTCATGATATGTATGATGTGCCTCTGTGGCTCAGCAGGGACAATGACACTCTGTTCTTGGGTGGCCTTTTGAATGCTGTCTCATCCTGCTGTCTGGAAACACATTCCTTGGTTTCCACTCAAAGGGGGATGAAGGTGGGTGAGGCTACTGCATGATACCCTTCACATTCGCCCTTGTCTTCATAGGTTATCCCTTCCATATTCAGTTGCTTTCAGTTCTAGCTCCAGCTTCCCTGGAGTATTACTCTCCTCACCTAGAAAGGCAGGAGATGAAAGCCACAGGTGGGAACTTCTGTATGTCAGTAAGGGGTACAGCTTTCCATCACCAGGAATAGAAATAAAGGTGCTTTACACATGGAGAGACGCTATGCAAACATAAAACATCATTGTATTATGCATTATTATTTGAAGGGTTAATGCTGAATTGCAAAGAAAAGACCCATGGATGGCTGGAATGATGAGACAAAATGAACCACACAAGTTAGCACAGTTAATTTAACAGGTGTTAAGAGAATTCGTAAATTGTATCTGAAACTAAAGGGAATAGGAATAAAAATTAGTTTGGGAGGTTAGGAAGAATGTCTTTTGATTTTTACTGGTTAGAGACATTAACTCATAGGGATACTAAAATTTGCACAATAGGATGTATTTTTTAAAGCACTTAAACCTATCCCTCATCTGATTTGATCCACACAGTAAAGGAAGAGGATTGAAATATAACCTTCTTGTCTAGATGAGGAAGGAGATATCTAGGTATTATTCCTTTGTCCATTTCCTATTGTTCACGGGGAGTCAGAGTGAAGCTGAGATTTGAGACTTGCTCTTCTAGTTCCACATCTTTAGTCTTTTTAATACCCAGGAGAATCGTGATCTAAAATCCTCCAGCATACTTACAATATGATTTTATTATCAAATCAGTTTCTTCCCACTATGCTACACCTTATACAAAAGTGGAAGTGGGGTGTAGTCGGGGAAGTTGTGCAGGCTTGAGGGACATTTGCAATTGCTTGGAATTTAGAGTCACATAAAGTCAGCCTTGGGATTGTATTTAACCTCAAGTCATGCTTGAGAGTGTGATTATGGGAACATCCCAATGACCTGAACTACAGATTTCCACAGAGGCAAATGCTACCCCATAATTCAGCCTTACCCTTCGCAGTGGTGGAGCAGATTTTGTCAGCAAGTGTGCTTTGGGCACTACGCTGGGCACCCTTGGGAATAGAATAGAAGTTCACTACAAGAACTTTGCTCCCCAAAGCCTGTAATCTAGACAAAATACACACCCCCACCCACCCCCCCACACACACACAATTTCAGAGAAAGGGGAGCCCAGTGAGAGCAAAGGTAGCTGACAAGAAGCTGCGGGAAGGAGATGTCATTTAAAACAAGATGACTCTAGATGAGAAATTAAATACACTGAGGGAAAGGCATGTATTTTTAAGCGGAGGGACAACATGAGCGAAAGCTTTGAGACAGGAATGGCTAGGGTCTGTATGTGAGATGGTGAAGAAGCCATCTTGCCTGGATAGGAGGGAATGCCATTCATACAATCTCCATTTAGAAGGAGAAACACTGATGACCCGGCCAAACCGGAGGCAGGAGCAGGGAGAAGAGGGATAGCTTTGGTGATGGCGTAGCAGGAACTCCATCCCCTCCTAGCTGTACCTGTGGTGTTAGCCATGAAGATCCTCAGAGTGGTGGGCTGTCCACACTCAGGGTGGATGCGATTTTTATAAGAGGGGAAGGTGTAAGGAGGTAGTTGAGGGGATAAGGAAGGCTTTGGGGTTGGGTCAGTGTAGGTTTCTACCAGACATTGCCCCAAGGGCAAAGGTTTGCCACAAGACCAACCTCTTTCCTTGTCTTTACAGGTCTGATTCCTGCCAACGATCTTCCTTTGGGAGATTTGCCATTTTCTCTCCCCTTTCCCACTTGGTACATACTTTTTCTTCTTATGGTGGATTTTGTATTTTTAGCCTAGGCAGTTGCTGTGGCAACCACTAGAGCTGAACATTTTGTTTCCCAAGAACAAATGCATGTTTAAATATTCAAGCAATTTTCCGTTGTTCAAAGGAACTGAGATTTCAAGCATATTATTCAGACCATATGAGGGAAACTGAATTTTCTCTCCTTTATTTTAAGGATTCCCACAGTGTTCACGCATTTCCAGGTCAAGATTAATGTTTACATCTAATGAGGTAAGCCCTGTCAGAAAGGAGAAAAAGGAATGTGTTACGATGTTTCACTCCTCTCCACAACATTTTGTGGAAGATCTTAACCATGATCACTCCAGACAACAAGGGCAGGGCCTAATTTCCTCCCCTATTTGGGAAGGGAAGATGCATAATGAGGTACTCGTCTCCAGTCCTTCAATAAAGAGGTGCCATCCTTCCTATATATAACTTACCCCAGCCAATTTTGGCATAAGAAATGGCTTTGGTCCCATTTTTTGACCTTTCCTTACATTAAAGAAATTGTAGAAACTGCATTTACTATGTCTGAGAATGCTTTCTTCCTTAACAATGTTGTGTGTATATTTTATAGATTATAGATTGCAAACATGTCTCCATTTTAGTATCTAAGATTCTGAAGCTTATCCCAGCCTCCAGATTCCTCTCAAGTACATTGGAGCATGAGAATGAATCTCCGACACATCTGTACAAGGAGCTCTTAACCTTGGGTCCATGAACTTGAATGGGAAAATATTACACTGTTATTTTTTTTAACTTCTGAGGTGTATCATTTTGTTCCATTATGATTATAGGTAATAAACCATAAGTCACCACTAGACACCCCCTTACAATACAATTATTGAAGAATTATGTCAACTTTTGCACACACTTGTCACTACCATGAAACTGTGATAGTTATTAGATAGCCAGTATAGCCCAATATTGCTACTTCTTGAGCTAATAAAGAATATATATATTTACTCATAACATAAATATAATTTTTTAGTATTTTGAGAACTGTTTTTAGATTGCTTTCCTTTGAAATGAATTATATTTTATTTTATTCATTTAAAAATATTATTCTTTTTCAGAGTTCCCATCATGGGGCAGAGGTTAACGAATCTGACTAGGAACCATGAAGTTGCGGGTTTGATCCCTGGCCTTGCTCAGTGGGTTAAGGATCTGGCGTTGCTGTGAGCTGTGGTGTAGATTGCAGACGCGGCTTGGATCCTGCGTTGCTGTGGCTCTGGCATAGGCCGGTGGCTACAGCTCTGATTGGACCCTTAGCCTGGGAACCTCCATATGCCAAAGGAGCAGCCCTAGAAAAGGCAAAAAAGACAAAAAAATAATAAAAATAAAAATATTATTCTTTTTCAAGGAAAGTTTTGTCCAGATATATGCTCAAGTATGGGATTGCTGGGGTTAATAGATTCACACTATTGCTTTTGGAATGGATAGGCAATGAGATCTTGCTGTGTGGCACTGGAAACTGCATCTAGTCATTTATGATGGAGAATGATAATGTGAGAAAAAAAATTTATACACATATGTGTAATTGGGTCACCATGCTGTACAGTAGCAATTTGACAAAACACTGTAAACCAGTTATAATGAAAAAAATAGAAATCATAAAAAAATTAAAAAAATAAAAATATTATTCTGACACGGAGGTCTGTAGGTTTTCCAGGTTGCCAAAGGGGTCCATGGTACAAGAAAGTTTAACAAGTTCTGATTTCCATGTTTCCACTCCAATGTTACTATCTGTGAATCTAAAACTAGGAGTCCCTTAAGGAAGACATTTGACCTATACCATTCATTTTATTTATTCAACATTAAGCCATGCTTCTTAGTAGCATGATTTGGACCTTGTCAAAAAAAAAAAAAAAAAAGCCCTGGTTCTTTTTGAAAACAGCTAGTCTTTTTGAAAGAGTTGTTAGTGTTGATTCACTACCACCTGGGACACTTCTTGCATTTTGTTCATTGCCTTTGAAAGCCATGTGTGTAATTGACAATTTAGAACCAAACTTAAAGAATGAATTATCAGTCAGGGTAGAGTCAGGAGTCAGAAATCCTTTTGGGTATTTCAAGTATGATGGGATTTAATATGGGGAGTTAGAGGCTGGGGCTAGTGGAACAAAGGTCAGGGGAAACTGCCACTCATTTTCTGGAAACCAGGAAGCTTAAGGAACTGTGGAAAACCATCACTGATATTCTGAGCTTCTGCAACACCAAGGGGCATAACTCCAGCAGGGGCACCTGGAAGCTGATGGTCAGTCACATTTACTTCTGAAGTTCACACAAATCATTCAACTTCCTGGTGCTGCTGCAGGAAACTAGATGGCTCTGTTTTCCAGAATGTGTACTTGCCTTTCATTGTCAAAACATAATCCAAAACCTCACTGGTTGGGATTCTGAAAAATGTAGATTTCATACTCATAGCCTCTGGAAAACAGAAAACTCTCCATGGGGTGGGGAGTAGGGAGCAGGGTAAGAATAGTACAGAGCCAATAACAGACAATCTAGCACACAAATCTGGCTGACCAGTGGTGTAGTGGAGAAAATGCAAGTTTAGTTGTTAGGATATCTGAGCTCTAACCTTGACTATGTGCCTTTGGATAACTCACTCTTGTTCTCTCTAAGACTCAGCTTTTGCATTTACAAAGGTTTAATTTTTAAACTGGACTACATTATGATTAATGTCTCTTTCAATCTTGAACACCAGTTGTTCTGGGAATGTGGTTCCTCAGAACTCAACCTCTTGAAATGAAGATTGACTTCTTCCTTTCTGAGCACTGATGAAAGAGTGGGTCTGTGAGAAGAACCTCTCAGGCAATGAGCTGAGGAAATCTCAAGGTTGGCCTGTGCTTTACGGAGAGGGTAACTTTCCTTCCCAATTCT
This sequence comes from Phacochoerus africanus, assembly GCF_016906955.1. Classification (NCBI taxonomy): domain Eukaryota; kingdom Metazoa; phylum Chordata; class Mammalia; order Artiodactyla; family Suidae; genus Phacochoerus; species Phacochoerus africanus. The sequence goes on from NC_062549.1 coordinate 82,414,641, forward strand.
GCTTTGCATGCCCGAAAACCCCACTGGCAATTATGGGCTGACATCTTTCTTTAAACAGCAGCTTAGGTAACCTACCAGCTGGAAAGCAGTGAAATGAATTCTACAAGGCACACGTGAGGGTTTGATTGCTTTATCTAAGAGTCTCATCACTTTTGCACATTCATATGAGAACGTTTTGGAGAGAATTTCTTACTAAGCCAGAGGCATCTCTGTATGATATAATCAGCCATCTTGAAGCTTCTCCTGCTAATCTTGTTCAGATTCACCTTCACCACTTCCCCCACTCACTCCACATCCCCATAGTCTCACCAGGTGGGGGGAAAAAAACAGAGAATACAAATGTTTCAAATACCCCGATCAGTCATCAAAACAGTGTAGATTGGACAAAAGCTTCTTGTAGCTGCTCTCCAGGGGGCTCTGGCTGAAGCCGTCTGGAAAAGTCCTCTTCTCTCCTACCCCAGTGGCCATGAGCTCAGACCTGGAGTGGCATTGTTGTCCCAACCAAGTGAAGGTTAGAAGGAGGAAGTTTTGAATGATCAACATTAATTCTCTGAGCTTATGCCTTTAGAAATGAAAGGATTAAGTGCAGCTGAAAGAACTGGTTTAGCAGGAATTTTCAATAAGGAAAGGACTTACAATTTGATTTCATGCTTTCCAAAGGACAGGCCTTGGTTTCCACATCATGTTAACCATTCTGTTTCTGTCTGAGAGTCAGAGGCCTCTGGGCAGAAGAGGGAACAAGTCGGAGGCCCGGGCTCCTGGCATTCTTGGCTTTATTGAGATTTCAGCTGGACATATAGCTAAGAGAGCATGTGGTTTGGGGGATCTCTGCTTTATACTGCCTAATTCAGCCCTCAAGTGACTAAGAGAAAATAAATCAAATTCACTTTTAAAAAGCAACTCTTGATCACTATGTGTAAAGCTCAATACTGGAGTTATTGGGGATTCGGGAGTGAAAAGTACATGGTTTCTGACTTCAAGATTTCATAAGCTGATTAAAATGAATAACACATCTAAATAACTTTGATACAATTCTCTAAGGAGTGCTAAAATATGGTTACAAACATCCTTTATTGGAAAATTATTTCTTTTTCCATGACTCTGAGAAGGCCTCTTGGAAGATTTAAAATTTAGTGAAGCTTGAAGGAATTGCAATGGTTTAATAAGTAATAGAGAAGATTAGCAAGAGAGGAGGAAACATTTCATACAGAAGCCAAAACTTGAATAAAGGCCCAAAGGAGGATGGAGGGGATTATTTGAGAAATATGGAGTAATTTCAGATAAATTTACTAGGTGGAGTGGAGGAGATGGAATTACGTAATTAGAAGCCAGCCTGTAGAGGGCTGGGTTAACTAGTTTGGAATTTATCCTATAGATGGTAGGGAGTCATTGAATGGTTGCAATTAAGGGAATGATATGATCAAACCTGGGTATAAGAGAAATACTTCTAGTGGAAGAGTGTGGCCTAGAATTGGAAAGAAAGAAAGACCGGAGTATGAAATAGGGATGGGTGTCATAAATTGAAAGAGGGAGATGGGTCTGAGAAACGTCAAAAACAGAGTTGGCAGGACTAGAAGATTGGCTTTCAGAGGTTAACCTGTCTAATCCTTATAATTCGTCAATTATACCCCAATAAGACCAGAAAAAATGTAATAATAAAATAATGCCATCCCATAAACCATAGAGCCATAGACTTGCTTTGTGATATATTAGAACTGATGCAGTTTGAGAGATAAGCTACACTTTGCCTTATTTTATAGATAGGGAAATTGAGACAGAGTTTAAGTTCTAAATCGCAGTGTGTTTTAGCAAAAGACCTTAACTCTTCATATTAATTTTTCAAATAATCTGGAAAGGTAGTTTATAATTCATAATGTATACTTGTTTTATAAACAGACCAACTGAAACATAAACAGATGAAAATGGGACCTCCGAGCAGATGCAAATTATCCAAAAGAGCGCTCCTTCCACCATATCATCTCTTAGGACAAAGAGAATTCAGTTTGCTATTCAGACATTAAAAACAACCCTTTCTCCTATTCATTTTCCTTTTTTTTTTTTTAGGGCCACACGAGGGGCATATGTAAGTTCCCATGCTAGGGGTCGAAGAAGTCAAGTAAATGGCCTGAAGTTGTAAATGGCAGAGATGGGATTTGAAACCCATCTGAAATGGCAGGCTGACTTCAGAGCCTGTGCTCTAAATCCCTACACTGCACTATCTTGCATTATCTAGATGTGCTGCATCATCCAGTATGAATGAATGAATGAACGATGAAATGTCTTTTCTATTTAAAAAGTCTGCCTTAGGCTTATTATGATGGTGAAGCATGCCTAAAGTTTTGCCGAGGACAGTTGATCTTTATTGTTGAGGAATTTGTATTTTCAAATTCACCTACTTGCTAAAATTTATTTCAACTCTTTTGGTGCTTTTGCAGTCATCCATGGTCACATTCAGAACAACAGCAGCAAAAAATTGAGTCATTCAGCACACACATTCAAATAAGGCAACACCCCACCTTCTTATTTCAGCTCTCATACTGTAAAAAAGTGTCCTTTTTTGCAATATATGTGGTGCCAGGTTTTTTGCATTTTTGTGTTTGTGTTGAGATTTCACTTTTTAAAATGACCCCAGACATAGTGTTGAAGTGCTATTTAATATTCCCAAGTTCAAGAAGATTATGATGTGCCTTGCAGAGAACATACATGGGTGGGATAAGTTTGTATAGGTACAATTACAGTGCTGTTCAATGTTAATTAATAAACATGTATTAAATGAAACTTCTTTAAACAGATACACATATAAAACAAGGTTTTGTATTGATCAGTTAACAAAAATATTGTGACCAGAGACTTGCAGGCACCCATCCCTGTATTTCCCCTAGGAAAAATGGTTCAGTATTCAGTAATTTATTGCTTGTAGAGATTTTATAGAACACAACTATGGTGAATAACATGGCAACTGAATTTGTCATCTCTGGACAATAATACTAATAATAGCTACATTTAATGACTATGTACTATGTGCCAAGCATTGTACTAGGTGTGAAGGATACAGAGATGAAAGAGAGAAACACAAACACAGACTCTTCTCTCAAAGAGTTCATAGTTCACAGAGAATGTGGATACTAATCTACTTATTATAAAATGAGTGATAGGTGTGATGAAAGGGGAAATATGATATGCCATGAAAGCATATAACAGAAGAACTAACTTATAGGGAAGTACTATTATTCTCCTGTGCACAGGGAACTGAGAGGCAGAGAATGGCTAAGTAATCAGTTCTAAGTTCCTTTTGCTCACTTTGCACTACTGCTTCTAGGGTGGAACATATTGGGAGACTGGAAGACAAAAATAATGAATAGTTTCACTATCAAAGGAATTTTGATTTTATTGAGATTCACTTTGAATACCATAGTAGAGATGTAAAAGTGTCAGAAGCCGTGGTAAGTGAAGACAGAAATGAGGAATCTGCAGTGCTCTGATTTTAACAGCCACTCATGAGATACAAGCCATTTTTCTAGGAATTTCATTATTCATGAGTTTAAAGATTTCTGCTACATAAAAGCAATGTAGCTCTATTCAAAAACATTGTAATGTCTAAAATAGGAATTTTAGAGAGAGATATGTTCCTTCCTCTTTTATTTTTCCCCTTTATCCAGCCCTATTGCTCTTCTCTGGGGACCATGGTTTCTCAACTAAGCTGTATGCAATTTTAAGATGAAATTCAGTATTGATATTCTCAAGTTACTGAGGGTCAGAAAATATATGGGGGAAAAGTAAGCGGTAAATGTCTTTTTTCCTCATTTCACTCTCACTTTCTAGAGATTTAATTTGTTTCTGGTAATAGGTAACCACTCTACAGGGATCTTGGTGACGCACACACTAGAAATGGAAACATCTATAGGGAAACATTTGTTTTTCTTGTTGGTGTAAACACAACAGCATTCCTCTAGCCTTGGGCTTAAAGGAAGTGGTGCTTCCCAGTGGCAAGGTACAGGCGCCAGAGAGGAAGGCATCAAAGAGTTTCCCTTAGAGGGGACAGACCCTGGGATGGGAGATAAGAAAGGGGCCCCTCTTGGATGGAGAGTTTAATGAACATTCTGACAAAGGAGCCCCGTTTCCAGACCAAAAAGGACTTCCTCAGGGTTCTTCAAGAGGACATGTATTCAGTTCACCTCTTCTAGTATCACAGGTCCAAGTTCTGCTTTTTGTGTTTGAGAAATCTTGATTGTTTCCATTGTGGTCCTGGAAAACCATCTACTGTATGTACAATGCTCTTTGACTTCATAGCACAGCAGACTCCGAAGTGGGTGGGAATGATTACCCATAGATGTTCTGATGGGAAACAGAGCCTTGGAAGAGAAAATTATTTTTCCAGGGCTCTCCAGCCAATGAGTCACATTACTGTATAACCTTCAGAGCCCGCAGAGCAGTCAGAAAACACAGACAAGAAAATGTTATTCTCTGAATACTCACTTCTTAACTTACCATGTGCTGAGGTCTTAGTCCTCTTTCTTTTAAAATCATCTAACTGAAAAAAAAAATGGAGTTCCCATTGTGGCTCAGTGGAATCAAATCTGACTAGCATCCATGAAGATGCAGGTTCAATCCCTGATCTTGCTCAGTGGGTTAAGCATCCGGCATTGCCGTGATCTGTGGTGTAGGTCGCAGATGCAGGTTCAATCCCTGATCTTGCTCAGTGGGTCAAGCATCCGGCATTGCCGTGATCTGTGGTGTAGGTCGCAGATGCAGGTTCAATCCCTGATCTTGCTCAGTGGGTCAAGCATCCGGAATTGCCGTGATCTGTGGTGTAGGTCGCAGACACAGCTTCGATCTGACATTGCAGTGGCTGTGTTATAGGCCAGCAGCTACAGCTCCAATTCGACCCTAGCCTGGGAACCAACATGTGCTGGGGGTGTGGTCCTAGAAAGCAAATAAAATAAAAAAATAAAATAAAATCAGCTAACTTATAGCATGTCTGAAAATCCTGTATTCTACTGATGTCACTGAAAACTTGGCTGATTAAATTAAAAATGATAGATGAAACAAAACTAATGTTTGGAATTTAATTGCAGAAATGAACCATTAAATTTAAAAATCCCTTATGCCTTGAGCAGAGATTCTCTGTGAAACTATAGCTGAGCTTAGCTTTCTGGTTTAAAATACGACACTTATAGGAGTTCCTTTTGTGGCGCAGTGGTTAACGAATCCAACTAGGAACCACGAGGTTGCAAGTTTGGTCCCTGGCCTTGCTCAGTGGGTTAAGGATCCGGGGTTGCCGTGAACTGTGGTGTAGGTCTCGGACGTGGCTCGGATCCCGTGTTGCTGTGGCTCTGGCGTAGGCCATCAGCTACAGCTCTGATTAGACCCCTAGCCTGGGAACCTCCATATGCTGTGAGAGCGGCCCTAGAAAAGGCAAAAAGACAAATTAATTAATTAATTAATTAATTAACTAATTAAATAGGACACATAAAATTGGAACATGTGTGAGATATCTTTCACAAATGACTGTTATTATTCAGATTAGAAGAGGTGGATCCAGTGTAGGTTTGCCAGATAAAATGTGGGATGCTCAATTAAATTTGGATTTTAGAGAAACAACATATAACCTTTTAGCATAGGTGTGTCAAATATTACATGCACTAAATATTCCATGGACCATACTTATACTAAAATTTACTCACTGTTTATCAGAAACTAAAATTATTTAAAGTTAGTTTAGTGTCTGCTATATTTATTGCTAAGTATGATAACTCAGGTGATTTGAAATCAATAGCTGGTCCAGAATATTAGAAGTGTAGAGTATCATAAAGATAATGCCTTCCCAAAGCATATGCTCAGTAAATAATTATACGAGTTGAACCAAGGGGAACATCTTCCTATGTAGTAAATACATCCATTGCACACTAACTCTCTAAGTAGATATTTTTTCTTTATTTACCATATGAAGAAACTAAGTCTCAAAGAACTTACTTGAATTTTTCAGGGTCACACAGTAGGTGGTATTGATGACATAATTATCAAAGAACTTTCTGTCATTAAAAACCCATGGTTTTTCAATACAAAAATTCAGAAACTTTGAGATATCTCATGAGCTTAAGGGAAAATGGTTTTAGGATATCAAGCCAATTTTGCAGTAAGACTGGAAACAAAGTTCACTGGGCCAACTGGAAGTCCACAATGAAAACTCAGGCCAAACAACTGGTTTGAGAAGCTGGTACACACACACATTCAAGAGCACTGCAGGTATTTCTTTGCATGTACTTAAAACTTGTAAGCAATGCACAAGATAGAGTACTGCCTAAATTCTACTTTGAAAACAATGGAAATTTAATTGAAAGGACTTTGTTCTCTGAACATAGAATTTTGCATAAAGTATGCTAACAAAAGCTAAATATGTTGCTAAGCCCGAAAGAAGGGGAAATCCACAGGTAGCAGAAATAAAGAAAATCTCAAAATCTAGAGGAGGAGTGACAGTTGGAAGCCACAATCCTGGATATACATTTTAGAAGATGTCACAGCTGGTCCTGGATGTAAGTTTTAGAAGATGAGTTTTGGGCTTTTCATGTTCACAGAGGATAGGATGAGATCTGAAGTCATTTGACATGAGCAACTCTAAGGGAGTCTCTTGCTTTTTGCTAAGATTTTTGAAAGCATATACAGTCCATGGAAAAGAGATTGATTAGAAAAATTAAGCACATCCTGTGTGGGCTAGTGCCTCCTGTGGAGGCTAAGCAGGACGAGGTGCTTCTTGCATGGTCTACAGTGGCAGAGGCAAACCACCACTGTTATCTCTGACTTCAGAGGTGGGTGTGGCCCATCACCACTAGAGGTCCATGAACAGGTACCACTTGCGGCCCCAATCACCTCAAGGGCACCACAGAGGAGGGCACTGTGACTGAACACCACTTGTTGTTGTGATCGCACCCCTGGCAGCACACTGGCCCTGCTGATTCCAGTGCCAAATGCTCTGAGCAGTGCCCACACATTTGATCTCTGTCACTTCCCAGAAACCTGCAATTAGGAGCAACCTGTGCAGCACCTCCTGTGTGGGATAAGTGAGACAGTGTGCTTCTTCTGTGGTCTGCAGGTGGTGGGGGCAAACCACCACAGTTATCACTGATTCCAGAGGTAGGCATGGCCCACTACCACTAGGGGTCCCTGAGCAGGCACCATTTGTGGCTCCAATCACCTCAGGGGAGGGCACTGCAATCTAACACTACCTGTTGTTTCTGTCAATCCCCTGGGAACACAAACATTCTGCTGCTGCCATTGCTAAATGCCCTGAGCACCTTGTAAATCTGCCTAAGGCTCATAACCACTTCCCAGGGCCCTGCAACTAGGAGTAGTCTGCTCCACCTTCATGCACGTCCTTGCTGCTGTTAAGAGCATAGAAACCAGGCATTGACTACTAGCCCTACCCATTGCCTCCTTCTCCCTGGAAACACACTCAGCACCCTGGGGATAACATCCTGTTCACATCGAAGAAAGAGGCAACAAAAACTCAAACTCCCACACCAAAAATAAATAGTTTTTATTTAACGCCCCCACAAAATACAAAGGGGAGCTCCCGCATAGAAGTAGCCATCCAAGACTACATTTTGGCTTCCCTAAACTCACAGAGAGAGAAAAACATAAGCAAGATGAAAAAGCTCAGAAACCATTCCCAGTTAAAGAAACAGAACTCACATGAAGCAGCAAAAAATGAAACAGACCTCTGCAAGTCTGATAGACATTGAATTCAAAAGGGAGATAGTGAAAATACTGAAGGAATTAAGGCTGAATATAGAGGAATTAAGAGCGGATATGAACAGTAATGCAGATTACTTTATAAAGGAACTAGAAAGTAGGAGGAACATAGAAAAATTTTAAAAATTCGTTTGCAAAGACACAAATTAAGTTAAGACATTAAAGAGCAGAAAGAATAATGCAGAGGAAAGAATTAGTGACTTGGAAGATAGAATAATGGAAATCACCCAATCAGGACAGCAGACAGAAAACCAAATGAAAAAACACAAAACCAATATAAGAGATATATGGGATAATATAAAGTGGACCAATCCACACAAAAGAGGAAATCCAGAAGGAGAAGAAATACATTTAAAATATTAATCTTAGAACATTTAAAAAAGATACAGAAGTCAGAACACAAGAAGAAAATAGTATAGGAAAAGTAAAAGCAGAAAAAAATAAAATTTCTTGAATTAAAAACTTTAGTAATCAGACTAAAATCTCAAAATGTGAGTTAAACGGTAGAGTATAGCAGCTGAAGACAAAATTAACAAATGAATATGTAGATCTTAATAGACAATCCAGAATTCAAGAAAGAGTGATAGAGATGGGGTATACTATAAAGAGATATGATGTGGACATTAGAAGGAGACTATTGAATATATATCTGTTAGAAAAAAAATGGAGATTAGATAATATTCAAAAAATGCTGACTCCAATTTTTTCTGAACTGAAGAAAGATATGAGTCTTTATGTTAGAATTGCACAAGCATTCCCAAGGAACATGACATTCATTGTAAAACTGCAGAATAGCAAAGACAATTGACAAATAAATTTTATGAGGTGCACAAGAGAAAAGACATATTAATCATGAGGAAAATTAATGTGTCATAGTCTACAACAGTAACAATATAAGCCAGAGTAATTGTCATTGAAAGGCATGCTGAAATTATTTTCATACAAAACAAGACTGTTTACTAATCACATTCACTGAAAAAAAATTACTGAAATGTGGACTTCACAAAAAGGAAAATTATTCCAGATGGAAGTTTTGAGAAATAAAAGCAATAAAAAGGAGAAAAATTAGTAAGCATGCTAGTAAATCAAAATAATTGTTGATTTATAAACAACAACAAAAAAGAGATTATTTGGTGAAGTTTAAAAACAAGTTGGGATTAATGTAGAATAACGAAAATGGGAGAGGATTAGAGTTAAAGCATTCTAAATTTTGTCAATAAAAAATATTGATTAAAATTGGATTTCATTATATATCCATGTTAAAGAATGGAAATAAAATACATATATATTCAAAAGAACAGATTAATAAAAGGGAAAATTTTGATAGTATATGTAAAACGGAAAATTTAAAAAGCTGATAAATAGCATGGAAAATAGAAAACACACACAAAAGAGAGAACTAAATCTAGATATACAGTAAACATAAAGTGATTAAACTCACTGATAAAAGGCAGGGATTTCAACTTTTAAAGGGCCATTATTTATATAATTAGTAAGAATGGAGAAAATGTTTAAATAAAAATGTATCAGAAAAAAGAAATCTGATGTCGCATTATTATTATCGGACAAATTTTGGTTTTAAGACAGAACCATTAATTTTGATTAAGAGAATCTAAGAAATGTACACTTTGAACACCACACTTACAACCTCAGAATCTTTTCCTTTAAGGTCAGAAATACACCTAAAAAGCCATTATTGTTTCTATACATTTCTGTAGTGGAGGTCTTAGATAATACAGAGAGGTAGGAAAATGAAACAGGAAGAATTAGGATCTGACTGGGACAAATAAAATTTTCTATCTGCAGACAAGTTATTAGAACAACAATTTGAGAATCTTTGTAAGTTATAAGGTCAATATTAGGAAGTCTATTTGAGGGTGAGGAGAAGAGAGCTGTTTTCAAGAGGTGGCTTTCACTTTACAGGCAGGTAATGGTCTGAACACACCCCCAGTCAGCTATTCCTTCTCCAGACCTGGGTTTAGTTTGGTTACTCTATGCACTCTGTCATTTTCTGTGATAGAGTCTTTGGTCAGATTCCTACATTGACCACTGAAGTGTATCTTTCCAACACACATTTCTCTCTGTACTTTTACTTACAAAGATAGAGCATAATTGTGGTATTGGCTATTAGAGACATTTTGAGCACCATCACATATGTAGCAGAATTTCATGTTCGAGCTAATCCATACTTACAGCCAATGCACTGAAGGATTTTAGATCTCTGTATTCTTCAGCAGAAGTAATTTTACTAAACTTAATAGGAAGCTCAGTATTTTTATGATTCCCTTTCAATGACTAAGGGCAGAAACATTTACAATACATTTTATCCTACTGTGAAGCTTCAGGCAAAGAACCCAGAGAGTGAAATTTATTTGCTCTGATAGCTGAACTGATTGAATGACTGTCACATCTGGGGGTGACATGCAGAGGGAAGACAACATTGTCCCAGGAGGAAAAAGTAAATAGATATTTAAGAATATTGAAATCTAATTACTACAGACTAAAGTGACTCAGAGTGAGAATATTTCTTTCCTCTTCTTGGGAATGATTTTATCTTTTTCCTCTTAGATTTTCTTATCTTCTTGGTGGCCATGGGAATATGTGTTTCTTCCAAATAGCCTTCAGAAACCTGTAAGCAAATAACATACCAGGCATTTACCAAGTGTCTTACAGTTTACAAAGCAGTTTCACAAACGTTATCTCCCTGGGGGCTCACAAAACCCTGAGAGGGAGTTATGGTGTCATTCCCACTTGGTAGGGATGTTGACTTCCAGAAAGGTTAAGTGGCTTTGTTTTTTTAATGGCAGGGTCCAGATTCTAGCCGGTAGGCTGCTGATTCCAAATTCAGCATTCTCTCAACCACATTTCTGGAACTCAGTGAATAATACAATGAACAGCAGTAAATAAGATATTGGAAGCCATCTGTCTGTAGGTAACAGCTTTTCTCGGAGCACAGGTCTCTGCCAAGGACAGAGGGTATTGTATTGCATTTGCAAGTTCTTCCATGGATTTCATTTACTGCAAAGAGCTTGACTTGGGTCTCTTGAATTCTAGTCTTGACTTGCCCAGTGCATTTGGAATCTTGGGCAATTTATTAAACCCTTCTGGTAACAGTTTTCAATTCATTAAATGAAGTTAATACTAATTACCATAATGACACCAAGGTTACTGTGAGCATAAAGTAAATAATAAATGACATCTCAGAAAGCTTAAAGTGTAATATAAAAGCGAGAAAAATAGTATCCTGGTCAATAATAATGTACTAAATAACAAGGCAAGCTTTGGTTTCACTTAGCAATTAACATATGTCCATGGACCTCCACATGGATACTGAAGGAGCTGAATGATATTGTATGCAATTTTTTTCTATTTTAAAGAATACTAAGATGTATCACTATAAAAATCATCCACATTTCTAACATTAGAAATTGATATAAAGTAAGAATTTAAGTTCCCTGCCCTCCCTCCACTCGACCTTTCCTATCGCCTCTGTGTGGACCCAGATTTTCTCACTGTGGCCTGCTTCTTATTTCCTTTCCTTTGGTTTCTTGATTTTCATGAACCATGCTACCCTAAGAAATAATATTTCCCTGAAAATAATGACCACATCTTAGAATCACACAGAGCTCTATAGTTTATAAAGCATTTGCTTGAATACTGTCCTCCTTGAGCCTCCTAGGAGCCCTTGAGAAATATTTATTACGGCTTCGTTGTGTAGTTCAGAGAGGTAAGGATGAGGATGAGTGTGACTATGAGCCAGATACTGGATAGGCCATGGGCAGTCAAAGCCATGACTCGTAGTCGATGGAGGGAGATTTACATGATGTACCTGGTTACATCTCCATGATACAAATTTGCACAAAGTACAGAAAGAGCACAGAAGAGTGAACTTATTCTGCCTGGGCCTGGTAGAAAGAGAGCCAGGGAATATTTTATATAGAAGATTACAATAAAGCACAGTTTTGAATGATATTAAAATCCAGAGAAGCCGTGCTTACTCAAGGTCAGAACATTAGAAATGACTTGAACTCATATATGACGGTTCCAAGTCCAAGGTCCTTCTTTCTCCCATGCTCCAATGTACAGTTTATGGCTGGCCTCTTAAAGCAGGCATGGGTTATATAATGTTTAACCAGAGTTAAAGGAATTTGCTAGCTTCAAAGTCATTTAGTACAGCCGATGGAGAACTGTGATTGCCTGAATGGATCCTAAAGTTTGTAGGATGGCTGGTTACTGTGAGAATAACCTTGATGTACCAAGGTGTACACAATGCAAAACAGAGAAGTAAATAAAGTTTGCCTTTGTCATAATTTTCCTTCAAACTATTCAGGATTCTTGCAGCCTCTTGCTGTCTCTGGCCTCTCAGAGGTCCCACTGTGATAATACACCTGGGCCAGACCTAAATTAACCATTAACGGGGAGCAGCCAGTGTCTTATAATGATACTTATCAGGTTGCAATGGAATCTGGTGTATGTTACCTAATGTGAACAGTAACTAATAACTGTTTGAGGTGATTTCTTGTAGATAATGTTTATTCCATTTTAGCATGGCGTTTAGAGAAACCACAGTTCTTAACTGGAAGGAATGTCTTTCTAAAGATGCAGTTTGAGATGTTGTGCTACCTGAGGGAGGAAACATTTGTGGCTGGCTGTGGAGGATTAGAAACCATCGACTCTGTGTATACATAATGTTGGATCTCCCAACAGCAGAAGTGACTCTGACTGCGCTCAGCTTGCTCATTGGTTTTCCATTCTGGGGGCCTGGCTATTTTGGTGGATAAGATGTGTGAAGGCCTTGTTTTTCTAAGACAAGGATGACACGTAGTATGTTCAGCCCATGGGGCTTCTCCCTTTGGCCTTGTATCTTACCCCTGTGGCAGGAAGGAAGAAGCCTGCTGGGGTTGAGGGTTTTGGCAGGGACACCTCCGGTTTTCTATTCTTTGGGCTGCCATGGTGGTAGGGGGTAGGTAGCAGCAGGGAGCACTGGCTGCTAGAGGAAAGGGTAGCTTAGAAGTCAGTAACAGTCCAGAAGTCAGGAGAAAGAAAGCCAGCCCTTAACATGTCCTGTGTATTTCCATCAACAAGCACTATTATTTGGACTCCAAGAGCTCAAAACACCTCCTAATGGGAGCACTCAATGACTTCCTAACTATGAAGAGAAATGGGGAAGAGTGAATTGTAGTGAGGGGGTTGTTGCTAAGAGAACCAAAAGTCTGGGCATCTTTGCCTCTCCCCATGACACCCCTTTTATTTCTAGGCCTTCACGTCTCTGTGGTAACCTGCCAGGGCCAGTACTGTGTCTATTGTGTTCACTTCCCTATGATGGCACTTAGCGCAGTGCCTGACACAAGATAAAAAAAAAAATCAATAAATATTGTTGGATGACCTTTGGGACCATCCACTTAAAGTGAAATCCCATTAAACCGTTTCCTTCTTTACCATCTAAAAATCATTCAGGGAGTTCCCATCGTGACCCAGTGGAAATGAATCTGACTAGTATCCATGAGGATGCAGGTTCCATCCCTGGCCTCACTCAGTGGGTTAAGGATCTGTGAGCTGTGGTGTAGGTCACAGACACAGCTTGGGTCTGCATTACTGTGTCTGTGTTTAGACCAGTGGATACAGCTCTGATTCAAACCTAGCCTGGAAATCATATGCCATGAGTGCAGCCATAAAAGGATAAATCAATCAATCAATCAATATCACTCAGACTTACACTCAGGTTAACAAATAAACAAGTAAAACTTACATATAGAAAAAGTTTAGAAGGAAATAATAGTATCTATCTGGTAGATATGAATATGCTTATTTCTGCTTTTTCCAACTTTTATGATAAAAAGTATGTTAACTTTGATAACGAAAAAACCCTAGCATTATCAAAGTTAACATACTTTTTATTATGTAAAATTGGAAAAAGCTGTATGAGAGAAATAAGCATATTCATATTTCCCAGATATTATACAAATGAACTTATCTACAAAACAGAAATAGACTCACAGACATAGAAAACAAACTTATGTTTACCAAAGGCGAAAGGGAGGGAGGTGTAAATTAGGAATTTGGGATTAACATATACACCTCCATATACAAAATAGACAATCAACAAGGACCTACTCTATAGCACAGGGAACTATACTCAATGTCTTATAATAATCTATATGAGAAAAGAACCTGAAAAAGAATATATATAGCTGAATCATTATGCTGTACACCTGAAGCTAACACAACATTGTAAGCAACTATACTTCAATAAATAGGGAAAAATAGTCTATTAATGATTAAATGAATAACTAAAGGGGAAAAAACCCTTAGCAAATTTTAAAAATCCTTGTGTTGGAATTCATCTATTTTCTAAAGCAATAGCAATTATCTACTGATTTCTTACAATGTCTGGGTAGGGTGGAACTGTGGGCAGCTTTATACATACGTATGTGCATTGTGTACATATATACATATGTAAATATGTACCCAGATATATATCTATGTCCCTTGGCCCAACAGAGTTGCTGACTCATTTCTCAAAAGTTCACTGTAACAAAATAAGTAAGACAGGGGATATACTTAGTAAATTCTTCCAGAAATATAGCGTTATGTAATTCTTCCACGGACATTTGCATAAATGGTCCCCTACTCTATTAATTCTAAAGCCTCATCTCTCTCTAGGCCCATCTCCCCAGTATCTTCCCCTGCATCCTCCTTTCCTGCCACAATGAATTGTTTGACACGCTCTGATGAGGCTAAGCCTGGCCTATCTCTGTGCTTTTGCAAACATCCACTTAGGAAAAAACTCTCATTCAAGATACAGCCCACAAAAGTGTTACATACCACATGAAAATCTTTCTGAGTCTCTTCCCGATCCTAATCCCCACCTTTATGGACAATGGATGCCCCTCCTCTGGACCATCCTTGCATGAGTATCCTCATCACAGGCCTGCAACCCTGGACTGTGCCAATCTTTCCACTATTGTTTCTCCACCAGACTTTGGCTCCCGGAGGGCAAGCAGCAGTTCTGAGTGCCAGCACCCAGACCAGTCCTTGGCACTCGAAAAACCCTTGAGAAGTATTTGATGAATGAAAGAATAACTCTGGACTGCAATTTGCCAGTCCCATTGACAGGGTAATGACAAATGATGACATCAGTGGGAAGAGAGGGGTATGTGGGAAAGTGGTTTAAATTATAATGGAAGTCAGAGGAAAATGAGAATTCATTGCAGCCAACTTTTGGAGATGTAAACTGAAGTGCCACTTGTTTTGATCTCCCAGTGCCTAATTTTGTTGTTTTTGTCTAGACATGTCATCTGAGATTATGCCATTTATATCTTGTCTATCACAGATTCTATGGTTCGGTGGTAAGAACACAGAAACTAGTTTCCACACTGTCATGGCAATCACTGCTTGTAAAAACCAAAATAACTTTTCTCCTTGAGCCTGTAAAAGAGAAGCCAGTTTTGAAATGCTGCCTAATTTAGACGGAAAAGCTCATGCCAAATACTTCTAGATAACTATGATATTTATAATTGTATACTCATTAATTTCACAAACATTTGTAAAGCACCCATCATGTACCAGACGCTGTGTATAAATGCTGGTATAGTTCTTAAAATGGGGACTGGGACACCTGGCCTTTTCCATTACGATTTTGCTGGGGTAGAACTGTTTCTTCTCTTCTACCATTAACCCCTGGGCACCATGTTCTGAGTCTAGCCTGAAAAAGGAAGGATATTCTACCCCTACCTGAACAGGTAGAGAAGGGAGGGCTCTTTCACCTTCCCTGACCCTCTTCCCTTCTTCTTCCCTGTTGGTGAGATATGTACCAACTATAGAGTTTCAGAGAAAAAGGTAAAACAGGGCTTCAAAAATCAGAGGGAAACTTCAGAAAACTAACTATAGAACTAACATATGATCCAGCAATCCCACTCCTGGGCATATATCTGGACAAGACTTCCATTCAAAAAGATACATGCACCCCTATGTTCACTGCAGCACAATTCACAGTAGACAAGACATGGAAACAACCTAAAGGTCCATGGACAGATGAATGGGTTAAGAAGATGTGGCAGATATATAAAATGGAATACTACTCAGCTATATAAAGAAAAAAAATAATGCCATTCACAGCAACATGGATGCAAATAGAGATTCTCCTACTAAGTGAAGTCAGAAAGGGGAAGACAAATACCATATGATATCACTTATATGTGGAATCTAAAATATGAACCTGTCTACAAAACAGAAACAGACTCATAGATATAGAGAACAGACTTATGGTTGCCAAAGGGGAAGGGGAAGGAAGTGGGAGGGACTGGGAGTTTGGGGTTAGTAGATGCAAACTATTGCATCTAGAATGGATAAGCAATAAAGTCCTACCATGTAGCACAGGGAACTGTATCCAGTCTCTTGAGATAGACCATGATGGAAGACAACATAAGATAGGAAATGTATGTATATATATATATGACTGGGTCCCTTTGCTCTACAGCAGAAATTGGCACAAGACTGTAAATCAGCTATACTTTAATAAATAAAGTTAAAAATCAGGGGGAGCCCCAAAGGTAAGGAGAGAGACTTTCATGCACTGAAGATGGAGGGGATGAAGGGACAGTAATACAAGAAATTTAAGAAATGAAAACTGTAAACAGGGGAGATCAAGGCAAAGGGAATGAAACAGAAGATGGGAAGAGGAAAATGTATATATGGAACTTAGAAAGAGACAAGGAATGAGCTAGACCTAGCGAGAATGTGTAAATGGAGAGAGTGGAGTGGAGAAGGAGTTACTTGGCTGTGTCTGGGTTGTATGTTCCTTGCAAGGAACACTGTAGCCTCCCACTGTTTAGACACTTAACCCAGTTTAAGATCTTAAGTCAGCTTTCCATGCATGGCTTTCTTTTTCAGACCTCAGGTGTTTGCTCCTTTGCCTCTTATCTTTGCAGGTACCGCTCTTTGTCTTTCTTCTTGAGGTTCTAATCGTTCTAGGACTGGCCCTGGTTTAGGATGAAGATTTCTCAATTACTATCCATTCTGCGGCTTTTTTAATACCATTCAGTTCAGGTAAATGGAGGAAAATCATTTGTTTTTTAATTCATTTGACATATTGCAGCCTTTCAAATTAAAACCTGAGGAACATTCCTTCCTTGGCATAGACACAAAACTCATTTCCTACCTCTCATCCATTTATTTGTTCTCTCCATGCTGGGTTTCTTGCTGTTTTTCAAATATACTGAGCATTCTCCTCCTGCATTTGGCATTAACACTGGTTGTCCTTTCAACTTAAAATGCTCATAGGGAAGATATTTACATGGCTCTGCCCTTCAATTTGTTTGTCTCTCTGCTCAAATATTACCTTCTCCTAAAAGTCTTTCCTAACAAAGCTCCTGAAAATAACCTTCCTTATCAATCTTCATGGCCATACTCTGATTTTTTTCTTCCACATTACCATGACTAATTCTTCATTCATTCATTCGTTCATTCATTCATTTGACTTTGTCATTAGAATACAAGTTCCATGTTGGAAGACATTTCTCCAAGAGTCTCTCATATTTACATGTCCAGACTACCTTTTCCAGTAAATTTGTAAACACCCTGGAAGATAGAGATAGGGTCTCTCTCTCTGAGGCAAAGATCAGAAAAGCTTATTACTACACCTTAGAAAAGAGTCAGAGTCCCTAAGCTCAGGGTTCCTCTCCTATAATACAACCCATCAAAACTGTAATTGTAACCCACAGAGTGACCTGATGCAAGAACATATACATAATCTTGCATCTTTGAAAATGAGGCAGGCAAGCTAATTTTAGTTTGCAAATAGGGCAGAGTATTTTCCTTAGCTAAACATTTTCAAAGAGTTAATACTTAGCTAGTTGTTCATATTTTGGTAAAAAGCCCTCCCAGCCCCTCCCACATCACCACCTGTGTCTGGATTCCCCCATTCTGTGTTAGGCACTGTCACTGTCTAGAGCACAATGAATAGGAATCTGCCCTCGGTGAATAATAATCCTAAGACCTAGCCCAGGACTCACTTAGGTTTCATAGTTTAGAGAAATTCCCTATCAGTGAATCCAATCTCAAATCTTCCTTTTCCCCCAGTTTTGCACACACAGAGCCAGTTTAGGTAATCACCTGTTGGCCAAGGCTTGCAGAAGTTTTATTTTATTTGTGAGTTATTTCTAGGGTTTCCATGATGTACAGGCAAGGCTGAGAATTTACAAGGTTGTTTTTTTGTGTGTTTCTGATCTTCAGTCATCTTGAGAATATTTGAGTCACAGGGCAGTGCTGTGGTGAATGCTGGAGAATTAGTTTGTGAGCCTGGACTGCTATTATGCCTGAATTAACCAATGTATGTTTTTTAAAGAGATATAAATATTTATTCATGTTAGTAAGAGTGATGCATGCCACAAACATTACCCCCAAAGCGCTTATGTAACTGAATTTTGATAGATCAGATTCTACATTCTCATTAAATTAAATTGTAATTTTTGAGATAATATTATTTATTCGCATTGCTTAACAGTCTACCATTGGGAGAGATTACTGCCTCTATTATAATTCTCTAAATATTTATTGAGCTCCTATTCTGTCCAAAGTTTCATGCCAGGCAAACAAGTATAACCTAATCAAGGTAGAACATGACATATGTTAGGTATAAAGAAAATGTTAAGTATTGGTGTAAACAAAAATGCTCTGAAGGTTTTAGAAAATGGGTGATTGGGGTGTATTCAGTTCTTACATTATTGAGCTCAGCACCTGATTTAAGAGTAAGCGCTCCATAAATACTTGTTCAATTGAATATAGGAAAAAGAGTGTATCTTTTAAAGAAGATCAATGGTTTTATGGAAGAAATGTTATTTCATATAGATCTTGAGAAACAGGTAGGCTAATGCAAAATATCTGGGAAAGAGTTCAACATCTTAGTAAATGTTAAAAGTGAGGAGTTGAAGTTCTCTACCTTTAATCCCTTTATAGTAAATTTTTATGACTTTGTTCTTTCCTTCTCTGCTTTATTACTAAATAATATTAGTAAATTACACTAGTGGCTTCAATTACCTGTAATTATTTCTAAATAGTAAAGTTTTTTTTAATCACACCATGTTATTCATTGTTGTCTACTCTATTCCAAAGAAATAACGTTCATGATGAGTAATTTCTCTCTTTTTTTTTTAATATTTTCAAAGTAAGTTGAGAACCAAGGCCACTCTAGGCAAAACTGAAGCAAGGAGTTATCTTTCCTTCCCCATGCAACACTTACATGTTCTGGAGTACAATACATTAATACAGACCTTTCTCGGGTCTCAAATCTTGAAGAATCCACTGTCTGCTAATCTATGGCTTATTTTTTTTGATAAACAAATGGCCGAAAAATTATATTGTAATGAGTTGCTGTTCTCTGGTAAACATATTTGAAGATATTTAAAGCACAGAGCCCATTTAAAACACATGGTCATAAGTAGTGGTTCAAATAGTGGGAATTTTGTTTACTGTGACATACTGGTAGTCAAAATATACTACACAGCATGCTTCTACATACCCACAGTCTCCATTGGAATCACAGAATTTTAAAGCTGAAAGGGACTTGGAAATCCCTAGTCAGTTACTCTCATTTTAAAATAAGGAGGAGTTCCCGCTGTGGCACAGTGGGTTAATGATCTGATTCATCTCTGTGGCATGTTCCATCCCTGGCCCAGTGCTGTGGGTTAAGGATCCCTCGTTGCCA
Organism: Phacochoerus africanus; assembly: GCF_016906955.1. Classification (NCBI taxonomy): domain Eukaryota; kingdom Metazoa; phylum Chordata; class Mammalia; order Artiodactyla; family Suidae; genus Phacochoerus; species Phacochoerus africanus. The sequence goes on from NC_062549.1 coordinate 82,434,094, forward strand.
TAGCTGTGGTGTAGGATGCAGATGTGGTTTGGCTTCAATCCCTGGCCCAGGAGCTTCCATATGTTGCAGGTGTGGCTGACAAAGGAAAAATATATATATATACATATATATATGTTATATATATATATATATAAAACATATAGATATGTATGTGTGAGTTTATATATATATATGTTTATGTATAATTATATATGAAGGAAACTGAGGCCTGGAGAGGTAAAGACAAATAAGTAAGCAAACAAACGCAATTTATCCAGAGTCATGAATCAAACCAGCAGCAAAATAGCAGGACCAAGCTATATGAGAGTAAAATTCAGGTCTTTTGATGAGTAGCCACAGTTTTTAGCTATTTTAATAATTATCACTTGCCTATTGTTTTAATTTAATTGCTGATTAATAACTGATGTCAAAGATAGTTAATGGGTCTCATTATGTGAAGGAAAAAAAATCCTGAATATTAGTTATGAACCAATCACATATTAACAATTTTCTCTCGTTACATCAAAGAGAAAGAAATTTTCATTCTCTAAGATAGAAGGACTACATTTCCAGGTAAAGTAACTGATCTAAAGTTGTATAAATATCAGAGGTTTAGCTGGGATTGACACTCAGATTATTGGCCTTCTCCTTGAAGTCTTTGTCTTGAAACCCAGAACTTCTTCGTTGGGCTCTTATTTCACTCTACATTTCCATTTGTAAGTTTTAAACTAGTAAGTTAATCCATACGCAAATTTTTATGAATGTCCCAAGGTAACTGCCAAATGAAATTCAAAGAAGCAGGGTCTCTGCCATCAAGAAGTTTTCATTTGGCTGCAAGAGTCTCAGGAGGCATGTTCCATCCAGTTAGATGAAACATCTAAGATAGTTAGGTGACCATATTATTTGTAAATTTCCAGAGATGGTTTAAGGCTTATGATCTTGACCTGTAAACCTTGGAGCAAAAATAGTAACAGTAAAATTAACAAATAAGGGCAAAGCTGTAGACTCAAGGGTCTAGATGCTCATAGACTTTCTGTCGGGCATTTTCACTCTTATCAAACCACATATGAATGATGCTGACCTTTTTAGTAATTTGATTCTGACAATGGCACAGCAATGACAGAGCTCAAAGGCTGACAGCCTAATATGGGCAAGCCAGAGAAGTAATTACTGCTTTAAATCAAAGAACACTTTGTGCCTCTATAGTAGGAAAATTCTATATTAAACAGAAAGTCCTCTATCCTCCATACCATATGGCATCAACCATCTTCCTATGGGTTTACTTCCCTGAACTTGGAAAAAGAGTCTGCCCATTTGGGCCTCTGGATATAAAAGGTGTGTTGGTGACCATTTCATTTTGCCATTGAGTCTTAGGTTTGGAAGAGTCCTTACCAATTATTTCCTCTAGCTTCCTACCCCAAATAGTATTAACTTTGAAAAATGGACTTTTTAGAAGCTTTCAGTAATGGGAACTCAGCCCCTGCAAGGACCCATACATCTATCCTCTCAGGCAGGGCATTCAAAATAACTTTGGGCAAGCGGATCTAGGAATCATTGCCTTCTCTTTAGTTCTTTCCTCCTCATTCTCTTCATATTCTTCCTCTAATTTGCAATGATTTCTGAGTATCCATTGAGCTTCCAAGATATTGATTCACAACTAAATGAAGGACCATATGAAAATGTGTTTTCGCAGCATATCCAGCCATACTTTTAGATAAGAAGGGGAAGAGCATTAAAGAAATTTTTGCTTAAAAAGTAAACTCAGTTTGTAAAGGGCTAATTGAATTCTCTGTCTAGCCATTCCCTATTTCCCCATGGCACTGTACTTTTCCTGGAAAAATTTCATCAGGCTGGAAAATTTAGCTTTTGGTTTGTTACCAGATTCATTTCCTGTCTCTCATGTGATTTATCAGAGTTAGCTTTTAAACAAGGAGAGAGACCTACTTTCTCACACTGAGAGCCAAGATTTTAAACCTTTTTAAAAAATTACTGACTTGCCTAATGATCAAGTTCACTTCTTGAACATTGCACTGGGCTGTTCTAAACCATCCAATTTATTGTAATTATGGATGGTACATCCACAGGGCAAAGACTTAATGCAGGCTTATTGTCCATATTTACTGAACTTCCTAATTTTTGGAGCATAGCTAATGGTTAATTCCTATAGGGCCACCACTAGCCCATATATCTATCACCTTTGCTCATTGGCAAAATATCTCATCTTTGAGGAGATGCAACTCAAAGTTGTACAACTTGGCTAGCAGAAGAAGACTTTGTGAGAAGCAAAAAGTCATCCCTTCCTCTGTAAAGATGTTGCCCTATGCCAGGTCTGTGCTTTGCCTTGCGTAATAAGTACAGAGTATACTGTAACAAACAAGCTAAAAATTACCCGTGGTGTATTACCATAAAACTTTGCCTCCAGTTCACACTAAAGTTACACATCAGCCTCCCACAGACAAGTAGGGGAAGAAGAGAGAGGGTGGAGAAGGCCGACATGTTTCTTAACCTCCTTTGCCTAGAGATAACACACATCACTTTTGTTTATGTTCCATTAATGAGAACCAGTCATTTGGACCCCCTAGGTGAAAGGGGGAGGAGGAGTTGGAAAGTATGGTTCCTAGCTGGGCAGCCACATTTAAGATTCAAGCTTTCTATGCCTGATAATTTGATACAATGCATTTTGAACAAGTCAAGGAATCTGTGCAGCCTCCACACATATGAGGATCCCATGATGCTCCTATTGATCAACTGTGGAGACTTAGCTCCAATTGCTTTTCAGATACCAACTGCTTCAGGCAGAGAAGTCATGTGAATATGGACTAGGAAGTCAATTAGGACTTGATTTTAAAATCTAAGAAAGTGTTTAGCCACCCGTTGCCTTGGTTTTCTGTCTATAAAATACTTTAAAAGCAATTTAAAAAAAATTTCCCGTTAAGAATAATGAATGAAATGACTTGTTTGTCTCTGTTCCTTTCTGAAATCCCAGTGAAATGGTTTATTTATTTTATACATGTAAAAATGTTATAATTTGTAAACCTGTAAGGACAATGGCAGAAGATTAATAACATCTACATAATTTCATATGATAGTGGACTCACGATGATAACTGATTTGATGCAACAAAGCAAGTAAAACCTTCCAAATTAGGGTGGCAGTGAGGAAAGCCAACAGCAAGCAATCTGACTTATACAATAAAACTATATAGAGGCTCAGGATTAGAAATACCAGCCACTTTTGCCAAAAAGAGTTTAGGGTGGAATTGAAAATAGGATTGACTGCAAACATCCTGGGAGCCAAGGAGGTGTGTGATGCCACACAAAATGTGTTGCTTAGAGGACAGTTTGCAAACGAAAGGGTAAGACACCCCTGCTTGGTTCCCAGACTTCAAGAAGTTAGGATTATTTTCTCTCTTCTCTGGAAAAACTTCTGGGCAAAAGAAAAGGTGTATATATACTGCTATTATTGCTATACTGCTATTAGGAGGGAATTAGTTTCTTACTGCTCTGAAACAAACTACCACAAACTTATCAGTGTGAAATAATAAAAAAATATTCTTACAAATCTAGAGGATAGAAATCCAAAATGAGTATCACTGAGCTAAACTCAAGGTGTTGACTTTTTAGGGGGTTCAGGAGGGTAATATATTTCTTTGCTCTTCCTGTTTCTATCTAGAGGCTTGCCACTTTCCTCACTTTGTGTCCCTCTTCTTCCATTTCCAAAGCCAGCAATGGCAGACCAAGTCCTTCTCATGCTGCGTCTGTCTGGTTCTCTCTTCCAATTTCCTCCTTCCACTTTTAAGGACCCTTGTGATTATATTTAGATTTCTACGTGGTCATGCCCAAATTGACAGAAAAAGAAAACTTTCATCAGAACTTCTTAAAGTTCTCTATCATTAAGTTTTGATACTCTTAATTTGCTTTACAAATATTAATTAATTTTTAACTCATGTCAAAATAATACATGTACCCAGTCTAAAAATTCAGGTAATCCAGGATAATTTCCCTCTCTCTTTTTTTCTGTAATAATGGATTTATTCTTGAGGAAAACTTCTCATAGCTTCAGAGGAATAGTACCTGTATTCGATAACTAAATTTGAGTCATATCTTCCAAACTCTTTTCAAATGGATAGAAATCTTTACTATTATAGATGCTAATATGAAGCATTTATACTAGAAGAAAAAACTTGAAGTAACCATAAAGTTATATTTGTCTATGTAGCATAAGCCTCTTTACCAAAGTTGTTCTTGAGGTAACACATTTTAATGTATTTGATAGCTTCGTATTTAATCTTTGTGATGATTGAAGAAGACATCTGCTAATGTGGGGAAACATTTTACTTTAAGGTAAACCAAATCCTTTATTCCACCTACAAACTTAATTCCTCTTTGCTTGTAATCTAGTATAGTCACAGATTCAGGATTAGGACATAGCTAACTTTGGGAGCTAATGGATCTCACGGAGAAGCATTTGTGTGCCAGTCTGACCACCTTGTGAGTGAGGTTCACTGGCTCAGAAGATCAACCTGTGCAGAAAAACTCCAGTTAGCTCTTTAGAGCCTCACTATTATGTATGAACTCACAGACAAGGATCACCAGCTACCAGAAGACTATTCAGAAGTGAGAGGGACACATACATGTATACAAACATGGATCCACATACCACACCGTATCCCACCCACCCACACCTATGCTTACATCCTCCTCACCCCACACCTGGTCCTATTGCACACACAACAGGGTGTCCATGAGGCACATCAGGCCATTTTAGAAGGAGTAGAGCTCTCTCCCTCTTTTTCCCTAGAGTGAGAATGGAAGAAAGGCCAGATCCACTTATTTATTAAAGAACAGATAAAGCTGAGCACCCATCGGCCTGGGCATCTGAGTCCTGTGCTCCGGGCCAGATAGAATAAAGTCTATCTGGAAGTCTATGAAAGGAATTTTCTGGCACTAGGTGAAGAAGTCAGAGTCTGGGGTGGAGTTGGAATACCCTGGTCTGGTTGGGTACTGACAAAGGGCACAAGTCAGGAAAAACTGGGTTGTTAGGTAACATAAGTGTGACTGGGGGAACAAGGTCACATATACGTACAGATTTCATCCTGTTTCTCTCCCACTCTTCCCCTTCATTCTTTTCTGCTTCCCAAATTTGTTATTACTCTCTTCCCTCTGTGTAACCCTTTCCCTCACCCCTTTTTCCTCCAGTCTTCCCTGCATAATTTTCTTTCTCTCTGTTTGTGACTTAAAGTCTCCATATGATGATGATATACAGTTGTTTTATAAATAAATGTATACTGAAGTCAATGTACCATTCTCTTGGTTTTCCTGAAAATTTGCCTGAAAGATATTACCATTGCTGGCATTCTATTTGTTGTGCCTTCCCAAGATTCCCAAGGAATATAGAAAACTTGGGAAAGACTTTTAGCAAATGTAAGAAACTGCTTTCTTTTCATAATAGCCTTTCATCAGATGTACTCTGAGAAATTGTGCAATGGAAGAGGTGGAGGTTTTGTTATCTGCAATCAATAAACTTAATTAAAACTTTCCAAATACTCCTCATTTTTGCCCTAGGATAACATAATCTCTTGGTTGTAGACATTTTGGCAGTTATGGTGGCATCAATGAATACTAAACGCGAGTGGAGAGGTTAGGTTAGCTCAGAACATTCTGCTCCCGTGTTGATGATTCATACCTTAATGCCTGCCAAGAGGAAAGCTTTGATCTTCTGGTTTCCAAGCTAACCATGTACTAGAACCATCAACAGAAGCCCAAAACGCAAAGGAAGAAGGATCACAATTTACGATTTCTCTTAAAAATGAAAGTAAGAAAATTATATGTTTCGCAAATATATAGATTTAGATATCTACATGATCATGCCCAACTTGATACTGAAGAAAATAAACTTTCATCAAAACTTCTTAAAAATCTCTGCCATTAAGTTCTTATGCATTTAATTTGCTTCACAATTTTTAATTAATTTTTCACTCGTGTCAAAATAATACACATACACAATCTAAGCATTCAAAGAAGACTACAGAGTTTATAATGAAAAACAGTATCTCTCAGTTCCACCTTGTCCCATTCCTGATTTCTATTCCAATTACGGAACTATTTAATTCTTTTAGCTCAATCTTTGGTTATTTACCTCCATCTTGCTCAATAAATATTTACATTGCTATTTCTTGATCTTTCAATTTTACTTGGTTGATGTCTTACAATAGAAAATGAGGATTTAATTTTCTTACTCTCTGTTCCCTTTGCACATGTACACGTCCCCTCCTCCTTTATTCCAAATTTATTTATGTCACAAGTTTGGCTATATCAAGATTCAGAACTTAGCATGTTATAACTATATCAATAGACTTCACATCTCAGCTACATGGAATCATTGCATTATATTTCTCATCTAGCTTTTCTATATTAGTTGAATTAACCAACACTTTTGTGGTTATTTGCTTAGTTTTCAGTATCTTATCACTAATTCCCTTCCAGGCTCTCTATCAAATCTGTAAGATTCCTCTCAGGATAGTCAAGTATATCCCAAAATATATTTATATTTTTTCATTTTATGGCGAAGCCATCACCTCTAAAGCCTTCCAGCCTCCCTGATAAACAGCTGTTTTCTTGGGCCTTCTTTTCTTCATTCTAAAAACATCATTTGCTTTTTTCCTACCTTGGATCTTGCCTCTTGGATTTAAAATCCTTGCCCTTTCTTATTTTTTATTTATTCTACTTTTTTGATGGAAAAGAGTTTTTAGCAATTTTCTAAGAAAGAGTCTGCTACTGACAATATTTAAGGCCCCTCCAAATTCACACTTTGAAGTCTATACCCAATGTAATAGTATTTGGAGATGAGCCTTTGGGAAGTGATTAGATCATTTGAATGGGATTGATTCCCTGATAAAGAGGCCTCAGAGAGCTCCCTCAGCCCTTCCACCATGTGGGGACACAGCTGCCCTGTGACTGAACAGGGGAGCAGGCTCTGACCAGACACTAAATCTATGGGCAACTTGATCTTGGAATTCCCAGCCTGTAGAATACGTGAAATAAATTTCTGTTGTTTAAGCCGCTCCATACCATAGATTTATGGTATTTTTGCTGCAGTAGCCCAAATGGACTAAGACAGGGTATGGGGAGAGGGTAAAATATTTGCATATATACAAAAATCTTTTTTCTACTCTCATATTTTAATGATAGTTTATTTGGGTATTCAGCATAGATTGGAATTTAAATTTTCCTCAGTATTTTAAAGGCATATATCCATTATCTCCTAAATTCTAGATTTGGTTAATGAATTCTTTATCACGCTATTTTAAGTTGTTTGCATGACATCTTTGTTTTTGTTTGTTTATCTGTTTGTTATCTCAAGAAGCATCAAGGATGTCAGTGTTTTGAAACTCCCTAATGCTGTGCTTTGATGTGAGGTTTTTTTTTTTTTTTTCATTCACATAAAGGGCCTTTAGTAAAATACTGATCACATATAAGGCATTACCAATTACCATGTGAAGGCAATAATAAAAAGACTTAACCTTAATTGATTATATGCTAAGCACTATTCTAAAAATGTTATAACACACATGATTTCATTTATTTCTTTTTGTGTATTTTTGTTTTTATTGAGCTATAATTGACATATAATATTATATTAGTTTCAGGTGCATAGCATAATAATTCGCTATTGGTATATATTGTGAAATTATCACCACAATCAGTATAGTAAACATGCATCACCACAGATAATTACAAATTTTTTTCTTGTGATGAGAACTTTTAAGATTTTCTCTCTTTGAAATTTTCAATATAGAATATAGTATTATTAACTATAGTCACCATGCTGTACATTATATCCCATGATGATTTATTTATTTGATATCTAGAAGTCTGTAGCTTTTTATTCCCTTCACCTATTTGCCAACTCCTAACCCCCGACTTTGGCAACTATCAATTTGCTCTGTTTCTTTGAGTTTTGTTTTGCTTTATTTGCATTTTTTTAGATTGTACATATAAATGAGATCACAAGGTATTTGTCTTTTATATATATATATATATATATATATGTATATATATATATATCCATTTTCCTTTTCCATTCATCCATCAATGGACACTTAACTAATTTACAACAGAGAAGCCAAGAATATACAATGGGGATAGGACAGTTTCTTCTTCAAGGACAATCTAGTATTATTCTCTGTTTATATATGAAAAAAAATGAAGCACTAATGCTTAGGTAACTTGCAAAGTTAATGCAATGAGTAAATGGCAGAACTAGTCTATGAAGTATTTTAGGATTTTAGTCGTTACACTGCAGTGTCCACGACAAAAGACCAAAATATTAATTATCAGAAAAATTACAGTCTTTTTTTTACGGTTAGGAAAAACAAAAATATAACTGAAAGATAATCAACGAGAAGTATATTAAAATGCAAAGTGTATCATTTATTTAAATAATAGTTGGGGGGAAAAAAATTGAGGAGTTCCCATCTTGGCGCATCGGAAACAAATCCAACTGGGAACCATGAGGTTGAGGGTTCGATCCCTAGCCTTGCTCAATGGTTTAAGGATCCGGTGTTGCCATGAGCTGTGGGGTAGGTCACAGACATGGCTCAGATCTGGTGTTGCTGTGGCTCTAGATTAGGCTAACAGCAACAGCTCCAATTTGACCCCTAGCCTGAGGACCTCCATATGCCATGAGTGCAACCATAAAAAGACAAAAGACAAAAAAAAATTTGAGGAAATGGACAGGCCTGGCTAATCCAAAAAGGTTTTTTGGGACCAGTAAATTTTTAAGCCAAAAATGGTTTAAGAAACTCAAACTAAGATTCAACTGTAGCAATTAAGGACAATAAAAATATTGATGCACGTTCTACACAACTGGTTCTGCACCAGGTTTCCACATATTAGACCACCCATGCCAAAGATGATTCTGAAAGTATTAACAAAAAGGTTTAGAATTCAGCCAGGTAAACCTTTTCATCCATCCCATCGTTTATTTATTATCCTAGGTTCTAGAGCACAAAGATGAATAAACATAGTCCTTCTACATAAAGCCTTGACAGAATAATGAAAGACACTTAATCTATGCCATCAGTGTTATAATAAGGGATAGACATGGAGATTTACAGGAGGAGGAAGAAGGTGCTCTTGGGACCCAGGAGAGTTAGGAAGAGCTTCACTGAAAGAAGTGATGTTCAAAGTAGATCTCAAAGGATGAACTGAAGTTAGACAAGCAGAAGAAAGGGAAAGAGCACAGTGTGGCAAAGGATTACAGATTAGTGTTGCTGAAGTCCTGAGTATATGCCCTGAGGAATGAGGCCAGAGAAGTCAGCAGACACCCATCTGCAAGGCCATTTATGCAAGGCAGAAGATCTTAGATGTCATCCAGGTGGTAGAGGAAAGCCACTGAAGGCTTTCCAGCAGAGAAGTTCAGTCTAAAACCCTCATTCCAAAACTCTCTACTGTTAGCTGCAGCATCTGACAATTCATGCTTGTGATACTAAGAACCATCCCTCTAGTAGCCAGGAATTGGATACCCTTTTGTTATGGTATTTCTGTTCAAAGAGCTTATTTACCCACCTTCAGCCTGACTAAAATGACACCAGAAATTTACATCTAAATTTTCCTCTTTTAATGATGCTTCAAGGAGCTTCCTAGTTAAGCCCAATACACCAATGGACAACAAAGCTTACTTCCCAAGCTCATTGCAATAATACATGAATGTCATTGTTCCTCTTTACTTACACAAATAGCATAACAATATATCACATCTTATGTTTCCTCCACTAACGCTCATGGTTTTCAACTTATTCTTTTAATCTTTATAAATTGACTGATTAACAAGCATAATAAACTAATTTGTCCTAAGTAATTGATGATCCATAATGGTTTTCAACATTAACTCCTCCCAGAGTTCTTGTCATGGCTCAGTGGTTAACGAACTGGACTAGTATCCATGAGGACATGGGTTTGATCCCTGGCCCCGCTCAGTGGGTTAAGGATCCGGCATTGCTGTGAGCTGTGGTGTAGGCTGGCAGCTGCAGCTCTGATTCGACTCCCAGCTTGGGAACCTCCACATGCCACAGGTGTGGCCCTAAAAAGACCAAAAAAAAAAATTTAACTGCTCCCAAATAACATGTTTGCATATTTGCTGGGATCTTTAATTCTCAACTCAAAGCAATTCTTGAAGTGGGAATATCAGCCACCTGGTAGAACAGTAGATAAGTTGTCTGTTGCTGTGCTTAACCTCACATTTTTCTCAAATCTTACCATGTAGAGAGTTCTATACTCTGTTTATTATCAGAGCGAGAGAGGCTGAGTTTTCTCTGTCAGGATGTCTAGGGGAAGCAACAATCTATCATGGCAAAGATACCGGCCCTCTGAAGGGGGCTGAATTCAATCCAAATCTTGTCTCCATTAAATTGACTATATCTGCAGAAGAATTTTCACAACCAAGTGTTTCATTGCAAGCATATCTGCTACTGGGATACTCAAGATAAAAGATACGGTATTTATTTCTAGGTTCATACTCTGATCTGCTGATGTGAAACTTCGTTACTCAAAGTGACAATGAAATGACTTCAGAAGAGGTTTGTTCTCCATTGCTGGAAGTGGACCAGAAGTTCAGGGAGGAGGATGGTGTATTTCTTGGTGCATTCTGTTGCTATACCCAAATACTACAGACTGGGTAGTTTTGAACAACAGAACTTTGTTTCCCACAGAGACCATGGTTGGGTAAGGGGCCCTCTTATGGGTTGCATATTTCTTCTTGTATCCTCACATGGTGGAAGGAGCAAAAGAGCTCTCTGGAGCCTCCTTTATCAGAACACTAATCCCATTCATGAGGGTTCCTCCCTTGTGACCTAACCCTCCCCAGGAAGATCCCGCCTCCTATTAACATCACCGAAGGGTTTAGGATTTTAACACATGAATTAGGCAGGGGATAGATCAAAGTAATGTGGAAAGCAAACCTAAAGTGGAGATGAAGTGAAAGGTATTCAGGCCTGTTATGATTAGAGAGAGGACTTTGGAAAGTACCAGTATCTTCTAGCTTAAAGGTCCATGCAGTGACACCACCTTACAGAATAATCTTCATCCATCTGCTAAACATTTCCATCTGAAGTTTCTTTTTTAAAAAAAGTGTTTCCAGTTTTATTAACTTATTTATTAGCCACACCTGTGGCACATAGAATTTCCTGGGGCCAGGGATCAAACCTGCAGTGACAATGCCAGATTCTTAATCTGCTAAACCACAGGAGAATTCCTGAAGCTTCTTAATTCCTAAAATCTAAAAATTGCTTGGCAACCAAAGTGAATATATCCTAACTCAGTGGATGAATGTGATTTTAATTCACTTCAGTTATAAAAGTGATTAAAAATAGATTTAAATAACTTAAATTTATATTGATGCATTCTGTCTCTCTAAATATATATATGCTAAGCATATATATTCAAACCATTAAATTTACATAGACACATTAATATATATATGCATGTATATAAATACAACTATTGAATTTTTAATGGTTTTAGTAGATATTTTCTTGGCCCACATGACAGCTAAATTGTTATGAATTATCTAGTAGAGTTATTCTCTTTCATTGCACATTGGAACTTCAGGATATTCTTATTTAATAGACATGGGGTGCAGCTTAAGCATTTGAATTTTTAAAAATTTCCTAGTGATTCTCGTGTACAAAGTTGAAAACTACTGGCCTAGACCATCCTTTTACATCCATAATAACACTATCAGTGATTATATATCAATAATATCTCTGAGTGACTGTATGTATTACACATAAACTTGTGATACCATTACTATTTAAATTACAAAATTCAAATATGAAAAGCAGGTATTTTCATGTCCATTTAACAGAGAGAGGAAACAAGGCTCTGAAAAGTTAAGTAACTTGCCCAAGATTACATGACTAGCAAGTGGTAGAGCTTGGAGTTTGGGTGGTGTAGACAGTTTAATTGAAACGAGGCCATGATTCCCTGGCCAATGCTCTTACCAGCTTGTCAAACCATGATGTCTTATCTTCTGCAAACCCCACTAGATGACACACTAAAATTTTAAAGGCTATGAGAGGAGGTGACTCCACAATACAAAAATAACACTTTGTTATTGTTATTATTATTTTGGCAATTAACATCCTTAACCGTAACCTTCTTTGTGGCAGTTTCCTTGATCCCAACCTTACCTCATCCTGTGCTCCATCTGTCACTAACTCAGTTAATAAAAATCAATCCATCAGACTTTCCTTTGGCTTCCTGAAGCCCTGCATTCTTGTATTTTGGATGAGAATAGGAAGGATGGTAGCACATTACTGGGTAAAAATATTAGAGGGAAATATTAAGAAAACATCCCCAAATATTGCTCAGCTAGTGTTATGGATCGAATTGTTCTTCCTCCCCAAAAAAGACATGTTGGAGTCCTAACCCCTAGTACCTCTGAAGGTGACCTTATTTGGAGACAGGTTTTTACAGAGATAGTCAAGTGAAAATGAGTCATCACTGGTGCCTCATAAAAAAGGAAATTTGGATACAGAGCCAGGCACGCAGAGTTAGAAGACAATGTGAGGAAACAGAGGGAAGGTGACTATCTACAAATCAAAGAGAAGAACCTGGAATAGATCCTTGTCCCATGGCCCTCTGAGGAAGGAACCTTGCCAATACATTGATATCAGACTTCTAGCCTCCAGAAGCTTAAGGCTTTCCATTTCTGTTGTTTAAGTTACCTGGTTGTAGACCTTTGTTACAGCAGCCCTAGGAAACTAATACAGCAGGTGAGTGCAAGAGAATTAGATTCCAGGAGAGCAGCTAGATGGAGCTGATGTGTTCTGCTCAGGAAAAATAAAGATAGAATTTGAGAGTCTTCAGGGAGCCCCCCGCGGAGCACAGTGTGCTGTGGAACGCTCCCTATGGATCACTAAAGGGAAAGGCATCTTGCCTGAGCTGCCAGCATCTGCCACTGCACCCAGCCTGAGGACACTTAGTCTCTCTGTTGCCATGCCAACCATGGAGGTCAAAAAATTAAGGTGCTTTCTCTCTTCTGCCAGAATGTTGCCACTTAGGCCCTTTATTCACCACCTTTTAAAACTGGGTTTGCCTTCATAGAATTTCCATTCTAATATGGATAAGCCGTAATTTTATCCTTTTCTCTGATTTCAAGGTTATAGTCTATGTCTATTAGCAGGAACACCTCTGCGTATCTTGAAAAATTCACCACAAAATATTAGGGCAAGTTCACCAACTAAAGTGTTTCGGTTCTTTGTTATGCACAGAAAGGTGATACTCCCTCAAGCTCTGAGCCAGTAAATGCACTTCTTTCATTACCTGACATCATCTCTTTGATCCTCTCCTGCCCATTCCACCCACCCCCATCACCTGCCACACCATCGCAGGTATTCCTACGGGAGTTCAGGTGTCAGAATTCAGACTGCTTATTTTATCATTATCACTTATTCATGTCTAGCGGCCTAAACAAAGGGAATAGACAATATGTATTCTTTGTCCTTGTGTCCATAAAGCATAGAAACAAGCACTGGCATAGGACTTCATGGGGGTCCTCGAGGCTTTCCAGGGGGCCCTTAGCAGCAAGTGCCTAGCATCAAGGGGATGAAGTAATATTTACGATCTTTTGAGATTCACGTACACAGTGCCTCCTAACACAGGTCATGTTTATTAAGTTCTTGAAGAAGATTTCATTTAAAATCTTTGTTGATTGAAAAAAAACAACAGGGAGAGGGACATGAGCAGGTGGTGTTCTAGTGTCACCACAGTAGCCAGGACGTTGAAGATGGTGTTGATGACTTACTTACCGCTTCTTTCCTGTCATCGTGAATTCTGACAGAATTATCTGTATCACGGTACTTTAACATTTACGCTACATGAAAGAGAGAAATTTTTTTCTTTTTTCTTTTTCCCTTTCTTTTTAGGGCCACACCCACAGCATAAGGAGGTTCCCAGGCTAGGAGTCAAATTGGAACTATCGCTGTCGGCCTGCGCCCACAGCCACAGCAACATAGGATCCAAGCCGCTTCTGAGACCTACACGATAGCTCACGGCAATGCCAGATCCTTAACCCACTGAGCAAGGCCAGGAATCGAACCTGCGTCCTCATGGATGCTAGTCAGATTCGTTAACCACTGAGCCACTATGGGAACTCCAAGAATTTTTTTTTCAACTCTTCTTTCTATTCTGTTATTGTTAGAAGGAGGAACACCCTCAAGAAGTCAGCATAGTGTGGACAAAATTAAAAACTGGTATAAGGTTGGAGTGTGACTCTTGGCTCTGCCACTTGATTAGATTCTGTGAAATCAGGTAAATTTCACCAGTATTTTGGGGAAGGAATCAAATGAAGTCTATACTATAGATTGATAAGCTATAAAAAATGATCCCCCATTCCTCTTCTGTTCCCAAGTCTTTTCCCCTTTCTGAGCAGAGTGACATGATGATAAATCTAAACATCCAAACGAAATGGATAATTATATATAAAAACAAAAATTACCAAATTTTTATTCAGAAGATAATTTGGGAGTTTTCTAAATTTTCTCAGGCTAACGTAGATGCTATTCTCTTTTCACACATTGCCTTCCTCCTTAGAACTTCTTACTTTCTAATACGCTATATATAACACTTAAATGTTATTATGTAATAATGAAATAATATCAAAATAATAACATAATATAAATAATAATAATGTAATAATAAATAAAGTAGATCATGTCTTCAGCTCAACTAGATTAAATCTCCCTGAGGACATATTTTAAATTTTTACTGTGTTTTATTAGAGGAATCTTTTTTTCTGGACTCTCCTGTATAAGGCCTAAGATTCTCAGAACTTATCACCTGCTTCTAAATGCTTCAAGTAGGCCCATATTTTCTCCTTTTTGGTAATTCTCTATGTTCTTCTCTCTGAAAAAAAAAAAAATTAAAAAATAAAACAAATAACATAAAAAAAATGTATGCCATGGTCCACATACCTTATATGGCATTACTTTTGAATCTTGCTAGATAGTGGGCTTATTTATTTAATTAAGGTATTATTCATATAACTTGTGTAGTAGTAGTATAATAAAGTAGCAATTGCATAAATAACACAATTAAATTATCTTATTCATTTACTTCCCTATTTGTATGTTTGCTGTACTGTGTTCATTGGTATTATTGAACTTCTTGTACTGACACATAGCTACTTTTTTTTTTTTTTGGTCTTTTTGCTATTTCTTGGGCCGCTCCCTCGGCATACGGAGGTTCCCAGGCTAGGGGTTGAATCGGAGCTGTAGCCACCGGCCTACGCCAGAGCCACAGCAACGCGGGATCCGAGCCGCGTCTGCAACCTACACCACAGCTCACGGCAATGCCAGATCCTTAACCCACTGAGCAAGGGCAGGGACCGAACCTGCAACCTCATAGTTCCTAGTCGGATTCGTTAACCACTGCGCCACGATGGGAACTCCATATCTACTTTTAATAACTATTGTTATTGACCATGAGTCAGTTTTGGGAAACTTCAAGCCCTAAGGTAGGCAGATATTTTCTGAGCAGTTGAAGTGAATGAATGTCAATTTATAAGTAAAAGCACATTGGTTCCACATTCTATCTGATATAGGAGCAGTAAGGAGGGAGAAATAGTATGCAATTTATTAAGGTTTATGACAAGAAATTACCTGTATGATCCAGGCAACCTAAAGGGGTTTTAATCATCAAAGCCCATCTAGGTTTGGTGGTTTACAAATGAGATTGTCATAGGATATCCTGGAACTTTATACTTGGAGTCAGTTTGCTGGGTTTGAGTCCTATTACTGCCACATATGGTCAGGTGGGCATCTATGTCTTCATGGGGATTAGCACCACCTCTTAGAACTTTTGTGAGGATTAAACTCTGGTGAAAATACCTAACATTGGAACCAGTGCTATATTAGCTGAACAATATACATTCATCTTCTCTCAATCTCGTATTTTCAATTGCATTACATTTCAAAGCTGTGAAGGCACATGGTAATGGTATTGCTTATGAACCTGGGCAAACATTTATCCTCCTCATACACCTCACAGGAATGACAGCTCTCAATTTATCTCAATTTATTTTTTGAGAACTGGGCTCAAAAAAGCTCTCATGTCCATTGATCATCTGGAAAAAGAAAAGGAATCAGTATGAAAAGTGAGTTTTATGTGTGTAAACAAACATGCAGAACATCACAAAGAAGAAAATCATGCCTATGTCTCAAGTTAAATAAATAATAAAATAAGCTTTCAGTTGCCATGTGGATATTATTAGGAAGGAAAAAGGATATGACTATATGATGCAGACCTAGAAAGGTGATTTCTAGGTAGATAATGATAAAACAACAGAGCCAAAGGGGGAAATCAGTGAGAAGATCTTGATTCTGTCTTTTATTCAGTCACTATGTTCCTGAAAAAACTAGTGTGTAAAGTGCATCAATGACATGAATGAAGCACTTTGCCTTTAAAAGAAGAGCTTTAGGAGAGCTACATATAAAAAATATCCTCTCAGCTGAATTTTTTGGCAAATAAGGGTTTTTGATATAATATGTATTTTTAAAGCAGGGTAATTCCTATATACATAGGGAAATAAGCATATGCAAATCAATAAATGTGATACATTAATTAACAGAATGACAGATAAAAGTCACATGATCATCTCAGTAGACACAGAAAAAACATCCTTTCATGACAAAAACTGTCAAGTTAGGTATAGAAGAAATGTACCCAACATCCTAAAGGCCATGTATAACAAGCTTCCAGCCAACAATATACTCAATGCTGAAAAGCTAAAAACTCTTCCTTTAAGATGAGGATCCACTCTTGCCATTTCTATTCAATATAACAGTAGAAGTCCTAGCCACATCAATTAGGTAAGAACAAACAAACAAAAAAACCTGTCCAAATTGAAAAAGAAGTAAAATTGTCTCTGTTTGCAGATGAAGTGATATTATATATAGAAAAATCCTAAATGTTACCTAAAAAACTATTAAAAGTAATAAACTCAGTAAATTACAGGATGCCAAATCAACATACAAAAAAAAAATCATCTGTGTTCTATACACTAACAAAGAACTATCTGAAAGAGACAGTAAGAAAACAATTCCACAAGTTCCCGTCATGGCTCAGTTGTTAACGAATCCCTCTAGGAACCATGAGGTTGCTGGTTTGATCCCTGGCCTCGCTCAGTGGGTTAATGATTGGGCATTGCCGTGAGCTGTGGTGTAGGTCGCAGACATGGCTCAGATCCCGAGTTGCTGTGACTCTGGCGTAGACCAGCAGCCGTAGCTCCAATTAGACCCCTAGCCTGGGAACCTCCACATGCTGTGGTGCGGCCCTAGAAAATACAGAAAGACAAAAAAAAAAAAAGAAAACAATTCCATTTACAATAGCATTAAAAACAATGGCGTATACTATCCTTTGTCTCTCTCTATCTCATTTGCACAGGAACTTGCAGTTCCTTGGCAGTGGAAAGCAACATAAGGAACAATTGTGCCTTGGCGTGTCACCTCTCCAGTGCTAAATTACTTTAACAAGGGGCTCCCAGAGATGCCAAACTGTAATTCAGACTTCCACTGACTGAAGAGGAATCATTTAGGAATCCCTCAAATAAATCGTCTGAGGGAAAGGATTGTTTAGTGAATGCACTGGGGTAGCTCTTTTTAGAACATTGAAATTTAGAAGACATTCCTAATAATTAAAATCATAAAGATCAGTATGGACTAATCAACTTATTGAATGTTTACTGTTTCAACTCCCACTTTTATAGAATCTGGGGATGTAAATAGGGTTTTATTATTCATTTATTCAGCCAATATGATAAACCTGCTATATGACAGGCACCACTCTAGGCTCTTAGCTTACACTAGAGAACACAGACAATGAACTCTGCCCTTTGCCCATGGAGCTTACATGCTAAGTAGGGGAGCTAGACAACATGCAATAAGCTAAATGAGTAAACAAATAAATGTGTGCGTTTCTATACACATGGGAAGAAAAAATAATAGAACGGGTGAGAAAGCTTAGATATACAGAGAGCTAATAGCAGTTTTGGGTGGTATGTTGTAGTATTAATAAGGTAGCTAAATCAGGGTTTATTGAACAGGCAAGATAAAGGAGGGAACCAAGTAGATATCTTAGGAAAGATGGTTCCAGCATATAGAAGAACTAGAACAAATTCCTAAGGAGAGAGCAAGTGTGCCTGCATTTCTGAGGAAAGCAAGGAGGTAAGGGTTGTTGGGACAGGGGCAGAAAGTGGAGAAAAACAGGAGAAAACTCAGTGAGGTGACAGTTCAGCAGATCATATAAGGCCTGTGGGCCTTAGTAAGGACTTGTACTCTCCTTCTGAGTGAAAAGGAGAGACAATGCAGATTTTGAGCAGGGGCCTGACATGATCTGATTTACATTTAAAGTACTGCGGCTACTGCCCTGTTGAGATTATGTAGAGGCGAAGGTAGAAACAGAACTGTTAGGAGGCAGTTACAGTATTCCTGGCAATTGGTGGTGGGTCAGGTGAGTCTACAGGGCTACCTGGTAAATGATTTAAGTGTGAAAGACAAAGAGGAATCAAGAATGACTGCAAGGTTTTGGTCCACCTAAGCAGAAGAAGAGCTGTCAAAACTGAAATGAGGACAGTTGTACAGCAGGTTCAAGATTAATATTCAGGGAAGGAGTTCCCATTGTGGCTCAGCAGAAACGAATCTGACTAGTATCCATGAGGATACAGGTTTGATCCCTGGCCTTGCTCAGTGGGTTAAGGATCTGGCATTGCCATGAGCTGGGTGTAGGTCTCAGAAGCAGCTCAGATCCCTAGTTGCTGTGGTGTAGGCCAGTGCTCTGATTCAACCCCTCGTCTGGGAACCTCCATATGCTGCGGGTGTGGCCCTAAAAAGAAAAAAAAAAAAAAGAGAGAGAGAGAAAAAGAGAAAAAAAAAAAAAATCAGGGAAGACTGGAGGTTTCTCTTTGGACATGTGGAGTTGGGGATACCTACTGACATACAAGCTGTGATTCAGTAACCCCAAGGGAGCTTTCAGAGCCTCCTTGGGCATATTCCTGTGTTTCACATATGATGGATCAGCTCTGCCAGTAGGCTGGTGCTCAGCATAGTTACTCCATATGAAAGCTTCAAAAAAGCTTCCCCACTTCTAAAACTATCTAGTTTCTGGTTTCATTCCCAGAAGAAATCTCAATAAATAGAACAAGAGACTTGTATATTCTCCACACACCATAAGCATCACTTACAATAACTTTAGATGTAGATTTACATAGAATATTGTAATTACCTAGTTACTGTAAAGAAGGCCTTCCCATGACTGGAGTTAAATTCACATGTAGGTAGATATTTACTGACCATCAGAACACCACAACTAGTGATGTTAGATTAAACATCTCAATTTCACTTGCTTCTTTTATTTGGCTAGACTATTTTGACAGTACATCCAAAAAAGATTAAGGGGAAAATAATGTGTAATCTTGTCATTTTATTACAATAACATTTATTTATTTTTTTGCATTATTTTCCATTCCTTTCCAATTTTTTTTCCCACTGTACAGTTACACATACTAAAAGACTATCATACTGAGTGGAGTAAGTCAGAAAGAGAAAGACAAATACCTTTCCAATTTTATATAAAGGCATCGATTAGGATATTTTTCAATCATAGGACTCTTCTCACTGTGCTGGCAACTCAGACAGGCATTTGGGGGAATGCGTAGCAGAATCCTGCACACAGTGATAGAGGTATTTGGAGCTAATAGAACTGAATTCCAGTGAAACATTATTCTGTTTTAATAATTTTTAAAAATAAATGGCAGACATTGTCTTAAGTATTACTTCTGCCAATAATACCACTTGTTAATAAGGGTTTTATATTTAGGTACTTTGGGTATTTATTTTATTCTTCACTTTTTACTCTGTTTACTTTTTTTTTCATTTTTAAAATTGTTATTTCCCCAATACAATTTTTTTTCTACTGTACAGCATGGTGACCCAGTTATACGTACATGTATACATTCTTTTTTCTCATATTATTATGCTCCATCATAAGTGACTAGACATAGTTCTCAGTGCTACACAGCAGGATCTCATTGCTAATCCATTCCAAAGGCAATAGTTTGCATCTATTAACCCAAATATTTTATACATTCACATTCTCACTTTATTCTCAATTTTATATTTACAACACATATAGATAAAATAAAACCCTTATAAAAGCCCAGTACCATTCTGCATCTTGAAATACCTATTCATTCATCACTTCCCATACAAATTCCTAAAAATCACTGCAACTGGTTAAGAGCTTCAGATAAGTTGTAACTTCTACATTTTTAAAAATTGCATACTTAAAGAGTTAGCTCCTAGAAAAACAGCAACAGATTATAGAATACCTATAGGTATAGGTAATATTTTTTTGCAAAGAGACAATAACAGTGAGAAGGAGTGGACATAAAACAGGGCTCTGGAATCTAAAGCAATCTTTCAGAGGCAAAGAAAGACTCTCTTCAAGAAATACATGCATTAACCAGACAAACAACTCAGTGATCTGCAAATTTATTTGACTAACATTAATAACAATTAAATGTAGTATTAATTTATAATACATATACACTTGTACTAATATACTATGTACCATAAAATACACACAAAACATAGATGAAATGTAAATTAATGTAAATAGCATTCTAATAATTCCATTTTGTGTCCTAATGGATCACCTTTACCCTCAGGGTGCTGGAACCCTGCTTGAGAGACCACTGAACATAGCAATCCAGTGCTCTAGGAACTTTTCAGCTAAAAGCAACCTCTCTGTCTCAGTCTCCATTGTGTTTCAGACACAGATTGCTGCCTTGCTGCACCAAATACAAAACTACTGTTGACTGCTCCTGCCACTGTGGCCTGAAAGTGACCACCCCAAGCCGTCAGTCTGAGATTGGAGACATGGAGGCGTCATGTCAGTTTAAAGGATTGGAAGGGGATAAATGCCACAGTCCCAATCAGCCCACGCCAAGAACAGAATACGCCAAGCCTTTTGTAGGGCCTTTGAATGATTCAAATGAGCGTTCATTCCTGCCAACAGCAATATAAAAATTGCCCCCTCAGAAGCAGCACTTTGATGTTTGCACAAGGCATTCTCTTTGCCAGGCAGGCATTTTCCCTTAACTTTCTGCCAGCTACTGGCAATCTCATGACTGCCTATACATATATCCAGGTCTATGTACTAGGCTGTTTCCCACTGCGGGTTTCTCACATAAAATCGCTGTCTTTTCTCATTGAATGTTTGCGTGTTTCAGTCCATATGCATCCAGAGACAATCACCCTGTTCAAGGAAAACTGCTGAGACCCAGAGAAGGAAATAAATAATTACGTCTTATTTTAAACATATGGATAGCATAGATAATAGGTGATAAAACTATCGAATTCCCCTTTTTAAG
This sequence comes from Phacochoerus africanus, assembly GCF_016906955.1. Taxonomy (NCBI): domain Eukaryota; kingdom Metazoa; phylum Chordata; class Mammalia; order Artiodactyla; family Suidae; genus Phacochoerus; species Phacochoerus africanus. The sequence continues at coordinate 82,455,502 of NC_062549.1, forward strand.
GCAAACATATACACCAAGTTATTGACAAGATATCATGTCCTTGTCCATAGGACAGTGTCAAGGTTAGTCACTTGTCTATTTTAACAATTTGGGTGGTAAGTAATAGATCTGATCAGCTGAGCTAAAATAAATCAAAGATTATGAAAATGAACCTCGGTAGTGACTTGGTTCCCAGATAAAGTAAGTAGAGCTCCAAGAATACCCTTACAGAACAATCCAGATCATAAGCTAGGGTCTTGTTTACGTTTGAATATGCAGGATAGCCATTTGTTGGCTTAAGCAAGTCCCCGCATTGACAACGGTTTTCAGCAAAGTACATCCTAACCCTTACTACCTGCGATGAAGTTGTAGTGGTAAAAAGTAGATATGCTCCTGAAACACACTGTCATTTTATAGCAATGACCACATATTTTCTATCCCAATGGAATATTTCAAGAAGTTATTGTTTTTAACAATTTAAATGTTGATATAATTTTAGTTAAACAGACTTGAATTTTTTTCTTTATTAAAGTCTTCGGCCAGTTTTCACATTTTCCCAAAAGTATAGGTTTAATCAGAATATCGTTCAAGGATAAGTAAAGACGGAATTCAAAAAAATTTTAAGTTAAAAAAAATTAGACTTTAGAGTTGCCCTCGTGGCTCAGTGGTTAACGAATCCGACTAGGAACCATGAGGTTGCAGGTTCGATCCCTGCCCTTGCTCAGTGGGTTAAGGATCCAGCGTTTCCATGAGCTGTGGTGTAGGTCGCAGACGCAGCTCGGATCCCGCGTTGCTGTGGCTCTGGTGTAGGCCAGCGGCTACAGCTCCGATTCGACCCCTAGCCTGGGAATTTACATATGCCTCGGGATCGGCCCAAGAAATGGAAAAAAGACAAAAAAAAAATTAGACTTGATTTGTTATGTTGGCACATAAAAGTATTCTAGATAGTTTAGTATTCTGGCATATACAGAAATGCATTATGTACTATTTAATATGAGTACCGTATGTGTGTTTAAATCTACAATATTCATGTTGCAGATCTGTGAGGTTTAATTATCATACATATTCACACTATTTGTCTTACAAACACTAAAATATAAGCCATATAAAGTATTTATGTTTCTGTCTCCAATTTCTTTTGAAGACGAAGTAAATGCTAAAAAGAATAAAAATTGTTTCATGGAACTTTTGAGTTTAAACAGAACTTTAGCACCAATCCATTTATTTTGTAGTTGAGGAATTTGGGTCCTGTTTCAATGGCTCACAGCTAGCCAAGGGCCAAGACAGGAATAGGAGAGAGAAGGTCTGACTCTTTCCAATTTTCTTCAGTCTCCAGACTAACCACAGTTCCCTTCAAGTAAATAACAAAGGAGGAAATTTCAAAGTTTAATGATGGTTAAAAAAAAGTTAAGCTTTCTTCAGTACAGTCAATTCACTCACTGTTAAAGTACATCCAAATGCACTAGGAAAGCTACACAGTAGTTTATTATTGTAATAATACCCTCACTTATGGGGCTTATATTTATTCTAAGAGTACAGGTGTCCTAACTGTGCCTTTCCAACAATGCACCCTTCATCAACCAGACTATATAATTTTGTGAACTGTGTAAAATAAAATCTGAACTCTTTATTCCCCTAATTAAAATTCTTCCTTGGACTTCCATTTTCTATACAGGTCAAGGACTAAGCTCCTTCACCTAGCCCTGTCCATACCTTCAGCCTCACCTCTTTCATTGTCTGTCTTAGTTTTATCTTCCAGCAACACTGAGCTGGTTGTGGCTTCCACACATCTCATATTGCTTATTCCTTCTCTGTCTTTGTTCTTGCTCTCCCCCCTGCCCGAAACATCCTCCTTCCCACCAGCTAAGTCCCTCTCCACTCGACTGGCTCATTCTCGTCACCCTCAGCCCTACTCCACTAACTGGTTCACACATGAGTCTCAGCACTCAGGTGACACCTTCCTTAGCAGGCTCTTTTTGACACCTCCCCCACTGCCATCTCCTAGATTAAGTGTCATTCTTTCACAATTCTGTACTTCTCCCTGCACATTTAATCACTGCTCTTTGACAGATTAGAACACACTGTGTTGTATTCTACTTCACCTAGTTTGCTGTGATTTCTTTGAAGGAAGGACTACTGTACAATGAGCATAGAATCTGGTATATTGTAGGAGCTCCAAATAAGCTCAACAAATGTTACTGGGATGATCAAATAATTAATCACTAAATGTGTTCATATGCGTAAAGTGCACAGGACAGTGTTTAGCATACAGAACATGAAGAATGCCAAGAAATGAATGATGGCTAAACTTTTAAGATCTGCCCCCAGTCCTATGTTCTTCTGACTAGAACAACATACTTCAGTAGGAATCAGTTGATAGTTGGATGATCACTGGAATTTGCCAGAGGAATTGGGGAAACTTCTGATTTGGGCAACTCTTATGATGAATCTCCAAGAATGGGATGGGGTTTTTTAATTAAAAAAAAAAAATTTTTTTGACCTTACAGAGAGTGTAGTGCAGAAAAGTCAGTCAGTCTCACCAAACAGTTTCATGAGGACTATTTCAGTGTACAAAGAAAATGATATACTGATATTTTTTCATGGTGGATCTTCTTCTTCAGTCCTTGGGATTCATAAAGTCTTCCTTTGGTTTATGACTTCAGATTTTATGCCTAATATATCCACTAGGTGTCAAACTATTATATACAGTGTGTCTCATTATAACAGTATTGCTGGGATAGAGAAAAAACTTCATTTCCTTCTTGGCTTGAGTGAACATTACTCTTTTCTGTGTGTGGGTTTCATAGTCAATCAACCTCCTATCATAATGTGGATACTAGGAATAAATCATATTTTTAAAAAGAATGTTTTTTTCTGTCCTGTGTTCTTCTTCCACTTTTACCAGAAATGGGTTACTGTAACATTGGCAATTCAGCACTATATCCATTTGTGGAATGGTTTCCATAGATTGCTATCTGAAAGCAGGTGGATGCAATCCTTGTTCTGATTTAATTTTCTTAGATTTTATTTTTTGTTATAATCTGCGTGCTATAAAGGCAATGTATTCAGGAACATTCACTTCACCTTAAGCTACATTACATTAGTTTATTTATGAAAAATTAGAATTAATTAGTATAGTCTTTTATAGTGACAGAATATTTTCATAAGCATTGGGCTATCTGTGTCCTATAATACTCTAATAAGGTGAATAAAGAATAGTAATTTTATTACATTCATTTTTTTTAGTTAAAGAAATTAAGTCTTCAGTAATTGAGCAACTTGCCCAAGGTCACACAAATAGAATGTTGTCAGGGCTAAAATGAAACTCCTATCTTTGGAATAAGATACCTGTGATCTTAATCTCTTGAAATTCATTTTCAGTATTAGTCTATATCAATTTTTGAGATCTCTTAAGTCACTCCAAGTAATACTTTTCATATGTATTTGTCTTCATAAATTGATGGAGTCTCAGATAGTCTCTGAGGGATAGTCTGCCATAATCCACAACTTCTTGGGAAGTAAATATTTGCAAATTTACTTTCTCCAATGAAGTCTTTTTTTTTTTTTATTTTGGCCATGCCCACAGCATATGGAAGTTCTTGGACAAGGGATCAAACCCATGACATAGCAATGACCCAAGCCACTGAAGTGATAAAGCTGGATATTTAACCCCCACTGCACCACCAGGGAACTCCACCACTGCAGTCTTAAACCCCTCAAAGTCATCCACAAGGACTGAAACCAACTGGTTTGAAACTCCTGTTCTTGTTAATGTATTGGCATCTTCATACAAATCATGAATGTTTTTAATGGCATCTAGAATGGTAAGTCCTTTCCAAGAATTTTTAATTTACTATACTCAGATCTACCAAAGGACTCCCTATCTATAGCAGCTATATCCTTACAACATGTATTTTAAATACTAAGACTTGAACATCAAGCTACTCCTTGATCTATGTTCTGAGGTATGGACGTTGTGTTAACAGGAATGAAAACAACATTAATCTCATTGTACATCTGCATCAGAGCTCTTGAATGACCAGGTGCATTTTCAGTAAACAATAATATTTTGAAAAAAATGCTTTTTATTTTTTTCCTAAGCAATTGGCCTCAACAGTGGGCTTAAAATATTCAGTAAACCATATTGTAAACAAATGTGCTGTCATTCAGGGTTTGTGTTTCTTTTCTTTTTTGTTTTTGTCTTTTGTCTTTTTAGGGCTGCACCCATGGCATATGAAGGTTCCCAGGCTAGGGTTCTAATCACATCTATAGCTGCCAGCCTATGCCAGAGCCACAGCAATGCCAGATCTGAGCTGCGTCTGCAACCTACACCACAGCTCACAGCAAGGCTGGATCCTTAACCCACTGAGCGAGGCCAGGGATTGAACCCACAACTGCAAGTTTCCTAGTAGGATTTGTTTCCACTGTGCCACAATGGGAACTCCAGGGTTTGTGTTTCCAATCATAAAGCACAGGCAGAGTAGATTCAGCATAAATCTTAAGGGCCCTGGGATTTTTCAGGATGGTAAATGAGCACTGGCCTCAACTTAAAGTCACCAACTGCAATAGCTCCTAGCATAGGAATCAGCCTGTTCTTTGAAGATCTGAATGCGAACATTGACTTCTCTGTAGTTATGAAAGTCCTAGATGTCATCTTCTTCCAATAGAGGTCTGTTTCATCTACATTAAAAATATGTTGTTTAGTGTAGCCACCTCCAGTAGTTATTTTAGCTAGATCTTTTGGATAACCTGTTGCAACTTCTACCTAAGTAATTGACGCTTCACCTTGCACTTTTATGTCATAAATACTACTTCTGTACTTAAACCTCATAAGCCAACCCCTGCAAGCTTCCAACTTTTTTTTTTTCTGCAGCTTCCTCATCGATCTTAGCCTTCTTAGAATTGAAGAGGGTTAAGGTCTTGCTCTGGATTGGGCTTTGATTTAAGTGGATGCTATGGAAGGTTTGATCTTCTGTTAGACCAATAAAACTTTCATCAGCAAAAACTGTTTTGTTTTCTTATGATTTGTGTGTTCACTGGAATAGCACTTTTAATTTCTTTCAAGAACTTATCCTTTACATTCATAACTTGGCTTACTATTTAGTACAAGGTGCTTGGCTTTTGTTCTATCTCAGCTTTCAACATGCCTTCCTCACTAGGCTTAATTATGTCTAGCTTTTGATTTAAAGTGACAGATGTGCTACTCTTTCTTTCATTGATCATTTAGAAGCTACTATAGGATTATTAGTCGGCTTAATTTCAATGGTATTGTGTCTCAGGAAATAAAGAGGCCCAAGGAGAGGGATAGAGAGAAGGGAATGGCCAATGAGTGGAGCATTCAGGACACACACAACGTTTTCAATGAAGTTCATGGTCTTAATATGGGCACAGTTCATGATGCCTCCAAACAGTTATAATGGTAATGTTGAATATCACTGATTACAGATCACCATGACAAATAAAATAATGAAAAATTTAGAAATTTTGTGAGGATTGCCAAAATGTAATGCATAAAGTGTGCAAAGCATGGAAAAATGCTGTTGTTAGATTTTCCCTGTACAGGATTGCCACAATCTACAACTTAAAAAAAAAAATCTGAAAAGCACAATAAAGCAAAGGGACAAGAAAAATGTGACTGCAATTGGTAGAACAATTAGGTTAAAAATCAGTAAGTATATGGAAGTCTTGAACAGCACTATCAAGATACCTAATTTGATCGACATTTATAGAACATTCCACCCAGCAATAGAGGACCACACATTTTTCTCAGCTGCACGTGGAATGTTTACCACAGTACAAGGTAGTCTGTACCATAAAATAAATCAAATTTGCAAGGATTGAATTTATACAAAGTATGTCCTCTGACTACATTATAATAAAAACTAATAATTTCCCCAAATTAATGCTTGACTCCAAACCTCAGATCCAGGAAACTCAGAGTACTACAAGGAGGATAAATGCCAATACGACAGTAAGGTATATCAACGAAGATGAAGAAAAAAAAATCCTGAATCAAAATAAACATAAAAATAATTTTATAATACAACCAGACATGATTTATCCCAGATATGCAAGGTTGGTTCAATATTCAAAAATCAATTAATTTAGCCTATCACATCAGCAGACTAAAAGAGGAAATCACAGGATCATATTAGCAGATGCTGAGCAAGCACTTGATTAAATTCAATACCTAATCATGAATAAAACTCTCAGTGAGCTGGGAAGATAGAGAAATTTCTCAACTTGATCAGACCATCTACAAAAATCCTACAGATAAATATCATGATTAATGGTGACAAACTTGATGTTTTCCCACTAAAATTAAGTACCAGGCTAGGTAAGTCCCTCTTACCATTCCTTTTCAACATAGTAATGGAAGTCTATGCCATAAGGAAATAAAATTAAAATAAAAGTAGACAGATTTGGAAGGAAAGCATAAAACCATATTTACTTGCAGATAATATACTCCTCTGGGTAGATAATCTAAACAAAACTGACCAAAAAAACAAATAAGTGATTACAGCAAGGCTGATGGATTTGAGGTTAATATACAAAAGTCAAGCACTCTATGCACCAGCAATGAACGAGTGAAACCTGAAATTAAAAACACAATACTATTTATATCATAACCCCATAAAATGAAATACTTAGGTATAAATCTAACAAAATATTGTAAGATCTATATGAGAAAAACAAAATTCTGATGAATTAAATCAGAGGAGATTAATAAATAGATATTCCATGTTCATGCATAAGAAGACTCAATCAAGATGTTGATTCCTCCCAATTGGATTTATAGATTAAATGAAAATACCAAATTCTCAGCAAGTTACCTTGTAGGTATCAACAAACTTATTCTCAAATTTATATGAAGAAGAAAAAGACCCAGAATAACAAACACAATATTGAAAAAAAAGGTTGGAGGACAGATACTTTCCCATTTCAGGACTTATTATAAAACTACAGTGATGAAGACCATGTGGTGTTAAATAGATCAGTGGAATACAACAGCAAGAGTTCAGAAATAAATTTTTAGAAAATCTATTTTTTTAACAAATCTTTTTTTTAAAACAATTTTTTTTTAACAAAAGAGCAAAAACAATACTAGGGAGCAAAGATAGTCTCTTCAACAAATGGTGCTAGAACAGCCGGACATTCACATGCACACACACACGATCCTACACTCTTCACAAAAATTAACTCAAAATGGATCATAGACTTAAGCATAAAATTCAAACTTATAAAATTCCTAGAAGATAATAAAGTAGAAAACCTAGAAATCCTTGAGTAAGGATGATACCTTTTGTATACAACATGTAAAACATAATCTTGAAAAAAATGATATGTTAGATTTCATTAAGATTAAAATCTGGTCTGTGAAAGACATATCAAGAGAATTAGAAGACAAAGGACAGGCTGAGAGAAAATATTTTAAAAGGCACAGCTAATGAAAGACTGTTATCCAAAATATTCAAGGAACCCTTAAAATTCAACAGTAAGGAAATTAATGACTTAATTATAAAATGGGCCAAAGATGAACAGAAACCTTACCAAGGAAAATAACACAGATGGCAAATAAGCATATGAAAAGATGCTACACATCATATATTATCGGGGAATGCATATTATAGCAACAGTGAGATACCACCATACACCTATTAGGATGGCTAAAATCCAGAACACTGACAATACCAAATGCTGACAAGGATGCAGAGCAGCAGGAACTCTCATTCATTGCTGGTGAGAATGCAACATGGTACAGATATTTTGGAAGAAGTTTGGCAGTTTTTTACAAAACTAAACATACATATAGTCTAGCAATCATGCCACTTAAATGAGTATTTACTTAAATGAGTTGAAAACTTTGGCCTACAAGAAAACTTGCACATGAATATTAATTGTAGCTTCATTCATATTTGTCAAATCTTGGAAGCAAAAAAGATGTCCCTTCAGTAGGTGAATGGATAAACTGTGACACAACCAAACAATGGGATATTACTTATTGCTAAAAATAAGTTAATTATTAAGCCATGAAAAGACACTGAGAGACCTTGAATGCATATTACTTAAGAAAGAAGCCAGGAGTTCCCGTCGTGGCACAGCAGAAACAAATCCTACTAGGTACCATGAGGTTGCAGGTTCGATCCCTGGCCTTGCTCAGTGGGTTAAGGATCTAGTATTGCCGTGAGCTGTGGTGTAGTTCACAGACACAGCTAGGATCCCGCATTGCTGTGGCTCTGGAGTAGGCCGGCAGCTGTAGCTCCGATTTGACCCCCAGCCTGGGAACCTCCATATGCTGCGAGTGCAAAAAAAAAAAAGGAAAAGAAAGAAAGAAGCCAACCTGAAATGGCTGCATAATATATATTCTGACTATATGACATTCTGGGAAAGGCATAAATATGGAGATAATAAAAAACATCAGTGGTTTCCAGAAGTGGAGGATGTGGAATAAAGAGATAATTAGGGATAACATGGAGAATTTTTAGGGCAGTGAAAATACTCTGTATATTATTATAATAATGGATATATGTCATTATACCTTTGCTCAAACCCATACAATGTACAACGGCATGAGTGAACTCTAAGGTAAACTATGAACTTTGGGTGATTTTGATGTGTCAACGTAGATTCAGCCTTCATCAATAACGTACAGTTCTCGTGTGTGACATTGATAATGGGGTAGGCTATGCATGTGGGGGGTAGGGAGTATGTGGGATAAATCTAAAATTGTTTGAAAAAAAAAGCCTTGTAAAAGTTACAGGAGTTCCCGTTGTGGCTCAGTGGTTAACGAATCCGACTAGGAACCATGAGGTTGAGGGTTCGATCCTTGGCCTCACTCAGTGGGTTAAGGCTCTGACATTGCTGTGAGCTGTGGTGTAGGTTGCAGAATGCGGCTAGGATCCTGAATTGCTGTGGCTCTGGTGTAGGCCGGTGGCTACAGCTTTGATTAGAACCCTGCCCTGGGAACCTCCATATGCCACGGATGCGGCCCTAGAAAAGACAATAAATAAATAAATAAAAAGTTACATATTGTGTTAGCCCATTTATGTAATATTTTCAAAACAAAATATTTTTAAAGATGGAAAATAGACAAGTGATTATCAGAGGCTCTTAGAAATAGGGGGGTATGTCTATAAGATAGTAACATAAGGGAAGTCTTTGTGGTGATGCAATAGTTTTGTATTTGGGTTGTGGTGGTGGATACACAAACCTGCACTTATGATAAAAAATCAGAACCACACACATACACACACACCTCTTATCGATACCATAGTCTTAGTTTGGATACTACATTACAATTATATAAGCATTAGGATAAACAGGTTGATGGGCACTTAAGACTTATCTGTACTGTCTTTGCAACTTCCTGTGAATCTGTAATTATTTCAAAATAAAATTTGAAAAAAATGCCGTATCTCCTCAATTTGATGTGTAGATGCCATAGGATCCCGTTAATCCCAGAGGCATTTTTACAGAGTGTCAAACTGATTATGAAATGTATATGAAACTTCAAAAGACCTAGACTAACCAACACAACTTTGGAAAATATGGATAAAATTAGATGACTTTCACTACCTGATTTTAAGACTTATTATAAAGCTGCTATGATCAAGACAAAGTAGTATTGATGAAAAGATAAACAGATCAATAAAACAGAGTCCAGAAATAAACCCACATGTATATGATCAATTGATTTTTTGACAAAATTACAAAAGTAATTCAATCAGAAAAGGATAGACTTTTCTACAAATAGTGCTGGATATCCAAATTTAAAAAAAAAGTAGATCCACATCTCATTGTATATGCAAAAATTAACTCAAAGTGGATTACAGAACTAAATATGAAAAGAAACCAATAGGAGTTCCTGTCGTGGCGCAGTGGTTAACAAATCTGACTAGGAACCATGAGGTTGCAGGTTCGATCCCTGGCCTTGCTCAGTGGGTTAAGGATCTGGTGCTGCCTTGAGCTGTTCTGTAGGTCACAGACGTGGCTCAGATCCCACATTGCTGTGGCTCTGGTGTAGGCTGGCAGCTGTAGCTCCAATTCAACCCCTAGCCTGGGAACCTCCATATGAGCAGCCCAAGAAATGGCAAAAAGACAAAAAGATTAAAAAAAAAAAAAAGAAACCTATAAATCTTCTATAAGAAAACAAGAGAAAAACATTTATGAACTTGATCTAGGCAAGGATTTTTTTAGATATGAAACCAAAAGCACAATTAATAAAAGAAAATAATTGATAATTTGGACTTTATAAAAATGAAAACCTTTACTCTGTGAAAGACACTATTATAAGAACAAAAAGACAAGCCACCATATGAGCAAAAATAAAATATCTGATTAATGATCTTACATTCAGAATATAAAAAGAAATCTCAAAACCCAATAATAGGGAAATTGAAAAGCATGGGAAAGGAATTCTCATTGTGGTTAGGTAGATTAAGGACCCAAAGTTGTCTCTGTGAGGATGCAAGTTCAATCGCTGGCCTGGTTCAGTGGGTTAAGGATCTGGTGTTGCTGTAAACTGTGGCAAAGGTCACAGATGCAGCTTAGATCCAGTGTTGCTGTGGCTGGAGTAGGCCACAGTTGCAGCTCCAATTAGACCCCTGGCCCAAGAACTTCCACGCAGTTTCTACGAGTGCAACTGTAGAAAAACAGGAAAAAAAAAAAAAGTGTGGGGAAAAGACTTGTACACAATTTCACCACAAAAGACACGTAGATGGCAAATAAGCACATAAAAGGTATTCAATGTCATTAATCACTTAGGAATTACAAATTAAAACCACAGTGAGCTCCCAGTACACATCTATTAGAATGATTACAATTTTTAAAAATGGTCCATATCATGTGTTTATAGGAGTGGAAGAATAGGAACATGGCTAGTGGAAGTATAAAATGATACAAGTACTTTGGGGGGGAAAAAAATGGCTGTTCCTTAAAAAGTTGAACATATATCTACCATCTGTCCTAGTTATTTCACTCTCAGGTACTCATCCTAGTGATGTTAAAACATATATCTGCAAGAATATTTTACATGTCTAGAACAGCTTTATTTGTAATAGCCTCAAACAGGAAATAACCCAATGTCTTACAGCAAGTGAATAGATAAATGCATTTTGGTAATACACAAAATGGAATACTATTCAGCAAAAAAAAGGATGAACCATTGATGCAATGGATAAACCACAAAATAATTATGCTAGGTGAAAGAAACCAGACAAAAAATAGGACATGCAGTATGATTGTATTCACATAGAAAACTAGAAAATGCAAACTAATTTATAGTGATAGAAAGCAGACCAGTGTTTGCCTGAGTAGGGTGGTGTGCAGGGAGGGGCTAGAGGAGAAACTACAGTGAGACACAAAACAACTCAGGTGGTTGATAGTTGTGTTCATTGTCATGTTGTGGCGATGGCTTCAGAGATGTATGTAAAAGTCAAAATTTATCAAATTATATACTTCAAATATGTACAACTGATTATATGTTCAGTATATCTCGATAAATCTGGAAAAACAAGCAAACAAAAAGTGTAAGTGATGGCAAACAGACAAAAAGACAACAACAAACCTTGCTAAAGGCAGGCAATAAAATTGCCACAATGAGGTGCCTGCATCTCCCCTATGGTGGGCTTATTCTGTCCTCTATTCTGGAAGAAATGTCTCCCCTTCCCTCCATTGTGCTCTGGGTCCATTCCTTTGACCTTTGCCAGAACTTATCTCAGTTTTCCCACTGCCCGCTATTACGAATCATTTACTGTCCTCTGGTTATTCCCACTGGAACACAAGTGTGCTCTTTTTATCTTTCATTTTAAAGACAAAAGCCTTCTTTAACTAAATATATCCTTCTAGTTGCTGCCCCACCCCCACCACATACACGGACATAGTCTCCCAAATCTGATCACAACACTTTTTTATAATTCCCCCAATTTTGTGAAATCAGGCATGATACCTCTGCCACATTATTTATTAAACTAATGAACTGTGATGAAAATTAATAGAAAATGGTAACTCTGTTAATATACAATTGACATGGACTTAGTGATCCAACAGAACTAGTTTTGAATTCTGGCTCTGCTGCAGCCTAATAATGTGACTTTGGTGGGCTATTTAATGACCTGAGAATGTTTACTACCTGCAAAAGGCGTTTATGATACTCATTTGATCGTGATGTAAAGGACCGAATGAAATCATGTTTCTACGTGCACCAGCATCCTGCCAGTAATACATTAGACTCAGTCAATCTCCAAGTGCTATGCTGCTGCCTGCCTAGGCTCCAGAAACACAATCTTCCTCCAGTTTCTCTCTTCCTCCTCCTCCAAGAGGTTCCTTTGTTTCCAGGTGGGGTGAGTCAGCACACCTTAGCACCTTACCGGGAAAGCTCCCCTCATTTTCCCTAAATCTATCAATCTCTCCTCCAACCCCATAAGCATTGCTAGGCAGCATCTCTCGCCCCCACATCCACCCTGAGAACACTTGCTGTGCACTGAGTATGGCAGCCTTGCTTACTCAGAGCTTTTAAATATTTTCTCATTCTTCAGGCCCAACCTAATGTCTAATATCTCCCTGAAACATTGATTACTTTAGAGCAATTTAATCTCCACACCCTTTTTAAAAATCTTCTTCCCTGCAATCAATATGGCAATAAAACAAAATATAAATAAATAAATACAAAAGCCCTATTCCTATAATACTGTTTATATGTATTTCACAGTAGGACTACTGTTTTAGGTCTTCTCTTGTGTTATTCTCAATTGTTTTTGTATTTATGTTTTCCCTCAAGCTACATGATCCTTTAGGGAAAGAAAGAATATTTTTCTTTTTTTTAATTTTAATTTTTTTATTTGAGTATAGTTGATGTACTCTTGCGTCAATTTCTGCTGTACAGCATAGTGACCCAGTCCTATATATATGCATTCCTTTTCTTTTGAATTATGTAATATTCTTAATATATCATGCAGTTTACGTGGGTTCTGTTAATTTTGTGGAAGGTCATAGATACCCAGACTACCTCCTATTCTCCCACCTACACAGATTTCCTTACTCATAGGTGTCTCCTCTCTCTAGAATGCCTCTCCCTTTCACTTCTGTTTCAGAAGGCAGAGCCTCATCTTGGATCACACCTCTCCCATGAACCTTCCTCTTACTGCTTCAGCATAAGTTATTTTCTCCCTCCTATGTCCTTCCATTGTGCTCACAGATTGAAAAAACCCATATGTCAACTACCAGCTGTGGGAACATGGACAAGACATTTAATCTCTCTGATCCTTGGTTATCTCTAACTCTAAAATGAGGATAATAACACCTATCTCATGGAGCCCTTGAGAAGATTAAGTGAGGTAATGCACATGGAATTTCTTCTTAAACTGAACCAGGATAAACAAACGTAAGGGACAATTACCTCTATTATGGCTCTTATCTTGGTCTGCCTTGGATTGTAGTTACTTGTCAAGGGCTCTGTCTCCTCAACTGGTGTGAGAAATCCTGGAAAAGATGCATAAAATCATGTTCCTAACTCCCACAGTGCTGTGGTGCTGTGCACACATAGATGCTCATTAGAATGTGTTGAATTGAATGTGCTGAAGGCATATCGGAGCCCAGCTCTTCTTCCTATGGAGAAGCAAATACATATCAGAGCATTTGTAATTCTACGGATAGATAATAAACAAACTAGCAAACGAACAAAAATCCAAACATCTTTGCCTTTTTTACATGCACCAAAAGATGATTTTTAAAGGAGAAATAGGGAATAATTTCTCCTGATAAATGCTGCATGTTCAAAGTCCACAGAGGAAGTAGCTAATACAATTCATCAAATGAAATTTCAGGAATTTAGGAAACAGCAAGTCCTAATTAAACCAAAACAACAATCCACATCACATGCACATTCTATTTCCAAGCTATGATCTTGTATCTTATTATCACCCAGGGTTTTGATGTCAGGACTTGCAGCAGAGGAGTTGAGCTGGGAGCCAAGATAGGATGACAGTCCAGCTCTTGTTGGGGGAGTCTAAATTGGAACGTCAGATGTTTATATTCAAAGTCAGGGACATCTGCCAACCAAAGACGAGATGGTGCTGTTAACTGACCAAGTGACTTCCTGCAGCCAAAAATGGAAGAATAATGTTGAGAATTCTGTTGTAAATATTCCACTCCTCTGTAACTTCTTTAGGAGGTCTTGTCTGACCTTCCTGGTATAGTTGGGAACTTTCTCTCTATATGCCCATCATTCTGTTCTCATCTCTGCCTGGTATACAACACACCGTTTGGGAGCAAGAAGGGTTGCCTGATCCACTTTGGGCCAGTCAGACTTTCAGTGAAGCTTTGAACATAGAGTTGGAATTAGTCAGTGTTGTGCTTAAAATCCCCATAATCCCTCAAGAGGAAATGCTGACTAGACTCCTAGATATGACTTTGGAGCCTCGAAAAGAACTGTGGGCTGAACATATACACTTGTGAATCATCATCTTATAGATGGCTGGCCATATGGATAACATCTTCCAGGGCAAGAGATTATTGAGAAAAGGGGAGGCAAAGGAAAGGAAGGGAAGGAAAAGGAAGAAAGGATGGAGAGGGGAGAAGGGAGGGGAGGGCTCAAGGCTTGGATTTACTATTTACCTAAGGAGGAACTTCTGGCAAGGCCTTGGCTCATCCTGGGTGACAATTTTACTTTCTGTAAAATGTCCATTCATTCAATTATTCAGTCATTTAATTGACACATAATTTTTAAATGCTTATTATAAGCCAGACATGGTGCAAGATGTTGAGGATACAGTGGAAAACATAATGAAGACTTTGTCTTAAAATACAGATACAATCCAGAATGAGATAGACATAAATGAGTGCCATGACAGGATGTAGCCAGCATAAATTTGGTGCCCTTTCAGGAGCCAACCGCTCCAGTTCTGGGGCATCAGGAGAGGTTTCTAGAAGAATGATATCTAAGAGGAGATCTGGGAAATAAATTAGTGGTTTTCCAGGTAAAAGTTAGGAAGTGGGAGGAAACAAACTGGACAGAAGAGACAAGTGCAAAAGCCCGGTGAGAAGAGAGGGCAGGGAAAAATTTGAGCAATGGTGAGCATTTCAGTATGGCTTAGAGAACAAGTATGCCATGAGGAAAGAAGAGAGAGTCAGGCTGGGTCCAGGTTACAAAGCATCTTGTGGGTTGGCTGTAGGAGGCTGATTTTCATCTCAAAGAAAGGGAAGAGCAATAGAGTTTTAGTCATGGGAATTCTTTTAATAGAATTATGTTTCAGCAATAGGATTATTTTTTCAGTGTGGAAACTAGATTGGAAATAGGAAGGTCAATTAGGAAGCTGTTGAATTAATCTAGATAGGGGATGAAGATGCCCTGAATCAAGACAGTTGCTGTAGAGATTAAAAAAAAAAATTTTGGATTCTAGTGATAGTGAAAATATAGGACATAGCAGCAGTGAGCATTCCTGGAGTGAGCAGAAGTCAAGATAACCTAGACTTCAGTAGTGAGATGACATTTTACTCAGCTTAGTAATAGAGTTAGTTAACCCAGCTAGCACAATGACCTCTGACCTCACTTAAGTTTTGTATATATGAGTATGTCATGTGTGCACATTTGCCCTATGAAACCATCAACCAGAACACCCTCAATTTTTTTTTTGGTCCTTTTTAGGGCCACACCTGAGGCATATGGAGGTTCCCAGGCTAGGAGGTCAAATCGGAGCTATATCCTACTGGCCTGCACCACAGCCACAGCAACTTCAGATCTGAGCCGAGTCTGTGACCTATACCATAGCTTATGGCAATGCCGGATCCTCAACCCACTGAGGGAGCCCAGAGATCAAACCTGTGTCCTCATAAAGACTAGTCACATTCGTTTGTGATGAGCCACGATGGGAATGCCCCACCCTCAATTTTTAACCACAAAGACTGCAAACTTACCTACGTCGGCACTTTGCTTCCCTTCTGTGGAACGAGAAGTTGTCCATCGTAACATCAGCCCCTTTCTCTGTGCTTTGGACCCTTCCACTTTAACTTTGTGTGAACAATTCCCCTTCTGTCTCTTGCATATTCAGACTCTTCCTCTCAATCTGATCCTTCCCTTTAGCATTTAAACATGCTCAAGTCTTTCCCAATAGAGAGAACATGGTTCAACCCTCATCCTTCTTCCACACTAAGTTTCTCCTCCCTTATCTGCCAAACATCTTGAAAGAAAGATCCACCCTCACTGGTCCAGTTCTGGGCACATTTTGGTCTGGCATCCAGTTAGCATTCCTCTTATGTATGTTTACAAACTTGTTTTTTAAAATTGAGAACTATAAGAAACAACCAAGAAACGTATAACAAGTACCCACGAAATCAACAACTAAAATGTTCTAAATGCTAACAATTCTCACATTTACTTCAGAAATATTTTTTTAAAGAAATAAAACTGGTTAACACCACAGTTCCATTTCCTTCCTTCTCTCTCTGCAGGGCCGGCATTATCAGGAATTTAATTTTTGTTTAAAAATTGTTTCCATTTTGCTTACCCTTGTATTTCCAGAAACTAGTAAAATGCCTTGCACAAAGCTGTCACCCCACAATATTCTTGAATATATGAATTAATAATAAAAATAGTTTAAGTGCTTTAGGGAAATGGGGCTATGATGAAAGAATAAGGTGAAAGACAGCAAGGTTCTTGGGAGAAATGCCTTGTTGTGAAAATGAGAAGGACCATGCCTAGTCTTTGGGGCTTCAGAAAGTAGAGTGTCAGGATGTAGGTACTGTGCTGGCATAGTTATAAAATCCAAAGTTTTGTTCAGAAAATCTAAGCTTTCCAGTATACACTTCAGTGACAGGTTCTATACTACTTCATAGGATAACTCATTTCATTTTCATATTCCTTGCTTGGAGAAAGGATGGTTATTCACTTTGAGATTATTTTCTTTGAGTATTTCCATGGCAACCACTATGCATGACACACGCTTAGCTGAAACTGACAGAGTCTTTTCTCCTTGAAAATAATGGTGACAGGTCTCAAGACTGGGGAACTTGAAAGCATCGTTTCCATGGCAGAGTGACACATAGGAGGGAGGGAGGAAGGAAAGGAAGGAAGAAGGGAGGGAGGATGAGAATGTGAGTGAGAGGTGCAAAAAGTCTTCTCAATGAAAAAGAAAAAACAATAATTAAAGTTGGATTAGTCACAGATTTGCCAAAACCATATTTTTCTATACACATCAGTTATATACACATGTGTACACACACACGCAAATATATACAAGTAAGGGAAACACTCAATTAGAGGAGAATCAGGTTTGGGATGCTATAACTTCCCCTAAACCCTATTTTCAGCAAAATATTCTTTATGTGACTGGTTGCTATGGAAATACTCTGAGGAATTTGCTGCATGCTTTGTGTCTAGCCACACAAGGAAGACATTCATAATGTAAATAACATATAAGTTCAAGAAGAGATGTAAAAAGCTGGATGGCCTGGTATGATTGCATTCCACAGTTGCAAAACCTTCACAAAGCTACACATCCAGAGTCCAAGTAGCTGTAGAAAGGAATGCATTTTTCACTAGTTTTGTAAGTGAAAGGCAGCCTAGCATCCTAATTTAGCTAGAAAATGTCATCAATCTATATAATTTTGTGGGCTCAGAATTTCAAGAGAAAAGAAAAGGCCAGGAGATAGACAATCCATCTTCTAAGATCAAATCAGCAACTATGTACCTGTTTGACCTTGAGTAAGTCTGTTCCCCTCTGAGTCTCATTTTCTCATTTGTAAAATGACAAGAACACACTGCACAGTGGATAATTCCACAGATGGCATCACTTGGGAGACTTTGGGTTGTAAATGATCCCCCAAAATTTGAATTGGCTTAAAAATAAAGGAAACATATTGGATAGTGAAATGGGAATTTCCAGAAATGGGGTTGGCTTCAGATAAGGCTTACTTTAATGTCTCAACAGTGTCACTAAGGATCTGATTTGATATCAATTTTATCCCGAGTGGCTTCCAAGACGACAGTCCAAAGTCTCAGGACTACATGGTACCACATGCAGCAGGAAAGAGGGAATGTGTTTGCACTGGATTTCCATCAGCCATCCTGAAAATTGCTCTGATTGAACCAGCTCCTTATCAACCACAGTGTCCTGGGGGATAACATGTATTTATTGACTTAACATGGGTCATATATGCTCCAAATATGGCACAGAGACTAGATTCAGTTTCCCTGTAAATATGTGGATCTTTCAATGGAAATCAGAGCCAGCTAGGAAAGGGGTAAGGAGAATCCCGAGAAGTCAACCAACAAATGTCTATTCTGAAGTGTCCCCAGTTCTCACACATTCCATATGCATTTTCTGCTCCAGTGGAGAAGCTAGTTGACTTTGAGCAGAAAAGATACCATCTGAAGGTCTTTGTGTTTGGAAGTTCCCACTGTCTTTGAAGTTTGCCCCAGTCACAACCTTACAGGAAACCACCCAATAATTTCTTGGTTCAAAATTTTCTTGGTCTCTGTCAGTTAATGAAAATGCAACATATAGGGGGGAAACTCGTATGTGCACACACACCATATTGAGGTTATGTCCATTCTGCCATATAGTTTTCTGTTTCTAATTTCTGATCCTCAAAATTAATCTGAAGTTTTTTTATATAAGTTAAAAATTTGCTCTAAAACCACTAACTTTCTAAGAATTCTGATAGGATGCTTGATTCTTTATGAATAAAGATACATTTCTCCTTCCCACATTATTTCTTAAACACACAATGCACACACATATAGACATTTATTAAAATAGGAAAAAGAAACCACCATCAGCAAACACGAGAAGAAAGAACTTCATTGGTTAGAACATTTCAAGCAGTGGTAACAAAAGGCCAAACACAAAATAATTTAAATACAAATAATAAATTATCTCTCATAAAGGAAAATTCAGAGTTAGGACAGTACTAGCTTAGTAAATCCAGCAGCTTGACGATATCATCAGGGACTTAAGTTCTTTCAACCTCTCCACTGTGCCTTCCTCAGCAAGCTGGCGTATCTTCTTAGGATGACCAACCTTATGGCCCCAGGATGGTTGTCGCAATTGTAACATCACATGATGATGGCAGATCTACACAGAAAAACATAGTTTTTCCTCATGCTACCTTTTTTCATAAAATAAAACAAAATCTTTCCCTGGACCATTCCCTCCCTCCAAACAGATTTCCACTCATGCCCCTTTGGGAAGAATAGTGTGCTCAATATGCTGATTCTTAAATATCCCTGGAAAAGTGAATTACTCCAACTAGCTTACCAATTAGGTTCACCGGAAGCACAAGACTGCCTGATCCTTGAATCTGCTACAAAGGATTTTCAGGAGGAAATGTTTGAGAAGAAATGTGTACCATGAAATTTTTCTCTTAAGCACCATCTCCACCCTGCAGTAGACCACCCCTAATGTATCATTGGACAGAAGGAAGTTACATGCCCATGTTCTGAAATACCAGTACCCTACAAGTCTAAAAAATAGATACTGAAATCACTCCTGGATTAAAATCCATGCTTCTCATTATTGGAATGGAGGTATATCTTGTCATCACTATACCTCAGTTTATCCCTCTAGAAAATAGGAGTAACATTACAGCATTTATCTTAGCATGTGCTTTTGAAGGTTAAACAAAACAAAGCAGGGAGAAATGGGACATAGATATTTCAATATTCCATATATATTTGGAAAGAGGAGGATCACATAACATGAAATATATTAAATTTTCATGTGGCTGATTTTAATATATTTTAAAATGTGGGGATGCATTTATTATACAAAACAAACAAATGATAGCATATTTATTTTGTTTCATATCTCAACCTTTATATTCCTGGTCTGCCTGGTTCCAGAGGTCATGAATCTGATGCCTGACTCCTATCTCCTGAGTCATCTCTTACTGGGATTGTAGGAAATCTACAAATCTGTTGGTAAATAAGTGAGGTTGAGATTGGTTAGATGTCATGAGGCTTCCTCACTTCTGTCACTTTTCTCATACAATCCCCCCATTAGAATGTTAATTTTAGATGGTTCTTTGGACCAACATTTAGGTTATAATTCCAGGAAAGTATGTTCAGCTAGAGGGTAGGAGTTTTGTCAAAATGCCATTAAAGCTGAAATTGAGGTGGAAAAGACTCAATGGAAGAGATGATTTCTGAACCAGATTTTGAAACATGACCGGGAATTTGTTAGTAAGAAAAAGGTAAAGAGGATATTCTAGGCAGAGACAGCTGCATGTGTAAAGCCTTGGAGGAAAATAAGAAAGTGGCAAGTTTATCAAAAGACAACTATTTCAATGCTGGAGAAACCTGGCAGGAGACATGGCTGGTAAAACAGAGCAAAGATGTTGATAGTTCTTTTATGCCATGCTAAGACTTCACTTTATTCTTTCAACCATGAAAAGCTACTAAAGGGTTTAATCAAGGAAGAGGCATGAACAAGCTTGTTTTTGTAAGATAATTCTCAGGTGGGGATAAAATTATATGTTGGTGGACACTTCCCCTATACTCCTGCACTAATACTACTTATTTTATTAATTTTTAGAGTTTAGAGTTATTAAAATTTGGGGGGGGGATAATTTTCATTATAATATATCCTTTGGTTATTTTTTTTTCTGCATTTCAGCTTACCATCCAAACAAAATTTTAAGTCAATTTGTTAACTGAGGTTTTCCCTGGCAGAAAGGTGGCTACCTTTCTCTCAGAAGATTATGCTTCCTTAAATCTCCAAAGTCTTTGTCATTAACAAAGATTCTAGATCCTTCTTCAGTATGAAAGTGAAGCAACTCTTCAGTCCCTTGTTGGAAAATGTCCTAGTAGATTAGAGACAACTTTTTGCTCTGAAGCTGTTCGTAATGACAATGACAACTTTCTGCTGTAGGAACTATTAGTAATAACTTTTGGAACAATGGCCAGAGTTTTGCAATATCACTCTTGACTTCCTTCAAATCCTTGGATGAATTCCATCTAGATTAAGTGATTTATTTACATTTAGTTTAACAATTTGATCTAGAAAATTCTGTTGATTCCCAATCTGTTCTAAAGACCAAATGGTACTTAGATTATCTTTTCTTTTATGCTTGCAATTAACATCATCTGATGGATAGAATGCAGCATCTGAGATCCTATCAAGCTGTGTTCCATAGAACACAGAAGCATGAATACAGTATTTGAACCTTGACTCTACTGCAATAAGCCCCTGGATTAACTATTGGCTGATGTGTTGCATGGAAATCAAAAGAATCATCAAATAGTCATCAGACTGGGAAGGGATAACTCATCTGTTTTTGACAATCTAAAGGACCATGTCGAATCTAATAGTACACAATCACTTCTCAGTTAAAAGCTTAAAGGAAATCTAAAGCTTGCTTACTTGAAGACTTTTATTTATCATACTTGATTTACTAATTTAGTGCTAAATTTTAGATTAAGTTTTTAAAACAACAAGTGGGGTCATATATGCATGTAAATTCCCTTCATTCATTTATTCATTCATTATTCATTTATTTTATCTACTCAGTCATAAGTCTTTATCTGTTACATGCCATATACCATGTTTGGGATGGAGAATATAACCTCAAATATGACACTGTCTCACAATAAATTTAAATATATAGCATTAAATATCATGTTAAACTTGATAAAAATATGAATACGGAGAGACAATATTGCTAAGGAACATCAAAATCATACTAAGTGATTAGGAAATGTTTCCTAGAGGAAGTAATAACTACATTTATATTTAAAGGATAAGTAGGAGATAGCTTGATTAAGAAGGTGGGAAGGCAGGATGAGAGAGGAAATCACAGCAAAAAAAAATTATAAGCAAAGGCATGCAAGGTGAATAAGAAAAAACACAGAGTCTCCATAAAACTTGAATGAAGGGTGAATGGATGTAGTAGGTGGACTGGGATCAATTGATGGAAGATAAAGCTATAAAGGGAAGTTGGGATCAGAAAATAAAGAGTTTTCTGTTCCAAGCTAAAGCACTTATGTTTTTCCCAAAAAGCCACTTTGGGAAATTCTTCTTGTCTTCTGTGATAAGGTCATACTCTCTAATAAGTGTTTATAGCTCTGTAAAAATCTCTTGTGTAGAGCTTATTATAATACACATTTTGGTTTACCTATATGATCAATTGTTTGATACATATCTTTCCCATTTATCAAATTGTAAGCCCTCTGCACCTCTGCTTATTTCCCTCACATACCTTTGTTTATAATGTTTCCTTTGCTATAAGGTCTATGAGGTCAGGGATTCTGTTCATTTTGTTCAACTTTGTACCCTCAGAATCTATTAGTGTGCCTGGAACATGATGGACTTTGAATAAAAGCTGGCTGACTGATGCAATGAATGAAAGAATGCCAACTATAGGAGTAACTGAAAGTCCTTATGAAGTGAGTGATTTTCTAGATTGTATTTACATTCTGGAAAGATTTTGCTGGAAGCAGTCTTGAATGATGAGTGGGAAAGGCATCAGATCAGAGGCAAGAAGATTAGCTAGGAGGGTACAGGAGTAGGACTTGGAGAATTATATGAGAATCCGAAGTAAAGTAGTGTCAGGGGGAGTGGTTGTAGAAAACCATAAAGAGCAGAAAACAAATTTATTGAGGGAAAAAGAAAAACCTCTAAAGGCTGGTATCTACATAGCTTGGTATTTAATTGGCTGAGGAAGCAAATGAAATTGAGGTTCCTGAGATGACTATTGCAGGTTTGATTTCTCAGGAAAAAGACTCTGAGGCATGAATGAGTGTGCAGGAAGACTATGAGAGAGTGCTCTTGGCCTTAACACCTGTGGAAGAGAAGGGAAGGGATGGGAAGGGCAGGGAAAGGAAGTGAGCAGGATTTGGCAGAGAGGTGGGCTCTGAGGAAGTCTCAGTGAAGTCCTCAGCCACCCCTATGGAGAGCTCTGAGATAGCCCTTCAGAGTCGGCCTGAGTTTGGGGAAAGGCTAGAATTTATACTTCAGTATCAATTGTTCACTGAATGAAGACTTCCTCAAGGCCATGACCTTCGAGCAAGGCAACTCTCTTCAAATCAGTCAATTCCAAAAAAGGTCTGATAGCTCAGGGCTGTCTACCAACAACATTTTCAGCAGTTGGGGAAATATATCTTTCAGTCCTAAAGGAGGATCTAGATGGCACATAGCAGCAACCACTACAATGAATCCCCATTTTAAACAACTAAAAGGATATTTCAGGGTAAATTTCAAGGCTAGGACTATATATTCAGTTTTAGAGTACAGAGTTTGAGGTCTGTGAGACACTCTCAAAGAATTGTTCTAAAAGGTCTGAGTTAGACATAAACTTGAGAGTCATTAATATAGAAATGGTGAAGGAGACAGAGAAAACTGGACTTGAGCAAAGGTAAAGAAAAACAGCATGAAGTGGTATTCACATAAGCCAAGGGAAGGTAAAATTTCTGGCAAGAGAAAATAAGTGACGAAAGATAAGAACCTAAAATTGTTTGCTGAAAGTAGCAAAATCTGCTGACTTCTGCCAAAATTCTTCAATGGAATGGATAGAGATGATGGTAACATGATTATAGGGTGCTAAAGAGCCATATGTAATAAAGGGCACTATGGTGAGAAGACAGGGAATACTATGCTCTCAAGACACTTGCCTATTAAGGAAAGTTGAGTCATAGGGTAGCAGTGAGAGGGGGGCATGGTTGTCAAGGAAGGTTTTGTTTATTTAGGGTTTGTTTTAGGACTGGGAAGGCATCAAGTGTGTTTATGCAAGAAGGAAAACAGGCCATGAAAAGTTAAGGACACAGAAAGAAGAGGTCATGGAGAGCACATTAAGAGATGGGAAAGAATGGGATACAGAGCGGCAGGAAGTAGTGAGATTTTAGGAGCAAAACCCCTTCCACTAGGATGGGAGGAAATAAATGAAAGTGATGGGCACATTTATGGGATTGTGAATGGATTGCCTCTATTTTCTTGCTTAAAGGAGAATGTAGAAAATTTTTAGCAGTCTTGAGGTGAAGTTCTTGAGGAAAAATTGAAAACTTGAAAGAATTGGAATTCCCAATGTGGTGCAATGGGTTAAGAATCTGACTGAAGCATCTCAGGTCACAGAGGAGGTATGGATTCAATCCTCAGCCTGGTGCAGTGGTTTAAAGGATCTGGCATTGATGCAGCTGCTGCATAGGTCACAGCCTCAGCTCGGATTCAATTCATGGCATGAAAACTTCCATATACCATGGGTAAGGCCCTTGGAAAAAAAAAAAAGAAGAAGAAAGGAAGAAAAAAAAATTTTGAAAGAGTTTGAGAGGAATTGCTTATTTCATTTATTTACTCAGCAAATCTTTATTCGGTGTGTATATGTGTCAGGCACAGTTGGTAGGAGCTGGGGTTTGAGAAGTTAATTAGTCCAACCTGTTTCTACCATCCAGAGCCAGTGTCATGAGTGTATAATACATGCAGTCACACAAAACCCTGTCCTTTAGAAAGGCCATGTGATTGGCTTAATGGTATATTGTCACTGTCTTGAAATTCTTAATTTTTGATCATGTGGCACCCTGTTTTCATTTTGCACTGGGCTCTGGAAATTATGTGGTTGGCCCTTCTGCTGTCATGGGAGTTATTGGCTGGTAGAAGGCAAATGTTAAAAACAAAAAAGCGAAAGAAAAAGGTCACATTTGAGGGATTTTAAAAGAGAAAAATAAGTAATAACAATAGGAGGAATTGAGTATTACAAGTGGAAAAACACAAATACCTTTGGTATAAACAGCAGGAAACTCTAAGCTGTACAAGACTGGGAAGGCAACACTGGGTGGAGCTGTGAAGACCTAGGATGTGTTCATCAGGGAAAGGGGAGGGAAGGGTGTTCCCTGAAGATGGAAGAGCAAGTAAATCTACAGAGGATGGAGAGTCTTGTTCTTTTGAGTTCAAAGTAAGAAAGAAGAGATGAGGTGGAAAGATGGGCAGGTTGAGGTTACTGTCAACCATCTTTGGGCTCTATTATATAAAGTTCAATATCACTTTATAAAACCTAGTGATCTTTAGGAAAGTACTTGGAAAGGGAGGGGTAATACAGTAATATTTATGTTGACACTGGATGTAGTATTATGTGGACACAAGGACGGCAGGACTGCAGACGTAGGAATTCAGTTAGCTGTCACATTAATCCGTGTAACAGGAGATGTTGACTTGTACCAGGAGGATGACAATGGGAATGGTGACAATAATAGAGTGAAGTGCCCAGACTTTGGATGGTGTTCTCGCTCTCCCAAGAGGATCTACATTTACTTCTGGCAGCAGTTAAATAGGAGGCATATCATCTTAATCCAATTCTGAGTTGACATGGTTTGAAGTTAGGTTTCAATCTTTGTGAGATTTGGTTTGGTCTAGCCCTTCAGGAGTCCAGGTAAAATGCTCAAGTATATTTATTAGAGCCCACCCTTCTAGGCAGGTCCTGAACTCTAACTGCTTTTAAGTCTCTCAGCTGTTACTTTAGAATTGGCAGATGCCATCATGGAAAATGGAGGCTTTAACTACTGAATTCATTTTCAGGGCTCCCATGTCTCTAGGATCTTAGCCCCTTAAGTCCTCACTGGCTTTACAGTTCTCTGAAGTATTTAGATATGTATTTTATGACTATAGTCATCCAGATTTTCTGTAAGTACTTGAAGGGAAGTTTACTCTGACAAGTGAATGTGCCATAGCTGCAATCAGAAGTTCCACCAGTTGACTTCCTAGCCTGAGAGTCATACCCCACACAGGAGAGAAAACAGGAAAAGCACCTGGCAAAATAGTGGGCAGATATCAAGGCACATTGCATGGTTGCTATTATTGATATGCAAGGAATAAAGCATACCTCTATTTGAGGGATTAAATACCCATAAGCAAGTAGGAAGTGCAAGAGGAAGGGAGCATGTTTTTAGGAGCATTGCTCAGGGGAATACATGGGGATATGTTCAAGGGCATAGATGGAAGGCATTACCTGAGAAATGAGAGCAGTCATTTTCCCAAGGACAGAGTATTAATAAAGGTTCAGAGAAATGAAATTTAAAGATGAATGAGATTAGAGGGAATTCACATCTTGGCATTAATTTTCTACATGAAGTAAAGGGCAAGATAATTTGCTAAAAGTCAGTAATATGGGGATGTGTTTAGAATTTAAGAAAGTGATAATGGAGGAAGCTTCGGAGAGTGAAGTGTGGATAGATCAAAGGATTCCTGGGCAGTAGGAGGGTGGGCTGTGTGGATTCTGGGGCTCTCGGGGAGAGGAAGTGAGACTCCAGAGTGCTGAAAGGGTTCCTGAGAGCATGATACTAAAGTCAGCAAGTCAGCACTGAATATGGCAAGAGAAGAAATAGAATAGGAAATGAGACTCAGGAAAAGGAAACCACAAATAAGATGCTAAAACTTCTATGAAGGAAAATAGAGTATCTTGGAAGAGAAGAGACCTATCAAAGAGAAGAGGAGAAGGTATTAGAAATACATTTTGTGTATGTTAAAAGACACAATGCAGGTGAACCATGACCGAAAAACAACAGTGTGACAAAGTCATTTCCAACCCCTCCTCCTGGTCCTAAGAGAAGAAAGGATTGAGAAAAGGATGCACTTGGGGGAGGTAACAGGGAAGTTCTATCACTAAGAGAAACTGAGATGTGCTTTAAAAGGATAAAGTTAATGTACAAAGGAAATAGGATTGTCTTCTCCTTCCAGCCATAAGAAGTAAGAAAAAGTAATCTGTGTCCAGGAGGAATTCCAAGTAGTAGAAAAAGATCCAGAAATGACAGAGAAGATGAAATTAGTGGGCAAGGACATGGAAACATGTTCTATAAATATGGCCCATATGCTCAAGGATGTAAAGAAAATCTGAACATAGTGAGGAGATAAATAGATTTTTGAAAAGAAAAAATTAGAATCTCTAGAGATGAAAGATGCACTATCCAAAATAAAAATGTAAATGGATGGGGTCGACAGTGGGTTAGATCCTAAAATTAAGACAAAGCAATGGTTCAACATCAGTCACAGGGAGAAAAAAATAAACCTGAAAAGTGAGGATGGAAAAGGTCCAGAGGCACAGAGTTAGTAGCTACATGGGAAGCCTCCAGGGAGCATGAAACTAAAACAATCTTTAGCTCTACAAGACCGAGATGGGAACTGAGTAGAAGACACAGGTTGAAGAGGTTGTCCCCAGGGTATGTGGTAGACTGTGGCCATTCATTTATTTATTTTTATTTTATTTTATTTATTTCTATTTTTTTCTTTTTAGGGCTGCACCCACAGCATATGGAATTTCCCAGCCTAGGGGTCGAATCATAGCTACAGCTGCCGGTCTACACTACAGCCACAGCAACTTGAGATCCAAGCCATGTTTCTGACCTACACCAGAGCTCAGAGCACCACCAGATCCTTAACCCACTGAGCAAGTACAGGGATCAAACCAGCATCCTCATGGATACTAGTTGAATTTGTTTCTGATGCGTGCTATCATTTATGGTGTGCTTTCTATGTACTATCCCTTGTACTAGCCCAGGGGATACAAAGTTGTACAAGACACATTTTATAGTCCATAAGTAAGCAGACAACTGCAGAACAGGATGCTAAGTACTGCAATGAAGGAGGTCACCTCTCTTCAGGATCATGCAAGTGCAAAGTTGGCAGTTGCTTGCTTGTGAAAGCTAATGGCTCCTTAAATTTTGTATCATAGATGCCTATCTTGTCTCCTTCTAACCTGGCCCTGGGTTGAATGAGTTAATGATAGTAGAAAGAAATGCTGGACTTAGGACTAAGCTACTCAAGGTTTCTACTGTTATTCAAATGTTATTGCCTGCATGGCAGAATCCAGTGTTTGAAGACTAAACTTTTGACTTCTGGAGAAGAACTGCTCATCTTTGAAGCCTCAGTTCTAGAGGTCTTTTGTAACTACTACCATCATCATGAAATGAAACAAACAAAAATAATAAAAAGTTAGATTTATTTCACGGCTTCCTCCTTTGAATCCTCCTTTCAATATCTTCTCACCAAGGACTCTTTATTGCAGAAATCTTTCCTACTAATCTCTGTGCAATGGGCAGACCAGGACTGTCTTATTCAATATTTTTTTGCAAATTATTTGTATTATTGCAGTAAAATACATGTAAAATAAACCTTTCCATTTAGCTATTTTTAAATATTATAATTCAGTGGCATTCAGTTACATTCAGAATGTTGTGGGACTATCACCATCATCTAATTCTAAACTGTCTTATTCAATTTTGGGATCCTTATCACAGTGTAGTACCAATGTAATTTTAATCAATACTTATAAAATGAATTGTTGAATTGATGCATGAATTAATCCAGCAATCTAGAGGTTGACTGCAAATACATAGCAATTAAGATTCCCTTTGCTGCTATTCAGAAATGGCAGAGAATAAAGACTAAATATTGGAACTAGCTGTAGACTGTAGAAATGGCTACATCAAAGGAAATATCTTTAGAAAGAGAACTTGTGCTAATGAGGAATCATGGCAGGCTTTTGATGAAAAAGCTACATGACAGAATTCAGTGACCCCCACAAGCAAGTGACAAATTCCCTTGTCAAGAAACAACTTTCAAAGGAGATGGGCCTGATGGTCTTTTGCAGGTGGTTTGACTCCTGAAGGTGTTTAGGAAGTAATCACACATTTTTTGATGTTTAATACATTTTTTTATCTCTTCTCTCTAGGAGGAGGATGTGCTGGTCCTGTTACCATCTTTAGACCTGAAAACTAGATTCACAGTAATAACTCTTCTCTGTGCTTTATCAACATGGGAGCTTCAGGGTACTAGGTGTAGAATAGAAGTAAATATTGACTTGATTTCACAGTGAAGGGGCAGTTCTATCTACAGATTGAGACAGAGAGGGGAGGGCAACACAACAATTGGAAATCTTAGGTCAGATGGAAAAATCAACAAAGGTTTTGTTTTATTCTGAGCAAAAAAC
Source organism: Phacochoerus africanus (assembly GCF_016906955.1). Lineage (NCBI taxonomy): Eukaryota > Metazoa > Chordata > Mammalia > Artiodactyla > Suidae > Phacochoerus > Phacochoerus africanus. Next base: position 82,484,383 of record NC_062549.1, read on the forward strand.
TTTCCAAGTATGCTAAGTATGTTGTTTAATTTGCTAAAGTCCCCTTGCTTCACATTGTACTATGAAGAACTAGTTAACAAACCGCGCCGTCTGTCAATCAGGAGGACCTAGTACAGCCCAGCTAAGAAGTTGAGGAGCAAAAATGACCCACAAACATTCCTGACAATGGGGCACAAAGGAAAGGGTCAGAAGCATGGAGTAAAGCTCTCCTCAGCCCCCTACAGGTTTGATGACTCTTTTTCATGTTTGCACATTACACATGTTTATATAACCGTTATGTTGACTCTTATAAAGCAAGTGCCATAAATGATGGTCTCACTAAAATTTCCTTTCCCTTGAAATAACTGTCTAGCCCACTTCTAATCTCCCAAAAAATCTAAAAAGTGCTTAAAATATCTCCCTCCACAGGCATGAGTGTGGAGATTTGGTATATGAGATCCATACTGAACTCTCTCCCATATGAAAGCTCTTTCCCTTGTTGAAAGAGAAAAACAAGTTTTTGCCCAGTGTGTTCCTGACTACTAGATTCACTTCTTCATGGGAAAAACTCCTGCAAGCACAGTAGTTGCCATCAGAGAATACTGGTAACTAGGAGAAAAGAAACAGGCTTTAGAGGCTTTGTCTAGCCATCCATCTATATTAAGTAGAGCAGATGACACAACTAATTTCCTCAAACTGGGGTCTATAAGACTTTTTTTTTTTTTTAGTAAAAGTCAACCATCCACTGATTCTTCCCTTTGGGTATTTCTCCACTCCTGTTCTCAGCTAACTCATTTCTGAGAATCTGGATTAGGGATCCAAACCAAAACCAAAACCATAAAAATATCAGCTTAAAGTTACCAAAAAGATAACCTTAATGTTATTTATAAACTGAGTTTCAACTTCTTAAGCTGTTAACAAATATAATAAATATACACAAAGACACCTTACAGCTTCTGTAACCCTAAATTATTGTGGTCCCTAAAAAAAGATCCTGAGAGGAAGACAGAGGAATACTTATGAGTAAGAACAGCTTAGGGCCAGGACTTACTTTAGGGGGGGTGGGAGAACAACTTTAGGTAGTTTTTTTTTTTTTTTGAAAGTCTACCTTTTCTTTGGTTCCTTTTAAAATGCAAATATTTTATTTGAGAAAGTCAACTGACTGATTAATTATTACTCATGAGTCTCAGCACAGATTCCTTTGTCAGAAAAAGAGAGAAACAGAACCTGAGAAAGAGAAAGAAAGAAAAAAAATAAATAAGAGAATAAATGAAGGTTATTTCAGAACAGGTATCTTTTGAAGGGAAAAGTTGAGAGAGGTCTGGACCAAGGGGGTTCAAGCCAGAGTTGCACTGGGACGGAATTGCCAGCTTGAGGGCACAGTAAAGGTTAAGAAAGATGAGGCCCAGAATAAACTTCATTGTAAGGTTTGGCCCTGAACCAACTCTGACTCTCATCACCTTCTCTCTCCAGCAAATTCTCACTTTCTAGCTCTCTCCTCCTGTCTCCCTCACTCTAACTCCTCTCTTGAGCTTTATCTGTTCAGTGATGGGCCCGCAGTGATGAATTCTTTGATCTGGTTCAGCCAGCAGTTCTCTCAGACGCTTCCTGTCTCTCTTCAGAGAAGGTGTGAGTAGAAGAAAGCAAAGTAGAGCCATGACCTCCCCACCAGATGGCTGGCTGAGCTCTCTCTCATGCCATTTGTCCTTCTGGACATTTGTAGACCCAGAAGATGCATGCTTAGGGATGGGGGGAACTGTGCCTCAAACTACAATCTATTGTGGGCTCACAAGTAAGTTTTCTCTGCACTGAGGAAGGTAGATACAGAAAGGGAGGGGGGAGGGAGTTAAGAATACTTGGGTACTGGGATTTGAGGGACATGTAAGAGCTCTTTCTCCCCACAATCATGCAAAACAAAATAGCGTCCCCACCAGGCACTATGGTGTGGAAATGCAAATACTAGAAATATACTTATTAGAGTAATGCCTTGCCCTCTTCTCTTGGTCTTTTGAATTTTCTTTTTTATATAAATATCCTTGAGAGGGATCATACTGGGTCATCACTGATACCTTAAAATAATCAGAAGATATGCCTATAGAATAATCAGGAAACTTTCTTCAGTCACAAGAGGAATTGGTCTGAACACTCCAGCTGCCAGGGTGGGAAAGCTTTGGGGAAGAGAGTGGCAAGGAAGAGTAAAAAGCAAAGATAGGCACAGAAAAGAGAAAAAAGTATGTAAAAACAACCTTACTGAATTAGGATCTCTTACCCCAGTGTCAGCCATACTCCTCAGATCTCTTTCCCTCTTGCCCTCAGTGTCATGTTTTCTGGAGCCATTTTCAACCACAATATGTGTGTGTGTGTGTCTGTCTGTCTGTCTGTCTGTCTAGTAAGCAGCCTACATTCTAGTATTCTAGTATATAGTAAATGGTATACAGCATATGGGAAGGATATACATAGTATACAGGAAGTGTTCTAGAATTCTATCATGTTACACATACAAATTTATTTGTGACCACTGACAAAAAGAATAGTTTAGAAAGTGTCTTTCACTTCACTGCAAAAACTACTCAAAACTACTAATTTCCCTCTCCAGCTACTAAACTGATAAACTTCAGTTCTCTCATCAAATATTGAAATGGTATCCAAGAAGGTGACCTCAAAACAGAGTTAATTCTTCTGGAAGCAGGCTGACACATTTTCTAAGATTGTAGGACAAAGGGACAGTCAAGTATGAAGTTTCTGAATGGCCTATTCCAGGATCTAAAATATAAAACCATTTTGGAACAAGTCACTTACCTGCAACCCAAGACAGAAAACCATTTTTGCAGGAATGAGAAAGAGCTTAATGATGCAGCAGGAGAAAAAGAAAGCCTGCAAGCATGGACACCAACTCTAGAGGTAGAATTTGCAGTCCCCTGCTGCTTACTGAGTACCAGTTTCTACTGAGCTCATTCTTGCTCTGATACCTTCAAAAAATCTGTAGATTTAACTCAATTCTGCTGCATAACTACTGTATATGCCTTGGAAAGGATCATTTCCTATGACATAGACTTGCAAAAAAAAAAAAAAGTTTTAAGGGAGCTGTGACAGACTCCTGTTACCCAGGCTATCACTTAGGTTTATTCTTTCACTTTTACTACAAATTCAGGTCCTATAGCTCTGGTACTTTTATGCACTTATGAATATTTTGCTTAAAAATAAAATCTACACTCTAAAAAAATTTTTAACTCTGAAAATACCTTCATGGTTGACTCCCAAACACTCTTGGGCCTGTAATCAGTTATACTTCTTTGCAGGTTTAAATCTAAATAATTTGATGCATTTTGTGGGTCTTTCCTTGATATCTGTTATTTAAATGGAAATCCCATGAATGAGGGAATTCCCATTGTTGTGCAACAGAAATGAATCTGACTAGTATCCATGAGGATGCAGGTTCAACTCAGTCAGTGGGCTGGGGACCCAGTGTTGCTGTGAGCTGTGGTGTAGGTCATAGACATGGCTCAGGTCTCACATTGCTGTGGCTGTGGCATAAGCCAGCAGCAACAGCTGTGATTCGACCCAGGCCTGGGAACCTCCATGTGCTGTGGATGAGGCCCTAAAAAGAAAAAAAGAAAAAAAAAATCCCATGAATGAGAATAGGTACATATCCCCTCAACCAATAATCTAGATCAGGAGATGGTACTTTTTCTATAAAGGACCACACAGCAAATATTTTAGGGTTTCCAGCCCAGTGGTATGTGTTGTAAGTACTCAACTTTGCCCTTGTAACTAGAAACTTGTCATACACAATGCATAAATAAATGTGTATTGCTGTCTTCCAATAAAGCTTTACTTACAAAAACAGGCAGCAGGCTGAATTTGGCCCAGGCCATGGTCACTGACCCCTGATTCAGATGGCTCTATAAAACACCTATTGTCTTTTATTTTTACTTACTCCATATCACCACTATCTGAGAGTTATGAGAGTGCCATATGAGAGTTATGAGCTAATTTACATAAACTATCCATGCAGTCTTAAAATTAAAACATAAACATATTTCATTGTTAAAATATTTTATCATAACATTACAGATGAAAAACATACAATGAATTCCATCTAGCTAAATTCCAATTCTTTTTCTAAACTCATGAACAAATTTTTATGCAGCTCTAACTTGTATATGTACTCCATCTTTCAATTTTGTGATTCATACTCAATACACGTGTGGAGTCTTTCTTGTACTACATTGATATATCCTGTTTACTTATTTTTAAAGATTATGCAGTCAGTAAGTATTTTATTATACTTATGAATGTGGCTTGGCAAAAATTCTTTATTGTTAAATATTCGGATTTTTTCCCATTGTTTTTCCACGAGCTAAATAGCACTTCTACAAAAATCTTTGTACAAGTGACATACAAGAAAGTTAAAATCTAAATGTAAAAGACATATTACTTCTGCTAGCACTACTAATTATTATGCTTGAAACATGCTAACATTGTGTACTCAAAAATACAGCCAGATAATTGTTTTTTAAAGGCAACCAGATTGCAAATTCATTAAATTGCCCATCATGTTGAATGATCTTGTCAGAAGACTGTCCCACACAACTTTTTCTAAGAAATGTGTTTGATCTTAAAATTCTTTTCTTATTCAATAGTTCTCTACCAATATTATATATTCCTTCACAGATTCAGTGATATATTTCAATATTACTAGACAAGCTCATCTGTGCTAGTATCAGTCTATGTTCAAATACTGTATTTTAGTATTTTAAATAAGACAGTTTCATTGTCAACAACTACATAATTAACCCCCCAGATACTGTCATGTTAAAACCCATAATTTTCTTTTTCCAAATGGGGGAGGGTTGAATCTAAAGGTTGGTAGCCACCTGTGCTAGTGTCTTAAATATGTCAGTCTATGTTCAAATACTGTATTTTAGTATTTTAAATAAGACAGTTTCATTGTCAACACTGCATAATTAACCCCCCAGATACTGTCATGTTAAAACCCATAATTTTCTTTTTCCAAATGGGGGAGGGTTGAATTCTAATAGGTTTCCTATTGGAATAAAAGCCTTTTCCCCAGCTTAGAGCTCAGGCATTGCTTTGTATCTCTAGGGCCAGAAGTAGATTCTTACTTTGTAGAAGTAAATTCTTACTCCACGGTCTGAAGTAGCAGAAAGGGCTGGGTGGAAATGGTATAAAGATTTCTCTGTAGGAAAAGGCTTTCTCAGAATGGGTTCTTGTTTGATTGGAGCATCTCAGAAATACAAATCACCCATTTAAAATGAGCATTATTTATAGCAGCAAATAGCTGTCCATCATCAGATGGAATAGTATACAGCTGTCAGAAGCAGTTAACTAATAACTATACATTACAATACAGTATTAAGTAAAAAGGTAAGAAATAGAATGAGACAATATTACATAAGCTGAAAACATATACCTACACAAAAAACAACCACAAATTTTCTGCAGATACATACATATCATGAACATATATCAAATATCATAATGGAGGTGCCTACTCAATGGTGAGGAATAATAATGGGGAATGGGAGATACAGTGAAAACTAAAATGAAATAAGAAAGGGACCTTGTGAAATCAAACATAGTAGTGTGCCATGAGTTAAGAAAAGTGTTTGATTAAGTCAAAGCTCTGGGCCTAAAAACCCAAAGAGTTAAAAAGAAAAAAAGAAAAGGTATATACAATGTGGAACAGAGTGTTATCAAAGGCACACTCGTTTCCCCATAGATGCTTTAACTAAATGCATGGAAACACACAAGCCCTGCAGGACAGAAAATAAAGATTAAGAAATCTGTTCAGTCATGAATTATGTTTCTCCCAGACTGGTCTTTAGTTCCTTGACATTCCTTTCCATTCTTCTATACTAGCCAAACGGGAAGTGGAGGGCCTGGTTTCTCTATCCTAAGAAGCTAATGACAAAGCTTCCTCCTGGCTGAGGTATCCTAGAAACACTTAACTGTGTTCTTGCCTGATCAGTATTTTCCATGTTTCTCCTGTACATGCTGGCAGTAGGAAATTTCTTCAGTGTGGCTTCTATCCAGAGAATTCGAAGCCAGAGTTTTGCTCTGGGAGAGCATCCAGAGGAGTAATTTGGATTCCACGGCTGAAGAGCCCCAAACTTTAAGGAGGACCCAGAGGCTGCATTGACTGCCTCTTTGAGCCTTTGTTATTTGAAGAGGGAGAAAGGCTGGAAGTGCTCTGTCCCTGTCAAGCCTGTGTGCTGGCCTTGCTTTGGTTTTTGTTCCTGTTCTAAGAAGCCTAGATATTTGGTACCTCAAGGGCAAAAAGTGAAGCATTAACAAGAAAGGTATGTCTCTGTGTTTTAGATCTTGTCTCATCTCCAAACTGGATCAGGAGATCAGTTAGGTAAAATTTTCCTTATGAGTGCTATGAAAAGACTGAATTGTGTTTATCTTTTCAGTGTGAGAGAAACACCCCTGATTGACAAAGTAAGCAGGTTCCCACGTAATGTCATAAGAGGCACCTGAAATTTCTTCCAATCTCACATCCAATGTCTCACAATAAGCCTAAAGTCCCACTCTGTTTGGGAGGATTTTTGGCTGTTTATTTTGTTCCTTTTTGCTTTTTATATGGCTGCTCCTGTGGTATATGGAATTTCCCAGTCCAGAGACTGCATCCAGGCCAGAGTTGTGACCTATGCTGTAGCTGCGGCAATGCATGATCCTGTAGCCCACCGTGCAGGACCAAGGATTGAACTCACACCTCCACAGTGACCCAAGCTGCTGCAGTCAGATTCTTATCCCACTATGCCACAATAGGAACTCCCCATTCTGTTTTTTAATGGTAACTATCATTTAAAATATCTATAGTGGTTGCCATAGGGGAGGGGGAAGAAAGTAGGCTGAATGGGGAGTTTGGGGTTGGTAGATCCAAATTATTACATTTAGAATGGATAAGCAATGATCCTACTTTACAGCACAGGGAGCTATATATAGTCTCTTGGGATAGACCATGATGGAAGATAGTATGAGAAAAAGAATGTATATATGTGTATGACTGGGTCATTATGCTGTACAGCAGAAATTGACACAACACTGTAAATCAACTACATTCTAATAAAAATAAAATTAAATTAAAAAAATAAAATAGTGTTATAAGGTGTTTATAAAGTCACATTTCATAATTTTAATAAAACTACTAAATAGCTATTATAATTCCTAGTTTGCAAGTGAAAATGTTTCAGAGAGGTTCCTGCTTTGCCTAAGGTAACACAGCTAGGATACAGCAGACCCAAGGTGCAACCCAGGTCTACACAAGTCCATGTGTATAGCCTAACCCCCCGCAGTATTGGTATTAAAAGCTTGGTTTGAGATATGGATATATTTTATGCAGCAGATTAGAAGCAAAGTCACCCTCAACATCTCAGTAATTATTGATTAATTAAAATTAGTCAGATGTGGCCTCAAAAACAGGACCTTGAAAGAATGAAGCACATAAAAATTTAAATACTCCCAAACTTAGGACCACTCTTTACCTAAGGAGAGCAAAATAGTGCAGCCCATAGGAGAGGCCCAATGAATAGAAATCCCCTTCCTTTCCTGCCTCATGTGAAGTGCACAGTGGAGTGTTAGGGAGAGAAGGCTGGACACCAGAGGCCCTGTATTCTAGGAGAGAGGGCGACAAAAAAAATCAAAAGTGCTCTGAAACAGTGATAAGAGAATTTCCAAGGCAAACAGGGTTTTCCAAACATACCAAAAGTCAGGCCTCTCTGGTCACACAAGGACCGTTCTCTGGGCTGTTTTCTAGCTAAGGCTGATGGTCCCAAAGCATGGGACAGGTTTTCGTTCTTTCTTAACACCTCTAGTCTACTTGAGAATTCTGCTGAGAGGGAGCCTCAGCCTTGTCGTTGTTACATGTTAGGCATATTGACTTGCCCTGTGATAACAGGTAATAATAATCATAGCTGCAGTGATAGCAACCTCTAGTTAAGCACTTGGTATGTGTTAGATGCAGTGCCAAGAGCTATATATGTCATCTCATTTGATTCTCTCAGCTGTCCTCAAAAGTTACATCATTGCTCCTACTACACAATTAAAGCAGAATGGAGAGGTCAAGTAATTTGCCCATGACCACCCAGCTAGTGCGTGGTGGTGCTAGAACCAATTCATTTCAAATGTCATACTCTTGACCTTTATATTATACTCTTTGGTACTATTACCCTGATCGTCTATGATCTGGGGAAACTGAAGCACAAAATGTAAATTCATTAGGGTAACAGTTTTGTGATGTATTGTTGGCCTAAAAACATACATTTTGCTTAATTGTCCAGCTATTCATTTTACCAATATTTAGAGTGAGGAATAATTAAATAATATAATTAACATCTGCAGTTAAGTATGACAACATGGTAAACATATTTCTAGTAAATGAAAAAAGTGAACATTAAATGCAATCATAGGGTTATTTCCTCTACATTTATCGCCTTCCACTCAAAAGCCTTCTTTAATTTCCTCTAAACCAGGGATCCTTGGTCTTGGGTGCAAAAGGATTCATGGACAGAATTCTGGATTGGAAAATGGAGGATGTACAAAGATTTGGGTCAGAAAAGGTAACATTTTTGTTTCAATAATCTCTAATTGAAATGTATGACAAATACTGCCAACAAACTAACTACTGTAGTATTTATGAATATCTATGACTTTGTTATCAATAGAAATTGCAAATTTTACAGGTGTGACAAATATCTTGAATATCTTTGTGCAAATCTCTCTCTACTTAAAAAATTGAAGTAGTTATTAGATTCACTCCTATATATTTTATCTAATACTTCTATTAAAGAAGCAAATATATTTTACTATACAACAAATATTGTGATATTTTGATAAATGTATTTCAATATAATTTCTCTTTTGTAGTCCTATGCAGTTTAAATATTTGATACCATTATTGAGAAGAACCTATGAGCTTTACCATAGAAAAGTTCGAGAATTCCTACTCTAAGCCACATGCTAGAAATAACTTTTCTTGCATGTGGGACAGAGAAGGTTACTGAGCTTGATCTCTACAGAGCATGGGGGTCCTGAACCTAAGACCCTCCCTGAGAAATTCCTTTCATCTACCTTGCTCAGACCAATGAAATGTGAAGCTAATTCTTCATGTCCATGGAAAGCAGCATGTCCTCATGCAGAAAGCTCAGCGACCGGTGTCTCCAAATACTGACTAAGGCTCAGGGTCTGCAGAGTTGGCAGGTTGTTCAAGAGTTTGGTGCTGACACCTGGGTCTTGTTGGGCCCTCTTATGTGATCATGGGCAAGATCTTCAAGACTCTGAACCTCAAACTCTTCAAGTCTAAAGTTGGGATACTGAGAAATTTTTTTCATATTATCTTCCATCATGTTCTAGCCTAAGAGTCTGTTCACAGTTCTCTGTCCTGTACGTAGGACCCCATTATTTATCCATTCTAAATGTAATAGTTTGTATCTACCAACCCCAAAATCCCCATCCTTCCAACTCCCCCTCCCCCACCCTGGCAAACACAAGTCTGCTCTCCATGTCCATCTATTTCAGTTTCGTAGATAGGATCATTTGTGCCATATTTTAGATTCCACATGTAAGTATTACAGTATGGTATTTGACTTTCTCTTTCTTACTTATCTCACTGAGTATGAGAATCTCTAGTTTCATCCATGTTGCTGCAAATGGCATTATTTTGTCTTTTTTTATGACTGAGCAGTATTCCATTGATTACATGTGACACATCTTCTTAATCAATTCATCTGTCAATGGACATTTGGGTTTTTTACATGTCTTGGCTATTGTGAACATGCTGCAATGAACATAGGGGTGCATGTACCTTTTTGAATGAAAGTTTTTTCTGGATATATGCCAAGAATGGGATTGTTAGATAACATGGTAGTTACACATTTCGTTTTCTGAGGAAATGCCATACTGTTTTCCATAGCAGTTGTAACAATTTACATTCCCACCAACAATGAAGGGGGACTGAAAGAACCAATATTATCAAAATAACTATACTAACCAAGGCAGTCTGTAGATTCAATGCAAACCCGATCAAATTACCAATGACATTCTTCACAACACTAGGACAAAATATTTTAAAATTTGTATGGAAACACAAAAGACCCCAAAGAGCCAAAGAAATATTGAAAAGAAAAAACAGAACTGGAGGAATAAGGCACCCTGACTTCAGACTACACTACAAAGCTATAGTCATCAAAACAGTATGATAGTGGGACAAAACGGAAATATAGATTAATGGAACAGGATAGAAAGGCCCAGAATAAACCCAAACATCTATGGTCAAAAATCTATGTTAAAGGAGGCAAGAATATAGAGTGGAGGAAAGATAGTCTCTTCAGGAAGTGGTGCTAGGAAAACTGGACAGCTGCATGTAAAAGAATGAACTTAGAACATTCTCTAACACCTTATACAAAAATAAACTCAAAATGGATTAAAGACAAAAATGTAAGGTCAGATACTATAAAACTCCTAGAGGAAAACATAAGCAGAGTGTTATTTGACATAAATCACAGAAACATCTTGTTTGGTCCACCTCCTAGAATAACGACAATCAAGACAAAAATAAAATAATGGGGGAGTTCCCGTCATGGCGCAGTGGTTAACGAATCCGACTAGGAACCGTGAGGTTGCCGGTTCAGTCCCTGCCCTTGCTCAGTGGGTTAACCATCTGGCGTTGCCATGAGCTGTGGTGTAGGTTGCAGACGCAGCTCGGATCCCGTGTTGTTGTGGCTCTGGTGTAGGCCAGTAGCTACAGCTTCAATTCGACCCCTAGCCTGGGAACCACCATATGCCGCTGGAGTGGCCCAAGAAATAGCAAAAAGACAAAAAAACAAAAACAAAACCAAAAAAACAAACAAACAACAACAACAAAAAATAAATAAATAAATAAATAAAATACATAAATAAATAATGGGACCTAATTAAACTCAAAAGCTTTTTCACGGCAAAGGAAAACAATAAAAAAATTTTAAAAAGACAACCCACAGAATGGGAAAAAAAAATCTTTGCAAAGGATACAACCGATGAGGGTTTAATCTCCAAAATATACAAACAAAACATACAACTCAACAGCAAAAAAACAAACAACCCAATCAAAAAATGGGCAGAAGACTTAAATAGACCTTTCTCTAAAAAAGACATAAAGATGGCCACCAGGCACATTTAAAAAATTCTCGACATCACTAATTATTATAGAAATGAAAATCAAAACTACAATGAGGTCCACCTCATACCAGTCAGAATGGCAGTCATTAACAAGTCAACAAATAACAAATGCTGGAGAGGATGTGGAGAAAAGGGAACTGTGGCTAGGTTTAAAGCAGACAATTTTCCTCATGGAAACTGTGTGTGTGTGTGTGTGTTTTCTTTCTTTTAATCTAGTCTATTCTTTTGTGGAAAATAGATGGTCCTTTAGGGTTATTTCCTTACCCTCTCTAACCTGAGTGGACTCCCACAACAGGGGTGGTCTCTCAGATCACCAGGAATTAGCTGTTATCTTCAAGACAGCTGGTGGTTAAAATTGTACATTTTGGATTCCTCCTTTTACTTTGTTTTTATCAAGTTGAAATCACTTGTAAGAAATAAAGGAGCAGGAGTTCCCATCGTGGCGCAGTGGTTGACGAATCCGACTAGGAACCATGAGGTTGCGGGTTCGGTCCCTGCCATTTCTTAGTGGGTTAATGATCCGGCGTTGCCGTGAGCTGTGGTGTAGGTTGCAGACGCAGCTCGGATCCAGTGTTGCTGTGGCTCTGGCGTAGGCCGGTGGCTGCAGCTCCGATTCAACCCCTAGCCTGGGAACCTCCATATGCCGCGGGAGCAGCCCAAGAAATAGCAAAAAAAGACAAAAAAAAATTAAAAAAAAAGAAAAGAAAAAGAAATAAAGGAGCAGAATGTCCTAGTGATATTTGTTAGTCTATCCTTGGGTTTGAATTCCAGGTCTGCTATCTTAATCATTATGCAATCTTGGGGTAATCTGTTTTCTCTGCTGAATTTTTGTCATTTGTAAAACAGAACTAAGAATACCTACCTACATATCTGACCCTTGTGAAGACTCAAGATAATGACTGCAAAATGCCTAGACTCAAGAGACCATGCCTTGAAATTAAACAGTGGCAGCTATTACAAGTTTTGTTAGTAGATCCTCTTGAGGTAAATGTCCTAAAATCTTTACAAACTTCAGATTGCCCTTTTATAGGCAGGTCTGCTGCCTACTTAGCCCAGAGTGATAGTAACAAAGGAGAGACGTGGTTTGAAGTCCATGCACTATTATAGTATGGGTGAGGGTAGTCATAAAGGAAATTTATCTTTTTCTACATCTGTGTCTCAATCTGAAATTATCTAGCAACATAAATTGCACTTCTCTTCTGTAAGAAAGATTGCCTCTTAAAGAAAATAACAAATAGAGTAGAAATCTCAAATAAGAGACCAAGAATTATTATATAGACTCTGGAAGAGTAACAGGGAGTATGAGTTCCGTGATACTTGGGCTGTGAATAAGCATTCTCCATCTGCCAGGGTGATGATCTCAGTGATTACATACACAATATCAAAATGGGTAATTCAATTCACAAATTCCTGATCCACTTACACTAATGTAATTTGTACCTGGCCTGATAGACATTGATAGACATGAAAAAAATATTGCCTGTTCTCCTTTTGGTTAATTCAGCTAGATGATAATTAATGGTAACTTAATGTCTATTTGAAAATTCTTAGGTCTTTGGATTTTTGAATTTTACAATAGTGGCAAAGCATCATGTCTTTTAAAGTTCTTTTTTAAGTTTGTTGATTAATCATTATGTGTCCATGGTCGCTTTGGAGTTTTTTGTTTACTGTGCCCTGCAGCAATCATTTAAAAGTCTATCTTTCAAAAAGATAATAAATTATGACATTATTAATTGTAGGCTGTCCTATATCTTAGGAAATATTTGCCTATAAAACTATAGAGGAGTTCCCATTGTGGCTCAACAGTAATGAACCTGACTAGTATCCATGAGGACATCAATTCAATCCCTGGTGCTGCTTAGTGGGTTAAGGATCTGGCATTGCCGTGGCTGTGGTGTGGGCCAGCAGCTGCAGTTCTGATTAGAGCCCTAACCTGGGAACTTCCATATGCTGCGGGTGGGTGCCCCCCCAAAAAAAAGAATTACAGAAAGGGGCCATGGTCTCCATTCTTTCTCATCTCTTAAGGAATGTTTATATTAAATTGAATTGATTTTTCTGGCAGTTTTACCCCCTTCCAATGTTCATTCAGCCTTCTACAAATATTATTAGAACTTCTCAATGAGTATCTTTTTGGGTTGGACTCCCCAGGAAACAGATTTTCCTGGCAGGTCTATTGACAGTGCTTTGGCTACAATACCTATTAGTGAGTGAGGAAAGCAGGATTGGGGAAAAGTTGAATTGTCATACAGTATGAACCAAGGCTTCAGCTGGTCCTACCAAGAGTTCTGGAGCTAAGGATGACCCTGAGTGGAGGCAAGCCACCTGGGCCTTTGTACCCCTGTATTGACCAGCCATTAGGCTGAAAGTGTAGAGGCGATAAAACCATGAGCAAGGAACTTTCTTCTACAAAAGACAATGCCTGAGAAGGCACTCAACTGTGAACCCTCAGCAACCAACCCTCCCAACAGACAGGGGAAATGTATGCCTCCATCCTGAAGGCAGGACCTGGCCATGCATTGTAGCATCCCCTAACCCAGGGATACATTGGTGAGCAAAGTCAAACACAGTCCCTTGCTTCACGGACCTTACAGTTTGTTGAATATTTTTCTGTTTCCTTCATCTTGACCTGCAAATGTCACATTCATTCTGTGCTTTGTGGCCCTCCCCCATTGCCCTTTCATTTACTTGTTCCAACTTCCTTTCACCCAAGGACTGTGAGATAACTATGACAATCTTTAGCAATGTCTGAGTCAGCATTGGGCACCTTCTTGCTTAAGGAAAGAGTTCTATTAGCCCAATGGTGTTCAATTTTATTCAGGACCTGAAATCAGAGCTATAACATGAAGGCATATTCAGGACAGATCCAGGGAATGTGCATTCTCCAAAGTCTTCCTTCCTCCCAGGTCCTTTAAATTACAGCTCTACATTAGTTGGTCTCCAACTATTGTGACCATTAGAACCTTTAGAGATATCTGGCCTCAAATGTTGTGATTTAGCAGGTCTGAGCTAGGTACCAGAACCTGTAGTTACAGAAAGATTCTGAATTGGTTCCTACGCATTTCAGATTTGAGTAGCACTGCCCTATGCCATCTGCTTTGTGACTCTGGGAGTTTTCTTCCTTCACCCAGATTTATGTTCCTGACTTGAATAGTTTTTCTCCTCTAGCCAAATTCTTCTCCATTCTAAAAACTAGGCTCAGGTGTCACCACTGCATTTAAGGGCAAAATCACTGTGACTGGGAATGGTCTCTGCAATCAGACATATGAAATCAAATCTCAGTTTATTTTGTGGACAACATACAGGACTGAGTTTTCTTATATAATCTCCCTGAGCTTCAGTTTCTTCATCTATTACATGTAGAGTGATAATGCTATTATTGCACAGGGCTGTTAGGGGTGTAATGAGGATTAAAATGATATAATACATGTAAATTGTTGAGCACATTGCCAGGCACATACTAGGTATGTGATCACCACTTCCCTGTGGGAAGGCAGCATAGCACAGTGCTGATAAGTGTAGGTTCTTTGTCCATATGTGCTCAGAAGTGGGACTGCAGACAGCACACAATACCAGAGTCTCAGTTTCTTTTTTTAAAAAAACTAGAGTAATACTAATATCTACCTCAAAAGGTTGTTGTGAGGACCTGAGACAATAATTTCTGTCAAGTACTTTGTACTTTCCTGGAACTTAGGAAGAAACTCAGCAAGTATCTATTATCATTATTCTATGAAGATGTGATTAAGGAGCATTTACTTCTTCCTCTTTGGCATTTCCATAAAATGGTTCATACCCTTATGAAAGTATTTATATTATGTACCAATTATTCCCATGTTTCTCCGTTAGGTCTTTATATTATATTATATTATATTATATTATATTATATTATATTATATATGTTTTGTTATGCTATGTCATATATACGTATAAAACTACCACCTCATAGGTGCTCAATGCATGTTAATGAATCTCTGAACCAACCCAAAATAATTAGGTAAGTGTTTTATTAGATCAACAAGGGGTTATTTGAATCAGCCCTTAAAATGGCCAAAAAAACTGGCTTATATGTGATCTGATTCACTTTTGTAGAACTAACAACATCCCAGACTCATCATGTGTTTAATGAGAGGCTAGAAGTGCATTGCTCTCTTGGAACAGCTTGATAAAGTCCTCAGTGTATGATGCTAAAAGGGAAGATGAGAAAATGAATAAGTTAATGCTTGCCAAGAGTTCTGGAGGAAAAAAAAAAACCATATAATAATATAATGGCTATGGGTGATTGCCTGCATGGCCAGAATTTTTCCTCTTTAATCATTGAAGGAACTCATTCTTTTATAGTATTTAGGTATACTATCTTATAAAGCTTTTCTAAGAATGAACTAGACAAGAAAGGGACTCAGATTATTTCCATTGAACAGACGGGGAAACTGAGGCATGGCATAGGCATAGACTTTCCCTATGCAACATACCAATGAACTGGTGGAAATAATAAAAGTAGCTACAGATTATCAAGAATCTACTATGTCCCCTCACCGTTAGGCCTAATGTAAACATTATCGCTAATTTTCACATCTACCCTTGGAGGTAAACCTGAGCAAACTCAGGTTCAGGTAGGTTAAGTGACATGCCTAAAGTCACACAGTGATTAAGTGACAGAACTCGGGGCCAGCCTGTCTGATTCCAGAACCCATGCTCATTATGCTACATCAAGCCCAGGCATTCTGATCTGTGTCCTAGAAGGATGCACTGTGGGTAGAGAAGTAACACTGGCTTTTGAAAGATCTGTGATTAAATTTCAAGATTTCAGAGAGCAGTGCATATGACAGGTTAAAGGTGAATTTAGCCTCAAGTGAACACTGATGCAAAACCAGATACTCTAAGGAGTGTGATTAAGTCACAGTGGAAAGTGATCTGGAGAAAAAGAGTTTAGGGGCCCTGCTCAGGCTGGGTGGAACAAATAGTTCAGGGAACCAGCCCTCAGCTAGAAAGAGGGGCTGCTCACTCGAGCATCCTGCAGAGAGGAGCATGAGAGAGAGGCCTGAGCTAGTGTTGTCTCGGGGAAAGCACGGACTTCACAGAATCACAGCATGGGTTTAAATCTCCATTCTGACATTCTCTGGGGGCTGCCTCAGCTGTGTCCCCTCTCTGAGCTGAGCCACAGATTCCAAATTGTGAAATCAGAGACATTCTAATCATTTCCACAGCAAAATGATGATTTTTTTTTTTTAATGGCCGCACTTGCAGCATATGGAAGTTCCTGGGCAAGGGATTGATTCTGAGCCACACCTGTGACCTATACCACAATTGTGACAATGACAGCTCCTTTAACCCACTGTGCCAGGCCAAGGATAGAACCTTCACCTTCTCAGTGACCTGAGCCACTGCCGAAGTTTCTTAACCTACTGTGTCACAGTGGGAACTCCTGTGATGATGATTTAATGAGAAATTATGAGGAGTTCCCCTGGTAGCTCAGTGGAAACAACCTGACTAATATCCATGAGGAGGAGTGTTGATTCCCTGGCCTCACTGTATGGGTTAAGGATACAGTATTGTCACGAGCTGTGGTGTAGGTCACAGATGAGGAGGCTCAGATCTGGCATTGTTGTGGCTGATCTGACATTGCTGTGGCCGGCAACTGCAGCTCCACTTCAATCTCTAGCCTGGGAACTTCCATGTGCCACAGGTGCAGTCCTAAAATACAAAAACAAACAAACAAAAAAACCCCAAAACAAACAAAAATGAGAATTTATGACAAAAAAATCTCAAAAAATAAATAAAATAAATAAAATAGATGCCCATTGCAGAGCTCATAGTTTGACCTTCCAGCTCTGGGATGGCTGGGAGAAAGCCAGAAAGCTGCTTCACTGGGGAATGAGGTGTGACCCAGGGCAGCTCAGGCTGGTTTGGGGTTACCAGCATAAGCCAGACCTTGACTTTATTGCTCTACAGGAAGGACTAGGGGCATGGTTCTGGCTCACTAGCTGGTGTAAAGTGGTTTCCACCAGACTAGCTTAGAAGAATGAGGCAGTGATTTCTGGAACTGCTTAGGGTGAGATTACCTCCCCAGGGAAACGGCATCAGCTAGCCCTCTGTTCTCTTCAGAAAGCAGGATCCTGCAGGTTAGGTTTACAGTGCCCACAGGTACCGGGAAGGAATGGAAAAGAAACCGCATACTTCTCCAGACCATTTGCAAACCTGGTTTTCCTTATATCACCCACACCTTTGAACAGAGCATGAAAACAGCACCCAGCCCTGACGGATCCCTGCCTTGTACTCTGCCTGATGAGCAGCAGGCTCTCAGAGGACATGGGTTTAAAAATGTGAGAGCGTTCCCAGTCCAGACTAAATAAAACCGACACGGCATCAGGGCCTTGGCGTTTATTATTACTTGGGAGCCTTGAGCTCCTCTGTAATTTGCAATTAATTCAGTGAACTGTTTCTCACTTGTCAGCAACCTTGACCAAGTGCCTGCTCATTGCAGAGCACAGCTGCCCAGGCCAGGGCTTAAGAGTCCTGACTTTGAAACACACAGCATGAATAAAAGCCTACAACCCTGCTTACCAGCTGAGGGACTTTGAGCTCCCTGAATTTCAATAGCCCAATCTGTAAAATGGGAATAGTGTGCATATAACCTGATACAAATGCACAAATGCATAGTCAGACACTTTCTCTAATGCCTGGCACTTGTTACATGCTCCAAAAATGCCACTGATCCTGCAGGCATAAATGGTAACATAAGTGGTAGCATAGTTGTATCCTCAATATGGTCACAGTGAAAAGCAAAGGAAATAATAGTAGGATGAAATGCACAGATTCCATGACTAAAAAGAAACATGGGCTGCAGAATTATGGAGAATGACCCTAAAGGCATTTATTTTAGACAGATGGCCATACTGTTGCCGATAAAAGTCAGTCCGCCCTAAAGGGGCCTCAGCTTTAGAACTACATTTTAATGAGAAGGATTTTTAACTTAGTTATCATCTGGCTCAGGGGTGTTAGTGATAATTTCATTCATTCCACAAATATTTTTACTGCCTACCATGTGCAAAATTTTCAAAATAAAACAACTGTCACATTCAGGCTTGGGTGGTACATGTAATTTCTTATGAACCAATTACAATTATTTGGGGTGAAACTGAAAAGAAGGCCCTGTGCATTTTCCATCAGTTCTTTCAGCATTCTTCTTGCTCCAGGTGCCCTCCCCCTCCACCCAATCCCATCTCAGAATGAGTGTCCTTAGTCATCTCTCAGGGTCTCCCTTTCTTCCCGATACATGTCAGAACTTATCTGTCCTTGCTGATCATCTTTAGCTTTTCAATGCCCAGTGTCCTCTCGCTGGGAAAAATTGAATTTGGAGAACACATTTCACATCATAGTAATGATTAGAATCCCATTAAAGTCATCACCATTCCAGAAATATTTACAGCATAAACAGGGGCAGCTTGGGGACTTAACATATTTCATTGCTCCAAGGGATTAAATCTAAGGATTTCAGATGCTGGGATAGGAGAGTGGGGTACGTATAGCATACAGTTACTTTTGCTTCCACCTCTGACATTTTTTTGCCAAAAGATGGGAGGAAGGAAGAAAAAAATTGCAGAAAGAACAGTGGGCCCAATGCTGATGTTGACTTTGGAAATATGTAAATGAATAAGACAGTCTGAAAATTTTTAAGTTAAAAAAAAAGGATTTGATTTGGAAGGTGCTAAAGTATCTAATACTGTTTCCTCCAGATGGATATTTTAGCCATGTTATGATTGTGACATTTTCTTGACATTTTCTCCTCTGTTGAAATCTCTTATGCTTGTCACCACTCACCATACACCTGATTCATCTCCTGTTTGACCTGCTGGATCAATCCTTAAAGTGTTCCAGTTCCAAAAGCAGATGTTTGAGAGGGAATTTTTGATTGTATTGACATGGTGCTTCTAATAAGTGGCCAACCCTTAAGTTCGTTTTCTTGGTGGTCTAAAACAATGGTCACATTAGGGTGGTTCCTGAAATAAGGCCAATAATGTTTCACAGGTGAATATTAGTTATCAAAATGTGATTATTTGTTTACATTTACAGTCTAGGGTCAGCAAATTTTTTTTTGTCTTTTTTTTCTAGTGCCGCACCCACAGCATATGGAGGTTCCCCGGCTAGGGGTCTAATCAGAGCTGTAGATGCTGGCCTACACCACGGCTCATGGTAACACCAGATCCATAACCCACTGAGCGAGGTCAGGGATCAAACCCAAAACCCCATGGTTCCTAGTCAGGGATTGAACCTGCAACCTCATGGTTCCTAGTCAGATGATTTAACCACTGTACCACGACGGGAACTCCAAGGTCAACAATTTTATCCCTGGGAAAATGTGTTGGAAATCATAATTCAGGTAGAAAGCTTGGTTTATTAGGAAAATTTTATTTTGTTTACAAGTATATGAAAAGGACATTTTTGTAAAAATGTAGGGTTAAAAGTCAGGAAATACCAGATTTTTAAATTTTTAATCTGATATTCTCTGGAATTTTTAATTTAAAATTAGTGTCTTTGAAGGCAGAAGCAATGCCCTTGTGGCTTATCCTCTCTGGTAAGAAGTTGTAGTCATCAAATATTAGGAAAGAATTCTTTAAGCAGGGACCCATGATCTGTTGATGGGTTCAAAGTGTCAATAATACCCCTGAAAATGTATGTTAAAAGTCTAATGTATGCACTTTCTTCTGGAAAGAAGGTTTACCATTTTCACCAGACTCTCAAAGTTATCCATGATCTTCAGAATGCTGAGAATCACAGTCTTGGAGATGAGCTGCACTAACCACCTCATTTTATCAGTCGGGAAACTGCCCACTCCCTCCCAAACATGTATGTTTAAGCAAGTTACCAGACATTCTCCATAAGGGCAAGGCAGGCGTCAAGTACAGACAAAAATCTGTGGACTTCCAGGTGAAGAATTAGAACCATCCTCACTAACACCAATATCTTCTGGACCTTTCAGGCAAACAGTAGACACTACATTTAGTTTTTTAAAGTGTCATTTTTCACCAATATTGTAAATGGATTGTTAATATTGACAAGGAGCTAGAATTGCATTTGTGAAATCTTGCTTAGGTTCACTGGCACCCAATTTGGCACTGAGTTAGGACAGGGGCTGCATATGTGCGTGAATAAAGACCCCCCTTCCTCCCTTTCTCCTGCACTGCATTCCGCTCATATGGCTGGTTCCAGTGACAAGTGTTTGGTCTCCTCTGACGAAGCCCTAAGATTGGGGGATGTCATCTGTTTGTTTTTCATGGAAAATTACTGCCCTCTCTAGCCCTGATATCTGAAACCTCATACCATGGTTCTCATCCAACAGGTCTGTCAGGTGTGAAGCATTTGCACAACAGACTCTTGGACAATAACGGAAAAGATAAAATTTCCCAGATAAGGAGGAAGTGGTATGAGTGGAAACCTTCAGAGGTTTATTTTCCATTCCTTCCTCTCCTCACCTCATCCCCCACTCACTCCTCTCAGAGTCTGTCAGTGCAATGCTGCTGTACATGCACTACAAGCCATAGAGTCCATAGATAGTAATTGTGAGTGATTAGTATTTATTAATTTATTATTATCCACCAATTAATATTTACTCTACATACACAGTATGTAGTCTGCTTTGTCTTTAGTTGAGTGAGAGTAAATAAAGTTAAATTTGAAAGGTTAAACTGTCAGGGGTTGGGTGAATTTTATTCATTCCCCTGACAAACCAGGGGGAAAATTGCCCCAAATTCATGGATCTCAGTGATCTCCAAATAATCAGTTTAATACCATTAACTCTAGGTGTTAAGTTGTTTTAACTCCAACACATATTTTTCTCAATGATTTTTCTTGTAAAACAGAATTTTTACTTGCATTTTTCAATCACTTCTTCTCACCCTCAACCAATTTCCTGACCACCCAAGTCAGGGGGACTGTTAAATTTGGTGTGTCTGTTGCTGTTTTAGTTTTTGTTGGGGAGCTCCACCTCTCTTCCCAGTTATCATTTTTGGCAGAAGGAGTTTTGTGTTTGCATTCATCATTTCCATTCATTTTAACAGTGGCTTTTGAGCTTTTCCTAGGTCCCACATCAATTGGGAGGAACTCATGGCTAACGCAGGTGGTCTTTGTCCTCCAGAAGCACACAACTTTGTGTGGGAGTCTCATGTAAGTTGCTAATTTTCACACATAGTAGCAGGACAATTTCATGTTGAAAAGAAACACAGGCCATGTTTCCTGGCAGCTCAGAGAAATGACATCTTAGGTGTGTGGTCAGGAGACTCTTCAGAGAGGAGGATGCATGTGATTGAGCCTTTTATTTTTGCCTAAAACAGTCAACAGGTAACATTTATTGAGTGCTTACTATGAAGCAGAGTGCATTTTCTCATGTCTTACACACGGCAATCCAATGAAGTAGACACTGTTATCCCTGCTTTACAGCTGGACAAATATAAGCTTGGCATCAAATAACCAACTGCCAAAGGCAGATCTGGCTAACTTCAGAACCCCTCCCTCCTCACTCCACTACACACCTGCTTATTTAAGTTCTCTAACCAGCACAAGATGAAAGCACCCCAGGCCGCAGGACCATGCTTGTTGGATGAGTCTCAGAGGGCAGGACAGTGGCAGCCAGAAAAGAATGTAGGACTCCTCCTCCACTCCCAAGTGGTTACTTTGAGCCAGGCATGGCCTGAGCACCTCCCACACACAATTATCATTCCATCCTCATACTACTCTTGGGAACTCGATATATTATCCCAATTTTTATAATTGAGGAGACTCAGAGAGTTAAGTTTACTTACTTGAGGCATTGAGGAATGTTGAAGGGCAGGGATTTGGTCCCAAGTCCCCAGGAGTCCATTCCAACCTCTCTCATCCACTAGGGCAAGAGAAGTCTCCACAAATCTGATCAAAGACTCCAGGGCTGTTAGCCCTAAGTGTACCTTCACTTCCTTCCTTTCTCTAATCCAGGACCAGAGAGTAAATTAAAACACAAATATCCTAGATTCCTTTCCTCAAACGGCCTTCCTATGATCAGTTGGAAGATTATCAGTCGGATTACAAACTGGCAGTGAGAAAGAAAAGGGAGCAGATTGATTCTCACCATAATCTCCCAAGATGAGTACTGCTTCACTTATTTTACAAACGAAAGAACTTTTACTCAGAGAGTGAAGAAACTTAGTCATGTCGACGAAAATTCAATTAACTATCAAGTTAAGAAGGGAAAAAAAGGGAATTTTATTTGAGCCAAACTGAGGTTTATAACCTGGGAAACAGATTCTCTCAAAGCTCTGAGAACCAGCCCACTGATAGAAGTCAAAGGCGGAGTCATACACATTTCTGAGACAAAGGATCATACATCAAAATGTACTGATATTTTCCATACAGTTCAATAAGAATGCAAAGTCCAGGTAAGCCCTTACAAAGGGAGTGGCAAGTCACCATGACCCTGAACAGACCTGGGAAAGAACACTATTCTTTTAAGAAGTCACATTGCTAAGTGTCAAAAGAAAGAAAAAATTGATCTTTACCATTAATCTTTATGGTTGAGCAGGCACTCCCATCTTTGAGGAGCTCTGGTTAATGTATAATGCAGAGGCACGTTGCACCTGAAGGAGAGGGGAAGCCAAGACAAATACACAGAGAGAATTTTATGTTTAATTTTTTTCATGTCCTGCCTTAAAATATAAATTTTATCTCATCAGTCAAAATCAGAGCAATTAAGAGGCAAAAGGGATGAATGCCTCATTGGTTGATATTTATGGAGACTATCAAGATGTAAAAACTTTGTATTTGGATATTTATCCCCAGCCTTCTTTTAAAGGACTCAAAATCAAAATTTGTAGATGGGTCTCTTTAAGGTTTGGATTTGAGTGTTCTAGTCCTTGTGGGGTTTGAGGAGATTTGCACTGGACTTAGCATAAGTGTTAACCAATTTTCCTTTGCCTTTCTCTCATGAAGTCTTCTTGGAGCAGACTCCATCAGAGGCCACTTTCATAGATCTGGATCATCTCGACAGAGGAGGCAAGGGAGGTTCCCAAGATGCCAGCACCCTAGGGAGACTCTGTGAAATGTACTTCCTTCTCCATCCCAGAAAAATGAAAATAGAATGTTTTTCAGCCGGTGGTAGGAAAAGTGTTCAAATGCCTTTGGGTAGCCAAACCATGCTGGTGATTTATGGAGTAGCTCTCCGTGACAATGGGCACTTACAAGAACCAACTGACAATAACAAATTGTGGAAATGTTACTCACAGTTACTAAATTGTTACTAAAATGTTGATGATCATAAACTGCTCATAGTTTATAATTCTATCATAGCAATAGTAAATATTAATTAAACATCTCTTATGGACTAGATACTCTGTTAGAAATAGGATATAAATTAGGTGAACAACATAAAATTTCTATCTCCAGGGATCTTGCAATCTAGAGGAAGTTTCTGAAAAATAAGCAAGCAAGCACACAAGTTTGAGAAGTGGTGCAATAGGGGCACTTAAACAGGACTGTGCAGGTAGAACACTTTGGAGTTGGAAGAATCAGGGAAGGCTTCCCAGGAGAGGTGCCACCTAAAAGGAAGTCTTAGATACATCTTCAGGCTGGATTGGGTGAGCCCAGTGAACAGGGGAGAGGCCATGGAAAGTGTCCTGTGCCGTTGGAAGATGGTACAAAGGCTAGGAAGTAAGAAAAATCATATTTTTAGATGTTTAAATGTAATTTATGTGGCTGATTCTTATGGCTCTGGGGAAGAAGCACAGGGGCAGACTGTGAGAGGACAGCTTCTAATCTTTCTCAATAACCAAATCTTTTCCATAAGCAGTAATTTTTTGTTCGGTCACACCTGTGGCATATGGAAGTTCCCAGGCCAGCTACTGAACCTATGCCACAGCAGCCACCCAAGTTGCTACAATGACAACACTGGAACCTTAACCTGCTACCACAAGAGAACTCCCATAACCAATAATTTAGTAATGACTTTGAGGTTTCAGAAATAGAAGCTTTGACAACACTAAAAAGAGTATCTTTTTCCAAGAATATATCTTGAATATAGAATTACTGAATGTTAGAAATGGAAAGGGGCTCTTATCTGTTGCAATCCCCTTGTCTAACAAATGAGGAAACTGAGGCTCAGAGTTTGATGACTTATCCAAGGTCCCAGCAAGCTTTAATAAATGCTTTTGCTTTAATGAATGTACAAGTAGAATAGATTCCTGGATGGGAAGAAAGTACTGTCAAAGCAATTTTTTTCCCCAAATTCAGGCACAATATTCATACAATCCCAGTTAAAGTAGAAAAGGATCATTAAAAAAATCCAAAAAAATTATTCTAGAAATCAGTGACACTTCCTGTTCACCATCATTCAGGGTAATTATCTCTTCTGTAGTACACAGAAACATAGAATGGAAGAGATATGAACCCTTTTCTCCCAGCACTCAAGGTACTTCCATATGTTATATCCCTCTTTTAATGAGTCCACATGAATTTTAAGAACACACTCTCCAGGGGAAATGTTCTTGTCCTTACTCCCGTCCACCAACCCAACAGCCAGCCAGCAAGCTGATTTGCAGATAAGCTTGAGATGATGCCTTCAAGGAAAGGAGAAACAAAGGCATTGTAAGTCATCTCTGTCTCAAAGCCTTCCATTCTAGCCCTTAAGAATACTTATTGTATTAGCTCCTCTTCCTTCCAACTGCAATAATAATTAATGCTGATATAATGTCTCTTATCCTAGGAGCTCTAAGGGATTTTCAGTGCCGAGCACCTTTCTGATTAGCCATGGGAAAATGTCACTTCTCATTGCTCAGGAAAATTACTGCTCTTCCCTGTACCCCCCACATAGCCTGATTCATCATTCTCAGAGCAGGAGAGCAGTCTCTGCACCAGACAGGCAGACTGAGATCAGTACAAGGGAGGGACTTGCATTAAGGACTGGGACACCACTTTGCTGAGGAGTGGTGTTTCCATGGGGCTCTGACTCCCCCATGTGAGAAGGTACTGTAGAAGTTCTGTTGTTTAGGGAGCCTTACCCTCCCTGCTGCTGACCTTGGCTCACTCCAGGGTTTGAAACCATGTGCTTCCTGTAAGCCACTTTCTTGATATTTCATAAGTCTCTTTCAGATGCTAAGAGCTCTGTGTGTGTGTGTGTGTGTGTGTGTGTGTGTGTGTGTGTGTGTGTAGTTCCTCATTAATGGGGCAGGGGTTGTAGAGCATGGAACACCTCCTTTCTGAACTATGCAATCTCACTTGTAGGCTATCCAAGTAATTTGAGAAAACAGATTACTCCTATGGGGAAACTAGTACTTTATATTCTATTCCTTCAGTACTTTTCCATTGTTGTAATAAGCATCTGGCTTTAGAGCTAAACTCAGGCTGCGTCAGGCTCTAGGGAAACAAGAGATGATGGACTTTGAAGTCAAAATTCCTGGGTTCAAGTCCCAGGTACTCTGCTGCTTGGCTGTGTGATGCTGGGATAGCTACGTACCTTCTTTCTCCTTGGTTTTGTTTGTTTGTTTGTTTGGTCCTGCCCTCAGCATGAGGAAGTTCTGGGACCAGGTATTGAACCTGTGCCGTTGCAGTGACAATGCTGGCTCTTTAATCCACTGAGCCACCAGAGAACTCCAACTTACCTTCTTTCTGTGAAACCGTTTTCTCATTTCTAAAAGCATGTGATCCCATCTCAAAAGCTGTTGGGAGATTAAATATGATGAGCATAAAGAGTTTAGCTTGATGCTCAGCACATAACCATGAGGATGGTAGCTTTTGTTATATCTGTGAAGTGGTTGCTGCTGATAAAGTTGCTCAAAGAGTTAAGCCAACTGCCCTTTGCCTTTATAAAAAGGAACAGGAAATTTTTTTCTCTGTTATGGTAATAAGGAATTTTTTAAAAAAAGATTTATGAACTGAGACTTGGCACAAACAATATTTACTCTCAGGCCCTTTTCCATGGATTACTCTTCTGACACATGCTGGGTTTTTTTTTTTTTTTCCTGTTTTTTCTTTTTTTCTGATCACTTTAAAGTATGATATTTGTTTCACTATCAGATTGTTCCTAAAGGATTAGGCTTAATGAAGAATTCTTATTAGCATTTGGTATTAAAACCAAGATCTCCTTATCATCATGTAACAGTTAACATTATTCATCATTATTCCTGTAACAGTTACCTAGCTGTCATCATTCAAGGGAGTTATATGTGTTGACTTTTTAAATTCTTACAATAATTGTAGAAACTGTCAATTTTCCCATTTTACAGAGGAAGAAGCTGAGGCACAGAGACATTAATTAATTTGCTCATGTTAGGCCATCCTGTCTTCCCAGCGTCCTCTAAAACTCAGAGCTCAATGCAAGGACTAAAATGTTATGTTTCTGCTTGGGAGATGCAGATCTGGGTGAAAGTGTGATGAGAAAAAAGTGAAACATAGATAGACATGTTCCCTGGAGAGTCTAGACTTTCCTGGAATGTTTGCAAGGAGAAAGTGTCCGATGGAGCAATCGGTGGAAGGGGCTTTACCCACCTGTTCCTGCTATTTTCTAATCCCCTTTGATGGAGAGGCCTCTCTCCTCCTCTAGGGTTTGTTGTGTAGTCGCTCAGCTCAGCAGCTGCTCAGGAAGCCAATGCTGTGATGTGGAGTGGCCACAAGGAGCAGGTGAGGTGCTGTCAGAGTCAGAGAAAGAAGAAGGTTTTTGAAGGAAACTGAGAAGGCTGGCAAGGATTATATCTCCTTCATGTGTAACTAAAAGGATGACTGTATCACTTCCATGGTAGGTAGAACCCCCTAGAACACAGATGTATTCATGTCCTAGGATTGCCCTAAGAAATAACCTCAAACCTGGTGACTTAAAAAAATAGAAACTTTGGAGTTCCCGTCGTGGCGCAGTGGTTAACGAATCTGACTAGGAACCATGAGGTTGCAGGTTCAATCCCTGGCTTTGCTCAGTGGGTTAAGGATCCGGCATTGCCGTGAGCTGTGGTGTGGGTTGCAGATACAGCTCGGATCCCGAGTTGCTGTAGCTCTGGCGTAGGCTGGTGGCTACAGCTCCAATTAGACCCATAGCCTGGGAACTTCCATATGCCACAGGAGCAGCTCAAGAAAAGGCAAAAAGACAAAATAAATAAATAAATAAAAATAAAAAATAAAAATAAATTAAAAAATAGAAACTTATTCTCTCACTGTTCTGGAGGATGGACATCCAAAGTGAAGGCATCAGAAGAACTCTGCTCCCTCTGAAAGCTCTAGGCAAGATCCTTCCTTGCCTCTTCCCAGCTTCTGCAGCTTCTGGCAGTCCCTGGAGTTCCTTGGCTAGTAGATGCATTGCCCCATTCTCTGCTCCGTCTTCACATTACCTCCTTCTCTGTCTCTGCGTTCCCTCATCTTTTTATTTTAACTTTTTATTCGAGTATAGTTGATCTACAATGTTGTTCCAATTTCTTTTGTATAGCAAGGTGACCTATACATACATATACATTTATTTTTCATACTATCCTCCGTCATGTTCTAACCCAAGAGATAGGACCCCATTGCTTATCCATTCTAAAGGTAATCGCTTATCCATTCTAAAGGTAATAGTTTGCATCTACCAAGCACAAACTTCCTGTCCATCCCACTCCCACCCCCCTTTCCCTGGCAATCACAAGTCTGCTCTCCACGGCCATGATCTGTTTCTGTTTTGTAGATAGGATCATTTGTGTCATATTTTAGATTCCACATATAAATGATATCTTGTGGTATTTATCTTTCTCTTTCACAATAGCCAAGACATGGAAACAACCTAAATGTCCATCAACAGATGAACGGATAAAGATATGGTACATATGGTACAATGGAATACGAATAAAGATATGGTACATATGGTACAATGGAATATTACTCAGCTGTAAAAAAAAATACAAAACAATGCCATTTGCAACAACATGGATACAACTAGAGATTCTCATACTAAGTGAAGTAAGTTCCTCTTCTTTTAAGAACATCAGTCATTGGACAAGAGACCTACTCTAAATCCAAGATGTTTTAATCTTGAGATTCCTAGCTAATTATACCTACAAAGAGCTTTATTCTAAATAAAGTCATATTTTGAGGTTCTAGGTGGATATAAATTGCAGGGGGGGGGTAACTTTAACCCGCTATGACAGACCTTAAGAAACCATCACTATTGGTTGAAGTGAAATAAACAAGAGTAAGTATGTCTCTGCCTGAGAGAGAACAAGGACCATTGGGTGATCTGCAAGACATGGAGTCAAATAATTAAAATTAAAATACCCAAGGATGTAATGGTAATTGATTTTACTGAGCTTTTCAGAATAAAGTCATCTGTTAGAAACTAAGAATTTTGGGGTAACTAAAGTGTGTCTTGTTGAGAATGTGTATTTTTTTCATTTTTTTATTGTTATTTCCCCATTCAATTTTTTTTCTACTGTACATCATGGTGACCCAGTTACACATACATGTATACATTCTTTTTCTCCCATTATCATGCTCCATAAGTGACTAGACACAGTTCTCAGTGCTACACAGCAAGATCTCATTGCTAATCCATTCCAATAGTTTGAATCTATTAACACCAAGCTCCCAATTGTATTGAAATGAATTGATACAACTGCATTATCACAAAAATGGATACTTTGATGTAGAAGCCATATAATTAGGTTATAGGCATATCTATACACACACACACACATATGGAGAGAGAGTAGATTTTACGTGACACTATTTATGGTATTATTATATACATACACCTGAAAAGGCCAGAACTTCTTTGCATTTTTGTACAATTGGAGGCTTTTCTTTTAGTTAATGCCATTGGTTACTTTGGTTTACAAAGCGTGACACTTTGTGCAGATTTGCCTCGTCTCTCCATGAATTAAAAAGCCATGTCAGTTTGGATATTTCTGCATGGTATGCTGTTTACTGTTGATCATTCTCTCTGTAATGTCACTAACCAGAAGTCCACATTAGTTGAAATCCTGCTTCAGTGACTCCTGGAAGCATTTTGAGGGAGAAAACTATGAATTGAAAAAGGAGGACTGGAGAGTGCCTTTACTTCATTGATGTTGGCCTAATTCAACACATCTGTGCAAAAAAAAAAAAAAAAGTTGGTGTTCCTGCTGTTGCTCAGCAGAAGCGAACCTGGCTAGTATCCATGAGGATGTTAGTTCGAGCCCTGGCCTTGCTCAGTGGGTTAAAGATCCATGGTAGCCGTGGGCTGTGATGTAGGTCACCGATGCTCCTCAGATCCTGTGTTCCTATGGCTGCGGCATAGACTGGCATCTGTAGCTTCGATTTGATTCCTAGCCTGGGAACTTCACCTGCAGCCCTTCCTAAAAAAAAAAAAGAAAGAAAAAAAAAGAAAAAAAATGTTAATTCAACTTCTACAATCAATGCACCAGTCAGTCCCTGGGATACTCTCTGAGGATCCAGTGGTGAACACAGAGGCATGTCCCCTGTTTTTAGATGGCAAATTTTCCAGCTCACCAGACAGCAGCTTCTTGGATATACCAGGGTCATGTCAAGCAATACAGTAAGTCAGAAAAACCATACTTTCTAAGCTGCTTCTTCATCTAAAGTTGATGCCTTATTAAGACAGAGAAATAAATAGGTATTTATAGAGTCAAAGGCTTAAAAAGGACTCCATGGATCATTTGGTCCAATATCTTAATTTTAGTTAATACACCTCTGATAAACATTTATTGAATGTCAAGGATGTACCAGGCATAGTGCTATGCCCTGAAAAAATAACAGAGACAAAAATATGGCATAGAACTTGCCATGACAGAATGTATAGTCTAATGGGAGATGTCAGATGTTATCAAATAATTTCACAATAAATACAAAATCGTGATTGTAATAAAAGCTATGAAGAAGGTATATGCAGCATCATGAGACTGTGAGATCAGAATTTGTCTGAGTCAAGGAGGTCAAGAAGTTTTTCCCAGGAATCAGACTTAAGCTGAGATCTAAAAGAAAAGTTTTGCAGGGGCAAGGAGGAGGGACCAAGCAAGTTCACTGGGGATTCTCATTCCAGGTCCTTCTCCAGACACAACAGGCTCTGAACAGGGAACCAGGAATCTCCTTTTTTTTTTTTCCCAAGTTCTCTAGGTGATTCTGTTGCAATCCTGAGAGATCCCTCATTTTGAGAGCACTAACTTTGTGTTCTACCATATTTTAAAAGAGATTATCTGCACAGGCTGGGTGACCTTGAGAAAGTTTCTCTGTCAGCATCAATCTCCTTTAGAAGACTGGGATCAGGTGTCCTTTAAAGAGTACAAAGATGGAGTTCCCTTCGAGGCTCGGTGATTAACGAATCTGTCTAGGAACCATGAGGTTGCAGGTTTGATCTCTGGCCTTGCTCAGTGGGTTAAGGATCTGGCATTGCCATGAGCTGTGGTGTAGGTCACAGACAAGGCTCAGATCTGGCATTGCTGTGGCTCTGGCATAGGCCAGTGGCTGCAGCTCCTATTCGACCCCTAGCTTGGGAATCTCCATATGCTGCGAGTGCAGCCCTGGAAAAGACAAAAATAAGTAAATAAATAAATAAAGAGTACAAAGATGACATTCAATATCATGAGTATAAAAGTGTGTGCCACAGTTAGACATACCAATGTTAGTAGGCAGATAGAAGCCTGACTCACACACATCAGGACACATCAAAGGGATCTCATCTGTTTCCTAGACAAGATTTGCCTTTGACTTCCTGAAGGGAACTGGTTGCAAAGGTGGGGTGGGCATTTGGATGGAGTAGTATGAGAGTTTAGGATAGAAGCTTGGTGAGTAAAAGTGGGGCTGACTTCACACTGAAGAAGGAACCATACTGATGCTTCCCAACATCACACAAGTGAGGAGAACATTTTTCTCCCACTGGGTAGCTAACAGCCACAAGCAGCTGGAGACAGATGTCCAGTGCTAGGGACAGTCACTGTGTTCCAGAATTGTCCTATGCTGAATCCAGCCAGTCATCATTTATATCAGTCAGGTCCCAGCTACACTAGAAACAGCTGAAATGCTGCTCCCAAGACTGAAGTGGCAGGGTGAAGGGTGGTGCTACTGGAACCAGCCTTAGCAGAGGGGACTGTCAACAGAAGCCAAAGTTTCATGGAGAGAAACCCAGCCACTGCCTACAAGAGGTTGGAAAGCAGGGAAGTTAATATTTTGACCCTTTCTCTCATCCTTTAATATTCCTCTGGTGCCTCCTATTGGCAAAGCCCAAGGGACTCAAGGGCAGGAAGGCACATTAATGCAGGGCATAAAACTTCACACGGCACCATGCAGGAAAAAGAAATGATCCAGAAGGTAAAATGGAGATTATCCACTGCAACACCTTGCAAAACCATAACTCACTTTTTGTTATTACCAAGCTCTCTTCAAGCACTTTCCACACATGGTCTTATTTAATTTCATGTGGATTAATACACACATGCATGTGTGTATGAGTGCATGAATGTGTGCACATGTGTGCATGCACACACAGACACAGACACACGAGCACACACACACACACACACACACACACACACAAACCCTGCACTGCTTTGGCAATACAGCAGAAATGCTGCAGCCTCTATCAGTACTTCTGCTTAGGTAAAGCACTCCCACTGCTGAAGAGAGTGGAATTATTTCAGTAGATGTTAATATCACAGCATTTTTAAAAAACTAAGATAGAAAATAGAAGTCAGTGTGCATCGTGCTCAGCTCCAGGCTTTTAACAGGGAGGGGGAAGCCTGGGCTGCAGCTTTGTTGCAGTTCTCAGTTCTACTCTGTCACTGTCTGCGTGGGCAGTGTGTGAGCAGGAGGCCGAAGTGAGCTCCATGAAAACAGGATTATAGTGTAAAACCCTCACCACAACCCCCATGCTGTGTTACCAAGGACACACCTGGACCTGGACCAGTAGGAGGAGAAGTGCCTGGTTCTACCTCACTTGGGGAAGAATATGAAATCAGACACGTTCTCAGGGGATGAATGTGCACCTTAACCTATGGTTTTAGACTTTATTAAGCATGAAAGTCATGGGGTGACAGTGGTGGGGAACTCATTAAAAGCGTAAGGTTCCAGGGCCCTATCTTCAGGGATTGCACTTCAGTGGGGCTGATGGAGCCCTAGGAATCTGCCTTATCACACTTTTCCATGATTGTGGTGCAGGTGATCTGTGGACCTCATTTTGAGAAATAACTGATTGGGAGTGAGCATGTGTTTTTTTTAGAGTTGGAAGAGAAAATAACAATGGGCTTCCTAGGTGACCAAGTCCAGCATCTGAAGCCCACTGAGGTTAAGTGATTATACAATGCCAAAAGAAGTACAAATGTGAAGCTACAGGAATGGGAGCAAGCTTGTGAATCTAAGTAGTCAGGCATGATCAGAGGAAGCAGCAGACAGACAGCACTGAAGTAGAAACTGGCAGAGACAGTGGAAAGCAGTATCCCTAGAGAGGAAAGTCACTTTCGGGGAGGTTTCATCTCCGGCTAAAACTCTGCCCCTGCCCCCTGCAGAATGGAAAGAGGGAAGGGGTGGTAAATATGCATGAACTGCATCTTCTAAAACACTCTGGGATCAGTCCCCTTGCTTGCCTACCAGACACATTTGCCAAGGCTCAAGATGCTGCCAAATCCTCCAGCCCCCTGAGAGTCTGGCAGGCTCCCCTGGGGCTGATGGTCAGAGCAGTATGAGGTGTTTCAGGATCCTTAATTTGGAACTGGGAGACATCGGTTTATATCCAGACCCTGTTACCCAATATATCTGAAACTTTAGACTTTACTTCTCAAAGCCTCCATTTCCAAATTGATAAATGGAAATAATAGAGCCAGTGTTATCACCTCCATCAATGTAAAGACAAACCAAATCATGTTAAAGTCCTGCAAATGGAAGAGACTAAATATTTACTGAGTGCCTACTCCCTGCTAGATTATGTGTTTTATATATATATCTAAGTATTTAAAAGGCCAATTTAATATTAGGAAATGTGGCTTGGAATGACATCACTTAAGTGTTTTCTAATTGAATTTTTTTCTTGTTCCCTCATCTGTATCCATATTTTCCCAATGGGACATTCCTGGTTTCTGATTAAATTGTTTTCTTTTTACCTTATCTGGATCCACATCTTCCCAATGGGACTTTCTTTCAGTATGTTCTCTAGAAGATCATAAGCTCCTGACTACATGTATTCTGATTTCTGTTGTTTCACAAAGCACATAATGTATATACTAAAGTAGTAGGTCCAGCAGCCTTCGCATCTCTGTGCTTCATTTCTCCTCACAGAGCCCGAAGAGTAATTAGGCTCTTAGACCTGCAAGCTTCCTTCCATGAGTGTCTCAGAGCTAACCTGGCTTCGCTTCCCTTTCACAGTCTTGGATCCAGTGCATGTGAAAACCTCCTTCTCCACCATGAATTTTCCTCTTTCGGCTTGCTGCTTCTGCATATCCGAATTTCTCCTCCCTCACTCTTCACCTGTCTTCCTGACATCTCTACCCACAAACTCCCTCCCAGGGACCTCTGCTATCCACATTCATCACATGGATTAATGAAGCCCTTGAGAATGGTGAGATGACATCCTCCCAGTTTTGCTCATTCCCAAGCTAATTCTGCGAGTTATATATTTGCACGAATATGCCTGCAGAGCCCTGGGCTGCTCATCACACTGATTTGCCTAATGTCTAGTGCCTAATGTCTGCTCCAGTGTCTAGTGTATCTCTGAGATGATAGTGACAACCTATCTTCATGTCAAGCATTACAATTTACAAAGGCTTTGCAAGACCATGATCTGGTATGATTCTCCCAAAAATCTCATGGTAGTTATTCTCTATTGCTTTACAGATAATAAAGCAGGTGCGGTTCTCAACCAGAGATGACTTTGCCCCCCAGAAAATGAGTGGCACTGTCTGGAGGCATTTTTGGGTGTCACACCATGGGAAGGGGAGATCTACTGGCACCTAGTGGATAGATGCCAGGGATGCGGCTCAACATCCTAGGATGTACGGGACAGTCTCCACAACAAAGAAGTATCTGGCTCAAAGTATCAGGACTGCCAAGATCAAGAAACTCTTGTCTAATGTTGTTTCATTTACTTGTAGAACCAACATTCTAACCCAGCTATCTTGATTCCATGAGCCTCTGCTCTTTTTCAGGATTGTGTGCCACTGCTCTGAGGTCCTCCTTCACCTAGGATAAAATAATTTCCTCATTAAGGAAAACAAATTGATGAATTCAATGAAATCCCCATTGTGCCTTGTGCTAGCTATGGAAATTAGGGCAAGTTACTAATTCTTTCTGAATCTCATTTTCCTCAACCATAAAATGGTTATCCTAGAGCTGTTGGAAGAATACCTGGTCTGCACATGTAAAGCACATAGAGTATCTAGCACACAATAGGGACACTTTATTCTACCCCTCCCTAACCTCTCTCTTTTTTCTCCTTGACTTTGCTGCTTACTCTTTCTCTTCAGCCTCAAATATTTAACCTCACTGGTAGTTCTCAGGGCTAACTTCAAATGGCACAAATGTTTCCATCTTAGGAAAGCAAAGTATCATGCAAGGAATGGCAAGCTTGAGGAAGAAGAGGGTATGTTGGACCTATTCAAGGCCTTCCTTAGCTAAACTGTGGAAGTGGTAAATGATCTTTTAGGAAACACGAATGGTTTAGCATACACTTGCTGTCTTTCCTAAGAGTATATAGACAAAGACCCCATACTTCGGCCACATAGAGTTGCAAACAAATCCTAATTATACACAGAAGTTGAAAGAGGGAAAGTGTGTGGAAATTGAATCCTCCAGTAATTTCCAGTCAATATTTTAGATTAAGCACCTGTTCATCTGGAGCTACCACCTTCTTCCAGACACTAGGGTGAGCCATGAACTCTGCCCTTTCAATAGCTTGTCCATGGAGCCAACAGGTCATACCCATTTCTCTAGGATTTGGTCTGCTCTAGAGTGACACTGTAAGTATGTCCTTTTTATTTTATTTTATTTTTTTATTGTTATTTTTATTTTTTTAATTTTTTATTACTAAAATGAATTTATCACATCTGTAGTTGTATAATGATCGTAACAATCTGATTTCACAGGATTTCCATCCCACAGCCCGAGTATATACTTTTAATTGGCAATGTACAACAGGATCTGCCCGAATCCTAAAAGTCTAAGTCATTCCAAGGAATGCATTGATCAAACGCCATGCTGGGGGCTCCCCATGGAGATCAGGCCAAACAGTATATTAAGAATTTCTCAAGAAGGGATTATATCTCTGAGGAAGCTTCCAGGTAGGAGTGAATTCAGGATTCAAAAAAAATCTTATCATAGTGGCTGTGGCTTTCCATACTTTTCAGAAGAACTCAGGTGTAATAACAAGCATTGGTGAGGATGTAAAAAATTGAAACACTCAAATACTGCTGGTAGAAATGTAAAATGGTAAAGATGCTTTGAAAACAGCCTAGAATTTCCTCAAAAACTTAAAAGTAAAGTAACCATACAGCCCAGTGAGTCCACTCTTAGATACACATTCAAGGGAAATGAAAACATGTGGCCCCATGAAAACTTGGATGTGAATGTTCAGAACAACATTGTTCAGAGTCAAAAGGTGGAAATAATTCAAAGGTCTATCAACTTGTGATGGATAAATATCATGCGGTAGATCCATACGGTGGACTATTGTTTGGGAATAGAAAGAGATGCAGTACCAACACATGCTGTAACATGGAATAACCATGAAAACAGTAGGCTAAGTAAAAGATCACTCTTAAAAGACCACGTATTGAATGACTCCATTTATGCGAAATACCCAGATTAGACAAACCCACAGAAACAGAAAGTAAATTAGTGGTTACCTAGGGCTAAAGGACTGAGGAAAAAAATGGAGTGCGATTGCTAATGGGTACAGAATTTCCTGTTGTATGATGTTCTAAAATTGATTGTGGTGATAGTGGTACAACTCTGTGACCATACTAATAGCCAGCCATTGAATTATATACCTGAAATGGTGAATTGTATGATGTGTGAATTACATCTCAATATAGCTAGAAGAAGGAAGAGAAGAAGAAAGAGGAGAAGAAAAAAAAGTTATCCAGGCTTTGGAAAGCTCATTGGCAGAGTCTCTCCAAAGCATCTCAAGTCCATTACTACTAGGAAGTGAGAGAGCACAGTGGTTACGCTGTGGGCTCTGGAATAAATATGAATGAATTGGGTCAGATAGGCTTTAGTATCAATATATTACTCCTTTCCAAGTGAATCCGGAATTTGGGTAGAGTTTTCCAAGTTATCTTGTGTGTAATAGTTCCAAGACATGCATTGTATCACCTGGAGGGTTTGTGAAAATGAGTATCACTTGGCCCCACCCCAGAGGGTCCAATTCAGTAGGTGTGGGGTAGGGCCAGAGAATTTGTGTTTCTACAAGTTCCCAGGGGATGATGATGCTTCAGGTTGTAGAACTACACCTGGAAAACTACTGATCTAAAACTTAGTTCTTGAAGTTCCCCAGGACCTACCGAGCACACTTTTCCAAGAACAGCAGAAATTCTTAGTGCAAATTAGTGTGTGTGTGTGTGTGTGCGCGCGCGCGCGTGCATGTGTGTGTGTTAATATGAATAACCTTATAAACATTTTATTTGGTAATTGTTTCTAAATGTCGATGTATAATTAGTGGACTGCACTTTTGATAAAAATAAGGAAAGGAATCATGGAATAAGAATCAGAAGACCCGGGGAGTTCCCGTCGTGGCGCAGTGGTTAACGAATCCGACTAGGAACCATGAGGTTGCGGGTTCGGTCCCTGCCCTTGCTCAGTGGGTTAACGATCCGGCGTTGCCGTGAGCTGTGGTGTAGGTTGCAGACGCGGCTCGGATCCCGAGTTGCTGTGGCTCTGGCGTAGGCCGGTGGCTACAGCTCCGATTCAACCCCTAGCCTGGGAACCTCCATATGCCGCGGGAGCGGCCCAAGAAATAGCAACAACAACAACAACAACAACAAAAAAAAGAATCAGAAGACCCGGAGCTCATGCCCCTCCACCTCTAGGAATCTGAACCAAAAGACTTCCTGAGCGCAGTTTCCTCATCTGTAGGAAACCAATCCTATAATTCCTCACAAATATATAAGGCTATGAGAAAGATAATATAACCTAGTTGAAAATGCATAGTAAACTGTACAGACGGTAAACTTAGGCATTCTTTTTTTGGGGGGGCTGCACCTGCAGCATATGGAAGTTCCCGAGCTAGGGGTCAAATCAGAGCTGCGGCTGCCAGCCTATGCCACAGCCATGGTGGCAACACTAGATCCTTAACCCCCTAAGCAAGGCCAAAGATCAAACCTGCAACCTCACGGACACTATGTCAAGTTCTTAACGCATTAAGCCACAGTGGGAACTCTAACTTAAATATTCTTAATGTCTGCTCAGGGGAACCATTCTCTGTGAGGCCTCTAGCAATTGGCTCCAAGTTCTCAGCAGTTTATGGAATCTCAGACATTTCATGAGTTAGGATGTTTTCGACTGTAAGTAATAGGAATCTATACCTAATCTAACCTAATCTATAAAGACTTTTACTCATGTACGTTACAGGGAGTCTGTAATCTATGGTAGCTGTAATCTGTAAAATAAGAGAGGTCTGCAGAGAACAGGGAACAGGCAGGGCCTGGAAATTGTTGGGAAATGAATGCATGATAAAGATGAGTGCTTACGATGACTTGTTTCTTGGAGCTCTTTAAGGTTTAAGATTACTGGTAAATCCTACCCAGAATGCAGGATATAACTCATGAGCATTAGGATGACACATTTTAAAACCTCTAGGAGTTCCCCAGTAGCCTAGCAGTTAAGGATTCAGTGTTGTAATTGCTGTGGCTAGCGTTCAAACCCTGGCCCTGGTAACTTCTGCATGCCATGGGTGCAGCCAAAAAAATACTCAAAACTCTCTATAGCAGTGGTTATCAATCTTGACCATACATGCAAATCATACAGGAAAGTTTTCAAGGCTACTATTTTCTGGACTCAGCTCAAAATCTTCTGATGGGTCTGGGGTGAGGCTCAGACACTGGCATTTTTCAAAAATTTCCCCAGGTAATTCTTAAGTGCTGACAGGACTAAACTCATTACATATTTGAGAGCCAAGCACAGTGTCTAGGTATAGTTCCAGCATATCATAAATCCAAGTGGTCACCCTGAACTTGGAGCACTCCAGTTGCCAACACCAGGGAGTTACTTGTGGATAGAAGTGATAGGAGAAGGTGGTACTAAAACAAAAATGGGATTCATATGCCTATTCAGTCCCGAGCTTCTTCCCCTCCCTTTGATAACTACATCATCAGAGCTAATTGCATGCCCAGTGCGTACACACACACACACACACACACACACACACACCACACCACTTATTTGCTTTCCTCCTATGTGTAACTTTCTCCTTCAAGGTTACCTTAATCTAACCTGAATGCCATCTGATAAATGTGCTATACATTGGGCAAAGAGTAGGACTTAGAGTGTGATTCACCCCTCTTCCCTGGTCCCATATTCCTTTAAGAAAGTGGATCTTAAACTTTGATATGAATAAGAATCACCTTGAAGAATTTTTAATGCAGATACCTGGGTACCAGGTTATGATTTTAGTAGGACTGGAGTAAAGTTCAGGAATCTTCATTTTAATCATCCTCACAAGTGCTTAAGAGATAATTGGTCTTCAACCATCAATTTTAAGAAACTTTCTTAAGGATGGCCCTGGTGAAAAATGGTAAATACTATCCACTAAGGAGATGCCCAGAGGGCTCAAGAGATTTTAACAGTTAAATCTCCAAAAAAGACAGATGGAGGGCCAATAAACACATGAAAAGATGCTGAAAATCATTAGTCATTAGGGAAATGCAAATCAAAACCTCACTGAAATACCGCTGGGAATCTATTAACCTATTAAAATGGCTACAATAAAAGTAACAGCAATTTTCTGGGAGGGATCCACAATGGTTTGGCATTTTAGATATCAGGTAATTTCTTACAAGATTAAAAATACACTTACCTTAAGATCTGGCACCCTCACTCCTAAGTATTTGACCAAATGAAATAAAAATTTGTTTGTAGAAAAACTTGTTCATGGATATTTATAGCAGTTTTATTCATAATTCCTAAAAACTGGAGAAAAATCAAATGTCTTTCAAAGGTATAAGCTGCCTGTAGGACAGCCATACCATAGAAGAGCACTCAAAAGTGAAAAAGAATGAACTACTGACACACAGTGATATGCATGGATCTCGGAAGCATTATTCCTAGTGAAAGTAGACAAAAAACTGCATATTGTGTGATTCCACCTACTTGACATCCTGAAAAAAGGCATAGTGATAGTGACAGAAAGTAGATTGAAGGTTATCAGGGGCGGGGTCTTGGGGAGGATTTGACTACCAAAGCATAACGGGGTTGGAGGCTTTCTGGAACTGTTCTATGTCTTGATAATGGTGCTGGCTAAATGACTGTATGCTGAACATTGGAAAAGATGCATTTATTATATGTAAATTATACGTCATTCCAAAGAAAACTTAACCTGGAGGGGGAAAAAAACCAAAGGATAAAAAGTGGCTTTATTCAGTTCTCTTGCAGCACAGGGGTTAAGGGTTCAGCGTTGTCACTGCAGCGGCATGGGGCCCTTCTGTGGCACAGATTGGATCCCTGGCCAGGGAACTTCCACATGCCTCAGGCATGGCCAAAAAAAGAAAAGAAAAAAAAAGGCAGCTTTATTCAGATTAAACTCATTACATATTTGAGAGCCAAGCACAGTTTCTAGGTATAGCTAGGTCTAATTTCAGCAGCTCAGAAGGATGCTTAAGTGTAGAGATAATGCCCAACTTGTCTCTCCATGGACTCTCACATAGTACTTCCATATGTGACTGAATACTCAGAGTAGCCTACAAATGTGGCTTTAACTGGTAGTTAAAAGATGTGAGGCTAAGGACTTAAAAGAAATCAGGCATCCAGCCTTGCAGTACTGTAAATGATTCTGTCCCTTCATCCTATTATTTTGGTGTTTTGAAATCACTTTAATCACGTTCTGCATGTGTGTGGTCCTTCAAAGCTGGTTTGGAGAATAAATGCAGGGGGTTGATAGCAGCAATAGAGTGGAGCATAAAGAGGTAAGGTACTGAGAGATGAGGAATAAATACACTGCTTTTTTTCAAGTGAATAGTTCTAAGGAGTGTGAAGCCATTTGCTTTTAAAATCTATCTGCTGAGTTGTTCCTTCTCTAGAGAGTTTCTCTCATTTACAGCTTTCCTAGAATTCCACCTTAAAACAAACTGAATGTACTTATGGCCAGGATCTCTGCGCCGAAAACTTTTGCTTAAACGATGACACACTGCAGTTGGAGCCTGCTCACCCACATCTGGAAGCCACATGTCAGCAGCAGCTGTATAAAACAGGCAGCCCAGCAGACATAGGGTCATATTTTTTGCCAGAATCCCAGGCAGCATGGACCTCACTCTTCTGTGGGTGCTTCTGCCACTGGTCACCGTGGCCTGGGGACAGTACGGTGACTACGGGTACCCATACCAGCAGTACCACGACTATAGCGACGACGGGTGGGTGAATCTGAACCGGCAGGGCTTCAGCTACCAGTGTCCCCATGGGCAGGTGGTGGTGGCTGTGAGGAGCATCTTCAACAAGAAGGAAGGATCTGACAGACAGTGGAACTACGCCTGCATGCCCACGCCGCAGAGCCTCGGGGAG
Organism: Phacochoerus africanus; assembly: GCF_016906955.1. Lineage (NCBI taxonomy): Eukaryota > Metazoa > Chordata > Mammalia > Artiodactyla > Suidae > Phacochoerus > Phacochoerus africanus. The sequence continues at coordinate 82,525,201 of NC_062549.1, forward strand.
CCTTCGGAGTGCTGGTGGGAGGAAATCAACAGGGCTGGAATGGAATGGTAAGAGCCAGAGGGCGGCAGACGGCTGGGAACATGACAGCCCTCCTCCTGGGGGCTGCTTGACCCTCAGGGAAGAGCGCGCACTAAGGATTGGGCAAGTCCTACCAGGAACCTTCCCCTCGCGTGCTCTGGGTGATGCAGGACTGCGATTGAGCTGATGGCCCTACAAGACAAAAACCCAGGATGGGGAGTGTCCATGGCAGACAGACTCCCCTGTGGTTCTGCCCCTTCTAGAAGCAGCCCCACTCTCAATTCGGTCCACGGACTACTGTGGGTCTGGGAAATGTTCTCCCAGTTTGCCAAAAGATAAGTGTAAAAATGGAAAGTATTTAAGAAACTTTGAAGCAACTTAACATTGCTGTGATGTCCAAATGGCATTTAAATTTGGTAGTCATTTATTTTGACTCTTTAACAAAAGTATCAGTACCCAATTGTTTGGGGATAGTAAACAACGAGACCCTTACCCCAGACAGTTTAAGTCCTGATTTAGAGAAATGTAGGCAAAGAGAAATGAAATTAAATATCTCTCTGCTGCCTGATTAAATGTGCTCTCTCAGTTTTAAGTACCATGGTCCTTCTCTCTGTCTGAATTTGTAATGGGCTTTATTTCTACGAAATAGTTTATTTACTAAAGTCTTTGGGGAGAGAAGTACTGATCTTACCTGACTAGGTTCTGCTGTGGTTAATGACATAGGAATGGCCTGAGTCTGTGTCTTTGCTGTGGGGTATCACTGGCTCACCCTTGAACTTGATCAGAACTCATCCCAGGAGGTATGGACTTTGAGGCCAGTTAGTCACTGCAGCCTAGATGGAGGCAGGACTGCTGGGTGAGTTGGCAGAGAGGGTGGAGGCAAACACTGGGGGAGGCTGGCTGGGGGAGGAGGAAGCCCGGCTTGCAGGCTGCCACTGTGGTAATTGTTGAGAGAAGACTGAGGAGTCCCATCAGTGGTACAGTGGTACAGTGGGGGTCAGAGCACAAAACTCTGTGAGTCACAGAGCAATGATGGAGATCAAGACAAAAAGACTGATGGGTGGGGGAGCCAGGCAACAGAGTAGTAAAAACAGCTGCCATTGATTGAGTGCTTACCCTGAGCAAGCACTGTGCTGAGTGCTTTATATGGATTATCTCATTTAATGATCAAAACAAATCTGTAAGTCATTTTATAGGTATACAGGCTACAGTCTAGAGACCAGGGCTTTCCTCTTCTGGAAAGTGGTAGAGCCAAGATTTGGATTCAGTGAGCCTCAATACCAAAGCGTTTAAGTTCTTAGCCATGGTAACAGGCTACTTGAGAGTTTGCTGCCTCTGCCCAGTGGGGGCTTGGTCAGCACAGCCAGGGCCACAGTTCTGGACTCAGGGAAGTTCTTCATACTGGGGAGGGCAGGAATCTGCAAGATCAGAACAGGAGCTAGGTCTGGAGGGATGGAACCAGCTTGATTAACACCAAGATTGAGGAGGGGTGCAGCCAGCCTGTACAAGGAATGCAGAGAGGGTCGTGGGCAGCTGTAGGCAGGGGCCCCTTTGTTGCGCTTTACTCATCCATGCCCACTGCCCCTAAAGAGCAGATTTAATTATCCCAAACCCCTTCTGACGGATGGCTGACTCACAGCCCAGCCTCCCATCAATGACTGACAGTTTCCAGTGGCTCCCCATAGTCAGGCCCACTGCCTGGCACAGAGTATGGGAATGACCTAATTACAATGGTCTGTCTAGTCCTCCCATTTAGAGCACGATTATATGGGTGGGGCCCCTTTCTGATGCCCCCTTTTGAGCCACAGCAAAATAGTACCCAGATGATTTCTTAGACCCAAGGGAAGAGCCCTGGGCTCTGAGTCAGGAAGCCTGAATTTAGATCCTAGTTCTAAAAGACAACTTGCCGGGTGACCTTGGACCATGAGTTCAGCTCTCTAGACTCCTGCCACATTCGGGAAAATGAATGGTCAGACTGCATGATCCTGGAAGACTCCAGGGCTCCAATACTCTATGCTCTGTTTGGCCCTGAAAATACAGCTGGATTTTTCTTGTATTCTGTTGATGCTTGTGTTTATCTCTGCTAGGCAGAGAAGGCAAATTATGTTTCATTGAAAACTTGCCAACGTGTGACTGGTTTGTCATTAACTCTCAAACTATTTGAAGGGAAGCAAGAGAGGGAGTGGAAATTATATGATTTTATCTGGCCATTGGGAGTCAAACAAGAAGCTGACAGGCAAGATCTCTCTCTTTTCCACCTCTTCTTCCTCCACATTTTTGAGTATGAAGAGTCAAATGATTTTTTTACTTTCACCTTTCCACCCCCTGTTGCCTCCTTCTCCTGCTCCATTAATCACAGAGTAAAAAATGTACAAACGTGAAAAACAGTAGGACTCAGCTGCCCCAGGACTGAAACCAATTACCCCAGAGGTTTTTTTTTTTTTTTTAGATGATTATTGCTTTGAGTTTAGACTCCAGTCTCAGTGAAAAATCTGGAAGGAGAGAAATTGCTCATAAACTAGGGAGCAATTTAAACCTCCCCTTTGGCTTCAGGCATTTAGTCTGTTACAGGAGAAGAGTAGATAATTTTGTGCAGTTTGACTGCCTTGTGTAAGTACATTAGTTTGCAAGTTTATTTTATTTATTTATTTATTTATTTATTTATTTATCTGTTTTGGGGGGCACACCCAAGGCATATGGAGGTTCCCAGGCTAGGGGTCAAATCGGAGCTGTAGCTGCTGGCCAACACCACGGCCACAGTAACGCCAGATTCAAGCTGCATCTGTGACCTACACCACAGCTCATGGCAATGCCGGATCCTTAACCCACTGAGCAAGGCCAGGGATCAAACCTGCGTCCTCATGGATGCTAGTACAATTTGTTTCGGCTGAGCCTCCTTGGGAATTCCTGCAGGTTTCTTTTAAAAGGGGGGAGAAGTCTTGAACACAGATTGACAATAGTGCATAGGATCTGCTAAAGACACTTGCTAATTGAAGCGCAGTCTTTTTTCTTTCTTTCCTTTTTTTATTTCCCCAATACATTTTTTTTTCTACTGTACAGCATGGTGACCCAATTACACATACATGTACACATTCTTTTTTCTCACATTATCATGCTCCATTATAAGTGACTAGACATAGTTCCGAGTACTGCACAGCAGGATCTCATTGCTAATCCATTCCAAAAGCAATAGTCTGCAACTGTTAACCCCAAACTCCCAATCCATCCCATTCCCTCCCCACCCCACCCCACCCCCAAGCAACCACAAGTCTCTTCTCCAAGTCCATGATTTTCTTTTCTGTGGAAAGCTTCATTTGTGCCATATATTAGATTCCAGATGCTTTCATCATGGCTGATTGACTTGTAACACTACTGTTTTGTAAAGTTTCTCTGCTGAAAATCACTTCTTCAGGAGCCAGATTCTAAACTGTGCATGCTGCTCCCTGCATACAACTGCCTGGAGGCTTAACTTGGGTCCTGTGAGTGGTATTTTGCCATCTCAGAGTGTGCATGCTTCAACTGTTCTTGGGGAATCTTCTAAAACTTGGGTTGGCACAGGCTGTAGGTCATGTGGGTCCTGTGTGGAACAAAATGAAGCTGGGATTTTTCTAGTGAGTTTGAGATGGAGTGTGGTGGAAGGAGCTCTGGTCTTAGAATCAGGAAACTTTTATTCACAGCTCCTGTTTCTCTCATCTCTGAACTCTATGGTCTTAGGCATTCAGTTTCTCATTCTGGCGACAACAAAAAATGTATGAACCCACTTCACAAGCTGTTAGGGGGTGTTACTCTGATGCTTATAGGAGGAAGTGTAGAAGAACTCTAAAACAAATCTATATCTAAAACAAAGTCCTGGCATGTCATGGGCAGTCAGTAAAGATTTTTGTGAATCTGAAATTTGATGAAGCTGATTTGAGGCAAGCCAGCTTTGCATGGAGTCTGAATTCAGAGGAAGAGTGTTCAGTCTACTGGCACCTGTGTTTTTTTCTTTTTTTTTTTTTTTCTGAGCTTCAAAGAATCCTGAAAAAAACATTTTAAAATGACAGCTTGTATTAAAGCTAACTATTTGAATTTACAAATTCACCAAAGATAAGCCATGTGATAAGAGAGGAGGAAACCAGCATTCCAAAATCATGAGCTACTCTGAAAGCATATCCACTCTTAGTGCAAATTTTGGCAGTTTTATTTTTGGTTAAAGAATGAGTCTGAGTAAGAGCATATAACTCAACCTGCTAGGCTGAAGGAGCCATAGATTAAGGTACCATGTAACCAATATAAAAAGGAGTTGCAGGAGTTCCCGTCATGGCGCAGTGGTTAACGAATCCGGCTAGGAACTGTGAGGTTTCGGGTTCAATCCCTGGCCTTGCTCAGTGGGTTAAGGATCCAGCGTTGCCAAGAGCTGTGGTGTAGGTCGCAGACATGGCTCAAATCCCACGTTGCTGTGGCTCTGGCGTAGGCCGGCGGCTACAGCTCCGATTAGACCCCTAGCCTGGGAACCTCCATAGGCTGTGGGCACGGCCCTAGAAAGGACAATAAATAAATAAATAAATAAATAATAAAATAAAATAAAAAGGAGTTGCCATAGCATAAAATATGCAGCACAATAATCACCATTGTTATCTTTTAATTGGGAACGAGCAGTGAATATAAATCCTGAGTGTTACCCAAAGAAATTTCCTGCAGATCATCACAGAGAGTCAGGATGTGACCCATCAGTGTTAAGCAGTCATGAGAAACTTTATCAGTAGCAGCAGGGAGAAGAGTAACAGAGTTAAGGTTATGCAAAGTAAAAGAATTATGTGAAAAGACATTAACAACAGGACTTCTTAGGAAGTAAGGTAGCTGGCTGTTGAGATTAAGGAGGGCTTCTACAGCATGAGGTACGAAAATAGTTAAAGGGGATCCCACAATGATTTTCTCAGTAGACCTAACAAAAAAAGTAGTGTCTGTAATAGTTGTAACTTAAGAGTTATATTCTCGAGCTACAGGGTTAGGTTACTAGGTATAATACCCTATGGGTTGATGGTGGTCTCTGTGTTTTTGAGTGAGTGCCCCAGTGGCATTTCCTTCTTTTTCATACACATAAAGGAAAAAGGGAATCTGATAATTAGGATGTAAAATGCAGGTAGGTTCGTCAAACTCTCCTTTAAGGTCTCCAAGGTTATATCATTCAGTTTCTGCCAAAAAATTGGGTAAGGGTTGTTGTTCTTTAACAATGCATACAAAGGTCTGGCTATAAAAGAAAATTTGGAATCCAATTTTGGCAATAACTAACTAGCCCAAGAAAACCTTGCAGTTGGCATTTAGTTTGGGGTTTGGGGAACTTAGGAAACCATGAAGACTATTTGAATCTAGATGTAGCCCTAGTTTCAATATCAAGGGCCCTAAATGTTGAACTGGGTTTGGGAAAACTGTATTTTTTCCTTAAATAATGTTATGTCCCTTTAAAATCAAAAGCTTTAGGAAGTTGATACTGTATTCCAGTGAAGAGTCTGGAGAAGGAGAGCAAAGAAGCAAATCATCTACATATTGCAATGAAGTAGAACTCCTAGGGAACTTTATATCATCCAGATGGGCCTTCAGGATTTGTGATAAATGAAAACTCTCAGTAAAACCCTGATGCATTACTGTACAGGTGAATTCTTTCTTCCCAGGAAAAGAAAAGGGTATTAGCTAGCTTCATCACCTGAACACTAAAGAATATACTTCATAAATCGATTATGGTAAAAAAAAATTCTTCCAGTGGGAATGGATGTTAGTAACATGAGATCAAGGGATAACAATACTCTTTTTTGCTCAGATGTCCTGGACAAAACTCCATTCTCAGCTCTTAGGTTTTCTCACCAGTAAAATAGAAGCATTACAGGAACTAGTTAGTATACAAGACAATGAGGTCTTGAGCCTTGTAATCTTCTAATATGGCCTTTGTGCCTTGAAGTTCTTCTTATATTGATTGATTCTAGAAAGATATTTTAAGGGATCTATCTGAGTTTTAATGGGTGGTAGGCTGTGGATTTTGCCAATATCAGTTGGCGATTTTTCCCATAAGGAGGGGGTGGTAGTTGATTCCATATGGGCAGATGATCAGTGTTTCCAGAATCAACTCTAGTACCTTTAAAAACAAAGAAAAAAAAAAGGCAAAGTTATTTAATTCATCTGGTTGGCTGCTTTGATGACTATTGCCAAATTCTAGAATTACTTTCCGTTTTTGGGAGTAAGAAGTTCCTGCATGATGCTTCTCTAAGTCTTGACCTCATAAATGGATGGGCTGAGAAACTGAGGAGAAGGTGGTAAGTTTCAAAGTGTCAACAGGCCTAAGCCAAAGAAAATAAATTCAGACAGTAACCTCTTGAGGTTTAGTAAAGATCCCCACTAACTGAGGTGTTCTAGAACTTCATGTCAGGGGCTTTCTCTGGAACACAGAGAACTGGCTCTGGTGTCAGTTAAAGCTGGAAGTGATTCATCCCAAATCTCGAGAAACTTTCTTCATGTCAGTTAAGAGGGAGGATTGGAAAGCACTCCTGCAGTTCCTTGGAGCCTGGTCATTGAAAATTGGGAGGATGTTGGAAAGGCTAGTTAGAGGGTGCCTAAAGCACTTAAATTTGTAGCAACTTCTTTTCCAATATTCTGGCTTTTTGCAATAATAGCAGAAACTTGGGGAGGGGGCGTTGGTTTCATTCATGGGCCTTAATCTGCTAGAGTTGAAGATTAAGAATTTTGGTGGTCTTCCTTTTCAGTGACTCATCTAGAGTATGAGAGAGCTGGTTTATCAGATTATCTAATTTGGGGTGGACATGGTTTTCATTCCATCCTGGTCCTTTTTACTAGAAGGGAGAGGTCCTTGCCCAGCCCATTAATAAAGTTAAAAGCTACCTGAGTGGAATCAACATCTAAAAAAAGACCAGAATTTTATTTATTAATAACCTGAAGTCAGTTTTGTAATAGTCATGAACAGGTTCATCAGATTTTTGTATGTGCAAGCCTAAATTTTGTTCTAATCAACTAGCTTTGGAAAAGCCCTAAGAATTGTTCAATGAAGTCTCCTGGTGATTGTCCAAGCCTGAGCAAATGATAAGTTAATGAGCTGTAAATTCTAGAGACCTTTCAGGATTTTCCCCATTAGTGGTTTTCATCCAGTTCTGGGCATGGACTTCACCAACAAGCCTATGAACTAGCTGATGCAAGTTGAAGAAATCAGGTTGATGAATTTGAATGATGATATTAAATTTTGAGGCAAATCTGTGAGGATCTCCAGTTACTTTGGAAAATCTTTGACTGTGGCTCTCAGCTCAGCTTTATTCCAGGAAGTATGAGAAATTAAAAGGTTAGGCTCTGGACCCTCAGATCTCTTAATTTTAAAAGTGACAATTTCTGATAAGTTTGGAAGAAAAGAGAGTGGGCAGAGTTTCAGAGAAAATGGGAGGTTTGGCAAGAGATTTGGTATGGGGAAACTGGGTATATAGAGGAGATGTTGGCGGCAAAGAAGGAAGGAGGAGGATGGCACTGGATTTGGGGCCTGAGCAGGAGGAGCTGAAGGTGAGAGATAAGATAGTGCCAGAGGTGGAGCCTGAGTCAGAGAAGCCAAGAAAGAAGAGCCTGAGCCTTCCAGAACCATTTATCTTTTTTTAAATGTTTACCTCAGTTAATCTTAAAGTCCTATTGTACAGAGCTGCAATTTTAAGCTCCTGATAATGCTTGAAAACCTCAAAATACCAATCAAAATAGGCATTCCACTTAGTTAAGGAAATTTTAAAGCCATAGTTGTCCAACTTGGGTTTTTGTTTTTGGTTCTGTTTTTTTTGTTTTGTTTTATTTTGTTTTTTTGTCTTTTTGCCATTTCTTGGGCTGCTCCTGCAGCATATGGAGGTTCCTAGGCTAGGGGTCTAATTGGAGCTGTAGCCGATGGCCTACGCCAGAGCCACAGCAACGTGGGATCTGAGCCGAGTCTACAACCTACACCACAGCTCACGGCAACATCGCATCCTTAACCCACTGAGCAAGGCCAGGGATCGAACCCCCAACCTCATGGTTCCTAGTCGGATTCATTAACCACTGAGCCATGACGGGAACTCCTCCAATTTGGGTTCTAAGAAAAGTGAGTTTAGGGATTTTTAAAAGTTCTTCATAATGGCCATTGTATTCATTTAGTTAGAAATGCTCATGAAAAATGACCTTGGTTTTCAAACATAAAATGAGCCAAGAGCCCTGTAGGAAAGTGGTGCCTTCAAAATATTTATTTATTTATTTATTTGTTTGTTTTATATTTTATTTATATATTTTTTCTACTGTATAGCATGGAGACCCAGTTACACTTACTTGTATACATTCTTTTTCCTCACATTACATGTTCCATCATAAGTGACTAGACAGAGTTCCCAGTGCTACACGGCAGGATCCCATTGCTAATCCATCCCGAAGGCAACATTCTGCATCTATTTACCCCAAGCTCCCAGTCCCTCCCATTCCCTCCCCTTCCCCCTTGGCAACCACAAGTCTATTCTCCAAGTCCATGATTTTCTTTTCTGTGGAAAGGTTCTTTTGTGTATTATATTATATTCCAGATATAAGTGATATCATATGGTATTTGTCTTTCTCTTTCTGACTTACTTCACTCAGTATGAGAGTCTATTTAGTTACCTGGGATCCCATTTCTCAGAGCTTTTTCTCTAGAGTAAAAGAATAATTTTCAAACAACTTAAACTGCTCAAATAGCTTAAGCAACATGCAGGCTTAATAACAGCCAGTTCTAAGGGAACAGTCTATTACAAAAGAGCCAAGCAGAAACCTGCTCAGCACAGTTACAATAGAATAGCCTCTGTCCCCAAAGGAATAGGCTGATGGCCAGCCCTTTCCAGCTGGATCAGACTGATTTCAAAAACTGGGCTGAAGTAAGGAGTACTTACATACAGAACAAAGGCTTAACCCCAAATAGATGAAACTTTAAAAGAGATCTCTTAAAAACTTTAAAACATGGATAGCTTCAAAACACGGAGAGGCTTAAGCTCAAATCCAGGATACAGACTTACCCTCAAACCCCAAGAGTCAGTTAGAAAAGCAGCGAGCAACAGCATAGGTACCACACCTATTTGCTCACAAGCTTCAGAGTAATGGGGATGGGGGTGGGGGTTCTTTACTGTGTCCTCATCTGGAACAACAAAATGTTGACCTAAAACAAATAGACTGTCAGCTATGTCTCCGGAAAAATAAATAAATAAATAAATAAAAAGGGTTCATTTGGGATGAGCGAGAATGGCAATTTGGAGTCTGCAACCATGGTGAGCCATGTGCAAGTTCCCCACAGGATGGAGAGGAGAACTCTTTTACAGGGGGAAAGGAAGGTGGGAAAGGGCTGTAGTAAGCAAGGAGCCCGTGGCTTTTCATTGGCTGTGTTATAATACTCTCATTGGCTGAGCTCTTGCCAGGCAAGAGGAAATCTCTCATTTTCCTGTTGTGATCCACTATCATCCCAGGATCTGAGAGCTCCCCCTTCTGGTCTCCTGACTCTATTTTATTGAGGTTTCTGTTGATTAATTTTTTTATAGTGGGAACTCAGTTTTCCATAATCTGATTCTAATTTGAGACCAAGGTTCTGTATAACACAAAAAAAGCTGACCATTCAGTACACACCGTGATCGCCTCCTCCGAGAAGTTTTCCCAGACCACCTCCTCTAAAACATCTCCCACCCTCTAGTCCCCAGACGCTTTGTCTTTTCTGTGGTGCACTTGTCATCACCTGACTTGTATTTGTATATTGTTTGTCTCCTTCAAAATATAAGCTTCACGAATGTGGGAACTTTGTCTCATTCACCACTGCATAGAGTATTTCCCAGCACTAGAATAATGCAAGTACATAGCGGCTCCATTAAATATGTAGTGGGAGACCACATAAGACCAATTAGTGCATGGAGCAGCCGAAACCCCAGCCAGTGTCCCAGTGCCCTCAAAAAAGAAGCCTGAAGAGCTTCCTGTAAGGGAAACCATTTTGCTTACATTTATGATTCTCAGTATTCCAATGTCTATAATTTGGGGTTCCACTTGGTTGTCTACATCTCAGTTTGGCCTGTTGCATTTACCACCATGAGGGATGCCTTTTTTCGACTCCCTGAAGTCTCTAAACTATGCACAGAGAATGCTAACATGCTTGTTATCTCAGGATAAGTTCTTTATTAGATTTCCATTATCCCCAAAAATGTAATGTCCCCATAAGCTTTTAAAGATAAAATAGAAAAACTCTTGGAGTTCCTTTGTGGTACAGCAGGTTAAGGATCTGGCATTGTTACTGCAGCAGCCTGGGTCGTTCATTGCTGTAGCACAGGTTCGATCTCTGTCCTGGGAACTTGCATATACCACGGACGAAAAGAAAAAAAAGAAAGAAAATAGCAAAACTCTTAATTGCAAAAGCCATATAATTTAAATGCTGCACGATACCCTGGTTTGGATTGTGTAATATAAAAACGGCATTAATGGAAAAACTGATAAAAACTAAAGTCTGAAATTTGAAATATTAATTTCTTAATGTTCATAAAGCTACAGAGTTGTGAAAGATAACTTTAGTGGAAGCCTGGTGAAGGGCCTACATCAATCCTGTTTATTATCTTTACACCTCTTCTGTATCTCAAAAATCATTTAAAAATTAAAAGATTAAAAAGTAAGGATGTGGGCTGATAAGAGTACACATTGGGAGTTTAAAAGGCAAACAGAGCATAACAGAATCAAAGAATCTCAGCACTGTGAGTGATCTCATGCATAATCTAGATCAACCTCCCTACATCAGAGATTAGGAATTAAAGCCCAGAGAGTAAAGTAATTGAAAAAGCAATGAAAGAGGAACATAAAATTTAAGCGCTATTATCCTCATACTAATTGATATAGTGTTTTATAATTTATAAAGTATTCCTCATTCATACATTCATTTGCTTATTCATTCAAAATGCTTATTATCACAGACTTTGCCAGACTCCATAAATATGAAGATGAATAGCATACAGTCTATACCCTTGAGTTACTCATGGTCTAATCTTGTCTGATTTTCACAATGGTACTGCAAGGCAGCATTACCATTTTTCCCACTTGATGCATGAAGGAGAGTGTCTCAGAAGCACTAGGAGACTTACCCTCTCATAGTTAGTGCAGAGGTGGAGCCTACGCCACAACACTGATGCCACAGTGTTATGGGTGAATGTTAGACATCGATGGTATTTTCAGTCTTGAATAAAGCCATAATGACTTCAGGGCCATCACATCCCATGTAAGAGTGACTTCTAAGGGCAAGAAGGTGACTGTGGGAGAATAGACTTATGGCAGATCTAGGATTCATGCTAATTTTCCATCTAGGTCAGTCTCCTGAGTACCAGGAATCAATTGTCTGAGGGACTTGGGCTTTGCAAAAATGGCTCTTGGCTGTGCTTTATAACGATGGCAAAGATTCACTCCTCTTAGTAGGGGATTTCTTTTTGCCTGGGTACTTGTCAGATATAATCTTCCCAATAAATAAGAGATTTTCACAGAGTTAGGATATCTTTGTGTGTGTGTGTTTCTTTAAGGTGTCTTGAAGTAATAGAAAGATTATGAACTTTGGAATCAAACAGAACAATTCTCAAAATTCAGCCCCATTACTATCTTTAGGCTAGTCATTTTCAATAAATAAAATTTATAAGCCTGTTTCTACTTCTACAAAGGCAACCCCCCAGAATTGCTGTGAGAATTAAATGAGATAACATATATGTGTTGGAGTTCTCGTCATGGTGCAGTGGTTGACAAGTCCGACTAGGAACCATGAGGTTGTGGGTTCAATCCCTGCCCTTGCTCAGTGGATTAACGATCCGGCATTGCCGTGATCTGTGGTGTAGGTCGCGGATGTGGCTCGGATCCCGCGTTTCTGTGGCTCTGGCGTAGGCTGGTGGCTACAGCTCCGATTGGACCCCTAGCGTGGGAATCTCCATATGCTGCAGAAGCGGCCCAAGAAATGGCAAAAAGACAAATATGTGTGTGTGTGTGTGTGTGTGTGTGTGTGTGTGTGTGTGTGTGTGTGTGTTATCGGCTCTCTGTCTTTTGGAGAATTACATAATTTCTTTAAATCTGAGTTTCCTTGCACATCAAACTCTTTACTGGGGACTATTCAGGAGTAACAATCACGTTCTGGAGAGTGAAGCAGAGCCTCAGGAATGTCTTTTCACCATCAGACTTTTTTAAAAATTGAATTTGAATCACTTTAGTAATGGAAGCCCTATCCAACTTCCTCAGCCCCTCCCATTAACAGGCTGCCCTCACCCCACTTGTCACCTGCCTGGCTCCTGTATTTGCAATCCTCCAGTTTGTGGCCAAATGTTTAGGTGAGTCTTATTAAATAAAGAGCTTTTTTTAAAAAAAGGTGATTGAAAGGGAGGGGAGTGGAGGAGAGAAATGCCCCAAACTATGTCCATTTTTCTCCTTCATCCTGGGGCAGGCTTTGTTTCTGGAGGAGAAGGAAGTGGGGAGATGGATTGCTCATCTGAGTTCCTGGAGGGAGTTTCAGGGCCCTTCCCAGATTTGGGTGATGGGCTCTTAAAAGGTCCTTCTGCCTCTGATAATGGAAGATGTCTTGATCATTCACTCATTGATTCATTCATTGTTCTATTAAATATTTCCTGGACCAAGTGTCAGGTCCTCTGGGGAATTCAAATTGAAGATTAAGTGGTCTTTTTTTTCCAAGGACTTTAACATCTACTGGAGGGCAATAAGTCATACTCAATATCTATTCTGCAAAGTGGGTATATCTGCAACTAAGACATCCAAACTCCATAATCTTTGTTTTAAGGAAGCAGCAGCTCAAAGAATACATTTGAATCTACCAGCTTTCCATTGAAGGAGACTGGGAAGCTAAGGGCAGATTTTGTAGAGTATACTCACAAGTGCTGTGTGGACTGAATGCAAGTACAATGACAATAATAAGTAATTTACTAAGCATTAAAAGACGCTATCACCCAAGCTACAAAATGGTACAGCAAAATTGTATATATATTGCCTTATTTGGTCCTCACTTTAACTTCAACTGGTGCATATTGTTATTATGCCCATTTTACAGATTAGGAAACTGAGACCATTAGAGGGTAGGAAACCTGTCAAGATGACACAGTCAGGAGTGGTTGGAACACCAGCAACATATTATGTTCTTAACCACTGTGCAATATTGCTCCCACATAAGCAAGAAAATGTACCCTTACAAAGATCCAATTCTAGAAGAAATATTTTCATTGTGTTGGCCATACATACTACCAAACTCCAGTGCCAGCTCACTCTACCAAAATGTGAAGGCAATGAGACAGAATCTACAGGAGGTGTGTTCTGATTGGTTATCCAACTTTTAGCATGTGTTGCTAGGCCCTGGTCCTGTAGTGTTCAATAATCTCCACAGGGCAACGTTATCTAAGGTAGTATATAAGAAAGTGACACACACACTTCCCATACAGGACTACAGGGTCAGCTGCCAGCTAGCACAGAATTCGTGGGACTTGGATGGCCTACAGAACTGGTATCCCATGAAACATTAATTTTTGTTACAGGAACTTACCACCATGGGAATGCTATCCCTGTGGTAGCCTGAGAGATCAAGACAAACCAAGGCAATGGAGCAACAGCTCCCAGGAAACCACAGCCCAGCTAAGTTCCTAAAGGGCTATTTCAGAGGAAGGCAAAATTTTAGTTATGGTGAGAAAGAAGATCACAGAGAACACAAGTTTGCTGCACCATCTTTGTTTGGACACATATGAGCTTTGTTTACAACTCTTAGAGCTTTCTTTTGAAGTTGCCACTTACTCACACTGCTAGAATTAGGATAGGCTAGACCATACTGGAAATCAGCTCCCAAAACTACCCTTCAGATCACAGTTGTCCATTCCAACCATGTGGCTTCCTGAAATGTCCCAGGTGTTTTCCAAAGTGGTAATACTCCTGATGAAAGGTGAGCAATGGTACAGCAAAGAAGGCTGGATCATTAAAGGGCATACTTCTCAATTTACATCTTAATTTGCATTATTGATCTCCCATAGCTGAGTTCTCTAAGGTCTGTAAGAATTCTTACAAGTCCTGGGAACCGGGAATTCATGCTAATTTGCATGATGACCAAGTAGCAAGCCCCTCTCTCAATTCTTCTCTCAATGCAGAAGCACAATGACTGATACAGAATAGTGAGAGAGTACAAGTTTGTTGAATGGAGGAGTGAATAAACAGATATCTGAATATATATATAAGCATAAATGAATGAATGAATGATAAATGAATGAAAAGTATGTATGCTTTCTGAGCAAACACGAAATACTTTAATATCTGGTTTTGTCAGATCCAGAAGATCATTTATAGCAGTTAAAAACAAAATGTAATCCGGTCATTGATGGTTTTATCGTTTATGTCTTGGCAAGTTCCCTCTCGCCTATCAGCACAAGATACTTATTCTTACTTTATCTATTATATTTCCTGGAAACTTATCTTTACTCGGAAAGCAGGGTTATATTCCAGCAGCTGTCAGGTCATGCCACAGGGAGAACTGCCTGCTCTGCTCACTCATAAGAGGGAACATGATCAGTGGCCAGGTGGGTAAAAAAACACAAAGAAATGGATATAGCTTAAGACCTATTTTGAATTTTTTTTCCTTATATGTCATATGAATTTTTTTACTTTTTTGCATATCCATATATCCATTTTTTCCCACATAAGTTATTACAGTAGATTTCCCTATGCTATCCAGAAGGTGTTTGTTAATTATCTATTTTATATACAGTAGTGTGTATATGTTATATTCGTATCCTCCTAATTTATTCCTCTCCAACACAGTCTCCCTTATGATAATCATAAGTTTGATTTTGAAATCTGTGAGCTTGTTTCTGTTTTTTTGTTTTTTTGTTTTTGTCTTTTTAGGGCCAAACCCAAGTCATATGGAAGTTCCCAGGCTTGGGGTCCAATCAGAACTGTAGCCACAGGCCTACGCCACAGCCACAGCAACTCAGGATCTTAGCCTTGTCTGCAACCTACACCACAGCTCACAGCTATGCCAGATCCTTAACCCACTGAGCAGGGTCAGGGATCGAACATGCATCATCATGGACACTAGTCAGGTTTGTTAACAATGAGCCACAATGGGAACTCCAGTTCGTTTCTGTTTTGTAAATAAGTTATTTTGTACAATTTTAACAGATTCCACATGTAAGTGATATCATACCATATTTGTCATTGGAAGGGCCTATGAAAGCTCTTACATAAGTTGGGAATCCACTGTGGCCAGGTGGAGCACATTATCCTTTTTATCACCGCAAAAAGTAGCAAGCCTTAAGGCACTGGTGGAATGTGAGGCAAGAGTGGGATAATATAGCACTGGAGATGGAACAAAAGAAGAAATGGTTATCACTGTTCTAAACCAACACTTGCTTAGGAAGGTGCTGTGAAGATGAAAGGGACTGATTCCTAGATGAGCCTCAGCCCAGATAGAATGAGAGAGTGAAAATTCATGTGACCACGGAGAGGTTCTGTGGATTAGAAGAATAAGAACTGAGCAGCTAAGACAGGAAATGGACCCTTAGAGGGTGTTTGAGTTCAGGTGGCTGGTCACCACTCTGTAAGGAGGGCCTCCATTTGCCAGGACCCACGGTGGGCATTGTATAGAATTTTGACCACAACACTCCCTGACCATGTAGAGCTTGCAATCTGTGAGTGATAGAAAAATTCCTGGATAGGTAGTGAAATGTGAGGAATGGTGGAGAAAAGAAGGCTGGATAGTGCAAAGGGCATAGGTCTCAATTTACATCTTGTGGTTGTGGTCCCAGCTCCCTTGCTGATTCACCCTTTATAAATCACTGTGCCCATCTGGGCTTTGCCTACTGTTTAGGGGTAGAATGAAGAGTATCCTTGTGCTCAATCTCCAGGGTTCTATTCTTAAGCAGAAGAAAAGTTGGAATTTCATCAATCCACTGTGTTTCTCTTTGTCTTCTTTTTATTTTAATTCAAGTAAAATAAAATGTATGAGCTCTTATTTTAAATGGCATAAATAATACAATCTTGCTTTTGGTAAGATACAGATGCCTCTATATCTATTGATGCATCCTTCCATCTAAAAATATATTCATAAAGGTCTAACAAGAGCAGAGTTCCTTGATTCTCCTTCAGTTGAGAGATTCTGAATCATTTGAATTTTAATGGTAAGTATATGTCATTGATACTAATAAAGTATTATTTGCATAAAAATGGAAAAAAATTGTTAGGAATCTAGGTCAATTAAAGAGTGGCCCGACTCAGTAACTGTGGGAGCTGTGATCTCAGGAAGGGGATCTGTTTGTATGTCATTGTGGTTAGTTAATTTTGAGTTCTCTTCTCTTCAGGTACCAGACATGCTCCAACAATGGACTGGTGGCAGGGTTCCAGAGCCGCTACTTCGAATCAGTGCTGGACCGTGAGTGGCAGTTTTACTGCTGTCGCTACAGCAAAAGATGCCCATATTCCTGCTGGTGAGCTTAACAGCTAAACTCAACCTCTCACTACCACCGAGGCTGGAGAGCAACTGAGGGGAGGGTGCTCTGATCCATGTTTCAGGTTTCAGATAAACCTGGGTTGTCACAAAGAAGTTTTAAATACGGCAGCTAGCCTATAAAAGAGAAGAAATGAAGGAATGAAGGAACGAAGGAATGAAATGAAAGGCTAGAATAATATTCACACTGAGAATGACCTTACAAGCTATCAACCCAATGCTCCTACACCTCTCTTTTGGCAGAAAAGGAATGAAATACAATAGAGCAAGGTGGTAACTGGCCCCAAACCACCTAGCTATTTCATGGGGACTCATCTCCAAGCTGAGGTTTACCAACACCTGTTCAGTGCTCTTTCCCCTCTATCACCCTAACTTCTCATCACATCCAAGGCTGCTGGACCTATTCGAGAACCTATGTTTTGCTACAAGACTTCTTCGGAAGAAGCCACCCCTCTTTCATGTCAAAGTGGCAAATGCAGTATATCATTATAGACTGAAAAAAGAGGTTGGTGCTCTCTAAATCACAATTGTAATTTCAGTCTATAAAATTTTGTACCTTTCCTGCTCCCTGAGCTGATGCCAAATATCCTTTGACCTAGTCTTTGAGTTGACTAGGAGAATGTGTATGTATTTATTTACCCTTATAACTTACACTGGATGTTGACAACATAGTTGGTCCCAAGTTCTTCAGCATGGAAACAACCAGGCACTTCTTTGGACAAAGGGATCCAAAAGTGTCAACATTTGAAGTTTGGATAGCTCAAGTGATATATCTCTCTATAGTGTGATGCTGGGGAGGGCAGCCTTTGTGAGTTATGCATATTCTCTATAACCAGACAGCATTACTCTGCAGATGCCCGAGTAGGGCACAATGTCTCTAGGGATAGACAGCTCTAAAAGCTATCTAATGTTTTTCTGTCTGAGGCAATGATAAATGGTAAATTCAAGCTCAAAGTGAGCCAATATTAGTAGCTATTTGATAGGTCAGGGACCTCATCCAATCCTCCAAAATATCTCCATAAAGCCATTCCATTCCACCACAGCAGGTGAACAGGCACAGTTAGGGTATAGGATATAACTGAGACAGGTCATGAATGAAAGATCTAAAGGTCTCACATTCTGGGGTAGAGTGGAAGGAGCCCACCAACTGCTAAGATGCTAAGAATTCAATGAACATGGAGCTATGTGTGTAGGAACAAGTCTTGAGGTCCAAGACTGACCAATGGAGATGAGCAACTTTTCTTAAGTTGCCCAAGACATTTAAATCTCAGGTATCAAAATTCACCCTTGGCTTTGATCTGCAAAGGTCTGCCCACCCTCCCTCACCATCACACCCTTCCCCTTCCTCACCTTCCATCACCCAGACGTGTCACAAATGGATGGTTGAACCAAAGGGTAGGGGGAAAGACACAGCAAGTCAACTTTGAAGTGGTCCCTCTAAGGAAAGCTTCACTTGGCTGCACCTCTTTCTTGTTTTGTGATGATAGAGCTGAGAGCTACCTCAGTTGTCAAGAAAATAGTACATTTTCAAAGGGATACTTGGAGCAGAAGCAGAATAGATTGTCTTGTGCACCATGGTAAGCAGTGCATGACTCACTCTCCCACTGGTGTGTCTAGACATTTTAGTGGCATCTTTAACTTTCCTTAGTCATGACGTTATATGTTTTTCTAAATTGACTGAAGCCTCTTGGGCAGGAATTAGGTCTTATTTCTTCAGCATCTCAGTATATTGTCTGGCACAAAGTAGGCCCTTAATAAATTTCCTGAATGAACAACCAAATGTGCAGGCCCCTAGGAACAGTAACAGTGGTAAAACCTTATATTGATATGATGACGTTTTACAGTGGAAAAAGACTTCATTTACATGTATTGTTTTATTTGATCATTTTAACTACGCTTCAGAGTGAGAACTGTTTTCCCACACCTTCTTCCCACAGTGAAAATTCCTGATAAACTTCTTATTTGAAACCTTCCCTTTCATCACTTTAACAAGCTTAAATCCCTTCCCAGGGAAGTGGACACGTTTTTCTCTTCCCACTTTGAAGGCTATTATGCAGCACAGAGCCTGCCACTGAACTAGCAAAGTGAGCATCTATCCTCTCTGTACTTGCAAGCTTTTAGGGATTCAAGAACAGCACCATTCCACACAGGAATAAAACAAATCAGCCAACTGGCTCCTGCATGAGTGAGGGATTTATTTGTTTGGTAGGAACCAAGGTGCTGCTCCCATTTCAATCTCTGCAGTTTCTCATGAGATATGATTGCATCACTGAACTCTGGCAAGAAAACGAATTCTTGATAGATGCAGACATTCCGTCACTAACCGGTCCCCCTGGAATTGGATACATTTGTAAATTTTACGCATATTTATTTATATATGAGAATACGAGTTCTTAGTCCCATTCGTCTGCAAACCACATACACATGTCACTGGGGAAGCCACAACCTTTCAGAGACTGTTTGAAATAATTCCCCAGTCCCCAAACAGCTCCAGCAGCTGCATGTTGTACCCCAGGCTGTCCCCTGTCAGCATGCTGAGGCTGTCCAGGCATAGAATGTGGGTTCCAGGAACCAATAGTTTTGAATTGAGCATGTTTCCTTTCCTAAATGGTTCTCCTCCAGATTCATGGTTTTTTAGCAGTTTCCCTAGATAACATGTTTTGGCCAAAAACAACAACAACAAAACAGTGCCCTTCCTCAGAATCAACATAGATGAACTTGGAGTTTTCCTTCAGTCTTGAGATTCTATAAGTCTCAGATATTAGATTCTTTTCTCCATTGCCTATCCCCTCACTCCCTTATGCTCAAGTCATAAGCCAGAGAATGTTTTTTCTTAATAGCTAGATAGCTCCAGCTAACAATAGCAACAAAATCAGTTCATCAGAATCATCTTCCAGTCTTTCTACCCCAAAGCATCCCATCAAAGATAATCTTTAACTGCTACTCTCCTTTTTCAGATTTCAATACAAGATGAGTAGTGTTTGCATGACCATTCCCCATGAAATCGTGGCAAAGACTGATGTCAGGCACCTCCACTATGGCATCTGTCAGTCACCCCCATCTCTGCTCGGCAGCAGCATGTTTCCTAGAGGCCTGGTGAAAAGGGCAGCTTCTATGCTGGTTCTTCTGAGCAGGTTGGAGCTGTGATTATAGAGATGGAGACACCTACACGTTGGGAAAATAGGACTGGATGTTACATTTAAAAGCAGCTTGTATGGGGTTTAGATGCTTCTGTGCCCTAGAACAACCATTGCCTGGCATTGCATGATGTATCCCTCTGAGCCTGAGCAAAATCAATCATATTCCCATCAATTGGGGTAGCTATCATAACTATTGTGCCATATTTATCATTTAGAAATGTATTTGCTGCCTGCATGTCAGTGTTGCCTCCCTCACTGTGTTCAAACTCCAAGAGTAGAAATTTCAGAGGTATGCCTGGTTGTCCAGTAAGTACTGGGTAACCCAAGGCTATGCTCTACTTGCTACTCAGAACAAAGTAAACCTCCCAATTCCAAATTTGTGGCTTTTTTCTCTTTAGTCTGCCTCCCTTTACTGTATTATAGAAGTAATCATTCATTCCTCCATTCATTAATTCACTTAATCAGACTCAATATAAATGGATATAAAATAAGTACAATTCATAGACTTTGATTCAGTTCCTAATGATGATGATAAACTTTTATTTATTGTTATTTTATTTAACCTACCATGTTAGCTCATTTACTTCTTATGCACGGACATTATGACACTATTACACAGATGAGGGAATTGAGGTGCAGAAGTTGTAACTTGTTCAAAGTTCTGAATTCAATTCCAACAGGTCAATCTGCCTCTAAATCCCATGTTCTCTGCACAATAGTGAGCTCCCTTGATTTCAGTGAGGAAGTAAGAGCTGGACAGATGAAGTATTAGGTAACAACACAGTAAGCATCCACTAGGGAAGACAGAGAGGAAAGTGATTGTTTTTGCTAGACGGGAGATGTTGCAGGTGGAGTTGTACCCACCAAATGCAGGGAAAGGGCAACCATGATGTAATGTGGCCAATGAAAGCCAACATGAGTCAAAACAAATGTGTTTGCTGACCAGCCCTGGGCTTGGCCAGGGAGCTAGAGACTCGGTTCCAAGAGATCAATTTGGAAAATTATAAAAGAGACTTTCTTTCCTTTTCTAATTTAAGCCACAGATATCTCTGAAACTGTGTTCCCATGTTGTGATACCTATTTGAACTGTTTGATGCAGAGACTGTCAAAATACCAAAAGAAGACATGAACAAACTACATTCTTTCTCATACCCCCAGGGTTCAGTGTCTCTGCAGAGAGAGGCACTTTGGTGACTGCAGAGTCATTTAGTCCCACTTGACCACTTTTCACAGCTCTTTGCAGGAGAAGTCAGGGTGGCCTTTGAGGATGCCTTCCTTTAAGCATAATTGCAATTTCTCATCTTTGCAAAAATAATTCAAACAAGTTCTATCAGAGATGCCAAGCTATTGGCAAATTAGTCTAACCTAAAATATTTTCATGCCCTGTAACCTACCTGGAAAAGCATTTATTATGCAAGAGGATTGACTATGAACAGATTCCGTTCGTTTAAGACACTTCTCAATGATTTGTCTGTCAGAAAGGGGCATCCTCTTTTTAGCTGGATGTAGAACACATCAAGTCTACAAATGTTGAATTCCTCCTCCAAGCCCACTGCTGAATTATATCACAAAGGTGTATATGCCTGCTTTTGTACCAGTGTCCCCTTAAGGCGCTCACCATGAAGCAAGATGCTATAAGGTATTCTGTTTTTTAATCAGATACTAAATATATGATGTTGACTAGTTAATAGAACATTAAAATATGATATTTTAAATAAAGTGCTAAAAAAATTGGGAAGTACAGAAAATAGGAGCAAAACAAAATCAGAGATTGGGCTGACCAGAAGTAGCTACTCTAAAATGTTATTTGAGCATGGGCTGAGCTCTAAAGAATGGATTGGAAAACATTATTTATTCTCATTTTGAAAAAGCTGAAATATGGCTTCCTCAGGTATCTTTTCTGGTTTGTTAACTTGTAAGTTCTGGGTTTTCTTCCAAATTTTAAGATATCTGTGGTGTGTGCTTCTCTGATATGCCACAAATTGGGATAAGGCTGAGGATGCAACACTAACTGACTGGGGTCATTTGTGGATGTGCACACAAGTTGGAAACATCCTTCTAGGATGACCCCAAATAAACCAGTTGTCCTACTGGCCAGCAGGTCAGACACATACGTAACCAATAGGTGCTGATGCTATGAACTCTGATTTTGTGTTCAAGTCTCAGTAATCAGTAATATAGGTGGCATTTGATAAAATTTTATCCTGGGTCACTTTCTGTTGAGGAATAGATTCAAAACCCTTTCCTTTAACTATTAAAAATTGAATACTTTCTTAAGCAAACTCCTGACCATAAGTAAAACTGGCCTCTTTATCTAACCAAATTCTATCTCTTCTTCAGTTTTTAAGATGAATGTGATAACATATATCTGGGCTAAGCTCTGTGATGTGTCCTATTCTCACAACGAAGGAGGATGCTATCCATCACTTCAGCTCAGTCTTTTGTAATGCACTGGCCAGCAATGATTTATTGGTTCTAGTTGGATCCATGGATAATTTTGGAGCTTTACTAATCTTAGATGAGAAAATCCTATATCAGTCAAAAATCCCTCCAGTTCCATGAGTTCTCTTCAGTTCATAACAAAGACTGAAGGGAATAATTTCTTTCTATCTCCTTCCATCTCATCTAATACAAAAAGTTGTACAAGTGGTTCTGTGTTGTCAAATTCTTGCTTTAGCTTTGGAACATCTTTCTGTCTCTCTTGTATTATCTGTAGATGGCATAAAAAGTGGTATGAAGCAGAAATGGTGCCCTAGTAGTTATTCATCTAAAAGTGATAAAATGAACACACACACACACACACACACACACACACGCATGTAGTTCTTTGTAAGGGGGTATATAAGGCTCCTAATAGAAGAGCATCAGTAATAGACTCATTTCAGTAAACTGAATAAAGGCATTTTTCTGACTGGCCCTCCCTTCATCTTGCCAAACTAAAGCCTTGTTTGATTGTTGTAATTGGTCTAGGAATGTTTGGCAAGACTCAGTATGAAGTATTCTTTGCCAGAAAGCCGTCTGAAGTGACCTGGTAATTCACAAAGAATCTGGAACTACACAGAACTTTTCCCCACCCTCAGGAAGTTCAGTACCATAGCTTATGAAACCATAATCTTCTGCTTCCTTGTAGTCGCTTTTAATTTCCTGGCAAGTCCCTATGCCTTTGTCCCAGTGTCTAGTTCTGAAAGTTTAAATTCATTTTTTTTCCTCTGAGAAGCTATTACCAGGACTTTCGTTTATTAGAATTTTTTTTCACTTCTCATCTTTTTTTTTAGGGCCATACCTTCGGCATATGGAAGTTCCCAGGCTAGGAGTCAAATCGGAGCTACAATTGCCGGCCTACACCACAGCCACAGCAACGCTCCATCCAAGCTGCATCTATAACCTACATCACAGCTCATGGCAACACCAAATCCCTGACCCACTGAGTGAGGTTAAGGATCAAACCCTCATCCTCATGGATACTAGTCAGTTTCATTTCCACTGTGCCACAATGGGAACTCCCGTATTAGAATATTTTGTGCCTGCATGATGTCATCAAGAACTAAATGAAGACATATCTATCTGGTTCTAAAACTCAGAATCCTGGATGATATTGAAACAGCAGTTCCCTCTAAGAGTGGTGTTTGGAAGTTTCACTGATTGGGGCTTTTTTCTAACTGTATTTTTTTTTTGGTCTTTGTTGTTGTTGTTGTTGTTGTTGTTGTTGTTGCTATTTCTTGGGCCGCCCCCGCGGCATATGGAGGTTCCCAGGCTAGGGGTCTAATTGGAGCTGCAGCCACCGGCCTACACCAGAGCCACAGCAACGCGGGATCCGAGCCATGTCTGCAACCTACACCACAGCTCACGGCAACGCCGGATAGTCTAACTGTATTTTTAGTTTCATAAAGTAGGGGTAATTTCTATCAGTATCCAAACTCCTTCCTTACCTCCTTTAACCTAGGGTTCTATGAGATAGTCTAGACTTCATCCTATGATTTTTATAACAAAAATGAAACAACAATAAACTCCCCAAATCAAGTAAAACAAAAACCTGTCTGGGACCAAGATGGAAATATACAAATAAGCATGTGCAACACGTTCTCCAGGGCATTCCAGAAATTCACTGAATAGCACTCCCCAGAGAGGCTTTCCAGACAAACTGTCCAGTTGAACAGGAGGCCTTGGGTCTAGTCACTACCAAAAATGAAACAATTGAAAACACTAAAGGAAGCATTGATGATTTTGTCTCCCCTTTGAAGTTTAAAACTTCATGATTTTATAAAAGTGCAAACCTCTCTTTCCCACTTTATTCCAAATGTACGTAACTATCCAATCAACCTGAGGATAGTTCAATAAGAACTTAAAAAAAATAAAAATCTAGCCTAATTATTCCGAAATAGTTTTGGCAACCAAATGTAGCCTAATGCATTATGGCCTTTTGTAGATTCTGCCTCATGTTTAACATTTGGCAATTAACTTTTGTACATTGTATCTAAAGAGTGCTTTAAAATTTCTGGAAAATATTTTGTCCTCCCTGATTCAAGAAAAACACCTCGCACTCCATCTCTTGTAGTCCTAATTGGCATTATCCATATTCTGAACAAATCCCTCTTTCTTTGGGTAAACTTGAATCTAGCATTTGTTAGAATCCTCAGGGATCATAAATCAGTGGAACTCAAATGAGACCCTATTAGGTCCATTTATGAGTCATTTAATATTATTAGAAAGATAAAGTCCTTGTTCTGCATCTCTTCAGAAGCACAAAATAGACTTGGTATTAGCAACTGCATAATGTGGGGGAAAGAATGGTTATGAATGATGAGAGAAGTTTTAGGGCTCTGACTAATGCAGGTTATCTTGACCTAACCATTGATCTTGCTGCATCTAAGCATTGAGACCCTCCTAGGAGACCTTCTGGTTTATAAATCAGTCTTTCAAGATATCATGATAATACCTGTAGTATTAAGTCTACATAGGGTGAGATCTTTCTATCATCAATGTATAACGACCTGGTGACCTCAAAGCAGCTTAAATTATTGACACTCACTATTTGTTTCCCAAGCAAACTTGGAGGTGCAGAAAAAGACTTGTGGGATCCCATATCATACTGAAAGGACTATTTTGATCCTGAAGATCCCCAATGGTGAAGCCTTAAGACAATCAAGAAATTCTAGATTTATTTAAGGGTGGAACACAACAAACCTACTCAGAGGGAGGCCCAGAATTCACTTAATCTTGGAGGAGAGAGAAGGATAGGAGTAGGAGGAAAAATAAACAAAATTTCTCCTGGGAGTTCCCTGGTGGTCTAGGTGTTAGGATCTGGCATTTTTTCACTGCTGTGGCCAAGATTCAATCATTGCTCTGGGAACTAAGAGTCCACATCAAGCTGCTGCACACCGCAGCAAATATATATTCTAATGACTCAACTTCTTCCATGTTCTTGAGTATTATTGGTACTAGTCCCAATGACAAACTTATATGGTAGATTTCATTCTTCTATAGATCATGAAACTGAGGTTAAGTGACTCTCCAAGGCCCTTTGTTTGGCGAATACCTAATATGTACCAGGAGCTGTTTTAAGTGCCAAAGAAACAAAGGCAGACAAGGTAAAGACTACATTTGTACAGCTTAAATTCTACTTTAATATTTTTCAAATACTTTTTTACCATGATTCACAGTAAAAAAAAAAATATTAAACTATCACACAATACACACACCATGTAAGCACATACACATGTATGTATTTGAAAGTTTCCACACACATACATAAGAACTTATTATTAGTGTATACAATGAAGTCTCATTTTTTTTTATTTCTTCCTCCTATTTATTTATTTATTTATTTAATTTTTTGTCTTTTTAGGCTTGTACCCATGGCATATGGAGGTTCCCAGGCTAGGGATCGAATTGGAGCTGCAGCTGCCGGCCTACTCCACAGCCACAGCAATGTGGGGTCCGAGCCACATCTGCAACCTACACCACAGCTCACAGCAACATCAGATCCTTAACCCACTGAGCAAGGCCAGGGATTAAACCTGCATCCTCATGGGTACTAGTTGGGTTCGTTAACTGCTGGGCCATGATGGAAACTCCTCTTCTTCCTTTTTAAATTTCACCTAGTAATAACCAATTCAACTGATTTCATAATCTACTAATAAGTCACAATCCACAATTTAAAAACATGATTCAAGTGGACTTGAATGGAAAAGACTAATGTTGATATTAATCAATATCTCCTCAAGGCCTGAGGAGTCATCTCCATTTTTTTAGGGTATAGTGTAATGGCAGGCAGGAAGATGAGAAGTGGGAGGAAGCTGCCCATCTTTTCACAGCCTTCAGTGACTTAGTGGAGGCCATTCAACTCTGGTTTGGGTCTCCAATGATGTCCCAACTCCATCTCTCCTTTAGAGCATGTCTCCTCTTTGCTCCCAGCAATGATAGCTTTATTTTTTTTTCTAACCTTTTTTTTTTTCCTCCCACATAGGATGACAACAGAATATCCAGGCCACTATGGTGAGGAAATGGACATGATTTCCTACAATTATGATTACTATATGCGAGGAGCAACAACCACTTTCTCTGCAGTAGAAAGGTGAGCCTTTCCCCATGGGTTAGAGAGGTCAGAGAGTAGCTCCATGCAAGGATCATGTCTGCAGGAATTTTGATCTGAGGTTTTCCCTACTTTAGTTTCCTCCTTGGTGTAGGATTAACTGGGAAATCTACATAGAACAATGGAAAGCACTGGAAATTGAACTCATGGAGCAGTTTACCCTTGGAGATAAGGATGAGTTCCAGCTTGCTCAGAGCAGGAAATCCACAACTTGGTATTCCATGACATTCTAAGCTCTTCTTTTTACTCAAAGGGCATTTTTTCTTACCAAACATCAGGAAGAGAGGGCAAACATGATTGAAAGAGTGAGGACTCACTGGCCAAATAAACCCTCTCCACTGCCGTTTCTCTCTATGGTTGGGTTGTGGGAAGGGAAAGAGAAGCAAAGGGCACTGGAAAGGAGAAACAAAACTTAGCAGGCATATCTAGAAATTAACATGGGGAATTTAAATAACAGAAAAGAAAAACAATGGTAATTCTTTTTATCCCTTTCTCTTCCAATTGCTCCCAACTGCATCACAAACACATCAGAACAAAACAATAAGGAAATAAAAACTGTTCTCCCTACTAATAAAGAAAGATATGTGAATACATCCAGATGTTAAAAGGTTGATTTGACCTACTTTTAATCAGGTTATCATCACTTTACACAGAAAACAAAGTCCTAAAAATGTTAGCAATAAATGTTTGCAAATAGAACAAAACAACTCATTAAATTTAACTTATTAAATAATGGACTGGTAAATTTGAGTGTGCCATCTTTTGGGTATATTTATATCTCCCCAAACTGAATTTAACTTATTTAATATGACCAATAATTTAAAAAAACAAAAATAAGACAAAAAATGAACATGAAGTAGCTCTAAAAAGACACAATACATGTGGCAGTATCCATGAATAAAACCCCTTACATTTACTATAGGAGAACCCTTCAGTTCTCATACATTAATTATTTATATACTTTTTCTTTTTTTTCTTTTCTTTCTTTTAGGGTCGCACCCATGGCATATGGAGGTTCCCAGGCTAGGGGTGGTGCCTCCGGCCTACACCACGGCCACAGCAGGATCGAAGCAGTGTCTGCAACCTACACCACAGCTCATGGCAATGCTGATCCTTAACCCACTGAGCAAGGATTCATTTCTGCTGAGCTATAATAGGAACTCCAATTATTTATATTTTAGATACATTTTTTAACTAACTTAGTTATTATTTTCTAGAAGTGGCAAATTAAAGAAATAACAGGGAAGATACAACTTAAAATGATATTCACTTCACCAGTGAGAAGGAATAGCTGAATGACATGACACACACAAAAATATATTTAAGAATAGAACTGGGAGTTATGTCTATTCACATGATGAAGCATGATCATGTGAGAAAAAAGAATGTGTACATGTATGTGTAACTGGGTCACCAGGCTGTACAGTAGAAAAAAAAAATGTATTTGGGAAATAACAATTAAAAAATAAAATAAAATAAAATCTGACCAAAAAAAAAAAAAAAACCCTAAAAACTCAAAAGACCATGGAAGACCAGTGACATTAAGCAGCAGTGCATAGCCCCAAAGGGCAGCATCAGATAACAGTACAGCAGGGTGTTCAATTTTCTTAGTGCTGTCTCCAAGTCAACAAGAAAATTAGTTCTGCATTTCCTGTTTAAGAAGGTAATTAATACCAAATATATATATTCGGACAGTTAAAACATCCAATTGCTATTGGCATGAAAGTTTTCAGTTACACGGTTTAACCTAGAATCTTGGAAAACTGAGATATTATAACTTGCCTTTGTTTAAAATGAAATTACCCATGCAATTTTGCTCCTGTCACTGATAATCAGTGGCTGAAAGATCCACAACTTGGATTTCTTCCACTTTGTTGAAAGACGCTGCGGCCACTGCTTTAGAGAATTATTGTCAGTGCAATACTCACTGGGCAGGAGCTTTTCTTCCACATGCAAATCATAGTGGTTTCTTCCTGGAATGGATTTGCCCACTTTGGGCACTATTGACATCTGGGGCCAGATAATTCTTTGTTGCAGGAGCCTTTCCTATACATTCTAGGTGTGCAGCAGCATCCTAGCCCCTACCCATGAGATGGCAGAAGCAACTTCCCTTCACCCACAGTTGTGCCCACAGCAACAACAAAAGCCTGAGGAATACAATTTCCCCTGATTGAGAACCTCTGTTCTGGAGGGAAATCAGCAACTAAGCCTCATTCGAGTATCTTGGTTTTTACCACCAAGTCTAAATTTTGCTTTGCATTAGTGAACAACCTCTTATAAGAGTAGTGTGAATGCCTGGCTTAAGATCTCATGTATTTGTGTCTGTTGGCACAGAGATAAATAAGACTTGTCTACAGTTATGAAATTCATTTGTTAAACATACACGCCACCAGTTTTCTGACCTCCTTCTGAAACAAGTCATGTCCTCTGCTGACAATGGCAGGAATAAATACTAACAAATATTCAGGTATCCAGGCTCTCGAAGGTTTGTACTGGAGCCCCTATGCCCAGTCACTCTAAACAAGCAACCTTGAGCAGCAGACTCTAAATTTAAAGCTGTCTTATCCTGCTGGAGCAGCATGTTCCATAGCTGCTGGCAAGAGTTATCTCCTAGGACAGAGAGTGGTCAGTTTCCCTTCCAGATCCAAGGCTGGATAGAGATCTTGTCAGTGTTAGTGTTTAAAAGAAACTGAACCGTGAAGGGGACTCACCGATTGAAAAGGAAGAAGGCTTTTGTAAGGTTAAATAACCTCACTATGCTTTGGAATGATTTGCAAAATCGTATATAGAATGACTCTTAATTTTGCCCTTTATCAAACCTTTGCTAAGAATGGGACGGCCGTGTGCTCGATGGGATTATAGACATCCCGTTATGGAAGTGTTGTGGTCTAAGAGAAAGAGCAAGATTTGAGTTCAACAACTTGGAACTTGAAATTGTCAGCTAATGAGTTTAATAAAGGTCATTTCTCTGAGCCAGCTTCTTCACCGAAGCAATGACTTGCAATGACTTATCATGAGCGTTAAATGAGAAACTAGATAAAGCACCTAGTGCAATGCTGCATGTGTTGGAGGACTCTGCAAAAGTACTTACGGTTATCATTACCATCACCAATATCACTGTTAAAAGATGTTAGACCAGAGAGCACTGTGCAGATTAGGCTTTTGATAAGTTTTTGCTAAATGGGTGAACAAAGAACTTAGGCTAGCTCTTAGCAAAGAACATTCCTTGAAATGTATTCACACCATGTTTTTCAAACTTGAGCAGTTCTATGTCCTCTCATACCCCTGCCTGATCATTTAAACAAATATGCAACTTAATTTCTGTTATCTAAGAATGGCAGGCATTTTCTCTTTCACTTCACAGGTTTTAGATGTTTTCTCTCTCTTCACTTCCCTGTAATAGCGCTTTCTGAAAGGAAACACATAGGGTACAGCATGGAGCCTAGCACATGATAAGTATTTAGGAAAAGAGGGAATGAGCAGATGGATGGCCTATGTAAATGAAGATTTTTTTAGGATGAAAATGGAGACCATATTAAATAAATACTTTTATTCCAAGCTGTAAACCTCTATGTCCAAGAGGTACCTTTGGGGCAGAGCAGTGGTGAGCTGATCACTGGTGATGAACAGGACCTCCACACACAGGTAACCTACTTAGACCCCTCCAAGGTGCAACCTGGGCTGGAGAAGGAAGTGTCCAGGACTCCTGACCTCACAGACAATAACCTGTAGGTTTTCTAGAGACTTCGTAGAGGTGTCTTCTGAGAGGAAAGTGAGATTATGTATCCCTTCAGTTTTTAAATTTTCCAAAGGTTGCTTTGGAGAATTGCATTTTCCACAGCAATGGGAAAAGCTGCTTCCTTTTCTTCCTAAGGTGTCTTGTCTCACTGACATTACTTTTCTGACTCTCTCCCCACAGGGATCGCCAGTGGAAATTCATAATGTGCCGGATGACTGACTACGACTGTGAATTTGCAAATGTTTAGATTTGCAACCTACCAATCTGGGTGAAGGGAAGGGGGCCAGGAGACCAGAGGATGTCCATATAAGTGAACATCAGTTGGGACTCCTAAGTGATTTCTGCTGCTCTCTTTTCTTCTCCCCGAGCTGGTGGGTAGTTGCAATGCCAGATTTCTGGGCCTTTCTGACTGGTATCACACTTATAATAAAATCTACAATTTCTCACTTTCAACATGTTCCATAGCAACCATTTTATATGAGTGACAATGGCTCTCTTGCACACCATATAGTCTGTGTGCATGCTCATAGCCTGAAAAAAACCCTGGTTCTTGGAACACCTGTCACAGCCTTTCTGCTGCTTTTACTACCAAATGAGCTGCCTGATGCTTAGCAATGTCTGTGAAGAAGTTCAGTGGAGTGAAGTGAAGGGGCAGCAGTTGAGAAGGTGGCAGTTAAGGTTCTCTCAGCTACATCTGTTTGAGTGACATCTGGGGTCCCCCCAGAGAGCAGACCTTCTGCCTCAAGGGGACATGCTTCCATTCTGTCTTTCCACATAAGCCACATTTGCCTGGAAGTTTAAGTGCAGAGCTCTGCACTCCATGAGGGAGAAGACAGGGAGGTTGAGAGATGGAAAGTTTTGGGGATTGAAAGACTGAGGATCAGAAGAATTTCCAAATTGGAAGATTATTAGCATACCTAGTAATGAAAATGAGCACAGGAACCAAAAAAGCCTCCTGTCTCAAGTAAGACAAAAACAAGAAGGAGGAGAGAGGTCAGAGAATGGGACTCAAATTAGGAACTTGGAAGGGAAAGGGAGAAGGGTCAGGTTGCATTGGGAAATCAAAAAAGTGCTTTGATTCACTGGCACCTGGGAACACTGGCACATGCCCTGTTGATGTGAGAGCTGCTGACAAACTTACTTGGATTGGCCTCAATGTTCTGGATGGGAAATCTGCCATGGGGGCATCTACTTCTCCTCTCTGTGTAGTTGAAGGGCATCTTTCTCAGAGGTGGCACTGTCTCTCCTCTTCCTGTGATGTCTCTCTCTCTAGCCCCTTGTACTCACTTCATCATAAAAGGAATAAAAATATTAACATTCAGTATGCTGCAAATGTTAAGGGTCAGTTTTTGCTTGTTATTCCTCCTCTTTCTAATTATTTGTCCATCAATTCAGAAAATATAGCTCAGCCTTGTGATTTGTGCCAAGAACCATGCAGAGCACCAGGAATGCAATACCGATAAAGACAGAGTATGGCTGAGAAACCCAATAAGTAAAACGAAGTGCTAAGGGCTTTCATTAAAATTGGACAAAGAGCAGAACCACATTTCCTCAATTTTAAATCTAGGCTGATTTGTCCTCAGCAACCTACAAACCTCCTAGCACTGATCTGTCACATGATTTTTAACCAAAGGGAGCCCCTATTTCTTTTATACACACTGTTTGCCTTTTCCTTTCAGATCTAGGCTGCCCTTCCCTTCTCTTCTCTCCTAGGAGACCCAGGAGAGCAGGCAGCCAGGCAAAACCACAGGGGTCACCACCTTGTTATGCACCCCATGAAGGTGGCCAAGAAAACGAATCTCAGGTAGTGGTGTTGCATTTCCCGTAGTGAGGTCCCAATATTAAGAAGAGGGTGGTAGAGGACTCCTTTGCCCTAATGCTGAGGCCCTTTTTTGTACAGTGGTTTTGCTTTATTTCCTCCCTTTGATTGTTTCTACCTCTCTGGCAATTTTAACTTACAATGAGCTTCACAGGATCATTTTTCACAAAGGGCACCATTAATATTTTAGCAACTGCAACACTGGGTCAGGATGGCGGCCAGGAAATGGCCTTAGTTGAGTGTTTGGAGCACAGCTGAAAAGGAGGCAAGCAACGTGGACTGACTGACTTGGCACCATGGTGAAAACAAAATGCTGAGGAGGGGAAGGGGGCACCAGGGAGTGGGTGCTGGGAGTGGAGGGATGCAGCTGGGAGGAGCAGTCCAGGAGATGCCAGAGAGCACAAATCAAAACAGAAACTGATAAAGCGGCCCAATAAGTGTTTGTGCCAAGCCGAATAAATGAAGAGATAGAAGAGAAGAACTCTTTTTGCATCTAGGCCAAGGACAGTAACAGTAAAGACATGATCAATGCGGTTCAGATCTGAATAATTTATACTTTCCACCATATGTCAATCAGTAAGAACTACCAGACTGGGGCGAAATCCCAGATCTTCTGACTGCAAGTTCTCGCTCTCCATGCTCTCATTACTCCAATGTTTCTACTAACTTGCTCACAGCCTTCATTAAAACCTCTCCACTCTGTGAAGACATTTATCTGGGGAATTATCGTGGTTCCTTGCAATTCTAGAACTACATGAATGTGATCATCTGCCCCAAATTGTTTACAAAGGGCTTTGCTAAGGCATTTTCTTCCAGAGAAGAAGCTCGGGATGAGAACTGAGAACCTGGGTCCTACTCCTGGCTCTGATAGAGTGTGGTTGTGTAAAAAAAACAAATATCTAAGCCCAAACATTTTTTCATCTTCTTGGTATGAACAGGAACCCCTTTTCCAATAATTTCACAAGATGGTGCTCACGTAAAATGGGAAGAAAAGAGACAGATTCCTGCCTCACAGAGCCCACAGTCTAGGAGTGAAAGATGAGAAAATAGACAATGAAGACAAGAAAGTTGCCTGAGGAAGCTAGATCTATGGTTGGCCCTGAAGGACCAGAAGAACTTGTGAAATGAGTAGAAAAGAGTGTGGCCTCGAATTCCAAAAATTTATGGGCACAACTCCTGATTCTGTCAATTTTCAGCTGCATGAACTTGGCTCAGTCCCCTACCTTCCCTGAGACTCTATTTCCTCACCAATAAAAATAATAATAGTACCCACATCATGGGGTTGTTGTAAGGATTAAATGAGATCTCATAGTGTCTTGTACATAATAAGTTTCCAATAAATGTTGTCAGAGGAATGGAATATTATTAGTATATATTAGAAATAGCATTTCTCAGGTAAGCTGGATATTAGTATAGATAAAGAATAAGAATATTTATAAAAGAGGAGGGACTTGAGTTCTGCAACATTCATTTTATTATTCATTTATTCTTGATTTGATGGTTGAATCAATAAATTATTAAGTGCTTATTATATACAAATCCCTGCACTAGGCACAGTTCTTGCATTCCAGAGAATTATAAAGTAAGGGAGTCAGGCAAACAAACAAACCTTTACAGTCCAGTTCGATAATTCAAGAATTGGTAGCATTTCAATAGAGAGTGGTGAAGGGTTAGGGTCGCAAAGAGGAATGTGGCATTTCAGGCAAGGGAAAAATATAGTGCTGAAAAGATGCATAGGCTTAGCAAAGCTTCCCCAGGAAACACTGATGTCATCAAGGTGTCCAGGAGGCCAATCATGTAGTCATAATGCCTTACGGATGGATGGGTAGCTGACATCAGCACCATAAGGCATTCTTCTATTTGTGCACCCTAATTACAATTCATGTATTTATCTACAACTCAGACTTCAGCTGAGACCTCCTAGAAACAGGAAAAAGGAATTTATCAACTCCTCTCTCCACTCCCCCAGGTTCCCTCCCCTCTGTCTGGGAAGTTTTCTCTCTATCCTGGATCTTTATTCACATACATTATCTTTATAATCAACTGCTTTGACCCAGATATGGAGCGCCACATACTTTTAGTCCCTTCAGAGGACTGTATTCTCACAAAAGCATTAATGAATGTACAAACTCAAATTTTTAAAAAAATTAATTTAGACATTTCCTTCTTCCCTGTTTTTTTTTTTTTCCTTGTTGTTCACCATGTAGTCATGGGTTTTCCATCTCTGTAGGTGGTCCTCCATCTAGCTTCCAACCTACTTGGTTCTCTTCTTACCCTTCCAGATTCTTCTTCTCCTATTCATAAAGAAGAAGGTTGCTCAGTGCAGCCGATATCCAAACAGGCATGCACATCAAGGTGGCCCACACAAGCAAAGGCCATAGAATCAATAGCATCCACTCTCCTTACACACTTTCAAATTAATTTTAATTAAACCACTTCTATTCTGGTCTCTCAAACCATTCTGTTAAGAAGTAGTACCCGAGCCTGTTTACCATTCTGATATCCAGAGTCATTGAGGTAAGTGAAACCCTTGGCAAAATGGGTTTATTATGTTACCCATTAACTTGTTGCATTTATTTTGTCAACTTATTCCTTTGTAAAGCAAAGATAAGAAAACACGCCTACCTCAAAAGTCATTTTTAACAACAATAGTAATAGTAATATATTCATATATATCTCATATTTTCATGGGATTTAAAACTTTTCACAGAATGGGATAACCATTATCTCCTAAAAACTAAAAGCCAACCAAAACTACCTACGTATTTTAAAACCTATTTATTAGACCCACTGTGCCTTGCTAAGCATAGAAAATGTACCATTAGTGAACTCTTTCTCCTCCTCTTCCCAGTGCTCCCAGAAGGGACCCAGTTATTCCTGTGAATGAATATCTGTATCAGTGAATAGAAATATCTTTTAAAAAGGTGAATGATGATATTCCCTGAATTTTCTGAATTGTAGCATTACCATTTATTTCTTTGTTCTTTTTTATACTTTTCCATCTTTCCCAACATTAAAAACAATTACCAGAGTTCCTGTTGTGGCTCAGTGGTAACAAACCTGAATAGTATCCATGAGGACATGGGTTTGATGCAAGGCCTCGCTCAGTGGGTTAAGGATCCGATGTTGCTGTGAGCTGGAGTGTAAGTCTCAGTTGTGGCTTGAATCTGGTGTTGCTGCGGCTGTGGCATAGGCCAGCCACGGTAGCTCCAGTTTTACCCTCTAGCCTGAAATTTCCATATGCTGCAGGTGTGGTCCTTAAGAAAACAAACAAAAAAAAAATTAAAATTAAAAAAATAAAAACAATTTCCATAGTTGTGTTTATAATGTTTTTATAATCTTATGGAACAAAAACGGTCACAAAGTGCTGCCAAGCAATTCAGCAGTATCCCGTGTTCCAGCTGAAAGGTGAGCATATGGTGACTTCATAGAAAGAAAGAGATTATAAAACCAGACTCTTTCATCTAACTGGCTGCCTAGTGGGTTATAATTTAATATGTGGAATTACCTGCTCTTTCCAACATCTCTCATCATCCCCAGAGACAATGGAACAGATGTTCATTCTGTCATATGGCTAATGTGAAACTAATGTTTAAAAGTCCTCCACTCACTGGAAATCCTACTTGTCCTTCAGGGCCAAGAATAGACTCAGCATCCCAGAAAACTTCCTATTGCTTCTTAAGATTGGTTGTGGTTCATTCCCTTTCTCCTTCAGAACTCTGTGTCTTGTTTTCACTCCCCTGAGGGCAGTTTCTAGTGCCTGGCAAATGTTTTACGCATAGTTGGCATCCAAGATATTCGTTTTAAAATTAATCTGGATTTCTAATTTTTTCAGTTTTTATTGGGAAGACCTGTCAAAGCTCTAAGCAATCAATAATTGAAAACATGTGTAAAGGCACTTTGAAAATTGCATGGTTTTATGAAGGGATGTGGTATTATGATGATGCTGTGGTTTTGAGGGGGGTTGATGCCATCTTTTGCTCTCTTTCTCCAGCATCATTAGACAATCATTGATTCCAACCTTTTAAGAGTTCGAAGACACACCGGTTAATCACAATCACCACTTACATGTTTAGAAAGTGGGTCACAGTACTAAGGACCAGATTGTGAATTCTGGTGTTTTATGACTTTTGAGCTATACAGGGCTAGGTACTTGCTGGACATGAAATAGAGCCTTGTTAACTAACCCCTGAAGAGACTGGGGGACTGAGGAGCAAAGGGGCTCAGGTTGATAAATTGGTGTAACTCAGTGTTAATTTGGATAATTTTTTGAGTCTTACAACAGCATATGAATTCCAAGGGTGTGGGAGGGCAGTGATTTTTGTTGGATGCATTCCCTACACAACAAATATTTGATGAATAAATAAAAGTAGAGCCCTAAAACAAATGCCAAACAAGATTATAATGTCATGGATATAGACTTTATGACCCTTGTTACTTGTTACTCTCACTAAAAGTCTACTTCTGGAATTAGCTGGTGAATAGCTGGATTGAAGCAGTGAAGCCAGTTTCTCGTTCCTGTTTATATGGTTGTCTGACAGGCATTGATAAACCATGCTGGTGTCCCACATCTTCCCTCTCTGTGACTGGTGAATTTCAGTTGACCTGGGTATCTCCCTGGGCCTCTTTTGTTGGCAGACTCAAAGGTGAGCTCATTAACCATTACCCCTTGGAAAGATGTTCTTTGTAATCAAACAAGGTCTGAGTCACACCTGCCTGTCCCCTATGGAGACAGTAAAATCTCATGCAGATTTGTTCTGCCCATCAACTTTCAGGAGAAAGAAACTTAAAAATCTCTCGCAGCGTAAAACAGTACAGCTCAAATTGAAGGACTTCACAGAAATTCAAAGAGAAGGCAAGCTTAGTTCTCTGCATGCATAGGTAAGCCTTAATAAAACTCACCCCACTCTGCAGAGGGAGAGAAAAAATTGAAAATATGTGGATGAGTGGATTATTGGGGCCAAGCATCAGACTTAGCCCTTCCCAGAATGGCACCATCACTTGTTCTAAACCCACAATCTCTCACTTCTGTGCTTTTGTACATTTAAAGTTGACTGTTCTTCAACAAGATATAATCAATCACCTGCTTTGTTCCTGTAACAAACTGAAAGAAGCCCCGAAGCATAAAATATACTCCTTTCCTCAGGGAGATTTTTGTTCTAGATAGGGGGGAAAAAAGACATAAAAATCTAGAAAGATTAATAACTGAAAGAAAGCTGCTTACCATCAAGTGCCCAGTGAGTGACAATCAAGGACATAGTGAGTGATAGGCACAGGAAGTCTTACACGATTGTAGCATTAGGAGGATCACCGTGGGCCAATGAAATAGAAGATGTTAGGACGAGGAAAGGGACAGTAAGAGTTATGGCAGGAGTGGAGACAGCCTAGGAAAACCTATAGAAACGAGGGCTTCTCAAAGAGATGAGGGAAACTTTGGGGCCCTTGAGTCCAGTTCTTACATTCGTCAACTAAAAAGTATGCACAACATAAAAGCTGAGAGTTATGTTTTATTTGGTGGTCAAAACTGAGGATTTAAGCCTAGGAGGCAGCATTTCAAGTAACCCTGACAAAACTGCTCTGAGGAGGTGAAGGGGGAGTTGGATAAATAGGAGTTTTGCAACAAAGGGCAGGTAGTAGGAACAAAAGATTATTGTTAATAAAGGAAAATCAGATATCTCAAGTTAAAGAATTTGGGGCTTCTCTCTATATGGGAAAATGCAAGAGTCTTGGCTCACCGAAAACTTTCCTTTGATATGCACCTCAGCCATCTGCAGCCAGGATCTTGTGTTTTCACATCCCAAATTTCCTCAGGGCTCATGCTTGGGAGCAGCTGCAGTCTAATGGCTGCTAGGTGGCAGGTATTCTTTGTTTCCTGAGTTCTTTCTGGGCTCACCAACTCAACCTATGAGGTGCCTACAATCACTGATGACTATGACATCCTTTGTTTAGTGATATGGCGCCAATATTTTATTTCTCAACAGGATGGCTTACTGCTATTTCAGGTGGGCTCAAAGGTTTCTGAAATAGAAGGTAATTTGCCCAAGGTCACACAGCTGGTGGATATGGACTTTGAACTCTAGTCTGGCTATTTGCAAAGCCAAGTTTCTCTCTGCAACATTAACCCAGAGTCAAGGGTTTTCTTTTAGAGACCAACTATAATGGAAAAAATGAAAATCATTAAAAAGAACATTAAAAAAATGGTTTCCTTTTAGAGTAAGGAGAGAAGAAATTTTTAGACTGCTTTTTATTGTTCCATAGCTAAATGTTATACAATATACAGAAAAGATCTACAGATTTATTCCAATATTTTACATATTACCATTGGAGAGAGAGATATTTTGGGGGGGTTTGTTTTTTTTTTGGGGGGGGGTGTTCGTTTGTTTTGCTGCACTTACAGCCTATGGAATTTCCTCAGCCAGGAATCAACCTGTGCCTTAGCAGCAATCCAAGCCACTGTAGGTATCCTTAACCTGCTGTACCACAAGTGAACTCCTAAGATTTATGTTGCTGGAGGTTTAAAACCAGATAAGTGGTCTGAAAATCGTAACATTAATACTCCGCTTTTTCATATGATTGTAGACTTTATCCATTATAACAAAACAAGGAACAGATTCAATATCTCCTATAGGAGTTAACGTTGCCAAAACTCAGCTTCTGTCCACTGGTGCCAAACAGAAATGCCG
Organism: Phacochoerus africanus; assembly: GCF_016906955.1. Lineage (NCBI taxonomy): Eukaryota > Metazoa > Chordata > Mammalia > Artiodactyla > Suidae > Phacochoerus > Phacochoerus africanus. The sequence continues at coordinate 82,563,681 of NC_062549.1, forward strand.
AGACAGAGTTTTGGGTGAAATAGAAAGGAGTAGTTTTTATTGTTTGTCAGTGAAGGAGGGCACAGTGGGCTCCTCCTTTTGGAGAGAATAGGACGTGGTCTTATAGTTTGGGAATATAAAATAGGGCCACAGATAAGTCTCAGGGTAGATGCAAGCTTGCATTCTTCTTTAAAGCTGGGCTGGTTCTGGTGGTGTTTAGTATCTTCTTTCTGGAATGAAGAATACTTCATCAAGTAGTTAACAATTTCCATTTGTTGGGGGGTTTAGTTCTGTGAAGAACTCAAACATATTGCTAAATATATACTCCTTGAGGAGGAATCAGGAGCCTGCCACAAGGCTGCACTATTTTTTCTTGACTGTTCCTCCCTTCCCTGATTAGCAACCATTTGAACCTACCCTTTGAAACGTAGGGAAGCTCAGGGAGGCTGAATGAAGCCTATTTCCTATAAACAAGAAATGGGGGACACAGAAAGTGTTGTTTTGTCCCCAGGATCCCCATAGGGTCCTGCTCAGTTTCATTTACAATAACTCTTTGTTGCTTGTCTTCTAAAAGGATTTTAAGTAATAAATCCTCAATTCCATAAACTCATTCTAACCTAAGTAAGCAGAATTACTCTGACAACTGAGATAATAATTATCTTTGCTTGGTCCCCCAGCCTCCACAACTGTTTCAGCACCCCACAGAGTCACAGCCTCATTTCTCTTTGCTGTGTGTGCCCTGGGAAGATTTCTATCTAGAGAATCATTACACTTAATAAGCACCACTGTTCTCTTCAGTTGATTAAGCCCCAGGATACCCAGTCTGTGAGCAGAAATGTGTTGGGCTGGTATCAAAGCTCTAGCACACCTCATCTCATGAGGCTCTTTTCCAATGTTATCTTGAAGGATGAAAGTTACCTACATCGTTAATCAAATGCATCACTGGAGTTTGGTAGTTACAGTCAATTCAATAGATACATAAATTATTTTTTCTTAGCTTTGATTCACAGTGAAGGAATCTGGACATCTCATCCAAGGAAGTAGAATAATGTGTCCCAGCTCCAATCAAACATTGTAAAAGATCACACTTGTTAAAAAAAGTAGGAAAATAAAATTTATAGTAGTGGCAATTTTGAGGTCCTTCCACATGAAACCAATCATCATTAAAGAAGCTACTATTAACCTTATATGCAGCTTCAGTCCATGCACTCCACAGTAAATTCAAAGTCCATCTCCATGTTATGAGGTAATCAGTTCTTTGATTTACCTGTGGCTCTAAATATAGGTATCAAATCATGATGATAGCAATTGTATTTGTATGAACTCTGAGCCAAGAACCCTACTTAGCCCTTCAGTGCACCTCATTTGATACTTATAGCAGACTTACAAGACTTTTTACCAATAAGAAAAACTACTCAGAAATTGAGTTACTTTTTCAAGGCCCCACACCCTACCAGCAGAGCTGACTCAGACCTGGCTGAGTCCAGTGTATTCAATATAGACTGTGTAGACAATGCTCTGGAAGACCAATCTCATCCTTTCCCCGCCTGAGACCTCAGCCAGCAGGAGCACCAAATCAAATCAACTCAACATCTGAAACCATGAAGTCAGTCAGTCATGCCCTGGTATCACATGGTCCATTACTGTATTCCCAACACCTAGCTGAGTACCTAGTACTAACACAGTGATCTTTAATTCTAATGTTCTTGTCTTCCATGTGCCCTATAGTGCATGCTTCTTAAATTCTGCTTCTTAACGACATATCCCATCTTCCATGGGATCGTCCTCTGGTCCATGATTCCCTATCCTCACCTACCTTGATTTCTCCAGGCTGGTTAGGAGGCCTTCATGGAGGATCTCACAATGCTGTGTGTAGAACACCATCACTACCTTTGCCACAACACTTTATGGTAACTATTTAAAATGATGTTCCCACCCCCAGAAAGCAAATTCCTTGAGGACAGGGACTGTGTCATATTTATCTCTAAATCCCTAGTAGTTACTACAGTTTCTGACCCATAGCAGGTGCTCATCAATAAATACTGAATTAATAGTATCTGTCAAAAGACACAGTAGTTACTTGGCAGGAAAAGTGCTGCAAAGGAAAGCCAACTTTTGGACAAAGATTAGACCTTCCAGGAGACTTTAAATTTAATATATCTCAGAATGTTAGGGGACTTATATTTCTCACCAAAGGTTTTCAGCTAAAGACAATGCTCTTTAGTACAAACTGAAATTTGATTATACCATCAAAGGTAGGTAGAAAATAAAAATGCAAATAATCTTCATAAAATGCAATGAATTTTATAAAGCAAGAAGTTTTTAATATGTGTTTTCAAATCTAACAATACCTAATCATTATCATCATTACATTTATTGGTTAGTTTACACAGCAGCTAAATGCATTCCAAAACATGCTCTGTCTCACTGTTTGCCACTACATAATGCTTCTCATCATCAGGAGAGGTTTCAGTTGATTGGCCAACAAGTGTTTATTAAAAACATCTTGTGGGGACAGCACCACATTGTTTGCAGTGGGAAAAATAATGAAATAATAGCACTCAAGTATCTCATAATTTATTTAGGTAGAAAAGAGACACCCAAGGGCAATAAGAGGTAAGATATAAATACAAAACTCAGAAGCTAACCACTGCAGATCTGAAGGGATGAGACAATCCCTGTAGGCTTAATGGAGGAAGCAGAGATGATTTGGATAGTTGGAAATAAAAATAAAAGGCTCTTACAGGATTTGTGGGTCAACATAAGATTCATTTGTTTGTCTCTTCAATTCATTTACCAAGTATGAATTGGAGCTAAGGGTCCAATGCAAATTCATTTCCATCTCCAAGGGCTAGTTCTGTCCCAGTCTTGTGTGTTCTGTTACCAATAAATACAAACATAATGAATAACCTGGACAGCAACATGCAAATCAATTAAATTAGAATACTCTCTCACAACATATACAAAAATAAATTCAAAATGATTTAAGGACCTAAATAAAAGAAATGACACCATAAAACTCCTAGAAGAAAGCATAGGCAAAATATTCTCTAACATAAACCATACTAATATTTACTTAGGTCAGTATCCCAAGGCAAAAGAAATAAAAGCAAAAATTAACAAATGAGACCGAATAAAATTTAAAAACTTTTGCACAGCAAAGGAAACTATCAACAAAGCAAAAAGACAACCTATGGAATGGGAGAAAATATTTGCAAATTATGCAACAAAAAAGGATTAATATCCAAAATATACAAACAGGTCATACAAATCAATATTGAAAAAATAAACAATCCAATCAAGAAATGGACAGAAGACCTAAATACACATTTTCCCAAAGAAGACATATAGATGGCCAACATGCACATGAAAAGATGCTCAATGTCGCTAATCAGAGAAATGCAAATCAAAACCACCATGAAGCATCACCTCATACCTGTCAGGATGCCTATCATCAAAAAGTCTACAAATAAATGCTAGGAAGGGTGTGGAGAAAAGGGAACCCTCCTATACTGATGATGGGCATGTAAATTGGTATAGCCACTATGGAAAATGGAGATTACTTAAAAAACTAAAAGTAGAGCTACCATATGACTTAGCAATTCCACTCCTGGGTATATATCAGAAAAAAATCTAGATTCTAATTAGAAAAGCACAAGCACCCTAATATGCATAGCAGTACTGTTTACAATAGCCAAGACATGGAAACAACCTAAGCACCCATTGAGAGACTTAAGATGTGGTTTATGTGTGTATATTTATCTATATGGTTTGTGTGTGCATATATATATACACACACACAAACACACACACACATATATACATATATATGTATGTATGTATATACACAGACATATGGATTCCATTATATATATATAATGGAATATTCATGGATGGACTTAGGAATATTTTACTTAGTGAAATGTCAGAGAAAGACAATTATTAAATGATATTCTTTATATGTGGAATGTAAAAAAAAAGTATTAATGTAAAAAGAATAGCAAATAACCATATACCTCTTTTGCAGATGTGAATGGTAGGTATTGTTGCCCCTAATTTACTAATGAGGAAGTAGACACTCAGGTATTGTGACTTGACCAGGTTTACATAGTTATATAAGACAAGGCTCAGACTTGAACTGAAGTCTTCTAACCCCAAAGCCCAAACTCTTTCCAGTACTGTGAAAGAGGCAAATGTCAAATTTTGCCAAAATTTATCATTCATTCTTCCAAATTCCTTCCAACATGAAATTTTATAAGTGAGATTTATAAAAGCAGGTTTAGCTGTAAGTATTGGAAAAAAATCTACACTATGTCATTGAATCTAAAAAGTACATAATCATTCCTACACTCTATCTATGGGAACCAATTCTGCCATTATTCAGACATTTTGACTGAATTGTTCCATCAGGCAACAAATCAGGGCAGTGAAGAAATAAACAACATATCTAACTTATTTAACTGGGTGATTGAAGCGTAACAGATGAACCATTTAAGAGTGAAACCACCATAGTCTTGGCCAACTTTAATGTTACCTTATTTCTTCAGTGTTATGATATATAATATGCCAGATTCCTACTTGTAAACAGTATCATGCTCTCATTAAAACTGCATTTTGGCTATCAGAGGTTCTAAAAAAATTCAAGTTGGCTATTCAAAAATATTCATATTAGTCTCATCTCTTCTGGTTTCTTTCATACCTCTACACTCATATAATATCCTATTATTCATTTGTTTAGTTTTAACAAATTGCTGAATGTATTATTATTGCTTTGATTTGAGCATTACATGATTACTAAATGTTCATAGATACCGGTCAGATTTATTACCACTGAGCTACAATGGGAACTCCATCCATATTTTTTTTTAATTGTGAATATTTTTTGAGTCTGTAACATGTGTAAGATGCGAAGGTCTTTACACATATCACCTAATATATATTATCTTATTTGTTTATTTATTTAGGCTACACCCAAGGTATGTGGAAGTCTCTGGGCCAGAGATCGAACCCACACCACAGCAACAACTTGAGGCACTTCAGTGACAACTCCAGATCCTTAACACTTCACCGCAGGATACTCCTCTAAATTACTATAACCACCCAGTGAGCTAAGTTTTATATCCCCATTTTCCTGATGATTGAACAGTGAATTAACTTGCTCACATTAGTGGCGGAGTAAGAATTCTAAAAGACATCTTTTTGATTATCTTAGCAAACATTTATTTTTCTCTTTTATTTTCATGACTTACTTATTCATTTAGATGTTGAAAAGTCACAAAAACATTTATGAGAGAGCCAGTTAAAAATCTATTAGCTATTCCATAATTTTGTTTTCTCTGTGAATTGGGATGTAACCTCCATTTTTCTATTTTAGTGACAGAAAACTGCAGCACTAAACATTTTAGTCATGGAACATGGAATGTTCTCTGTAGGAGACTGGTTTGAAAACCAGAGCTAAGCAAATTAAAATTCTGAGGAAGGCAGAAGCAGGGATCCTTGCCTGGCACCAAGAACACTCCTGGCAGAAAATTAATTGATCTTCTTTAGCATTTTTGCAATGCCAAGGGCTGGGATTCTAGGCAGCACCAAGAAAATCTCTGTTGGGCTTTGTGAGATCCAGCCCCATTAATGACAGCTGGGTAAAATATGGTTTTAACAACCCTAAATTTTTTTTCAACATTGCCCTGAGTTCTACTTGGCAACTCTGGATATTTCCACCTCTGTTTCCACCACCAAACTGAAAATCTCTCGATATGAAAGGAAAACCTTCCACCCAGCCATAGCAGCTCTTCATCTCCCTGAAAGTTTCATGCAGGCTGCATTAGCCTGAGGAGCCCTATAAAATGGGGATGAGGGAGGACACAACATTTGCGTCTTGCTAGACAACATTCTTCATCTTTCTCTTGTGTTCCAGAAACATGCACATAAGTCATGGTGCAATTCAGTGTGGTTAAAATATTATACAGGAAATAAATGTGCTTTTCTCGTTGTTTTATATTGCTTTGTTTTATTTTAGTAGAAGTATTCAAAGTTCTGCAGAAACTTTATAGAGTTCCCTGGACACCTAGCAGGTTAAGGGTTCAGCATTGTCACTGCAGGAGCTTGGGCCACTGCTGTGGTACAGGTTTGATCCCTTACCTGGGAACTTCCACATGTCATGGACACAGCAAAAAAAAAAAAAAAAAATATGAAAGTTTGCAGAAACTCCCTAATTTTGCTAATACGCACCTTTATAAAAGGACCTTTATAAATGAACAACATAGAAAAAGGGGGAAATTTGGACAGCAGGTCATTAAAGGAAAGTCTTCTTCCCCCAGGACAAGATCAGTGGAGTCAGTAAAATTTTTAAATCCTCAGAAGCTCTCATTTAGGCTTTTCGTTTTTTGTTTTGTTTCATTTTTTGGCAATGTAAGTAAGGTCTCCGAGTCATAGGCACCCTTAGGAAAATGGACCTACTGGGCAAAATTTAAACCCTCACTCAACTTGGATGGAAAGATTCTCAGAGGTCCAAATGCCTCCTTACTGTGTACCTGCAGTAAGGATACGAGCTGGGCAGTGAAGAAGGATATGTAATCACTACAAATAAAAATAAACAGAAACAGAGGAGGAAAAACATGAACAGAGACGGTAAAAGGAATATAACAGCATCTAGGCAAACCATGCCCCAAATTCAAATAGCCAATCAGATGTCACATAACATACTCCATCCTGACTCTGGCCTCTGAGTGGAGGGAGAGGTTTTGGAACTCATCAATAATGAGATAAGAGGAAGTTCATTTCCCGAGTAGGCAGACTCTTGGGAAAGAAATAATTCCTTAAAAGGTGCAGGGAAGTGATGAACAAAGATGATTCTTGGAGCTCTAACCAGAACTTCATACATTTAATGACACTTCTGAGGGAGAGAGCCTGTTTTCCTTGTTAGCCTCGACCGGAGCATTTTACAGATGGCTCTGGCTCAGAAGGACAAGCCCTTCCTTTGCATGTATCCAACTATATGGAAGAGGGCAAGGATCAGATTATTCATGGCTCATACTCACCTCTGCCTAGTTTCCAATTACCAACAGGAATAAACCTCTTTGTCTAAATTGTCCAGACAGCTACCTCAATTGCTCCTTTCTGTTATGAAGCTCACTAACACACATTTACTTGGCCTCTAAGTAAATGGTCAACTTAATGTGCTGAGAGAGAGAGGGAGAAATAGAGTGGGAGAGAAAGGTATTTCTTGGGAAACCATAGCAAAGCTTTGGTGAGCAGAGATGGTTATGCCAAATCAGAAGAGAGGTCTCACAATGCGTATTTATCTACCCAGAAATGACTTTTTTTGGAGTATAGGGACCTCATTCTAATGCAGAATGACAAACCACCCCACTCTGCCCAGGATTACCCCAGTTTTAGTGCTGAGTTATCCCTTGTCTGGGGAAACTCTTCCCTGGTATGCAGAAAGTCCCAGTGGTGATGGGGATGAAAGGCTAGGTAAAAAGTACAAAACCACACAGAGGACCAAAAAATAGGTGCTGAAAGCAATACTATTTTGGGTGCCAGTGAATGCAACACAGATTATCTGCCTTCTATAATGGTCGTTGCTTTTTCCCATGACTTCTGTTTTAGTCTATGCCACTGTAACAAAAAAACATACTCTGGGCAGCTTATAAACAACAGAAATTAATGTCTCATGGTTCTTGAGGCTAGACGTCTAAGACCAAGGCATGAGCAGATTCAGTTTCTGGTAAGAGCCCACTTCTTGGTTCATAGATGGCACCTCAGGACTGCATCCTCACATAGCAGAAAGGGCAAGGGAGCTCTACTGGCCATCTTGTATAAGGGCACTAGTCTTTTCCGTGAGGGCTCCACCCTAATGTCCTAATCACCTGTCAATGGCCCCACCCTCTAGTACCATCGTCTTCAGGGTTAGGTTTCTATATATGAACTTGGGATGGACACAAACATTCAGACCATGGCAACTGCTGATTTCAGCAACAATTATATATTGGCATTTCACAATAATGAAATGTAGCGTTACCCCTAGTGATAGGATTTAAGTGTTCCACTTAATATCATAGTAATCATGAACATTAACAGTCTATTTTAAACTTTTTTTAACTAAAAAAATTATTTTTAGGACCATGCCCATGGCATGTGGAAGTTCCCAGGCCAGGAATTGAACCTGCACCAAAGCAGTGATCCAAGCCACTGCAGTGACATTGCCAGATCTTTAATCCACTGTGCCACAAGAGAGTTCCAATAGTCCATTTTTTACTTTGTCTGTGGACCAATAATTGAGCTTCGTAGTAATACAGAGGTAGCGAATTTTTTTTCACTATATTTCCTAAGAGTTCAGATAATGAAAATGAGAATGATTACAATATCTACAGTGGCATGACTCAGACATTATCAAAAGACAAGGCTAACTGTGCTGTTTTAGTGATGGATAGAAGGACAATTACAACTGGATGGTTGAGGGGAGGTAAGTAATCAAAACAGTAAGTAACCAAAACAGAGCACAGTGCACAATCTGCAGAAAAGAATTTGGAGTTAGCATTTATGGTGAAAGCACTAAGTTAAAGACAGAATCTCATAAGTCCAAGGTGAAACAGAAAAAAATATTTATTTCAATTAAAGAATTCTTTATTTTTTATTTTTTTAATGGCCACACCTGCAGCACATGGAAGTTCCCAGGCTAGGGGTCAAATCGGAGCTGCAGTTGCCGGCCTCCACCACAGCCACAGCAACACCAGATCTGAGCCACATCTGCAACATACACAACAGCTCATGGTAACACTGGATCCTTAACCCACGGAGTAAGGCCAGGGATGGAACATTCATCTTCAAAGAGACATCATCGGGTCCTTAACCCACTGGGCCACAACAGGAACTCTGAGTTTTTTGGGGGTTTTTTGGCTGTTGCTGCTTTTTAGTGCCACACTGGCAGCATATGGACATTCCCAGGCTACGGGTCTAATTGGAGCTGCAGCCACCAGCCTACACCACAGCCTCAGCAACGCAGGACCCAAGCCATGTGTGCAACCTACTCCACAGCTCACGGCAACACCGAATCCTTAACCACCTGAGCGAGGCTAGGGATTGAACCTGCAACCTCATGCTTCATAGTCAGATTCTTTTCCCCTGTGCTGCAAAGGGAACTCCATGAGTTTTTTATTTTTATATTTGTTTTGTCTTCTAAAAAGACACCAATTCTTGTTGAAAATCAGCATAGGACAATCACAGCAATGAACATACATTATCCTATATTTGCCTTTATTTCTCTAAGGAACTAAGTAAAGCCACATTTTCTGATTTATAAATTAGAAGCAAAATGCTTATTGTTGCTTAAAATAGAAAATTTTAGTAATAAATACTAGTATAGAATTGATTCTGTCAAATCTTACCAATAGCCATGCTTTCTACAGTTTATTAGGGATGAGTTGAATCAAGGCAACAAAAAATGTTCCCTCTACCTCTTCAGTAATTCAGCTTGAAAATGGATTTCCCAATCATTTCTTGAATTTTGGTTGAGGGGTAAGCTCATATTTTGTCCTTTGGTTCCTTGAAATGGCACTTAAGATGAAATGTTGTGATCCTTTGTATTATTGTCGAAAACACTACAGCTAAAGCATTCTTTAAATTTTAATGTACCACGTAGAGCAAGCACTTCCATATTTCTCTAATTATGGTTGAAAGTACTACAAAATAATAATAATTATTAATAATTAATAATAAGAAAGCATTGTCTTCAAATATTTCCTGTGTTGCTTTGGGAAGAAGTCTTAAAGAATTTCTTGGCATTTTGTATGTACTTTTATTAAGGTCATTTTTGTCTAAGACCTTTCCTATAAATTCTTTGATTTTCATTTGTTTATCAATTTAAAATATATGGGCTACGTATGTATTCCTTATATATAACATTTTTTAGTTATCAATGTATAGTTGATTTACAATGTTTCTTCAATTTCTGTTGTACAGAAAAGTAACCCACTCACACACAGTTTCCTGTGCTGTAGAGTAGGACCCCAATGCCCATCCATTCCAAATGTAATAGTGTGCATCCACCAGCCCCAAACCCCCTGCCCATCCCACTCCCTCCCTCTCCCTTCCCCCCTCTGGCAACCACAAGTCTGCTCACCATGTCCATGATCTGTTTCTGCTTTGTAGATAGGATCATCTGTACCATATTTTAGATTCCACATATAAGTGACATCATATGGTATTTGTCTTTCTCTTTCTGACTTACTTCACTTAATATGAGAACCTCTAGTTCCATTCATGTTGTTGCAAATGGCATTATTTTGTCCTTTTTATGGCTGAGTAGTATTCCATTATGTATATGTACCACATCTTCTTCTTAATCCATTCATTTGTGTGCATACATACATTTTGTTTTCACATTCACAGCATTTAGAAAATTGATTCAAGCTAAGTTCACGAGAAAATAATTTTCAAAACTGTAGTATCAATGGCTTTCCTTCTTTGTAGAAAAGCCTCCTGGAAAGTCTAATTCTTAAGACATTTCTTGGTGATCATAAAATGAGACCAAGGAAAACCAAAATAATCAAATATTGAGTGAACATCAGGCTTTGCTAATGAATGCTTCTATTTCTACAGTAAGGATTTACCTGTCAGAATAACTAGATACTTGTTACTATCTATCTAGACCACTCTTTTTCAGAAAGAGTGTGAATGGAACATTGCCAATATCTAAATCTATGACTTTATTTCTATGTTACTAAGGCAGATGACCTTCATGTACAATATAATTGAAATTTTTTTCAGACATGTTAACTTTTGAAATCTGGTTACAGTCGATAGTCCTGATGGCCTGTGAGCCAATCACTTCCTTTAAGATTTGATAACAGTCATTGTAATGAGACCTTCTGTGAATCTAGACATCATAACCTCCACTTGACTGTGACCAATACTTTTCAAGCAAAAGAGTATATGTCACTTCTAAACTGAAACATTGCAAAATCCTCCTTAGTTCTCTGTATCTGCCAAGATAACCAACAACAGCCAATTCTCCAGACAGGGTTTAGTCTGGGTCCCAAGGGCAAGAAAACATGGAACATAGGCCTCTAGATATTTTGTGAAGGACACATGTTATGAATAAGAAATAAACCTTAATGTTTTTTAACCATGGAGATCTTGGGGTTGTTTTTCACTATAATAAAATCTTGCCTATTCTAAGTAGTAAAATTGCATTATATAGTTTATCTGCGGTGTTAGGTTATTTCTGGTGGCAATTTCACTTCCCTTTTGCAAAGTTTTTGGCAAACACTCACTGTTGCTTATCTCCACATACCACCTATGAAGCCATAAACAAATAAATTCTATATATGAAGTATTTATGAACCTGATGGATACTTAGCCATTCAACCCTAGCTCTGTATGCATACCTTGAACTGCCTCAAAAGACCCATTACTTCAAACATTTTTATCCAATTATGATTGCCAAATAATTTGACATTTTCAAATAGAATTTTCTCCTATCAAAATAACTAAGAAGGGACTGTGACTATGACCAAATAGTATTTTATGTTTGTCTGGTTTGGGGTTAAAGAGATCTAGAAGGATGTTAGGTTAGTTCTTCCTATCTTTTAAATAACACAGTCCACCTTCTCCTCTTCCAACCACTAGACTTGACCATCAACCCTGATGGTTTTCACAAATGCTAGGAAAGTTTTCCCAAATGCTGATCAAATCAAGATTCTCCATGAAAGATAGCTCTATGTACATGAAAATAACAAATAACTACATCTCCTTTGTCCTTCCCTTCCCCTGATGGCAGCTTCAGCATCGCCATCTTTCTCTCTTCTGTCTTTTTGTGGAAGAAAGGGAATAAGAAAGATACCTTGAAGGAAATTTTCCAAATCAGATATCAGTCTGCTACAATTGAATCTGGCTTTTCTCTGACCCTTTTTTAAAAAGCAAACTTCAGCTCTGTAAGATACAGAAGGAAAATATGCAGGACTTTTGGATAAAGGACTTAAGACCAGTTGAGTACTACATAAATGCTATTTCTTATTTTTAGGGACTGACAATTCACAAGTTGAAAATGTAATGAAGTTATACATAATTTTCAATGTGATTATATTCAAAGTCATAATTATACAAGGAAAATTAACTTATCCTTGTAGCTTCTTACTTTCTTTGATAAGTTCCTTTGAGGCGACTTGCTTAGATGCTCCAGAAATTAAGGCTATCAATAACAATCACTGCAGAAGAAAGGAACACTGGGCTGAAAGTCTTGGGAATGTTGCCACCAAGTCACCCAGTCCTTCACCTCTGTGTCTCTGGTCATCATCCAGCAAGTGCTGGCAGCATGCAGAAAGCTCATCCCCTGTCCCATTATCATGTTGTGACCATTAAGGGATGGGTCAATAATTATTTTAACCAATCCCCAGCGATTTATATACTAAGCTCTACTCTTTCATAATTATAATACAAATTTAAGGTCAGAATGGGTCAAAGATGCAGGAGAATATTTAGTGAGTAATGAATTAAAAATAATTTGGAGTAGTCCCCTAGCCAGTGAGAAATGTGTTCCACAGAAATTTGTTTAAGTAATTGTTAGAGGTATTGTGTCTTATATGCAATAGTTAATAGCTATGATGGTTACCATCTATTGAGTTATTATAAACTAGGGGATGGGTCCTCACTGAAATCCTATGAGACAAGTAACTTTAGTGCCTTCATTTTATAAGTGAAGACCTTGAGGTTGAGTAGAACTAAAGAATCCGCAAGAGCTCATATTATATGAAGCCAATTCTGACGGTTTCTAAATTTCATGATTATAACCTAATTTATATTGCATCTATCAGTAAATCATTAAAGACTTTGAAGGCTTTTTTTTATTTTAAGATGATTTTAACAGCATAGAAACAGGAAAAAAAAGTTTAAAAAAGTCAGAGGAAATCTTAATGTCAAAAAGGGAGAGGGAAGAAAACAAATGCACCCTATTAATGTCCGGGTAAGAAATTAACTGGAAAATAAAATTTGCACAAAATCTTGAGATTTTTAACAAAAGGAGTTTGACAATGGATAAAAGGAGACCTAGCTAAAACATATATAATTGATTTTTGTAATTCATATGCTTTTATATTTCCTATTGACCTCAATTTCCTTACTTGATATTATTCTTTTTCATCACCATAAACTCAATGTTTGGCATACACTCAAGTGAGATACATAGTAAAAGTTCATTAGCTGACAAATGATTCAGAGTGTCATTTGGTTCTCTATTATTCTTTAGTTGCTTGATTTTATTTTAACCATCCTTCCACTTGCTTCAAGTGACCCTATATTGAAGCTTTACTCTGACTAAATATTACCCTCACTTACATTTTTAATGACATTTATTATATTTTAACCTCATAAATGCCAAAACTTCTATGTTAAAGATATGTTTTTAAATTCATATTTAATCCCTACTTACTAATGACAATGAATAAGCTAGGAACATTTATAGAGAAAAGGAGACACCAAAACTTTCATCCATGCCCTTGGGCAATCTTAGATCATCTAAGATCCCAGAGTCCTTCAAGAACTTGACTCTATTCCTCCAAAGCAATTGTTATCCCTCAAACTCTAAAAGGTTAAACAAGGCAGACTCTAAAGGGTTGTTGCACATATCTCTAAATATATACATACATATATATATATATACACACACACACACATGTATATATATTTTTACATATCAAAACAAAATAGGCATAGTAATAGCTCTGATCACAGAAATCATTGAGAAACAAATAATAAAACTCAAGGCATATTCATTTTGGCAATAGGTAGGTATTGTCATCTCAGTTTCAGGAAAGGAGACATGGTAGGCATAATTCTACCCTATGATGCAAAATGCATGTCCTATGAACAGTGAGCCAGCATTACCTTCATTAATGAGGTATGCAATGGTTTTTCATGGTGTTAGCATCTACTTTTTGGAAAGAAAGATTGGATAAATGCAGACTCCCAAGAAAGAAGTTAACCAACACTTCTGGAATCACTGTTAAGTGTGAGTCACTCAGTTCACTTCTAAGTAATAGTCTTGATGTTGCAGACTGCTTAATACCAGAGAGAAGAATGGAAAATTACTCCTTGGCTGGGACATAAAATATTAAGAGACACCAAAATTCAATATGGTAACTGATGCCTTTTGAGACACTTAATGCCCTAAGAAATTTTTTAAAAAACTGCCTCTCCAACTCTCTTTCCACTGATGGATCAAGTGTATAAAAATCTTTTTAAAACTATGTTAGTTCAGCTAGAAAATATATGACCTTGTCCTAACGAATTGTTTGTTCTGTTATCATAGTCTTATTTTCTCATCAGGGGAAGGGAAGGAAGAATTTATTAAAAGTTATTTAAGGAGTTCCCATCGTGGCACAGTGGTTAACGAATCTGACTAGGAACCATGAGGTTGGGGGTTCAATCCATGGCCTTGCTCAGTGGGTTAAGGATCCAGCATTGCCGTGAGCTATGGTGTAGGTCACAGACGCGGTTCAGATCTGGCATTGATGTGGCTCTGGTGTAGGCCAGCAGCTGTAGCTCCGATTAGATCCCTAGCCTGGGAAACTCCATATGCTATGGGTGAGGCCCTAAAAAGAAAAGAAAAAAAAAAAAAGCAGAAGGCCATCACAGCGGAAGAGTTCAGAATTGGACAGATCAGTGACTGAGGATTCTCACATCTTCTCACTTCAAATCAAACTGTTGGAGTTCTCTTGTGGTGCAACAGTTTAGGGATCCAGTGTTGTCATTGCAGCAGTTTAGATTGCTGCTCTGGCATGGTTCAGTCCCTGGATGGGGAACTTCCACATGCCATGGACATGGCCAAAAAAAGAAAACTATTTATTTCAGGTTTCCTGTCTCATCCAGTGTTGCATATAGAGAATGGAGATGGTAATGTGACGTGGAGTGAATGGTGGCGCCCCCTCAAAAGTATATGTACACATTCTAGCCACCAGAAGCTGTGAACATGACCTTAGTTGAAAAAGAGTGGGCTGTCTTTGCAGATATAATTAACGGTCACTGCCAGCTTAGACTGAAAGGAACAGAGACAGGAAAAAAATGAAAGAGGGCTATTGGCCCTCTAAATTCTGTAGTCAGGAAATAGACAGATGGAGCTACTCAGCTGCAGACATGTGCTACTCTTCAAAAAAAGAAGGATGACTCCAAGGGCAGAGCAGGTGACACAGAGGCCAGCGGAGCCATCATGGAACCTAAGGGTGTAGCCTAGAGCCAAAAAGTCTTGCTCTCAGACTTGTAAACCTACTTAAATTTGCTCTGCTGGGCTTAGAATTTGCTTGGCACCACCTTGAAATTTGGAATTGATATCAATCTTATATCTTGCAATCAGAAGGAAACTCTAAGTAGCACAGTTCAAGTGGTTAGAGTTCTAATATTATTATTATTTTTTTTATTTTCCCACTGTACAGCAAGGGGATCAGGTTATCCTTACATGTATACATTACAGTTACATTTTTCCCCCACCCTTTTTGTCTAGACAAAGTTCTCAATGCTATTCAGCAGGATCTCCTTGTAAATCTATTCTAAGTTGTATCTGATAAGTCTAAGCTCCTGATCCCTCCCACTCCCTCCCCCTCCCATCAGGCAGCCACAAGTTTTTTCTCCAAGTCCATGATTTTCTTTTCTGAGGAGATGTTCATTTGTGCTGGATATTAGATTCCAGTTATAAGTGATATCATATGGTATTTGTCTTTGTCTTTCTGGCTCATTTCACTCAGTATGAGATTCTCTAGTTCCTTCCATGTTGCTGCAAATGGCATTATGTCATTCTTTTTTATGGCTGAGTAGTATTCCATTGTGTAGATATACCACTTCTTCCGAATCCAATCATCTGTCGATGGACATTTGGGTTGTTTCCATGTCCTGGCTATTGTGAATAGTGCTGCAATGAACATGCGGGTGCATGTGTCTCTTTTAAGTAGAGTTTTGTCCGGATAGATGCCCAAGAGTGGGATTGCGGGGTCATATGGAAGTTCTATGTATAGATTTCTAAGGTATCTCCAAACTGTTCTCCATAGTGGCTGTACCAGTTTACATTCCCACCAACAGTGCAGGAGGGTTCCCTTTTCTCCATAGCCTCTCCAGCACAGTCAGGATGGCCATCATTAATAAATCCACAAAGTTCTAATATTATTATTCCATTGATGAGGCATTTGAAGACTGTGCTAGGCTGAAAAATGGGTCCCCCAAAGATTCTATATCCTAATTCCCAGAAGTCATGAATGTCACCTCACATGGCAGCAAAAAAAAAAAAAAGAGTTAAGGATTTTGAGATGGGGAGACTATTGTGGATTTTCCAGGTAGGCCCCAAAGGCAGTCACATATATCCTTACCAGAGAGGCAGAGATTTTACACGTGGACATACAGTGAAGAAAGTGATGTGAGACAGTAGAGAGAGATTTGAAGATACTGGTCTTGAATGTTTGAGTGACATGGTCACACACCAAGGAAAGCTAGCAGCTACCAGCAGCAGGGAGAGGCAAGGAAAGATTCTCCCTAGTACTTCTGAAGGTACCATGGCCCCGCCAACATCTTTGTTTCAGCAAAGCAATACTGATTTCAGATTTCTGGCCTCAAGAATTGTGAGATAATAAATTTATGTTGTTCTAAGCTACTGTATTTGTAGTCATCTGTTATAGCCTCCCCGGGAAACTAATACGAAGCCCAAGAAGACTTAACAGCTTGGCAAAGGACTTATAACTAAAGAATTGACAGAAAATTAAAATGCCTACATGTTTGCAGTATTCTTTCCACTACAACATTTAGACTGAAGGGATTTTTATTAGAAATTCAAGGGCTAGATATGGAAATGAGGGTGAGCAGGAATAAGAGGTGAGCACACTCAAAATTATGATTCCAGTCTTCCCCAGCTCTCTGGCATAAACATTTCAGGACACGAATTTTGCAAGAGGAGAGCAGGGTTTCTAGGGCACCAAACTGGCACTCACTTCTCCAGCCAAGAACATGAGTCAGCCCATGGTCATGAGCATCACTGGCCAAGTCTGCCCAATGAGCCAGCTGTTTGGGTCTTCACTTTTCCTCTGCTCCACGTTTGCAGGTGGATCAGTAAAAGAAAGATTCTGGAATTTGACAAGCAACATCTATAGAGATTAATGACCCTTTTAGGCTGGGACCTCATTAATTGACTTGAATGATGAATGTGGCTAAGAGTTGCAGTTTGCTGCTCTAGAGCTCATTGAGCACACCCACATCAAGTAATTGTCACCAAGTCATTGACTCCCCAGCCAGCAGAAAGTGTGTTGCCCTTGCTCTTTCCAACTCACCAGGATAGTAGGATATATTTCATTAAAAAGTTTGGAATCTAAGAAGGGCCACTGACTGGAATTCTGAGCTTCACATGTCTAGGGGAGTCTGAGGAGATGGGAAATCATCAGCCTGACCCAGGGGTCACATGGTACAGATCAGTAAGTAAACTGCCAGAATATCTGTGCCCCAAATCGCCTTGCATACTTATACATAAGACTCGGGTACATCAAGTGACTCTTTGAAGGTGAAAAGCCCTGCTCTAGCAGTCAGAGGAATTTATTTAAGTCCCAGATCTTCTAAATTTGGTTTGGCAGTTCATGTGACACGCTAGAACCTCAATTTTCTTAGCTGTAAAATGGTAAAATGAAGGCCTACAAAGTTCTTCTTGGGAAACTCTTGTGCACTGTTGGTGAGAATGTAAATTGGTTTGGCCTCTATAAAAGAAACAATATGAGTATTTCCCACACCACCCCAAAATTAGCTACAGATTCAGCAAGCCCACTTCTGGGTGTATACCCAAAAGAAATGAAAACAGGATATCAAAAATGTATCTATACTCCTATCCCTGTTTACTACAGCATTATACACAACAGCCAAGATAATGGAAACAACCTAAGTGTCTGTCAATAGATGAATGGATAAAGAAGATATGCTATAGGTACACACACACACACAATTTTCACATGATATGCAGGGACCTCGAGGGCATTATGCTAAGTGAACTAAAAGAGAGAAAGATAAATATCACAGGGTATTATATATATGTGAAATTGAAAAAAAATTCAACCTACAGAAAGGTAGAGTAGGAAAGTGGTTGCAAGGGGTTGGGGAAGGGGTAGAGAGGAAGGTAGGGTGAGATTGGTAAAGAGCACAGAATTAGCTATAAGATGAATGAAGTCGAGGATCTAAAGTAAAACATGGTGACTATAATAATAACATTGTATTGCATAATTGAAATGTGTTAAGGGTATAGAACTTAAATTCATTCCCACTAGTAAAAGGAAAGAAAGAGAAAGAAGGAAGGGAGGGAGGGAGGAAGGAAAGGGAAGAAGAAAGAAGATACATATGTAAGGTGATGGATGCATTAATTACTTACATAAGGTGAATCCTTTAACAATGTATACATATATCAGACCACCATGATGTACCCTTTAAATATCTCATAATTTTATTTGCCCATTATATCTCAATAAAGATGAATTTAGAAAATAAAAGAAATGAAAAGTTTTTTTTAAAAAAAGTTCTTCCTGGGGTTCTCCTGTGCACAGAGGATTAAGGATCCAGAGTTGCCACTTCTGTGACTTTGATCACTGCTATGGCCAAGGTTTTCTCTCTAGCCTGAGAACTTCTGCATGCCACAAGTGTGTCAAAAACAAACAAACAAACAAACAAACAAAAAACCCACCTGGACAGATGCAAACACCTATTCCCCTTCCTACATTCTTCAGTACTACATCCTACATCCGCTTACCACATCCCAATGGGCATTAGGTAGACAGGTTCTGCAGACTCTCAAATATGTGACTGGATACATTGACACAGTGTTCTCTTCTTTGCAGGTGTTTGAAAATAGCATTCTGAATCTCATAAATGCATATTTATCTCTTACTTTCCAGCAGAACTTGACTGCAGTGTGAATCATCAGTCTATTGATTTTAGAAGTGTCTGTCTGCTCTGATGGAAGAGAGAAGAGACATCGGTATTAAGTGAAAGATTGAAGGTCTATACAGATAAAAAGAATTACCATCAAAAAGGTCTTCTTTTCCTAAAATTATAAAATTCTAAATTTTCTACTCCTCCCCCATAGTTAATATAAGGAAATTCTCAGGAAAATGAGCTTGGTATAATAAAAACAAATAATCTGAGTTCCCATGGAGGCCAGTAGTAATGAACCCAACTGGTATTCATGAGGAAATGAGTTCAATCCCTGGCCTTTCTTTGGGGGTTAAGGATCCTGTGTTGCTGTGGCTGTGGCATAATCTGGCAGCTGCAGCTCCAATTTGACCCCTAGCCTGGAAATTTCCATATGCCAAGGGTGCAGTCCTAAAAAGACTAAATAAATACATAGAAATATGAATAAACAAGAAAGCATACAGCCCCATGCAATTAATAGGCAAATGAAAACTTGTGTTCAAATTCCAAATTTTCACTTTACTGAGTCGACAAATGAACCTTACTTTGTGGAAGGGAAACATTATATTATTATATTATATTATTATATTATTATATTATTAACGGGAAATGGAGTATATTCTCAATTTGAACCCCAGTTCTTCCATGTACTAAGTATGACAATGGGCAAATTAATTTTCTCAGACTCAATGTATTTATTTATGATATGGGAGTAATAATGATTTTCTCACAGTGTTATCGGGCTTCAAAGGAGAAAAGCATTGTACTAGACATTCTGTAGAGCCAGGAGCTGATTTTGCCAAAGATAGAGGACAGCTTGGGTAATGAATACAAATGAAAAGGTATTTAAATAACTATTTTAAGTAGTTTGGCCAAAGGGGGAAGAGGAAAGAAGAGGTAGAAGAGATACAGGGATGTGTGGATATAGACTATGACTGATACTATTTTTTTTTTTTTTGGTCTGATGGTTTGAGGGTTACTGTGTTGTCATTGATGGAAGAAGGTCCCAGGTATCAGAAGGGATTCAATCCAGTAAATTTAGTAGGAAAAGGGACACCACTTCCACCGATGTGGATGGACAAGAGGGAAGCAGAAGAAGATGGAGAGAAAGAAATTGGGATGCTGGGGGAAGACTGTAGGAAGGGGAAGGAGCCCTGGCCTAAAGCTACAACACACCAAAGCAGGTGAGGATGGAGGTTCTCTGTGGGAAATGATGGCTGGATGCATAAGGAGAGTAAAAGATGACCAAAAAGTTCTTAGGAGAACAACTCATAACAACAAAAAGATAAGTTTGTTCATTTATCCTAAGGGTTCACCCAGGACTCACCCAGGTAAGACTGAAGACTCAGTAGAGACTGAAAACTGAATTTGCAAGACACATATCTGTAATGTGAAACTTTTCTCCAGCAGAGAAAGAAAAATAGTCTTAGCACCCAAATTTAGGAATACAGAATATGGGTCATCTGAGTGCTTCAGGAATAGAGATTTGCTGAATGATTGGAGTAAAACGACAATTATGCTGCTAATAATATTGCAATGTGCCTCTACTCTGCCAGGGGAAATTTTGGTTTGGATGGGGTTCAGAACATACAAGTTTAGGAATTCATAATATGAGAATAATAGTGTCAATAACAGGACAGTTT
Source organism: Phacochoerus africanus (assembly GCF_016906955.1). NCBI lineage: Eukaryota > Metazoa > Chordata > Mammalia > Artiodactyla > Suidae > Phacochoerus > Phacochoerus africanus. The sequence goes on from NC_062549.1 coordinate 82,584,218, forward strand.
TTGTTCATCATTATTACTGTCCTGATGCACAAAATGATTAAAACTTTCCATATGGGGTTTGTCTTAAAGAGCTGTTCACACAGGTTTAAAAATGGGATTTTTAATTTTCCTATCTCAAAACTTTTCTACCCTGGCCTAAATCACAGCCACAGCAACTCGGGATCCAAGCCATGTGTGCAACCTACACCAGAGCTCCCGGCAACTTAACCCACTGAGCGAGGCCAGGGATTGAACCCACATCCTCATGAATGTTAGTCAGGTTTGTTTCTGTTGAGCCATGATGGGAACTCCCCTTCAGTCTTTTTCCATCTCTGTGAATTGTGTCACCATTTACCAATTTGCTCCGGTTAACCCATATTCATCCTCTCCTTCACTCTCACTCCCGCCTCCACATCCAAACCAACAGCCAGTGCTGTTACCCTCACATCTGAAATATTTTCTGAATCCAACTACTTCATGCAGTATCCTAGTCCAAGGGTTGCAAACTTTTTATCTAAGGGCCAGATTTGGTCCCTGGGTTAGCCTAAGTCTAAGCCTTTATAATTTTATATCCTTCTTATTTATGCACTCCCCTTTGGACTATTTTTGTAGTAGCTACCATGACCCTTTTGAAACAAAAATCAAATTATTTTACTTAAAATTCTACAATGACTCCTCATTATAATGAGACCAAAGCAAACCTCTGGCCTCCAAAGCACTCCACGATCTGGCCCCTGCTTTCCACTCCTGTTCTCCATTTTCCTAAGCATGCTCTGCTTACACTGTCCATTTTTCTATTCTTTGAACCCTCCAAGTTTTCCTTAACACAAACACTAGTCCCTGAAGCTCCTTCTGCTTGAAATGGCCGTCTCTGGGCTGATTCCTCTTTCTCATTTATACCAACTATCTCCTCCTCAGAAAAGCCTTTTCCAATCCACCTGGCAGAAATACTCCTTTGCACCACACTTTTCCCAACTACTCTATGACCCATTCTCTGGGTTAGTTTCTTCATAGTACAACAATCTGAAGTCATTTCATTTATGTTTTATTTGCATCATCGACATGTCTTTCATGGCTGTAAACTTCATGAAGGAAAGGATTTTTGTCTCATTTCTTGACGTGTCTATAATCCCTATAACAGACCTGGCAGATAGAAGGCAATCAAAAAATATTTATTGAATGAACAGAAGAATGAACAAATGCATGAATGATCAATATTACATGGTTTGGAGATGAAATTCAATGCCAAAATCCTCCTCTCCTTGTCTTCCCATCATCCCTCTGTTCCCTCATTGTCAACAGATATTTGATAACTTTTTAAGGTTTGTGGAGCTACACTGAACACTGTGATGTTTTAATCAGGAAAAGAATCCATGCTAATAACTTACCTGTCTTATTAATGCTTATCTTCCCAGTGTCATCATTATCATATCTTAACTCAGGGGGTGATGCTAATTTGGACAAGGTCAAACACTGGGGACAATGGAATAAAACACTGGGGTTTTATTGGTTCTATGGACCTTTGAAGGTTATTAACAATCAACAGAAACTATGGTAACAAAACAGCAGGATCTAGAACCAGAAGACCTGAGGTTAAGCCCTTCTCACTATTCACTGGATATGGGGCCATAGACAAAGGGCTGAAGCTCTCACACTCCATTTCATTATTTATAAACTGGGGTAAATTTGAGATGACTCCATGGATGTTCTGTAAAGATTAATTCAACTCTACGTGTAATAGGGCTCTGGAATGCTGTCAAATCTTTGTTATTGTTAAAAATGTTGTCTCTTGGGAGTTCCCATCATGGTGCAGTGGAAACGAATCCGACTAGGAATCATGTAGCTGCGGGTTCGATCCCTGGCTTCACTCAGTGGGTTAAGGAACGCCAGGAGCTGTGGTGTAGGTCACAGACTCGGCTTGGGTCTGGCATTGCTGTGGCTGTGGTGTGGACCGGCAGCTGTAGCTCTGATTAGACCCCTAGCCTGGGAACTTCCATATGCCATGGGTGCAGCCCTGAAAAGACAAAAGACAAAAAAAAAATGTCTCTGCCTAAATGGTCTGTGCTGTGCAGATGCCATATAAGATCTGACCTATTTTGTCTTCTGAACAGAATGAGACCTTTATGGATTTTAATGTGCTACTGATTTAGGACCCATTTGAGTTTTAACAGAAGCCTTCAATTTACAGGAAGCCTAACAAAAGAGTCAATGCTAATATGAAAATTTTAAGTGAAAAGAGGGCAGGAGAGGAGGCTTTTGTACAGAGCACAGTCTCTGGAGTTAGGCCTGCTTCTAAATCCTGATCCTGACATTTATTAGTTTAATGACCTTGGAGAAGTTCTTTAACTCTGAGTTTTGGGTAACTAACCTGTACATGGAAGATAATAAGTCTTATTCTAGGGATGTGTTAAAAAGACAAAAAGAAAATATGTGTAAAAATGCCTGGCTCCATGCCCAGTTCATAAGAGAAACAGAGACATTGTAGTCTCTTTGCCATAATTCATAGTGGGCAGCATAGCAACTGACTCTTCTCTTCTAGAGGAAAAGAGCCCAAAAGAGAGGGCACTTCAAGAGCATTTGAGTTCAAGTGGGACAAGAGAGGATTGGGAGGGAAAGACCAGAGCCATGGGTTGATGCCTAGAATGGGAAAATTCCACTTCTAATTAGGGGGATCCCAAGTAAGGATCTGGAATCTAATGTTAGAAAGGAAATGGACCTGTTTTCAACCTTTCTCTCCAAGGTTGTGGTTTTTATAAGTGACTTTCCCACCTTAACCAGAACAATTTGGGAGATCTCCAGTCCAACCTCCAAATTTAACATGTGCTGACTTACTCCTATCTCTGGAGCCAGAGAGAGGGCCTTCAAAATCCAGGCCCCATTTAGGCATGAACTTTACTTAAATACATGGGACAGGAAAAGTGCTGAGTGAGGTGTATACATTGCATGGGAAGTTAAAGGTCGTACCAGATCTGGTATTCCAAATTTGTTCAGAGCATTGCTTTTGTTCAGCTAGAGGCTGCTAATGAGTGGTGAAATTCATTCCCAGTTGAGAGAAACCTTTCTTTTTGTTTCTCTGTGCTTTTTCTTCCAAAAGGAGGCTAATTGTTCTTTCCGATTAATTTCTAACTGTATATGCTTAGTAGATTTAAAAACAGGCAGGCATGCCATATAAGGAGATATTAAATGAGCTACATCCTAAAATAACATTCTTTTTTTTTTCTTTCTTTTTTCTAAAGGCAGAGTATAGTTGCCTAAGCAAGTCTCACCTGAGACCATAATAGGGTAAAGGGAAAGCAATAAAATCTTCACTGGCCTTCAAGAGGTTCTATAACATATTGTCATTCCCAGTGATGTGTCAGTGGGGCCCCTTTCATGACACTGAAAGTGGAATTTCCTGCTTAGTCTTACTACCAGTAAACCTGGTGAAACAGCAAAACTTCTCATTAAGAACGAAGGACGAAGGCTTGCTAGTCTTAGGTTAGAGATGAGGAATGTCTGATTTGAGCTAGGTGAACAATGTACTCAAGGAGTCATGTCACAAATTGTTCCAAGCCATGAGTAAAATTGCCTCTGGAAGGACTTTGGGGTGTTTAAAGGCAGCACCCTCATGTGAGGTGCTTATAAGAAATATCTCTCCAGGAGTTCCCATCGTGGCACAGTGGTTAACGAATCCGACTAGGAACCATGAGGTTGCGGGTTCAGTCCCTGCCCTTGCTCAGTGGGTTGGCGATCCGGCGTTGCCGTGAGCTGTGGTGTAGGTTGCAGACGCGGCTTGGATCCCGCGTTGCTGTGGCCCTGGCGTAGGCTGGTGGCTACAGCTCCGATTTGACCCCTAGCCTGGGAACCTCCATATGCTGCGGGAGCGGCCCAAGAAATAGCTAAAAAGACAAAAAAAAAAAAAAGAAATATCTCTCCAGGAGTTCCCATCATGGCTCAGCAGTAACAAACCCAAATATTACCCGTGAAGACTTGGGTTCAATCCCTGGCCTTATTCAGTGGGTTAAGGATCCAGTGTTGCCATGAGCTGTGGTGTAGGTTGCAGATGCAGCTCAGGTCTGGCATTGCTGTGGCTGTGGTGTAGGCTGGCAGCTACAGCTCCAATTCTACCCTTAGCCTGGGAGCTTCCATATGCTGTGGTTGTGGCCCTAAAAAAAAAAAGACTGAAAAAAAAAAAAAAAAACCTCCACCAGGTGATTTCCTTTCTTTATACCTCTATAGAGCTAAGAAGAATGTTGAATGAATCATCCCCATGGCTGCCTCACATCTTCGGGAAGAGGGACCTGAGTGTTTGGTTTTGAAGTATCTGCGATTCTCATTACTTTGATGAGATAATGAGATAAGAACTACTAGGAGGAATGGTCTTTCCTTCATCATAAACAAACCCTGTTTTCATGCTAAAATAAGACCCTAAAAATCTCATGGTATGAACCTCCTTTTTGGTGGTATTTATGAGTCAGGTAAAACTCCTGTCCTACACAGACCTTTGGGCTCTCAGTTGGCAGCCTCAGAGTCATGACCTGGCCCTTTCCTCTGATAAGATTGAGTTGGCTGAAGTGGTCTACTGTTTATCTTCAAGGCATTGACCTATTAGCCATGCATACAGAAGTCTAAATCTTATTTTCTCTTAAATCATTAAACTACTGCTCCAGATATGATTCAAAGGTGGAAGTAAACAGGCATGGAGGAACAATGAATTTATTTATTCTATTCATATGATAATGATTCATACTCATGATAGCAGAATTCAAACAATGCAAAAATCAGTCTCCCTCATGCTCCAGTCCCCCAGTTGTTTATTATTTTTTTCCTCTGAGAAAACCTAAAATATTACCAGTTCCTTTTTTGTGTTCTTTCTTCAAGAGAGAGCTTAGGCATATAAAAGTAACCTTTAAAATTGCAAGTGGCAATAGATATATTCATACACTCATATGTATTTTGCTCTTTATCATTTACTAATCTATATTGGAGATCATTTTATATCAGTAGATCTACTTTATTCTTTGTAATGGATGGTCTATTGTATGGGTACATCTGTTTTGAGATGTACCTTAATTTATTTAACTAGTCCAATATTGATGAACAGTTAAGTTGTTATAGTATTTTGCCATTTGTGTATTGGAGCAAGTATAATTTTGAGCAAAGATGAATGTGGTCAGGATCGCAGTCCTTAAATCACCAGTCAATTGCCTATCTTCGCAGTCTGTGCCAAAGAGGGCATCAGAAGCACAAGGGATTAGGTATTCTTACTCCCTACCACACACACATAACAAAATAATAATGATGATGATGATAACAACAACAATAATAATAAAGGGGTGAAAGGAAACTTTGGGAGGTGATAGATCAAACGCCTTTATGGTGATAGTTTCATGCTGGAATAGTTATTTGCAAACTCATCTTTCAATATGTCCAGCTTTTTTACATTGTCGATCATATCTCAACAAAATGTTTTTTTAGAAAAATGAAGCACAAAAGATTCTCTGACCAAATGCATGGCTGTATTACTATGTAGTAAATCGCTTGCAAAGGTAACTGCACTACTTCCACCCATCCCTACATGCTTGCTCCTTTGCAGTGCACTTTGCCATTCCTTGCATCAGGAGGGACAGTCCATTTGTCTAGGCCTTCTATCTGACCTCACCTTGTGATTGTTTTCTACAATAGATTGTAGCAAAAAAAAAGTCCCAGTCTACTGATAGTGAATGCCTGAAGCACTCGCCTGACCATATTTACACCTAGCAAGGTCACTACCACTGGGGCCAGTGTTGATGGCAAAATTGGCCCTTTTGGTCCTTTTTATGACTACAGGACTCACCTCAACAAAACCATCAGGAAACTTTGAAGAACTCGACTTATTTCTCTCAGGTTCTGGAGGGTACAGAGCCTGCGGAGACCACACAGCAAGGTCTTGGTAGAGAGAGATGCATGAGTGTTAGACCTGGGACTCTGCCTTTATTAGGGTCCAAGCTGTAAGTTGGAGTTTCATGAGTTTACTCTTTATTGGTGAATTTAAAGCAAATTAATGGGAATTAGAGTGTGCGCAGGGAGAAGGCTTCCATATCTACTTTCCTCAGGTCTTTCTAAAAAGGAGAACTATCTGGGGGGTAGAAGAGGGGTAACCTAGTTTCTTATCCAGTTGTTTTGCTAGCAACTACGCCACACAGTTGGCAATCTCTTTTTGAGATGGATGTCTACTATTTACCTTTGAAATGGATGCCTCACCACTCAAAAGGCTTAATGTCAGGCAATTACATTACAATCAAAAGCTTAATGTCATGCAGTTAGACTGTAGAAGCCTTGCATCTTCTCCTCTAGCCCTCTTTAAATGCTGCCTGAGGCCAAGCAAAGAACCTCAGCCTGAAGGTGAGAGGAAGTCATGATGATGGTGGAACCCAGTTGTGAACAAGGCCACCTTAGACCATCAAGACCAGTCATGCAGCTAGATGACTGTAGCTGTACCAGCTGATTCTAGCCCACATTGCAGACCCATAAAAATCATAACAAGAAAGTGGTTGCTACTTAATTATTTGTTTTTAGCTGCAGGATTGTTTATTTTTTTAATTTAATTTTTGCTTTATATTGGAATACAGTTGATTTACGATGTGGTGTTAATTTCAAGTGTATAACAAAGTGATTCAGTTATATACATATATGTATATCTATTCTTTTTCAGATTCTTTTCCCATATAGGTTATTACTGAACATTGAGTAGAATTCCCTGTATTATAAGTAGGTCCTTGTTGATTATTTTATATATAGTAGTGTATATTTTAATCTCAAACTTCTACGTTATCCCTCCCCCCACCTCCATTAACTTGAAAAAATTGCACAATGTGAGAGTCGTGAGTTGTTTTAGTTGAGGCAAATAAGGACTATAAGCCTGTAAGATAAAATTTCAGATAGCTCTGTGATATTCTTCCAGAGGAGGTGAGTGGGACGCTAGGATATATAGGAGTTTTGCAACAAAGGGCAGGTAGTAGGAAAAAAAAGATTACTGTTAATAAAAGAAAACCAGATACTCAAGTTAAGGAATTTAGCACTTTTCTATGTTTAGGAACATGCAAATATCTAGGATCACTGAACTCATTCCCTGATATGCACGTCAGCTGTCTGGAGCCATATCCTGCGTTTTCACATCTAGAGGGCTCACCTTTGGGAGTGGCTGCAGGCTGATGGCTGCTAGGCAGCAGGTGTTCTTTATTTCCTTCCTGAGTTCCTCAGGGCTCACAGGCTTACCCTTGAAGGTAGTTGCAATTCCTAATGACTATGATATTATTTATTTACCCATATGTCAGGCTATATTTTAATTTCTCAGTCCTATAAGTGGTTGCTATTTAAGTCTTCAAGTTTGTTAAGTAGCAATACATAACTGATTTCACTTGCTAGGGATCTGGCCAAACCTCTCTCTCAGAACATTCTACAGGATGGACCTAGGAATTCACATTTTAGCAGGTTCTCCAGAAGGTTCTTTTTCCTTTTTTTTGACCTCACATGCAGCATGCAGAAGTCCCCTGGCCAGGGCTTGAACCCATGCCACAGGAGTGACCCATGCCACCACAGCAGTGACAACCCCGGATCTGCAATCTGCTGAGCCACCAGGAACACTCAGGTGGTCCCTTTTTTTTAATATAATAGTTGAGGCATAACTTAAATGCTACATTTATGTGTTATATAAAGTTGTGAAGCAAAATAATAAACAACCATAAGTCCATTACTACCTTAAGAACTACAAAATTATCAACATCATAATATCTGTCTATACTCTCCTTCCATGACTCATTCCACTATGTCCACAAGAGAGAGGTAATAACATCCCGAATTGGGAGTTCATCATTCTTTTGCATATACATATATGATATATATACATATAGTGTAGACTAAATATGCATATATGTGTATATGTGTGTGTGTGTATATACATTTACACACAGTATATTTGGGTTTGCTTATTTTTAAACTTTATTTAAAAATTGTATCATACTACATACTAAAGCAGAAAAGTAGAGTGTTAAGGGCATTAGTTTCATTTTAAGTCACCTGTGTACAAATTCTAGATCTGCCACTCAGTATCTGTGGGACCTCAGGCAATTTACTTAACCCCTGTAGGATGTGGTTTCCACTTCTACAAAATAGGGATGATAATAATAATATCTACCTTTTAGGGTCTTGGTAGAGACATATCTAAAATAACATATCTAACATTTTAACATATCTAAAATAATTAGAATAGCGCCCACACAGAGTAAGTGCTCTGTATTATGACTTTTATTTTGAATTTACTTATTACACTCAGTGTTATATGTATACGATTCATACATGCTGTGTGTACCACTGGGATTCATTCATGTTTTACTGATATATACACTCCAATACAGAACTATACCATGATTTATTTGGCCATTCTTTAGTTGATGAGTATTGTCATTGTGCCCAATTCTTTTCCTTCACAATAATACTACTATGAACATTCTTTTACACATCTCCAAGGAGATATATGCAGGATTTTCTCTGGGGTGTATGTCTTGGAATAGAGTTGCTGGATTGTAGATGATGAGAATGTTCAGCTTTACAAGATGAGGCCAAGTCCACAGTGGTGATACTAGGAGACAGTCCTATGTTCTTGTTCTTTCAGATCTTCACCAGGATTTGATTTTCTCAGACTTCTAAATTTTAATGTATTTATTTTTGAACTTTAGAGAAAATTTTTTGCTGAAGGTTTTGGTGAAAGTATGATGTGCCTTTTAAAAAAAAAGTTTAATAATCTTGACTTTGTTGACTTACCACTTGAAGAAACTTAAAGGTCTTTCTTCAAGACTTCTTAGAATCCCTACAGCCCCTAGCTCTCCTTATCACCTCTTTCCCATTGCAGTTCTCCTTTGCCTCCCTACTGCTGCCCTTTTTAGCCACTCTTTCCTTTTACCTCTGTCTTTGTTGATCTTGCTTACTCTCTGCCACCCCTTAAGGTTGCCTTGGTTTTGAATCCTGACACTTCCACTTATTGCAACTGTGGACATATTTCTTGATTTTCCTGTGCCTCAATTTCCTCAGCTCTAAATTGGCCGTGAATGATAACAGTATCTACCTCACCTGGTATAGTGAGAATTAATGTAAAACTCTCAGAAAATGATCTGACACATACTAAGTGCTCACATTATTCCCTTCCATCTCAAGTCAAATTTCCTGGAAAGGGGACACCGATATTTGCATGAAGGCTTATTGGGGAGTGTTCTCTGCATCAACACTTTTGAAAGGTTGTAGGAAGCAGAGATGGGTAGAGAACCATGCAGCAGTAACAACAAAGTTCTCAGCCAATCCTACAAGAGTTAGGGAGATGGATAGCCTTTGAGAGCTTCCCCAGACTTGGCTGGAGGCTGAGTATTTATTCACACACATTCACCTGTCACTGGATACTGCCTGACCTGAGGAAGGTAAAGTTTGCTGAAGACACATTCCAGAGATAGCCCCAACTGAAGGCAGTTGGCTACTGACTCCCAGTGGGTGGGGAAACAGGGGCTCATCCTCAAGGCCAGGAAGGGGTTAAGCTGGGTAGTACACTGCAACATCCACTACACTTCCTTCCATATTTTCTCCCATGGAAACTACTCAGGTTATTTCTTGTTTTAAAATTATATTTAACGTTTTCCTCCTTTGTCAGAAGTTGCCATATGATGTCAAAAACAACTGATGCAAGTAATTTTTTTAATGGCTACACTCATGGCATATGGAAGTTTCTAGGCCAGGGATTGAACCCGAGCCATAGCTGTGGCAAAGCCATATGGTTTAACCCACTGAACTGGGCCCAGGGATTGAAACTGCACCCCTGCAGTGACCTGAGCTGCTGCAGCTGGAGTTTTAACCCACTGCACCACAGAAGGAACACCAGATACAAGTAGTTTTAAAGACCAAAAGAACACAATATTCTTGGCATTTTATGAAATAAGTCCCGTTGCAGATTGACTTTTCTACATTTCTGTCACAGTGGCATTGGGTGGAATTAGACAGTCTCTCTGTGCTATGTATATATGTTATATTAGTTAGCAATAAAATTGTAGAAATATACAGGGCTTCAGAAAAATTGCCATTCACTGAGGCTGAGCTACCCCAGTCTATTTCATATCTTCCTTGTCAAATTCCACAGATATCGTAGTGCAAGGGAAAGTTACTTAACATTACTGAGCTTTGGTTTTCTTCCTCTGTAAAACAGCTAAAATTTACCTATCTCAAAGGATTCATTGGGGGGAAAAAAGTTTAATAACAGGTCCAAGTAAGGAAATGTTCCCATCAATATAAGGTGTTAGTCATCACAGCATGTGACAATAGCACCTTAATCACACATATATAAAATGGAATTCAAAAATCTAAGCAACTTAAAACCACAGCAACCACCAGCATATATGGTGACAGCAGAGGCCACTCAATGTTGAGAACTTTCAACAACTGACTAATTTATTCACCTTCATTCATGAAGGGAACATTTATCTGAATCACAACTCTCTTTAAAAAAAATTCTTCAGACAAATGTCAGGTTGCTAGTAATAACTAAAACCTGATTAAATATTGAGTGCCTATAATCCAATTTGGAGTGTTTGCCCATTTTTGGTGCTTTCTAAAAGCTGATCAATAAAAACAGACTTTGAGTTTGATGTGTGATCACAACTGATGTCAATACATACTCTAATCGCAGGTGTGCCAGACATACTCTGGCATTTATCGATCTACCTTATACTGAACACCTAGCATGAAAATAGCACTAGGCAAAGAATAAGGCCTCCTTACATAGGAAAATAGCAAGGATAGTTTAGAACCATCTATACTTTAAAAGAGGAAGGCCACGAAGATGGAGCTATAAGTCTTTCTAAGGCTTTCTTTCTACAAATCTACAGTTAGGAAGGGCTACAAACAACCATGGAACATTTTCCCTATCTCCAACTACAATTTTTCATACATCAGCAAGGTTTCTTTATGTAATTTTTCCCCTGTAATTTTTCCTCTTTTCCCATTTTCTCTTGATACAGAAGAAAAATCAATTAATTCTTTTCAACAAAATATAGCACCATGAGTGAACTGAGAAGAGCACCCCACCTAAGAGCCCAGGAAATTCCCTTACTTACCCCTGGAGATTATACCTTCTTCTTGGACCACCTCTTGCTTCATATAACAATCATATCATTTTGTTCTCAACAGTGATCCAGTCAAGCTATCTCAGCTGAATCACTAGAGGATATAACCAAGAAACTGCAATCAATACAATCAGGCTTCTGAAGTACAGGCACCTTTAAAAAAATAGTAGTTTCTGACTTGCCATATTCCAGCAATACAACAACTAGTACCACTTTTAAAGAACTATATTGAATTATTCTCTATTTCCTGCCTGCTGCCCATGGCATTACTTCATTCTTTTTTATGGCTGAGTAATATCCATTGGGTATATATACCACATCTTCTTTATCCAATCCTCTGTTGATGGTCATTTAGGTTGCTTCTGTGTCTTGGCTATTGTAAATTGTGCTGCAATGAATACTGGGGTGCATGTATCTTTTCGAATTAGGCAGAAACAGATATTCTTAGTTATTTGTTGACTATTACTTGTTTTGAATGGGTGGATTCAGTCAGTACTTTATCTTCAAGGTTAGGTTTAGTCATATTATTAATGATAATAATTATAATAATTCTAATTAACTTTGTTGAGCATTTATTACAAGCCAACTACTGTTTGAGATATTTTACATACTGCATCCATTTAGCCTTTTTTAAAAAATCCTATGAGCTTGGTTGTACTATCTCTATTTTACATAGGTAAACATTAAGATTCTCTAAAAGTAAGTATCTTGACCAAGATCATAGGACTGGCAGCTAGCTAAAGTTGAATCAGAACCCAGTATGCCTGACTCCAAAGCCTTTGTTCTTTATATATTCTTCATTTTACATTTATTTACAGACATATTTGTGAGTACATATTGAGTGCCACACATTTGGCTAGGCTTCCAGAACACCATGCTGAACAAGACAAGAAGAATACTGGCCCTCATGGATTCTTCAGTCATGTAGGAATACCAGTAAGACAGACACTCCTGCATGCAAAGTAATACCAAAGGGGCATGTGGAATGTTATGGAAACACACAAGGCTATCTAACCTGGTTTAGAGAGTCAGTGAAAATTGTACTGTGAAAGCAATACTTAATTTGAAGCTTGAAGGATGAGTAGGAGACCGCCAGATGAAGGAGAATAAAGGAGTATCAGGGACAGAAACAATCTCATGTGTGAAGGCCTGGAAGCAAGACGATGATAAGCCTGGGAGCTCACTGGAGGAACCATGTGATCGAACAAAATGCAAGCATAGAGCTGTTCTATTACAGGCAGTTTTGAGGAAGGCAATCCTCGCTTATCAGGAGGCCAATGACAATGAATGAGAGGTAGAAAAGGGCTAAATCCTGCTGTGTGTGTGAACCACTTTAAGAACTTTGGTACCATCTAAAGGCTTTATGGGAAGATCGGATTTATGCTTGGAGGAGAGCAAGTGTAGATGGAGGAAGCCACGGTCTGCCTTAGATATTTTTACAAAGTCACAGTAGAAGAGAAGACATTTTTCTTCTCAAGGGACATAAACTCTAAAGAGGGGATATAACTATGGGTAGCACTTATTAAGAACTATGTGCCGGAGTTCCCATCGTGGCGCAGTGGTTAATGAATCCGACTAGGAACGATGAGGTGCGGGTTCGATCCCCAGCCTTGCTCAGTGGGTTAAGGATCCGGCGTTGCCGTGAGATGTGGTGTAGGTTGCAGACGCGGCTTGGATCCCACGTTGCTGTGGCTCTGGCTTAGGCCGGTGGCTACAGCTCCGATTGGACCCCTAGCCTGGGAACCTCCATATGCCGCCAGAGCAGCCCAAGAAATAGCAAAAAGACAAAAAAAAAAAAAAAGAACCATGTGCCATCTGTTCATTCACAGGTATTTATTGAGTACCTACTTTGTACCTGGCATTGTTTTATGTGCTGAGGAGGCAGCAGGGAACAAAAAATGCACAAAATGCCTGTAGTCATGGAACTTATATTTGATATTTGACAATTTGACTGTCAGACCTTAAGTACTTTACAGATAGTAACTAGTTAACCCTCCCCACAGTGTATCAGATTATTTCACTTCAAAAAGAAACTGAGGGGCAAAGTGGTCAATGACTCCCCAAGATTTGCCTACAGATCTGTCTGGCTCCAGAGCCAATGCCTCCCCAGGGGGTAAACATGAGGGAAAGGCAGGAAAACTCAGGGAGGAAAGCCTAAAAGCACAGCACCTATAGTTACAGTGACTGCAGCAGTGGGAGCAAAACTGGGTCCTGCGAAGGTGGGATCCACAAGCCTTAATTTCCGTCTTGTAAATGTTGCTTTTAAATCTCTCTATGAACTTCTATTTTGTTTTGCAATGAAACCACTATTGCCCTTTAATTATAGTATTTCTATTGGGTAAATTTCATTCTCTGCTTGGCAGAGAAATTAGCTATGCTCTCTGGAGGCACCATAACCCATAAACCCATAAATCAGAGCTCGGCTCTGGTGAATCAGTTTGGGATGTCGGACAGGGAGGCAACACCTATAGCTCATCCATTGATCTTCCTTTCATCCCATGCTCCCTTCTCCTCACTGAGTCTTTAAGACAACTTGGCTCGGCTTTCATCAGGAACCTGATCCCCTGTTTGCTCTCCCTATAAGGTCATGTCTTCTTAGCTTGGTCACAGCTTGTGGAAATGCCAGATCCTTAACCCCCTGAGCAAACCAGGGATCAAACCCACATCCCCACAGAGAAAACGTCAGATCCTTAACCCACCGAGCCACAGAGGAACTCCATCATTTCCTTTTAAATTGTTTTCAGGAATCCTGTGCATGCTGTTTGGCCAAACGTGTGTGTTTTTGCAAGTTCCTATGGAGTAAACATGGCCTCAATTCAGAAATAAATCTCATCTTGGAGAGTGATATGGGTGATCCTTAGGCAGGCTGAAGAGGAAAAATTGAGGGAAGGGAAAATTTCCCAGAGGCCCTCAGTCAGACATTCATCATCTATTCCATCATCGTCTTTCTCTTCTGTATGCTCTGTATAGTATGTTCTTCTTATATCAAGAATAGGTGAGGTATTTGTGACATTTATGACAACTAGAAGCTGTAGAGACAGGGACTAAAGAAAGAGAGGTTGTGGGAAGCAAAAAGTCTCATTTTCTTAAATGCTTCAGCTGAATTTGTTGAATGGTTTGGCTCCTCCTATAGGATAGCATGTGACATTAGGAGCACACACTTGGAAGGTACCATTTTGTTAACATTCTGGTCCTTCATTTTCCCAGCATTATGCACTATCATGTAAGAGCACACAGTCATGGGCCTTCCTATACCAGAAACTTATTCCTGGCCTTCCTTAACCCTTGCAAATAGACTGGAATATCTGGAAGTACTTTTTTTTTTTTTCAAAATCAAAAAATGAACTACATCAAACCCAAGTGGGAAATTGAACTGAAAAACGTCCAATGTCTCCTTCCCACTCTGAAATACCATTCATTGTCCTTCCTGCAAGACTACAAGCCATTCATGTAAGTTGGCTCTAACCTTATCTCACATATGACCTATAAAAATTTTAGCCCTCTTTGATTAGATAGAAAAAGAACTGCTGAATCTGGGACATAGGATAAAAGATGTGTTTGTCACTCTGGAAACAGTCAGACCACCCACAACTAGTGATTCTCACCTGTTTATTCTAGGAAAAATGTCAGCAAAGTGTGTGTCTGTTGGGGGGGGAGGTGGCTGGTAGGAATATCAGATGGAAAGAGCAGGGGGGAGAAAGAGAGAGAAGATAAAATTCTTCATTTTATGTTGTATTATATTGCACTTACAGAAAATACAAGCAACACAGAGCTGAATTTCATATTCCAGAACCCTCATTCATTACAGTCAGACAAACTGGTAGTAATTGGGCAGCTGGCAATTATACTATAGCACCATCTAGCTCTCACTACCAGAGCCTAACATCCTAAATCCAAGCCTGTCTGAGAAGTTTAGGGCTAGTTACTTGATGATGAAAGCAAGCAAAATCCCAAAGCAAGTGTATGTTTAATAGTAACATATTAAATTATTTTTTTCTCTATTCCAAACTAGTTTTCCACTGAAAATATCAAGACTTAGATTTTACCTGCTGCACATAATTTAAATGTTACCCTGGTTTGTTTGTGCTCATCAAAATTCCACAGAGTTTGCCTTGATTACCCACTGTCTTCTTTGGAAAGCTATCAGTAAGGCAGTATCACAGACGTAGAGCTAAAGTCAACAGATTACTGATTTTGCAAATTCCCAGGACATTAGCAAAAATTTCTAGTGGGAACAATTGATAACATTTTATTTTAATTCATTATTTTATTTTAATTTTATTTATTTTAATTTATTTTATTTTCTTATATTGAAAATTATTTACTAAAGTAACCAATTGTGGTGAATTGTGCCTGCTCACCATCACTAGAGGTGGCTAGTGAAGGGGGAGGACACTAAATGTCAAAGGGACAAAAACACCAGAATTGGATTTCTTCCCTCTAATAAACAGTGTCATGGTGGAAACAGCACGGCCTTTGACTTTACAGACTTGGATTCGAATATTCAAACAGGCTCTTTCTAGATGTTTGAGGAGATTAACCTCCCTGAGCTTTTCAGGGTTATTGCAAAAAGCAGTGGCGATAACATCTATAGAATATCTAAAACTCTTTTTTGGAAAGTAGTTCTTTAGAATTCTATGTAAATACTGCTAAAACATCAAAGAGGAACATAACGGTGTGCTGGCATCTTTATGAGCGTCATTAGACAGTACATATTTAGATCCTTGGTAATCTGGTGGTGATTTGCGTTGGTGATTTAAAAGGGTCTAAAGGTTCTCTATCACATTACCTTTCTTCTGCGTCAGCCGGCTTCCAAAAATAGGGACAGTGCATCCTCTAGCAGGAATAGATGTCTGAAATAGCTGTTAAGCTGTTTGATTGTCAAAGTTATAAGTATGAGGTAAATTAACCTGAAATAGAGATAATAGCAGAGAAGAATCAAAATGTGTGACTTTATTCAGCGATGGAGACTGTGCTTGTGTACAGGATTCCTTCTGGCTTTCGGGGGGACGATTCTCTAGGGAAATAAGCAACAGACCCGCTGCATCTAGAAGCCCAAGTTTCCCACTCAGACTTTCCATTTACTAACTGTGTGGATAGAAACAAATCTACCCTCTCAGAGGCTTAATTATCTTGTCTGTGAAACAGAGATTATATTTTTACTACCTCTCAAGGCTTGTTGTAAAAACAAGAGATAATATAGCTGACAGTCCTTTGCAAATCATAAAGTTTCAGGCAAATGTTGTTCCTCTTCTCAGTGATCAATTCACTGCTATGCAGCGATGGCTGAAGCCGAAACCCAGCAGCTTCTCTGAGCCTGTCTCTCATCCAATTGCCCACTACCTCTATCCATCAGCAAGTCCATTCACCTCTACTCCCTAAAGCACCCTGCATCTTCTTTCCATCTCTGCTGGTACCACCCCCATGAGAGGCACTATATCTCTTATCCCAGCTACCCAAGAGCCTCCTTTCTGAGCTCCCCGTTCACACACTGACCTCACTAAGAATCATTCCCAAAAAAAGACCTTTAAAAAGGTCAGAGTGACCTTTTTAAACATAAATCAAGAGGCAACCAAACATTACATACCTCTTTATGGAAGTATTTGATGATCTTATCATATTTTTTTTTCTTTTTAGTCCACACCTACAGCACATGGAAGTTCCTAGGCTAGGGGTGGAATCAGAGCTGCAGCTGCCGGCCTCCACCACAGTCACAGCAATGCCAGATCCTAGCCCCATCTGTGACCTACACCACAGCTCACAGCAACACCAGATCCTTAACCCACTGGGTAAGGGGAGACCAGGGATCAAACCTACATCCTCACAGACACTATGTCAGGTTCTTAACCCACTGAGCCACAATGGGAACTCCTTGTGATAAATAAACCTGAACATGCTCAGCTCTGCCCACTTCTCCATTGGTACCCAATTCCTCAATACCCCCACCTACTGAGTTCCAGACTCCCTGGCCTTAACCAAGGGAACTCCTCATTGACTCATTTTAACTCCTGTTAACACTCTAACTATTTTCAATTGTTTATCATTCTGTCTCTTCCCAGTAGAATATAAGCTTTATAAGGGGGGGGGGTGGATTTTCTATTGTTTCTCTTTTTTTCCACTGTATCTCAAGCTCCTCGAATAATGGCTTTCACATAAGAGCTTTCGATAAATATTTGTTAAATAAATGAATTCATTAGTCTGATGAGTCTAATTCTGCTCTGCCACTAACTAGGAGTGTGACCTTGGGAAAGAAAGTCACTTAACCTCTTCAGAGCTCTTTTTTTTTTTTTTAAACATGTAGTTTGGGGATCATAATTGTATCTACCTACACGTGCATTGTGACAATTCAATGAGATAAGATGTGAAGTATTTGGTACATTGCCAGTCATATAACAAGTGATAAATATTATTGCTATCATTGTTTAAGGATGACATCATCAGAAGCCTCTTTGGGTTTGTTTCAGAATAGACTGCAAGCTAAGGGGAAAAGAAAACAAAAGAGGGAAAAAATGAAAAATAAAGAGCAGAAACATTTCCAGAGATAGGAATTAGGGAATTATTGGTAACTCTGGGCCCAGCTGCCCTGGATTTAACTTTGCACTTCCTGGTCTGTAATGAAACCTCTCAGCTCTCCCACTCCTCGTTAGAAAATCTTTCCTCACTGACAAGCCTCCTTTCCAGGAGTAGGAATCGGATCTCCCCAACAAATCTTTTCATTCCCAAATGCCTTCTGCATTTTGCCCAAACTTCCTTTCATGCCATGACTCCAGGACCTGGATCCCTAAATGTCAAAGACATATATCAAACCAACAATTCATTCAGGTATGTACACCTTAGTTCTTTAGAAATCAGGCTAGGTGAAGTTGTTGTTCTTCCTTGTTAATGTCTTTACATGCTAGAAACAAGAGAAGATCAGGCAATGGAGAAAGGATGGTTAGAAGATGCTGAGGATAGAGCCTGCTTTATGTGTAAGGGTGTTTTTGGGGTTTTTTTGCAATCTTTCGTACAATTTTATTTTCTCCCCTTAATCATTATAATATGATACCCAAATTTTGTCATAACTGGAGTGTCTGTAAAAACAGGTTTACCCAGCATACCTACAGGAACGGTGAATTCTGCTTCTTGAAATGATCGCGCTATGGACACCCTGGTCGTCCAACCCCAATTGTCCCATTGCCTGGATTTATCTTCACCATATTGTGTGTTCACATCATTGAATTTCATTCCAGACTTTAAATTTTCCATGGCTTCCAAGAGTTGTCCACATTTTTACACAGATGTGGTTGTTCAGGTATGTGTATGCGTGTGTAACAGAGACCGAGAGAGAGAGAGAGGAATGACAATGGAAAACACTTGCATGGGCAGTGGCTGTAACTGGAGAGGACACCTGTACCATCTCTTGCTTTAAGGACTACATCAGGGGCTCAAATCTTCCTCCATCTGTTCAGAATGAGGTTGGAACCCAAAGCAGCAGACTGTGGGGAAACAGCAGCTCTACACCACCGTTGGGATGGGGCAGACACAGGACTAGCTAAATTTGTCCATTCCTTGGCTGAAGCATTGGCCTCAGTTAGGTGTATACACAGCACAGGGCTGGGGAGGGGGGTGGCAGGGAGGGTTTGGCCAACTGAAAGGCATTCAAGTGACTGACGTGGGAACAGAGACTATCTCTGCCATGCTGAATGACCTACTCTGACCCTCATTATTTGAAGGTCCCAAATAGGAGATGGGACTGTCCGTCTTTCCCAGAACTGGAGGATTGAGAGAGTAGACACACAGCCCCGTTATAACAGAGCTTCAAAGCAATTCAAAGAAACGATGGTTCTCACTGCTAAGCACTGATAAATAGCAGGTCAGGTGAACAGACTTACCTGAACCTAGAGAATAGGCAGTTGTGAGAAGAGGTGGGTCTTGGTCATTAGCATGCAAGTAGCTGCAACAAACTGCCCTGGCACAGGCTTCAGGAACATTGAGTGCCACCGGGGTGGGGCTGGGGGGAGGGGTTGGTTCACAGGTCACTCCCCATGGAGAACACAGGAGATGCAGGACATGACTAAGAACAGTCTCGGTTTCCTCCACTGTGGATCTCACATTAAAACCCAGACAGACTACAAACACATTTTGAGTGTTTTTTTCTGACAGGGAGGGGTTGGGTCAGCTTCTTTGCCTCCCACTTGCCAAACATTTGTCCAACAGAGTCTCCTGCTTGCTTTCTCTGACAGAGCAGTATGCTAGATACACAGGAAAGGGGCACCCAGGAAAGAGGAGGCACAAGGACCTAACAAAACCTTGTTACCACCTTCAGATGACTGGAAAGTAAATGTCCTTAGAGAACAGTACACAATGCTCCAGATATTATACTTTTCAAAACTGAAAATAACAAGGGCCAGGGAGTTCCCTATGTGGCGCAGCAGTTTACAAACCCGACAAGGATCCATTAGAATGCGGGTTCTATCCCTGGCCTCACTCATTGGGTTAAGGATCCAGTGTTGCCATGAGCTGTGGTGCAGGTCGAAGATGCTCAAATCCCACATTGATGCAGCTGCAGGGTAGGCCAGCAGCTGTAGCTCTGATTCAATCACTAGCCTGGGAACTTCCATATGAAAAACAAGTAAGAAAGAAAATAATAAGGCCCAGAAGAACATCCCGTTGTTGTAGCACTCTGAGCTTGCAAAGTAATTTTAAGCATCAGAGCCCAAACCATATAGCCGGCTTCTCCTGGCTCCATTCTAGCTCCCACAAATAGAAAACAGCAGTTATCTCCAATGTACCTGAACAAAAAGGTAGGGAAAATAAGACAAAGAGAAGAAGCTTAGAAGCCCTGAGGCCCTCCTCTGCCAGGACAGGAGTCCCACCAACCAATCTGTAGGTGCCCTTCCCATCTCTGTTTAAACACACCTGGTGATGGGAGTTTGCCTCAGGAAGCCCACTGGAATATTGGCAGCAATCCTGATAGAATGATTTCTCATACTGTGCCAACATCTGTCCCCTGAAACTGCCGAAAACATGGCAAGCGTCCCTTTCTCAGCCTTCAGAGCAAGGAATAATTACTCTTGCTCTTCTATACTATGGCCCCTCAAATATTTGGATATGATTATTAGCCTGCATGAATGCATCCTCAGCCAGTGTAGCCTCTCCTTCAATCAGTCCACATGTGATGGGCCTTTTAACCCTCAGCATCTTAACTGCCTTGATTTTCCCAGGTCAGCACAGCCCCTGGGCATCAGCCTGAGGCAAGAAGGAACCACTGTCCTCCTTCTTGTACCTGACAGTCAACAAGTCTGAACTCACCGCTGAGAGCTGGGAGAAAGGAAACCAACCCCTCTGTCAAGTAGTGTAATTTCTAAGCCTGGTATAGAACCATCTCTGCTGACTGAGAAAGCAGAGGAAGAAATACTTTGACCTTTTCTATGGTATTATACAAAGAGAATCCAGACAGAAGCTGCCTTAGATTGTTGTGGACAGACATTGGAATAAAGGTTAATAACTCATTTTTCAAATTTAGAAGCAGATTTTCCCTGTCACTCTTATGTTTGACGATGGAGGCAGGGCAGCAGTCCACTCACCATCCCCTGTGCCCACGCACACACACACACACAATATAAACACTCTAAAGACTCAATATGCTTGCCATCCATCTGAGGCCACTCAGGAGCTGGCCCAAGATGCACCTGAAAAAGAATCTGTTTCTGTAAAATACAGACATCTGACACCCAGAGTGAACAGTTGATCTGAGAGCTTTCCTTTGCTTCATACCAAAAGTAAGTGGAATTTCCCCAAGAGAGAACAGGTTTCTACCTTGATTCAGTTTTCTGAGTACAGCTAAAAAGAAAATGCAGATAACATAGCTAAGAAGCTAAATAAAAGTAAATGACCTTTCTGAGAGTGGCTTTCTGCAAAAGTTCTAAAACACTATCAAAGAGCCAATTCTATACCATCAGGAACATGCTGCTGGCTCCCCCTGACTTTTATCATCATCATTGGTTATCTGTATCTCCAACACTCACTTTGGCCATCTCTGTTCTTTCTCTAGGTTTAGAGAGGATCCAGATAAGAGCCTATTTTCAGCAAATGCCTACTCCTCTACTGCCCTCCTTCCCATGAATTTCTCCCTCCTCACTGGACCTGTTCAGATCTCTTTGGGGTATTTGAGCATTAAGGCTTGTGTTTGCCATGGTGTCTTTCATCTGACTGTCTTCTACATTTGATCCTTTATGTGGATTAGGAATAAAGGCCCTGAATCAAATAAATTGTAATGTAGTTAAATCAAAATAAAATACCAAGAACAGGACAAACAGTAGAGAGACTATTAACTAGGAAAACATACTATAACAAAAATTTCCTAGATTGGTGGCTTAGAATTCTCAGTATATTTTCTCATAGTAATCATGTTATACACAGCATGAAATGTAGTTAAAATAGTATAATTACTGTCCTACTTTGAGTAAACAAAGTCTTGGGAACTAGTCTGAGTACCTTATCATCATTTATAATACTATCTATGGGAAGATACCCTTCTGTTCTTAATCACTATGACCCTTTCCTGCAATGTGAGGCAAGATTAGATTTTACTTGTTTTGGTAGGACAAGAGAATAAATAAATAAGTGCTTTCGCTCATCCCTCAAATATTCATTAAATACTCACCATAGTCAGGTGCCCTGCTAGGTACATACAGAGCCAGTCTTTGCCATTAAGGAGCTCACAGTTGAGAGAGCGACAGATAGATTTTCAGAGTACTGTGTGATGGAGCAGAGTGGTGGTTAAGACATGCAGAGTGAGGACAGTATGATAAATACAGAAAAAAAAAGACCCTGTGAAATACCATTAAAAGTGCTGATGGGGGAAGAGGAGTCTACCAGGTAAACTGGGATGATCCAAGAGATGTTGGAAGATAGAATAGCATCACAGATGCCAAATAAGAAGAGCACTTCAAGGAGTGAGTAATCATGTTTCATCTATTTAGTCACCTACTTCCTCTCTTTGGAGCCCAGCCCAGACCTCTCCCCTAAACTTAGAGCATTCACCTGTCCATTCCATATCTCTATATGGAAATCTAAAAGTTATCCCATCAAAACAGCCAACAATTAGGGGGAAAAAATCAGACAAGTATAAGATAAGAGATGTTAAAACCCTTATTGATTATACTTGGACCAAAACCTTAAGGCATGGAGAATGTCAAAAAGGCTTCATGGGGAAGATGAGCTATAAGATTTGCCTTAGAGAAACTGGAAAAGGTGAGAAGAGAGGAGGTCCCAGTTTTGGAAAGAACAATGTGGAGGTTTCCATCGTGGCTCAGTGAGAACAAACCCAACTAATATCCATGAGGAGGAGGGTTTGATTCCCTGGCCTCACTCAGTGAGTTAAGGATCAGTGTTGCCATGAGCTTCAGTATAGGTCACAGATATGGCTTGGGTCGGGTGTTGCTGTGGCTGTGGCATAGGCCAGCAGCTGTAGCTCCAATTCAACTCGTAGCCTGCAAACTTCCATATGCTGTACCTGTGGCCAAGAAAGAAGGAGAGAGAGAGAGAGAGAGAGAGAGAGAGAGAGAGAGAGAGAGAGAGAAAGAGAGAAAGAAAAAGAAAGAAAGAAAGAAAGAAAGAAAGAAAGAAAGAAAGAAAGAAAGAAAGAAAGAAAGAAAGAAAGAAAGAAAGAAAGAAAGAAGAAGGAAGAAGGAAGGAAGGAAGGAAGGAAGGAAGGAAGGAAGGAAGGAAGGAAGAAAAAAAAGAAGGAAAGAAAGAAAGAAAAGGCAGACTTGGATCCTTGTACAGTTTGTCCATTAACCAAAACTTGATCAGTCAGATGACACATAAATTATTCAGGACAAGACTTTAAACGGATAAACATTTATTCTGCCTTCCTGAGCATTAATTATCCAGTCTAAGAGAAGACCTTCCCTTATCAGATGCTCAATTGATAGACAATTTCATCAAGCGTGAATTAGACAAACTGCCTAGGACAAAAAATTAGGACAACAGGAATCATCCTGTTTGAACCCCTTATTTTTACTTGAAAGGTTAAAATCTAAAGAAGCCTAAGAATCCCCCACGTTCCATGCATTGTTTCATAGGATAACCTGGAAACCAATAAAAACATCATTGAACCAGATGGTTCTTCCCACAATGGGTCAGAGTCTACATTTTTTAATTGAGAAAATTGAGGTATAACAGGTGCTGCTGACATTTCAAGCAGTAAGCATCTTGCTTCTTTGCAAATGCACTTAATAGGTAGAGAATTAAAAGAGAAGTGGATCTCAAAACTTCCTGTTAGCAGATGTTCAGCAAATCTTTTCTAATGTGAGGGATTCCAGTGTTAACTTTTTAATTTCGTTTAATTGCTTCTTGGAGGTTCACATTAATAACATTTTATGTGATGACAAATCATGGAAAACTCTCATAGAAAAAAATTATTTTCAATCAACGGGTTCTTGATTTAGTCTATTCTAGAAGAAAAGGTCTATATAATCTGCCCACCAGTATCCTTGCTCAAGGGTCTGTGATCTTATACACCTTGGAGGTTGCCTTGGAAACTTGGCTAAAATTGCTTGATTTCCTCTGGAAATCTGTGAAGCAGCTGTCTGGAATATTCAATCTCTCTTCCCTGGGTACAATTCAGGAGGCGATGACTTCTGGTTTGAGTGTCAAAGAGTTAAGTTTTTCAAAAGCATTTAGATAAATCCTCTTTAATTATAATTTTATTATTATCATTGATTTACAATGTTGTGCCAACTTCTACTGTAAAGGAAAGTGACCCAGTCATACATAAATATACATACTTATTCTCATACTATCTTCCATCATGTCCTATTCCAAAAGATTGGATATAGTTCCCTGTTCTATACAGCAGGATCTCATTGCTTATCCATTCTAGATGTAATAGTTTGCATCTACCAACCCCAAACTCCCAGTCCATCCCATGACACTCCCTTGACACTATATTGACATTTCTATGAAAGATCAGATTCTCTATCTATTACTATCAATCACTATATCTAAGTGCATATCTTCTGAAAACTCTAATTCATAATATGCGACAGTTGATACCTGGGATCCATAATTCAAACACCTCCCTGAGTGACCCTCATACCTACTAAACTTTGAGAACCCCTCATAGACAGCTCATGAGAGTAAGTACCATAGAGAAGCCCCCTGCTGTCCTCCTTTTGATGAGAAGAGTAGCTGTTGATGTAACAATTTCTAATACCAGCGTCTGAGTCAGACAGATGCATTATGTTAATGAATCCACAGAATAAAAGAAAGAAGAATGTATGAAAAGGAGTAAGAGAAACATGCAGCATTTAAATCCTCCAAACGACCTTGAGAAAGTCAAGGAATCTTAAGCACTAAGAGTCAGGGCAGGAGTGACTCAGCTTGCACAGGCACATTTGTAAAGGGCAGGGGAAGAGGGAAGCTTTGCAGCACAAGGGACCTGCTCTAGGTCCTTCTGGACATGATGTTGTTGTAGCCTTTACCCTCTTCCTTTGACATCACTGATCTTGATCAAGGATCAAGTAGCCACAGGTGAAAGAGTACATGTCCTGGTGCCTATGGACTGAACCTGAAGAATTCATTGTCCCTGCCCTCTGTTCCACTCTACGCTTGTCCTCCTTGCCATTTCCCAGTGAGGTTTTCTGCAAATATTGCTTTAAACTTTTTATCTTCTGAGGGTTTTTTTTTTTTTTGCTCCTCTTTATGACGATTATAGTTTTTCTAATTAAGAGGGAAAGTAATTTGATAAATTATTTCACGTAAAGTATTAGGAATTTGATGTTCTGACGTCTCTCAAGGACATTCCGTTTCAAAGAGCTTGACCTGAAAAGCTATTAAGGCATTTTAGCACTGTGCAGGCTGGAAAGGAAATTTGGAGCTTCCAAAGAGAAGGTTTTCAAGTCATAATCAACACTGTGAACATACAAGGCAGAATCTCCTAGAAGGAGAACCCACAGGTTGGCTTTAGGGAATCTATGCACTCTATGAAACTGTATACAACATTTGCAATTTATATGCTTTGTTTCTGTCCATGGATATCATCACATTCTCATAAACCATGGACTTAAATGTTCCTAAAAACCTCTTCCTAGGAACCCTTTGACCTCTGTATATATTTTACAACTTTAATCTTCTTTTATCATTCATCTCCATAGCTTGATCCTTTCAATTCTAGGTAAAAAATAACACTCCTTTTCTACCTTCTTATCAGGCTACTTTTTCCTCTCTTTCTGCTTTCTACCTTCTTTAATAATTTCTCCCCTTTGCCTTTTCTAACTCCCTCTTCAATGTCCCTCTCTCTTGCCTTTCACGTGACTTCCAAGTTTCTTTTCTCTCAAAGCTAAAGAGAGTGCTACTTCCCCATTTAAAATATTTCGCTTAAATCTCAGTCCCTCTCCTCCCTTCTAATTTACACTGATCTCTCCCCACCCTTCCCTTCCAGCAAGTGCCTGGAAAGCCACACAGTGTGAGTCACTGTGATATTAATAATGTCCTTTGTGTAGGAAGGTGACATCACTAACCCATCATCAGTGGGGCATGTGCCCTTGAGCAATCCCTTTATAGTAGGAACAGTGGGCATTGATGTCTTCCCATCCCCCTGCTCAGTGCCCCTAAGAATAATTTCAAGAATTTTCTAAGCTGAGATTTAGGGTATAGAATTAGACCCAGAATAGAAAGACAGTATTAAACAAAAAAAAAAGAGTGTACATACACATGATGACTGGGTCACTTTGCTGTACAAGAGAAATTGAAGGAACATTGCAAATCAACTATACTTTAATAATTTTTTTTTAATTTTTTAAAAAAGAAAGAAGCCAGCTTACTGTCTCCTGAGGTTTTGATCCAGGACAAGAGTCATTGGGGGCACATACTCAAAACTCAAGTCAAAGCATTTTAACTGAAATTGTTTTTGTGTATGGTTAGTTTTGATTATTATTCTCTAATTTGAAAATTTTCAGTTGCTTTTCAATGATAGAGTCCTCAATGGTGAAGTTGCCAGTTAGTAAGCATGGGAATGTTACACAATCTTGAATCCTCCCAACAATTCTCAGGAAACTGAAATTCACTGAGATTAAGTCATTTACAAAAGCCACTGAGCTGGTAAGTATTCAATCCTGGACAGAATCTCTTTTTCTTTCTGTTACATCCTATGCCCACATGTGTTACAGATTCAGTTCCTCTCTTCTTGGATGTTAACAGGATGAACTTCAATTATGGCAAAGAGCCCATTGGCAGCTTACAGAACTGAAAGGTCCTCCTCTGGCCGACCTTCCTTTTCACAGTCACTTTTCTACAACAGTTCTGAGACTCTCAGTCACTGGAGATCTGACAGCTAATGCCTGTCTTCAGAGTTCTATACATACACTTTTATAACATGCTACCTTATCCCTAGCACAGAAATAGGATTCTTTTTTTTTTTTTCCTGTCTTTACTGGGCACTTATCTGCTCTAGTTTCTTTGATCAGCTGGCGCAGGAAGCAGTGTAAACTACCTAGAAACAGTTTGTTTCCTTTCTATCATGCCTGGAGAGTGATCCTTTTGCTTTTTTCCTTCAGTGTGCAGAAGTTCCAGGGCCAGGGATAGAACCCGAGCCACAACAGTAACCAGAGCCAAAGCAGTGATTATGCCAGACCCTTAACCTGCTGAACCAAAGGGGAACTCCAGAGTGATCTTTTCTTGAGTGGAGCCAGCTATACTATTTTTGTGCTCCAAGGTCAAGTGAAGGCTAGTAAATATCAGTCTTGTACTATGCTCTGGTCACATTTCATATGTGCCCTCCTTCCCTATTTAGATTATAAGCAGGATAGACATTGTCTCTGTGTTGATAATGATGTCAATGCCTTCAATGACAATAATAATAATATTAGCTGCTTATGATATACCAGGAAATACAGGATGTGATTGCTGAAATGAGATTCCAGGAGAGGTCTAGTGACTTCAGACATCATACATTTACTCACGACTCTATATTGTTTCCAAAATTCTGATGGGGAAATTTAGGAAGAGAAAGGAGCCTCTTCTAGAAGTATATGTTTCTCAGCTTTGAAGATTAGCGAGAACTCTCAATGAATTCTACAAACATTTGTTACATGCCTCCTACATCTGAGCCTTTCTACTAAATGATGAGAAAATTCAGAGATAAGTAAAAAATTTAAATCTAGGTTAGAGACAGACTGCAAAGAAAGACTTCTGAGATTAATTGGGGCAGGGAAGGGGCAAAGATGCAAAAGGTGATAAGAGCCCAGAGGGAAAAAAGATTAAATCTGACTAAGAGAATCTGGACTAGGATTTTTGTGGAGGCTGGCATCAAGTTGGTCCTGAAAAGGTTAAAAAAGAGATTCCCATACATGGAGAAGAGGAAGGATTTTCCCACTGAAGGATCCACCAAAAAACTAATAATCACAGGTACCATTGTTGGATACATGCTATATATCCAACACTGTTCACAATACATTTACATTTATTGATTATTAAACTCTGAACACAATATCAAGAATGAGTTGTTACTATCTCCATTTCATACATCAGAAAAGTAAGGTTCTTGGAGGTTGAGTTGCTTGGCTAAGTGCAGGCAGCTAAGGCATCTCTCTCTCAAAACCTCGTGATTTCCCACTACTCAATATTATCTTCACATCGCATTTGTGTTGTATTTCTGAGATGGGGATGTCACCCTTTTATAAGAGCCACATTAATCCATCTATTAGTTTTTGCTGCTTAGTTAAATAAAGTGTTCTTCATGATCCAGAAAAAGACACAGAAGCAAGAAACACCTTAGCCTTAGTCAAGACATAATGATAAAATAATAGTATTGTGTGTCCTTATTATTATTATGTTTTCTAATACATATTGAGCTTTTATTATCTACCAGGTATTGTTCTGAGTACTTTATGGAGATTAGTGAAGTGACCAGCTTACAGAGATGAGGGCGTCAATATATATCTACAAATCTAGGTTAAAGACAAAGCTTATATCTCATTTACTTTGTGCAGATTTTAGGGAGCTGGAGGTCAGAGGAAGAACATTTTCTTTGAAATCTATTTTATTTAAATTATATCCAAACTTTACTCTTTTCCAACTACCTCCTTCCCTGACACCCCTATTCATTTTAATGAAAATTCCAACTCTGTCTACCTCTGAATCCAGTTTATTAGCGTTCCTGAGCAAATGGATTCCATTGCAATTCAGACAAGGCTCTGCTGAATGAGGATTCCCAAGGTTCCTAAGTCCCCTCTGGTGTAAAGGTCAGTGATGTGGATTGAGAATGGCTGCCAGGCTGGCTTAGAACACATTTGGATGCTTAAAATAACAGTGCAGTCAAAGGCTGGCCTGCCAGATGAATGCTGACTGGCAGGAAGAACATACATTCCAGAGAAAGCTCTGCCTCTCTTTAACCCCCAGCTCCCATCCAGAATTCACCTCAGAGTTTGGAGTAAATAGCCAAGAGCTTCAAAAGCTTTATGCACTGCAAGAAAAAAAAAAAAAAAGGAAAGGAAGAGAGCTGAGGATGCACGCTCTTCTCTCTGAAACTTCAGCCTGGCTGGAGAAAACCCACAACCCTGCTCACTGGTGTCAGGGTGGTCACTAACCTACATGAGGCTCTTTGTAATGCTGTTGCATCCTATTATCCTTAGTTCATTCAGTCTTCCTCTCTCCTAGACAAGAATTCCACAGCTTCTCCTCCCACTTTTAATCTCCAACAACCCTTCTCCTTCTCAAATGATGACATGGCTTCTTATTTCCTATAGAAGTTAGAAATTATCAGAAAAGAACTCCCACTTGCTCCCACCCACCAATCTACTGGAATTTCTTACTAGGAAGTGTCTTCCCTCCTGTTGCCATGTATGAACTATCCATGGTCCTGGCTGAGGTTAACACTTATATTGTGTTCTCAGGCCCATCCTCTGGCACCTTCTCAAGGATTTTGCCCCCTTCAATGTTTCATCGCTTTCTCACATAATAAATTTTCTTATCTTCATACAAACACACTGTTGCCTACCTCACTTTGAGCCCGTCTCTCAACCTCATTTCTGCCTTCAGCTACTCCCTAGTTCTCTGCTCCCTTTCATAGCGACAGTCAACAGGAGTCATCTCTATGCAGTGTCTTCCCTTCCAGTCTTCTTGTTCTCTCTTGAACTCACACCAATCAGTCTTTCCTTCCCAGCATGCCTTAAAAACTGCTTGCTAAGAACTTCAATTCCTTACACACACACACACACAGCTAATCCTGGGGTTAATTCTCTTAGTTTATCCACTAGACTAACAGCAGCATTTGACCCTAAGGATCATGGTTTCCTTCCAGAAATATTTTTTTCTTGAACATCGTTTTTGGTTCTTTATGTTCTTCATTCACTGCTCCACCTCAATCTCCTGCATTGTTTCCTACCTATATCTTCAGCATCCAAATGTACACCAGGCCAGAGCTTAGCCTTCAGAAACCTTCAGCATCTATACTCACTCCACTGGTGATCTCCTCCAGTTGCACATAATTAAATACCATGTCTGTACTGATGATTCTCTATTTCATAACTCTAACCTAATCTCTCCTTTGAACACCATCTTTATGACTACAACTGCCACTTAATATTTAATAGGCTTGTCAACTTTATCATTCCAAAAAAATAAACTTAATTTTCAACTTAATTTTTCATCCCATTCCCAAGCCTACTTCTCCTGTAGTCTTTCCCACTTCAATAAATGGTGGTAACTCCATTTGGCAGTTGCTCAGGCCAAAATCTTAAAGCAATCCTTGGCGCCTCCTTTCATCCCTCATATCAACAAACAGTCAATTCTTCTCTCAATTTGTAGCCAGAATCTAACCACATCTCACTACTCCCACTGTTACCACCTTGGTTCCATCCAAAATTATCTCTTTCCTGCACTATTGCAAAACTGTTTGATGAATCTTCTTTCTACCATCCTTTTTTTTTCAAATTTTTTGTTTATTACTTAATGAATTTATTACATTTCTCCTTGTTCATTTACAATCTATTCTCTAATTAGCAGAGTGACCTTCTAAAATATGTCAGGTTGTGTATGTCACTCCTCTGCTCAAAAACCTCCATGCTTCTCATGTCACTCAGTAAAATCCAAAGTCCTTCCTGTTTTCTGTGGGACTGCAGGATAGTCGGAATCTGTTTGTTTTTTTCCTGGGTGATAGCTCAATTTGAAAGAGTAGAACTGACTGGTATTCTCCCAGCTGTTCAAGTCAAAACTTTGAAATTGCTCCTGACTCCTTTTTTCTCACACTCGATCTCCATCTCATCTGCAAATTTGATTAACTCCGCCTTGAAAATATTTCCAGAATCTGACCATTTTTCACTATTTATATTGCTACCATATTGGTATTCAAGCCACCATTATATCTAATAAGTACTATTTTACTAGCATTCTAACTGGCCTTTCTGCCCTCACACTTACACCTTTCAGAGTGACCTTAATAAAGTATAAGTAATGTGATGTCATTTTTCTGTTCATAACTCTCCAAAGGCCTCCAACTTTAGGGAAAAAAAAACTAAGCTCAAGTGACATGTAGACTTAGTGATACAGAGATAAACGTGATACGAGGAGTTTCAAGGAAGTAGTGAGAATAGAAAGCTTATGAGTTGAAGAGTTAATTAGAGGTGATAAAATGGAAACAGTCAGAATAAACTGCTATTTCAAGAAATGTGGCTGTGAACAGAAGGAAAATAAAACAGGGGAGTAGAGGCAGGTGGCAAGGCTTGAGTGGGAATACTTCCATTAGATATAATAGATGTAAGCATATTTTCATGTTAAAGATAGTTACTAGAAAGAAAGAGGTAAGCTATAGTAGAAAGTTTTAGAGTATAGCCCTAGAGGAAGCAGAAGGGTATGCAACCTGGAGGTTCAGTTGAAAGAGACAGCTTCTGATAGGAGGGAGAACACACGTGGTAATGAGGCAGAAAACAAAGAAAGGATTGGTTCAAGACAGGCAAGCTTACTGCAGGCAGGAGTAGAAATCGAAGGTAATAAACTGACCCATGTGATTTGAAAGTTTCACAAATATTGATCATACTCATTGAGAAAGCTAATATTTTTAAAATCAATTTCAAATTCTTAGCAAATAAGTACTATTACATTAAAACAGAATTCAATTCTGGATGAATTTTCTTTTAAAAAAAAACAGTTTTCAGTATTGGAGCTCTGGAGCATATATTCTTTTCTTTTTTTTTATATAGAAGATTTTTATTTATTTTCCATTATAGCTGGTTTACAGTGTTCTGTCAATTTTCTACTGTACAGCATGGTGACCCAGTTACACATACATGGATAAGTTCTTTTTTCTCACATTATCTTTCTCCATCATAAGTGACTAGATATAGTTCCCAGTGCTACACGGCTCTTTCAGACTGAGTGAAATAAGTCAGAAAGAGAAAGACAAACATCATATAGAGCACATATCTAAATTGATGTCACATTTCTATTATAATGAAGAATATCAAAGTTTCCAAAATGGTGGTTTGCAAAACCCAAAAGTTCAAAAATAGATACCAGTGAGTTAAATTCTTTTTTCGGTCACACTCACAGCACACAGAAGTTCCAAGGCAGGGGATCAAACCCATGCCACAGCAGTGGCCAAAGCCATACCAGTGACAATGCCAGATCCTTAACCTGTCAAGCCACAAGGGAACGCCTCAGTGAGTTCATTTTTATTAAAAACAGTAATATCATGTTCCCCTTGTTATTTTAAAATGTCAATCAATAAAACAATTATTTAAAGTTTTTCACCACAAAATGGAAGCTTAAGAATGCCCAAATGAAATTAAAAGACATTATATGACAGTCAACAGAATTCAGATGCGCATGTCAATGATACAGTTAAGTCAGTTCATTGCTCAGCTAAACAAGGTTAGCTACTGTGTTTTCACTAGTATATAGATTCTCATTTGTTCGCACCTAATCACATATTATTTGGTTTATATACCTAATTAACATATAGCATATAATTAATCATCATGAAGTCAGCTTAAGTCGTGTTACTGTTGAAATACAGCAGGTTACCAGGGAGCATAAAGAATTATAAATGTTTGCGAGTTTGCCCCAAGATGCTCTTCACCAGATACATGTCAAATGTATTTGTCCAAGGCTTCTTGCATCCCCTATCTTGGCAAATTGTACTCCACCCATTCAGTCTTTATACATGGAAACCTTTGAATCTTTTAATTTTTTTTTCTCTCTCAATCCCTGTACCTAGTCAAACAATCAATTACATCACCAAGACTGCAGATGCTTCCTCCTTAACATTTCTGGAATAGAATCTCCCACCTTCCTACCAGCCCCAGCACAGGCCCTTATCACTTAACAGGATAACTACCATCCTTTCCTAATACCCTTTTTCCTGTACAACTCTCTTCCAACCTTTAGTCCTATAGTTTCTACTGCTCTGAGTCCAATCCTTTGAGAGTTCCCTAGAGCTTTCAGGCTAAAGTTTAAATTCCCAAGTAAGATTAAACTACAAGTCCCTGAATGGTGTGACTACTGCCTGATTGTGATCTCTTAGTCCTTATTTTTTCCCACATATCATCTTATGTCAAGCCTGTACATGTTTCAATAAAGACAGCAAGGAATGCCTTATAGTACAATGGCATGACCTAATGCTACTCCCTTTACCAAAATTCCTTCCACTTCCTACATCTGGTTAACTTCTATTTATTCTTCAAAGCAGAGTTCTGAATTTGATATATACTTTGAAGGTTTTGTTTCTGTAGCAGGAATGTGTTTGTCCTAATACAATCCTTCTCTTTTCTCTGATCAACCTTGATTCAACAGTTTGTATAGCAAATGAATGTGTCTTATGAGAGAGAACTGTAACCCAAAGAATTAGTCAAGGTAAATAGATGACAAGGCCGATGGTATAACCACCTTCAAAAAGGAAATGCATTGGAAGCATTGAATACCCTAATCTGACATGACATAACATGGATTTTTCTTCTTGCCTATACCAAGTTGTGTTGTTACGTTTGAATAATGCAGGCTATCAACTTTCTTCTCAAAAGGATGTAGATGTAATTGTACACACTCTTAAAAGATAACCATAAAGACACAAAATATATAGGAGTTAAATAATAAAGAACATAATCTTGCTTTGACAATTAAGAAAGCACAAGAGATCACATAATATAATCACAAGATAGTAGATGTTCAAAAATATATTTTAACAGAATTCTCTGGATAATAAAATGGCATACAAGTACTGTATCTATGCCACAAATTTCCTGGGACAATTCTTCTGTCCCTCTTTAAAATGAAAATAGAAATTCTTGTTCAGACCTTGACTTACAACAATGCTTAAGTTATTTCTATTTCAACTCTGGATACTTAGTTTAGGAGTGTAAGTCCTTTTTCTTTTTTTCTTTTTTTTTTTTTTTAAGGTCTGCACCTGAGGCATATGGAGTTTCCCAGGCTAGGGGTCAAATTGGAGCTGCAGCTGCCGGCCTAAATCATAGCCACAGAAATGTAGATCCTAGCTGTGGCTGCGAACTACACCAAAGTTCACAGCAACAGCAGATCCTTAACCCTCTGAGCAAGACCAGGGATAGAACTCACGTCCTCACGGATACTAGTTGGGTTCATTACTGCTCAGCTGCCAAGGGAACTCCAGGATTTAAGTCTTAACTCTGTTTTTTGGCACTGACTTGCAAAGGAGAAATATAAGATGCTTCTTTTCCCAGGTTCTAAGGTCTATTTCACATTCCACCTCTTCCACAGGCTCTTCTGGGAGGTGGGATGCTGACAAATGTGTAACAGCCAGCTCTCTAGATGAGTGGGCAGAGGATGCCAATTTTCATGGTATAAATACTTCTACCTGGTCAATTTCAAACTGCCAATGACTTAACAACCAGTTCATAATATTGTTGTGTATTTAACAATTAGCTCTTGAGAGGAGGTTGGGGCCAGCTCAACAGTATCACTGCTTCTAGGCAACATTAGTCCAGGCATCTCTTGTTTATCTGAGCTCTGATGCAGTCATGGCCTGACCCTATCCTGCAGCAATCCTCCCTCCACATTTAACAGGCACCATCTTAGACTCTGATAGGGTTGAAACTGACTTGAGTCCCATGCTCCCATAAAACTCCAAGATTAATGAATTCTTCCATTCTTTTGTTCTCAGAAATCCATGACCCTTTTGGATTCTAAAATCACTTGGACCACAATCTCTTCTAATATTCTGAATATTATGAAATAAGACCCTTCCTTGAGACTCTCACTTGTCTTCCCCTATAATGCCAAATCCCCTTCCATCATTTTCTTTTAGACATTACTTATTAATGAATGTTCTTCCCACTGCAGTAGCAGGAATTAAATCATTTCCCTAACTGTCTGGTGTATTTTGTCTTTTGGCACTCTTTGATTTACTAATATCTTGAAACCTCCCCCCAACTCCCAGTTGGATTATACTATGAGAGCAGTTAACCATCTATCTCTTGGGGAGCCCCTCAGGAGCAACAAAACTCATGCCCCTCCACACCAGCTCCCAGCTGTGTTTTGATGTCCCCCATTGAGGCATGCCTACAGCATTGCTTGTTTTGATGAAAGAGAGGTCTCCAGATGGGAGAGTAGGAGCAGCTCAGAGCCTGAACTGAAACCCATAGACACAGACCCTGTTTCCATGTACTAGAAGCTCTCCATCACTTCAGAGCAATTCCACTTGACTGCAATCACAGTGGTAACCGTGGTGTGGTAGTGGTGGGTAGATGAAGACCTGCCACTTTCTTCTCTTCCCAACACCTCTCCTATAATAAAGGTACAAGCTCAGATCCTGAGGCAATATTTAGATTTACTACCAGCGGGTCAGGCCCTGGTATCACCTTTGCCAAAGAGCAGCCCCTCCTTTGCCCTACCAGTATCCTGCCCTGCAAGCTCAATAAAAATGCAATATCTCCGACCCCAGATATACCAAATGGGAACCTGCACTTTAACAACACCCCAGATGATTTATTTGCACATCATAATTTGAGGGGGTAGCTGTTGTAGAGTTTGCAGAGGAAATTCTGTGTGCAGAGGAGGGACTCCTAAATCACTTTGAGGGGTCTCAAGGCCAGTTCCCCTCAGGAAATGACATCCATCCCTAGTTGCCTGCAATTTCAACAGGGACAGAATGAGTGCACAGGGCCTGCTGGCCATTCTCTGCTTCCTTCCCTTTTCCCCTGGCCCTTCTGCTCTCTAGAGCCAAGTTCCACTCGCTGGATCCATGCCTGGTACTCTCAGGAGATCCTCACACCATCCCGGTGAGGAGAAAACCCCTTTGGCTCAGTGATTTCCCCATTCTTAGAATGGCTTCCACGCCTGGTGGAGAGCAAGGGCTTCTTTTGGAAGGAATTTTTTTCCCCACACCTCGCTTGGATGGAGGGATGACTGATAACTTGATGAACTGTACACTGAACTCTGACTTTTAGGTATTAAATATAGACTACCCACATGCTGGGAGAGCTAAATTTAGCAAAGCTGGCATGGGAGGGGCTGGGGGCGGGGGATCTCCCAGGACTGGATGGAAACAGCTCTGAGTGATGCCCCAGCAGCTGCTGCAGCCCAGGATTAATTTATTATTCCTGTCAGGGAAGGAGGTGCACTGGAAATTTTATCCTAGGTTCGTTTGTTTGTTAGAGGCATTCACTGAGAGTCATTTTTCAGTTTTGTTTTGTTTTGTTTTGTTTTTTAACAATAACAACAACAAGTGCAGATTGAGGAGGCTTCTGTATGCCTCCATCTGATTTGTTTTCTTCCATTTAGGTTACAGTCAGGTGCTATCCTCAGGCTGAGTTCTCATCTCCTGGTGGGTTATTTCTAATTATGTCACAGGCTGCCCCAGATCTTCTTTGTTTAGTTAGATAAGAAGCCTCTAATTATTTAGATTGAAGGTCAGAAGGAGAGTGAATCTCTAATGCTGCCAAATTGCAATGCCCCGATAATGCCCTTTCTGGTGAAAAATCCCCATGGTCTGGCATACTTCAGGGAAAGCCACTTAGCTGTTCATCTTTGTTTAGGTTGGGGTGAGGAGAGAATGAAACAAGATCCTTTGGTCCTCACCTCTCTTCCAGTAGTGTGAGAAGAGAACATTAGTGCGGCACTTAGAGGCTCCGGGCAGAAAGTAGACAGTCAATACAGGGTGGCATCCGTTCAGGACACAAAATGTGTCTCCTGGCTCTCTACTCCCCACCCTACCTCCACCCCAACTGGCCACCTGTAGATGGAGAAGCCACAATAAAACATCCATTTGCCATTTCTCCTTCATTAACATGAATCCATATGCCTCTCCTATAGTAAGACAGAGATAACCTATCTGTCTGTTGATTGCCATCTTTGGGTAGTAGCAACTGAAAATACATTCTGAACAACCTCTCCAATGACTTTCCATTAATTAGACTTAGACTCGTGGCCTGAGGAAAAGAAAGAGGAAGAGAAACCATTTCCTTGACTATGGATGAGTAGGTCATATACAGTTGACCCCACTGTGTTTTCTTTCACTTCTCCCTGAGAGCTGCTGGGACAGGTGGACCATATCACCAAGTGTCGCAAACCAAGAGCCACTTACTCTATGCCATTTCTTTCTCACTTTCCTCTTCCCAGTGCTGATTCTGAGGAACTGGCTAATCTCACCTCTAAAAAAGGGATATGAGACTGAGTCTGGCCTACTGATTGTCTGCATGACTCCATGCCCAGCAGTTTGGGGACAACACAAGTGATTATAATTTAGGAGGATCCCAGACCATGCTTTGAGAGACATGGCTGACTCCCTTGGAAGTAAGAGCAAACTCAGCATTGAGTTATTTGGGAAAACTTTCCAAGGAGTCTTTTTGTTTTGTTTTGTTTTGTTTTGTTTTGTTTTGTTTTTTAGGGCCACCCCTGAGGCATATGGAAGTTCCCAGGCTAGGGGTTGAATCAGAACTGCAGCTGCTGACCTATGCCACAGCTACAGTAACTCCTGATCCAAGACTCGTCTGCTACCTACACCACAGCTCACAGCAACACTGGATAATTAACCCACTGAGCAAGGCCAGGAATCGACCCTTCATCCTCATGGATACTGGTCAGGTTCGTTACTACTGAGCCACAATGGGAACTCCCTCCAAGGAGTCTTAATTGTGCTAATTCTCAGCAAATTTACTAGCCCATGATTAGCTGGAAAAAACTCTCCTGCTTCATGGAGACTGAATGTGTTAATACAAGTAGGGTTCATGAATTTAAGACAGTGCTGGAGGAGCCAAGAAGTCAGAGAAAAGGACTATCCTACTTTTCGTCCCAGTGGTTTAGCATTGATCAAACCACAGGGGGCTACAGCCTCCTTTTCTCCTCCCCCACCCCAGCTTCAGGTTTTCTATCCCACTCTCCTGGAGACCTGTGGTATAACTTCTCGCTCAAGACTGCGTTGCCTCTGAAACGGGAGGTTTCAAGCCATAGAATCTTTTTGAGAAGTCTGTTGGCAAAAAGTCCCCTCTGCAGTTAGTGATCCTGGAAAGAGTTTTCGCCTCTAAACTCTCACATCTGAAGAAGGATGGTCCTAGGAACCCAAGGTGTTTGATAAAGTAATGTTACAAATATAGATCCAATGTATACGGTCCAGTAACAAGTGTAAATTCTTCTCACAAATAAATATCTCCTCTTTATTTTCTCAGAAGTTCCCGTTGTGGCTCAGTGGTAGCAAGTCCAACTGGTATCCATGTAGCAAGTCCAACTGGTATCCATGAGGATGTGGGTTCAATCCTTGGCTTTGTTCAGCAGATTAAGGAACTGGCCTTGCCCTAGGCTGCAGGGTAGGTTGCAGATGGAGCTCAAGTACTGCATGGCTGTGGTTGTGATGTGGGCCAGCAGCTGCAAGCTCCAATTCAACTTCTAGCCTGGGTATTTCTATATGATGCAGGGGCAGCCCCAAAAAGCAAAAAAAAAAATTAAATTAAAAAAAAAGATATTTTCTCTTTTGATTTATCTGTAATTACTAGGGACTTTACTAGGTGCATTTTTTCAGTGACAATCTGAACATCAGGTAGCAGGCTCTATAGGGTGTACATCTTCAGCTGTTTTCATAAACTAGGCAATTTTACAGCTCTACAGAAATTGAAGCCAACCTGTAAAAAACTGAGAGTAAAGAAAATTATCTGGTCTATAGAAATGCAAATGAATTTTGTTGGTAGAGATTTGATTAATTTCCAAAAAGTTCATCCCAAGTATTATATTTTATGGCATTATAAGCTTAACCAGTTTTGTATCTATTACAGAATTCATCTCAGCATTCCTGATCCTGTGTGTTTGTGAGTGTGTTCTTCAAATTTTCCTTCGAACAGATTTTAGCATCTTACTCATCCTCTAATTAATTAATGGGTTAAATAAATGTTTGAAATTTACTCATTATATATTTGTATATGAGTCATGATTTTTACCTTTTTGAAAATTGTACTTTAGCATGTCTTTTGTATTTAATGTTAAGAGCTATTATATCATATTAATAGTCACTCCCTATATCAACTTTGGTATCCATTTTCTTAAAAGGAAAGTAGCAAAGAAGAAGAAATTATCTATGCATATCCGACTTAATTATGTTGTTCAGAGTGTTAGTACAGAAAGGCATTTCTGTTGTTTCCTAACTTGTCATAAGAGACAATTATGTGTACTCATATTTATTTTCCAGGTACTTTTATGTAAGGTTTCTAATTTATACCTCACAACAACCTTGTGATGAAATTATTGTTATCACCATTATTATATAAAACACTTAGTCTTTATTAGCCACTATTTTAAGCTATATTCATATATTAACATATTTAATCACCATAGCAACCCTGTGAGGTA
Organism: Phacochoerus africanus; assembly: GCF_016906955.1. Lineage (NCBI taxonomy): Eukaryota > Metazoa > Chordata > Mammalia > Artiodactyla > Suidae > Phacochoerus > Phacochoerus africanus. Next base: position 82,623,106 of record NC_062549.1, read on the forward strand.
GATGCTATTATTGTCCCCATATTCCAGATGAAGAAACTGAGGCACTGGGAGGTTCAGCAACTTACCTAAGATCACAGTTACTAAGTAGTGGACTGTGTATTCAAGCCTAGGCGGTTTAACTTCAGAACCTGTGCTCTTAACCACTTTTTACTTAAGCCCCACTTAACAGATAAGTAAACTGACAGTGAAGGTACTTGCCTAAAAACACAAAGCAAGTAAATGACAGTGCCAAGATCTCTGCCCAGGTCTATCTGATTTTAAAGGCCAGCTTTCTCCAGGAGGGCAAAAATAGAGTGAATACTGAAGTTGAATAGAAGCTGAAATGTACCTATAGATCTGCCCTATTGACAAGTTGATGAGTTTTTGCAGAAATATACAAAATAACCACACCTTGGTGGTCCAAAGCAGAAAATTAGCTAGTGGGAAAGAGGTGTTAGGTATTTGAACCTATAGAAAACAAACAAACAAAAACATGTAGCACCTTGTATCTCCCTCACAGATTTCAGGTACCATGTTCAACTGTATGCTTTATTTATTTAGCCCTCTTCTGTTTCTTATCATCATCCTTTAAGACCCAGAGCACAGGAAAATGCCCTGAAAAGCCTTGCCTGGTACCTTGTACAGACTAAACTCAAATTTTCTGGGACTGCAAACACCTGACTGATGAAACATGGAGGTGCCTACTCCCCCGAGATGCTATTGGGTAATCCCAAACATGATGACTCCAGCAAAGCTTCTGCTAGTAAGGAGGAGCTAGGTGGGCGGCTGTGCCCCACAGTTTAAGAGAGTCAAAGATGGGGAGGAATCAGGCTGAGATCACTGGGAAGAAAGAATCTTGTGGCTTTAACTCCTCCTCCTACAAAGCTGCTCCTAGGCCTCTGGCCTTTCCCCCTCCTTCTTTCTCCCTCACTGCCCGCCCCTACCTATTGTCACAAACAAGCCCCAATAAGGCAGCTTTCCCACCTTCTCCAGCCCACCCGCCCTGAGCATTGCCAAATTAGGGCTTTACATCCCAGCACCACCACTAGAAGCTCGTAAACACTCCTCCGCCCCTGAAGCTGTCTCCGCATTGCAGCAGTACCGTCCTGCCTCACCTCCACGCGCAGCTTTCAGAGCTGGTTTCTGCACTGCGGAGCCTGCCTCGCCAAATCTCCCTGCCCCCGCCTGTCTTCACGTTCTCCACTCTGCGCTGCCGCCTGCAGCTTACATAAGGCCCGCGCACACATGCAGTGAATTCATCTTCTCCTTTAAGGAGGCTCCAGGCAGCAAGGCAAGCGAAATGCTACTAGAGGTACCCCAACACCCTTCCCCCGACCCCAGCTGTCAAATAGTCACGCCCTAAAACAAATCCAGCAGCAGCAAATACCCTGTGACAAGTCGGAAAGGCGGCCAGATCTAAGCCTGCACAGAGAACTCCGTCCTAAGAAATTAAGAACACGTGGGAAGGGGGCACCTGAGCAAGTGCTTTAACCTCTCTGCTAGCGCCACGCTTCATCTAATCTGCTGAGACAACCTGCCAGCCGCAGTGAGCCGGCTAAAGCCAGCCAGTCATCAGACCTACTTTGCCAAGAGAAATGAAGGACAAACTGATTTGTGCTGAATCTTCCCAATTACTACCTAGACTGATTGACAATGTAGGTAATTGCTCCCTGCTTGGCTTGATTAGAATGTTCTATTCTGAAAACATTAAAAAAAATTTTCCCTGGGGCCATGGATAGTCCTAATTTCCTGCTGGCAAGAGCCAGTAGCACCAACATCTCCTCCTCTCATCTCCAACAAGCTACAGCCACTCTCTTCTACTCCTAGGAGTCCCTCAAGTCTCACACCAGGAAGCCCAGGACCTAAAAAAGTCTGTCCTCTACCTTCACAGGGACTCTCCTTGTCCCATAGAGCGAAAGGCCATCAAGCCCAGTTCACCAATCCATCTGCTGTGGTTAGAGGTAGACAGAGCCATAGAATATCTTTCTCGTGAGAACAAAGCATTTTGCAGGGTGTGATTTATCACCCTCAGAAGCAGGAAGAGGGAACTCCTTCCCATCAACATCATCTTGCCTGAGCTGGGAAATCCATGAAAGCCCCCTCTCCCTCTGTCCCCAATTATCACATGGGACTCCTATTGGCTATTAACAATAGGAGTTAATAAAGTTGATCCTGTGCTCGCAGGATCAACTTTGCAAAAATTAGTCCTAAATATTAGAATGGAAGAGGTATGGATTCCAGCTGGGGAGTGGGGGGAACTGATGCAGAAAATCAGGGCCATGGTAGGATGACCAACTACCCCAGTTTGTCCTGGGTTAAAGGGTGGACACAGGACTTTCAGCTGGGAAAGTCCCAGGTAGTCTGAGACAAATCAGTCACCCAAGTTAGGGATAAAGAAGACTTTTTCTTGGAAACTTGAGCTCTGAACTAAAAGGAATTGTTTTCCTTTCCAAAGCATACAAGAGAGTGTTTGCTCCCTGAAGAGTGACAAGGAAGAGGACCTCTCCTCACGAACATTTTAGAAATTTGATAAACAGAAATTTGATTGAGGGTGTAAACAGGACAGAGTCCTGGGAGAAGGTATTAAGAAATCTAATGGGCTAATAATGTTCGGGACATTTAATCTTCAGCTATGCCTTGTTTATGCCAGTTGGAGTGGCATAAGCCATAAAAAAGACTCCCTATCCATGATGGCAGGATGGCATCCCCCACTCCACCTCTAGCTGTACTCACTGCATCCCTCCCCCAACTTAAACCTAGAATAGTAACAGCAGTCTTCTGCATGGCATTTTTCAGGTATTGCATGTGGGTCTCTTGGAAGCAGGCAGCTGTAGCATAATGGAAAGAGGCTCAACCTAGAAGTCAGGACACCTGAGTTCTATTTTGGTCCTAGTCCCCTCTGACTCGATGACCTTGGGCAAGCACTTAACCTTCTCTCAACGATAAAAAGGAGAAAACATCCCTATTCCTGCATCTCCCTCCACTGTAGTGAGGATCAAATGAGGTGACATGGGCTCTCAGTGACCCTAAAAGAGTTAGACCTTGATCAACAATTCCCAGTATGTCTTAAACATTCCAGGTTCACCCAATCTTTGCTGCAGCTTTGGGAAACCTCAGATCCATTCTATTTGGGGATTTTGGGTACATCATCTTTTTGGGCATCTTCTGGAGGTTTAAGTTAAATCTCTTTCCAGGCATGTTTTGACTGAAATTACCCTCTTTTAACAATTCTTCATTCAGATGGTCAGATCTTTAAAGTTAGGGGCCGTCCGGAGGTCAGTCATAACCAGAGCCTAAAAGCCTAGGGCAACAACTGAGGTTGAGAAGATCAGCTGACCCTGGAAGAATCCTCAGGGTTTGAATCCCTAAGAGACCATCACTTGAAGACACTTGGTATGAGAGTTAACTCTGCAACTTTCTACAAAATCACTCTAAGCACCCAGTTTATTATCAATAAACTGAATGTTTATTGTGGAGCAAGGGGGATGGAGGAAATGGTAAATATTCTGCCATCTTCATGGGACTGTGAGAATTAAATAAGATATTATGTCGATATTTGGTAAACTATAAAATGTAATACCATTTAAATGTGAAAGACCAAAGCAATGGACTTTTAAAATTGTGGTAAAATAAATATTTAAAAGTATATAATTTTAACAATTTTAGGTGTTCAATTCAGTGGCATTAATTACATTCACGATATCATGTAATGGTTACCACTATCTTTTTTCATAAATTTTTCATCACACCAAACACAAACTTTGTACTCATTAAGGCAATAACTTCCCCTTCCCACATCCCTTCAGCCCCTGTTAACCTCTAAACTACTTTCTGGCTCTGTGAATATTTCTATTCTAGATATTTAATATAAATGAAATCATCCAATATCTGTCCTATTGTGCCTGGCTTATTTCACTTAACACATCATGATGTAGCATGTATCAGAATGTCATTCCTTTTTATGGCTGAATAATATTCCATTATATTACATACATTTCATTCATCCATTCAATTGTTGCTGAATAATTGAGCTGTTTTAATTTTTTTACCTATTATGAATAATGCTGCAGTGAGCATTGACATACAAATATCTGTGTGGATACTTGTTTTCACTTCTTTCACAGAATATCATTGCTGGGTGATAGGGTAATTCTATGCTTAGCTCTTTGAGGAACCAACAAACTTTTCCACAGGGGCTGCTCCATTGTATATTCTCACCAGCAATATATGAGGGTTTCAATTTCTCCACATTCTTGCAAACACTTGTTATTTTCTGGGCTTGTGTTTTTGTTGTTTTTGTTATATCTTTTCTAATAGATGTGAAGTGGTATATAGAATTTTCAAGATGCAATCTTCAGACAAAAGCTATCTATCAATATATGTATATTAATTAAATATCAGCTATACACAAATTGCTTCATTTAGAAAGTATTTCTTGAGTAGAGTACACTGTGTGTATATATGGCTCAGGAGAGGGCTAAAAAAGCTGGAAATAAAGATGGACTCAAAATTAAACAGAGACCTTTGGCCCAACTAATTGGGCAGCAGAAGTGGTTATGGATGATAAGAAAGGACTCAGGACTTCTGGGATCCATTGTTTAAGCTAATCCTGTTCTTCATTTAAATCATTAATCCATAAAATCTGTATCACAGTCATTATTTGAACAGTAATTTATGAAACAATTTTTTTTTTTTGGCTGTTGGGCACTTGATGAGATGCACAAGATATATACAATACCATGACGAAGTCCCATCTCTGTAAATTTCTCTGATGTATGTCTTTCCATTAAAGCTCTTTGTCCTGCCCAAATTAGATTTTTCATTTAAATAATGGAAGCTATATGCATTGTACCTTGAGATGCATATCAAAAAAACTGCTGTCTCCTCTCAGATGTTTTTGTACATTTTCATTTTTCTTTTTTCAAGGAAAGGATATGAAGCATTCTTCTAGGTTCACAACTCACCCGCTGCATTTGAATTTTCATTCTCAGATCAGTTAATGGCCAGAGAGGCTGAGCAACGCACGAGAAGTTTTGGCTGTTTGAAGCCCAAAACAAATTTGAAGTATATCTCTGAAACTATAATCCCCATCAAAGGAAAAGTAGACTGTAATTAAAGGAAAGAACAGCAATAGGCTATTATCTTATCCACAGCATTGTTTTCTATGTAAAGAAGGAACACAGGCATTCCAGGAAATAAGTATATTGTGAGTCATTTAAGAACAAACATCATATATTATACTTAATATGCCTCTGGGAGAGGAACATCTATTTGTTCCTTTGTATCTGTTCTTTATTTAACTCCTCCGATTTTTAGCTGGAAAATGTTCACCTGGAAAAAAGACTGCATTTCCCACCCTTCCTTGGAGCTGAACCTCTCTCTGTGACTAACTGCTGGGCAATAAGCTGTAAGAAGTGATGGGTACAATTTCTGCAAAGTGTTCTCAGAAAAGAAGAAACATGACTTTCTTTCCTTTTCTCCTTCCTGCTAATAGAATGTGGATGCAAACTTGGGGATGGATCAATGGATCTCATACCAGCCTTTAACTCTATCTAGCTTAAATCACTGTATTTTGGATTTTTGCTCACTCACAGCTTAGCCAACTCCTGAGCAATACAACCCTACAACCTCTGGAAGAATACTTTGCATTCAATCAACAGTTACAATTCCCACTGTTCCAATTCCAAAATGTCACAATTCCCACTGACTAAACAAATATGTTGGGGGTGTTACTTCCTCATATTTTTGGAAGATTTGGTGTTTGGGATTCTGAATGATATACATGAGAGAAAAGATTGAGTAATAATTCACTTAATATAATGAGCAAAGCAACCTGGAGGAAATGATATAGATAAAGACTTAGACATAGATATATAGATATAAATATATTCTATACTTCACATATATAAAATATGGACAAATACCTATATAGATAATAGATAGATACATACATAAATAGATACATAGATAAATAAAATAAATAAATAAAATAAAATATAGATAAAATACCACCAGCAGAAGATGCAAGGAGTCAGGGTTCAAGTAGAGGTCTTGTTACTGGCTGGTAGAAGTATAAATTAGTAAAACTTCTTAGAAGCAATGTGCCAACAATTTGTATCACAACCTTAAAAATGTTTATTCTTTCTAATACAATATGCAAATATAATAAACAGAGACCTCAATTAAATTGTGTTGGGAGACCAGAAGGGGGAGCTCTCATGTCCTGCAACCATAGCAGAGCCCAACAAGAAAAAGACTCCTCGGTCTTTCCTGGCAAGGACTCGACCAATGACTACTATAGCACTCCCAACTTCCTTTTCCTCTCTATAAAAGCATTCTCCTTGCCTTGCTGGGTACTTGCACATGGCTTGCCATGATTGCAGACCCTGAGTTGCAATTCTTTGCTGATCTCAGATAAACTCATCTTTGCTGGAGGACTATCTGGTAATCTATTTGTTTCACATCAACTGCATGAATTCCATTTTTAGGAGTCTACTCTAAGGAAAGACACTGGACAAAGAGTGATGTCCAAAATTTTCATCATAGCACTAGTATGAAGAAAGTTTCTGAACCTAAGTGTTCAGACAATAAATACATGTGTCATGAAATGTCAGAGTTGGCAATTAACTGGTGTCCTTTTGCATAAGTTGATTTTCACTGAGGAGAGAGCTTCTGAGAGGGAAGTTCGGCTTGTACACTGAGGGATAGAGTGGGGTGAGTGATAGAGCAGGCGGGGGGAGTCTGCCTCCAACTCAGGCACATAGGTCAGTTCACCCACAACAGAAAAAGGATTACCCAACACAAGCCAATGAAGTTGTTTCTCTGAGACAGAGAGGTCTGAAAACTCTATCTGGTACTCAGGAAAGTAGTGGAGGACTCAGCACAGAAGTATCATCACTCAGGTGAAAACCTTGGTTCAAAATTGAAAACCTTAATTGGGCCTGGAGGCATGCTTTGGTAACCCAAGGGTGTGCAGCCGTGGGAGGATGAGGTGACCTAGTTTGGGGAGATGCACCCGCTGCAGTGGTGGTGGGGATGTGCTGCCCTCCAGTGGCTGTGCAGGCTGCAAGCACAGCAAGGGGCCAGGGGTGGAAGACACGAAGGACCATTTTTTGAGCTCACTAGAGCTCCCAGAGAAAACTGAAATGGGGGGTGTGGTTAAGATGTACATAGTTGGGGACAAAAGCCAGTGAAATCTGAGTTACCGCAGTCTCATAGGCCAGGGAATTAACATAAATGTACCATGATGGGGAAAATTAACTAAAGTCTGGTTTGTCTGTAACCTGTGGGTCCCAGATTGCCTATGCATCTCTGTATCTTCCCTGTCCTTCTAAGCTTTCCTCTGCACCACAGGCGCTGAAAGCCTGGAAACTGTATTTGGCAGACTTCCTTGGCAGCAGGTGACTATGTGGATATCTCCAGGGGTGGCACCTTCCAAGGTTTTCAAGGCAAGAGGAAAGGATGGGCCATTGTTTCTGGCAGGAATTCTAGGTTTGTGTGGGCATCAGCAAATGGCTGATGTGGGTTTTCACCAACAGCTCTCAGCTGCTGAGCTTAGCAATAGTGGCATCACTGCCTTATTGATGTTTCTAGATCTAAGGCCTTCCTGACCATGCCTCTGCCCCGGTAGGTGGGGTATACAAGGTGTTTGAAGCTTACATTCCCTATATTAACCCCATTGAATCAGGGCAAACTTCTGGGGTTTTTGTTTGGTTTTTTTTGTTTTTTTCATTTTCATAACCAAAACCTAATGGACACAGCCTATTGATTAGCAGCTGAGCTCTGGGATTACTCAGACTTGCTTCAACTCTGATTCTGCACTTAATTCTGGTGAAAACTTGAGTAAGTTCCCTAACTCACATTTGCCCAATTTCTTCACCTTCAAAATGGGTTAATAAAATCACTTACTTCATAGGACTGTCACATAGGTAAACATATATGGTGTATATTAGCATCTTTAAACATTAAAGGTAATATCATTATAGCATATTGCAGAACCATTAAACTAAAATGGTAAAATAGTAGGTGGAAAAGGGAAGAAAAAATTACCTATATGGTATAACCTCAACTATCTGAAATGCACAAATAGAAATATACCAAACTGTTTTCTCTCTAGGTGATGGATTTACAAGTGATTCAATTTTCTCTTTAGTATCTTTCTTATAGTTTTAAAATTATCTATGGTTAGTATATATGTACTACTTTATAAAAGGAATAACATGAGTGTTATTAAAATAGCCCATGGCACAACATGTGTCACAGATCCAACATTTTCTCTGGAATGGTGTGGGTTCAATCCTCGGCCCAGTGCAGTTGGTTAAGGATCTGGCATTGTCACAGCTGTGGCGTAGGTTGCAGGTACAGCTCAGATTTCATCCCTGGCCCATGAATTTCTATATGCCACAGGCATGGCCAAAAAATAAAAGTCTTTAGGTAAAGTAATTAAGTATACATTCAACATTCAGCATTGCTCACAAATTCAATGTCCTGTGCAAACGCACTGAAATAATATCACTTCTTGACATTCAGCATCTTTGTTTAGTTCTTTTCCCACAAGCCCAAAGACAAGTAAACATTGTGATAACTCCAGATCTGAGAAGAGTAAAGCAGTTCAGGAAATTTGCGAAAAGGGCGCTCTGGGAGCGGCAAAAAAACAAAACAAAACAAAACAAAACAAAACAAAAAACAGTTCACGGAATTATTCCAAAGAAATTATTTCACTCTTACTGCAAATAGGAGGAAAATCTACTTCTGGGTCAGGGATGGCTTGATACTCCATTCAGAAGAGGCTTCAGGGATCTGTGGTGTCTGCTTAGAGTTCAGTTTGTTCTTAAATTCCTTTCACTTTGACTGTCAGTCTGCAAACTAGGGTAGCCAGACTCCATATCTATGCCTCCTGTTGTCACAAAGTAATTAATAGTAGTAGTAATCCCTTTTGTTTTCAAAAATGTCTCAGTTTAGCTAACAGTGTTTATGTGTACTTTACACAACATCTATCTGAATAGCAGTGGCTCTCAGATTTTAATAAAGGTCTATTAAAAAAATCTGCATAGAATTGGTCCTTAGCCAACTACCCAAGAAAAACAGCATCTGTTTTGCTTTTGTTTTTTGAAAAGTTTTTTTCTGTCTCTTTAATCAAGGTACAACTGACATACAATATTATATTATCACACCCGAAACTAACATAATGTTGTGTGTTTTGTTTTTTGATGCGCTTCTTAGCTTGAGAGGTTGCAATTCACTTCCAATCTACCTGAAACCATAATACCCTATATTTTTCCCTTCTCCAACTAGGAGTAATTTGGACTCCTGGGGTACCTCTTTGAAAATGAATATTGTATTTAAGAAAATTACAGTTTCTTGTATATCTATGTTCCTATCTATATCTGTATAACAAGCCCACCTGCTAGGAAATTCCAAGCAGTTATATCAAATGTAATCCTATAATCACATCTTACTTTTCTCTATACCACAAGGGCATAATACAGCAGCATTTTGTAGACATTAAAGAAACCTGATTGAACTGAACTAAATTTGCTGAGAGTTACTAATAAAGAGAAGATAGAGAAATCCCACTATTTGAATTAATTAATCATCTTGTTACCAAACCAAATGGGTTACCAAACCAATTTGCCCACGTGCAGTAATGCTAATCTGCTGACCCTGAGTTGTGGGAAAGAAAATTACAGTGTTCATTGTGAGGTGCCCCACATGGGAACAAGAAAGGAGGATGGGCAGCTTACGCTCAAAATACCCGAACCCCCAGTGGCTTTCAGGGAAGGGTTTCCAAAGACGGTGTGAGGAAGAGGGTTGTGAGGTTCATGATCAGCTTGAGGATATTATTCTGATTGGTTGGTGGTGAGGAAACCAGTTGGTGTTGGTATTGGTATTTGGGGAGTCAACATCATCAACCCTCTGGTTCCAGCCAGTCTGGGGATCTGTGTGCTTATGGTCAGCATGCAGTTACCTTCTTCTACCTGGTGGGGATTTTAGAAGTTAAAAGACAACTTAAAACAACTTAAAAATATGGCTCAGGGCATTCCCATCGTGGCTCAGCGATAACAAACCCGACTAGGATCCATGAGGACGCGGGGTGGATCCCTGGCCTCTCTCAGTGGGTTAAGGATCCATCCGGCATTGCCGAGAGCTGCGGCTCAGATCTTGCGTTGCAGTGACTGTTGTATAGGCTGGCAACTGTAGCTCTGATTGGACCCTTAGCCTGGGAACTTCATGTGCCTCAGGCGTGGCCCTAAAAAAAAGCAACCAATACCGGCATTTTTAGCAACATGGATGGACCTAGAAACTATCATGCTAAGTAAAGTCAGCCATACAATGAGACACTAACGTCCAGTGCTTTCACTGACATGTGGAATCTGAAAAAAGGACAGACTGAACTTCTTTGCAGAACAGATGCTGACTCACAGACATTGAAAAACTTATGGTCTCCAGAGGAGACAGTTTGGGGGGTGGGGGGATGTGCTTGGGCTGTGGGATGGAAATCCTGTGAAATTGGATTGTTACAATCATTATACAACTACAGATGTGATAAATTCATTTGAGCAATAAAAAAATAAATAAATAAAATTTTTTTAAAAAGCAACCAAAAAATATATATATATAAGAATATGGCTCAGAATATTATCTATAGCCTTTGAGGAGGAACTAAAGGTTTTTGACTCTGTTTTATAATTTCATTATTATTATTTTGTCTTACTTGACTGTTTCTGCCTTTTTCTCACTTACCTGATTAAATTTGTTCTTTGGAATTCATGGAAGGACAGGAAGGCTAAATCTTTTCTACAAAGAAGCAGCAGCAGACATGGGTGTAGATGGTGTCTGTCACTGGTTAGGCCCCGCAGGTTCCTGCTTGGTTTCAGTTTCTGTGTATGTTGTTTCCCAGTCAACCTCTTGAGAAGAAATATTGTGTTGGTAGGAATTTTTACTACTTAATTCTCTTTTTACTTATTCATTCTACTTGGAATGGAGTCAGCATACGGCAGATGAATCTATCCATTGGGCTGTATGTAGAGATTAAAAAATCATTAATACAGAGATGTTGCCTTTGAGTTATAGCGAACTGCAAAAGATAAAATATAAATACAGCATGTTTTTGATTTGTTGGTGCATAAGCTTGATAACCTACAACATGCATCTGCATTTTCTATTACCTGTGCCTCTTCTCTTCACCCTTCTATATCATTTTGTGGACTTCCTAGCTGCAAGATCAGGTACTAATTTATTTGAGGAAGACATGGTAACCTCTGAAGGCAGAGGTTATGAAGTCTGTCCCTAAAAATTCTCTAAACATTTACTGAAAGATAAATAATATAATCCTTGCATGACAAGTGCTGGGTGAGTGCTGTAGGACCTTTAAAGGGAAAAAAGATGAAATAAGATTTAGAGTCACAGTGAATGGTCTCTTGCAGGAAGTAAGCATGAACTAGATCTTGAGTATTGAGATGAGCAGGAGGACTGCTCTTCTGGAAAAGACTACACTGTGGAGACAGAGCTTAGGCCCCTGGCAGAAATTCTGGGGCCCCAGTGGGAAACAAAAGCAGCAGTATAATCTCATAGCTCGGAAGTGGAGGAGAGAGTCACATGAACACAACTGAGGGATGTTCTACTGATGAATGCATGGAACAGTGGATGCCTGTGTGAACCAAGAACTGTATGGTCCCTTGCCCCAGTGAACTGTCTTTACTCACATCTCCTAAAATGAGACTTAACCCCAGGATGGTCATGGCAGTGGAAAGAGGGACTCTATAAATTGATTAAGAATGCATTGCCCAATTCTGGTGAAAAGGGGTTTGAAATTAATGTTGAGTAGGCACTTGAAGAACAACTTTGAAAATAAGGAAAGCTAGGTTCCTTGCACACTTATGTTTGTAGACTGAGCTGTATACTTGTGTCTCTATGGAATGGAGTCGGGATATGGCAGATGAATCTATCATCTTGTGTCTCTATGACAATGTTGAAATTGAGAAACAACAACTGTGCATGCTGCTGCCTTGGGAAAGGGAGGCACTTGTCCCCAGGGAGGCACTTGTCTCCATGTTGTGCATGTCACTTATCAGAGGTCAACTTGCAAGTTGGGGTTGTGGTGTGAAGGACCTCAAGTCACAAACAGGGTAACATGGGCCTGGACACTTTCCTATTGACAAAGAAAACTCAATACAAACTTTACCCAATCCAATTTGAGCTGCAAAATCAGACTGTAAATCTCAAAAGAGCAGCCAGCCTTACATTTCCAATTGGTTAACTAATCATTTGCCTCAGCATCGCGTGAACCAGATGAAAAATTTTCTCCGTGGTGCTTAATTTGATATTTCTCTTCCCAGGGTAAGCATAAAAGAGGAGGTGTTAGAGCAGACAAAATGAAAAGGGTGGTATGACATCATGCACTGCAGAAATTAGCATGAAGCTTGTTTTTATTTGTATACCTATCAGCTTTGGGTATATATAACCATACATTTTCAAAAATAAATGCATATTCTTTATTTTTCAGGAACATTTGCATTATTGTATTCTTTACTCCAAACAGATTAATGTGTCTGTCTTCCTTGCCAAAATCCAATTCGTTATCTAATTTCCTACATGAAGTGACTCTGCCTTGTGGAAGGCAAGGGCCTGCCAGCGGAATGAAATAGCAGCAGAACCAACCTGCACTCAGAAACATGCTGTGAACCTCGGCCTGGAGAACAAACAGATGGTGTCATAAATCCCCCTTTTTTCAATTCTTTTGAAATAGGAGTTGGACAACCCAGTTCAAAACACCCATGGATCATTTTCAGACATCTCCTGGATGGAGATAAAAGTCTCGCTAAAATTGGAATTATTGAGCAGCATTTATGATTTTTCCTTCTTCCCAACATCTCGAGGTCATAATGGAATCTACCAATCATAGCAACTGACCACTTACTCTCTGGAAGTGAAGGCAAAGGGCTCCCATTACATTGAGGCAGGGCAGAAATTGAAAATGTCAGCTTGCATTTTCTGTTTTATTGTTTTTCTTGTTCTTGTGGCTGTAGAGGAGGATGTAGACTAGGGAAGGGGTCAGTCTCTGAAAAAGGCTTCCAGAATTATCCACAATCCCAGTTTTTTAAAAATCATAGGAGCAGAGGGGAAAGAAAAATTGAAATAGCAACAACTCTATGATATATATGGATGGTAAGATTATAGATGATTTTTGTTCTCTCCTTTTCACTTTTATGTGTTTTCTAGGTTTATTGTTTTTATAAATTTTACCTTTTATGTTTTGAGGGAAAATGAAATTTGTAAGTGCTTTTGAGAAAAAAACACTTCAAAACCATCTAATAACTGCAAGTGTTGTGATAAACAGAACTGACTGGGAGTGTGATAAATGAGGTAAACACTGAAAAAAATGTTTCAGTGTGGTTTATATCGGGCTGAATAAATTGGGTTTAGCCCAGCTGAATCAACAGTGATAGAAAATGGAATGTTCCTAAGTTCAACGCATACTCTGTGGAGGTTCCTACAGTAGAATTATAATTTTTTATCTGATTGTGGGTTTAGGTCGAATTCTATCACCTAATCTGATAGACCAGAGGCACAATGGAATGTCTGCAAATGCACCTCACTTATGGAGGTGACAGCACCCCCTCCCTCTAAACTTGTACTTGCATCTAGTGATTCATGAAATTGCCAAAGAGCCTAGAAAAGGAATGAAGCCAGAAAAATTGAGATTAAAAAAGGAAAAATTTATAGTGACTCCACCATTGGCACTGAAGTATATGCAGAAATTAAAAAACAAAAAACAAAAAATAAAAACAAACAAACAAAAAAAAACTTTGTTTGGAGGTTGTGGGGAAAAGGCTATCTCTGAAGTCAGGTTGCCATGAGATTGCAGGAACATGGGACAGAGTCTGAAAGTGAAAAAGGATGAGGTCTTTGTGATGACTAGACTCTCTGAATGGTGAGGCATGGTATCCACATTCTTTGTGAGAACTGGTGCTTGGAACCTATCTTAACTCAGCTACCCCGATAGCACATATGAGGCCTAGGAGAAGAGGGACTGTGTGAACCTGATGCAAGTTCACCCTGTCTTTAACACTTCAGGGCCCAAGAAATCCTTTCTAGGGACTCTCCTCTCTCCTTATTCATAACTAGAAGGCTCTTATTCTTAGATCCGGACAGCATCATGGGCCCAGGTAAGTCGCTTGCACCATGCAGTGACAGTAACAAGCAGGAGAGAGAGTACTCAGCTCAGAACACACCCCTCTATATGCTGGACAAGCAGCTCTTCTGGCTAGATGTAGCAATGCTGTTGCAGCAATAGAAGCCACAGCAAGGTGGGAGCAGGTCTTTTGTGGTTGCTATAAGAGACCTCTTGGGAAATCTCAGAACTTAGAGGAAATGGGGCTTTGCAAGGAGCTCAGGTGCTGCATTAACAGGTGCAGGTCAAGAGTCAACATTCATGCCACTGGGACTACATTAGAACTCAAAAGCTGATGATGCCTGGGTGCTAGCAAATACAGAAAAAGGAGCCTCATTCATGGGTTTTTATCCCTATATCAGTTATATAACTTCACACAGAGAACATGAAAGTTCATAACCGCAGAACCACTTCAACTACTATCTTGCCTCCTAAATGTGTAATTCTGAGGGTCAATGACATTTTTAGTTGCTTTTTGGAAATTTTTTAGGGTGTGTGTGTGTCTTTTATTGTTTCCCAAGAAATATTTAGAACAATTTAAAACAAACCAAAAGCATTAATATGCCTTACATGTGCATTGAGTTGTGCAAATTCCAAGCCACTATAGGCTTAGCTAAGCCAAATAACAACTAATTCAAAAAGGCATGCAGATTCTGAAAACCTCTGTTCCTACAGAAAAATAACTAACATTCTTGGAGTACCCACTCTGTACCAGGCACATAATGGCTGTTTCTCTGCTGCCCTTCAAATGTAGCTGTCTGGAGACAGACTGATCATCCTCTTTGCATTTTATGGCTACTTCCAAACAATTATCTCTCTCTCACCTCTATTTTCCCTTCACAAAGTCTTTGAAGATAAGGCAGGAGATAATACTACCAGAAATTCCTCTTTGCTGCCATCCTCTCCAGAATTAAAGAATCCCAACCTTCAGTACTTTAAAATGTTCACACCCGAGACTGTCTATCACTACTTGTATTATAGTTCTTAATGTTTTCACCATCCATCCACAAATAGTTTTGGGCTATTTCCTCAAAGACTAGCCTGATCTCCTCCCATATTTTACACCATACCTGAGGCACTTACTGCCATGACCACAGGCTAGATATTGTCATCACCAAAGTATGATGTCTCATCCATTTTGTTGGTTTCCTGACCATTGTACCATATCTTTGTATCTCATTTGTTCTAGTATCCTGATTCCCAAACTTCTTTCACCACACTCCACTATGACCCCAAATATATTGACTAAACTATATCTTCACTGGCTATCACCTCCTAAAGACCTCACCTACTTCCTTCTCCAGCTTAGATTCTATGACCCATCATTACTCTCACTCCCTTACATACACTAAGGAAGGAAAGAAGGAAGAAATGAAGGAAGGGAAGGGAGGGAGAGGAAGGAAGAAGGAAGGAAGGAAGGAAGGAAGGAAGGAACGAAGGAAGGAACGAAAGGAAGAAGAAAGAAAAGAAAGAAAGAAAGCCCTCCCTCCCCTCCGACATCCCCTCCCTCCCCCCCTCCCTCCCCTCCCTCCCTCCTACTTCTTTTCCTTACTCCTTCCTTTACACTTATCAGTAAATTATGCAGTAAGGTGCACTTCCGACCTGGCCGTACTTTCATTGACGGTAATTGATGCGCATTAGCCGATGACAGAGCAGAAATGAAGTAACCTGAAAGAAAGAAAGTTAGCCATGTCACAGTACTACAGTATAGTCAAATGACTATACGAATTATCGTAATGAATAGAACGTATCATTATCAATTGAAGCGGATAGTATCCGTCTTTCTTGTCATAGGCAAATCTTTACTTAATTCTTCGTCTTCTCTTTTCTGTGTTTTCTGTTCTTTTTCTTTCTCTTCATTTTCCTTTTTTTTCTTGTCTTTTCGTTCTTTCTTACAACTCTATTCCGCTTTCTTGTCGTGACTATCTTACATCTTCCTTGCTCTCCGCCTCTTTTCCACCCCTAGTCTATATATATCCCGTGCGAAGCGGGCCCGCCCCGTGTTCTCTTTCTTTCCGAGGGTTTTATTTCTACACATTAATGAACCTCTGATATAAATATCTTCTTTCCTCGCTATCTGCATCCCTTCCATCCCCCCCCCTACCGCCCATACACCACCCCCATCCCCCAAACGTACACCTCCGCTACAACGCCCCTACCACTACATAAAACGCACCGCCCCCCACCGCCTTACATACAGCTATATCGCTTCCTTAGGTATCACTACTCTCCGACTGGAGAGGAAAGGAAACGGTAAAGCCCGGCGTCCCATCCCTCCCTACCCATCATCTCCACTCCCGCACCATCCCTTCATTCCTGACGTCCAGGACTCCCCTCCGTAGGCCTCTCCATCCCCCGCCCCCTCTCTCCCCCCTCCCTGTTTTTCCCCCTTTCCCTTCTTTTCCATTCCTTTTTCTCTTTCTTATGGTTGATCTCTTCATTATGGCTAATATTTTTTCCTAACCACACCCTCCACTTTCTCTCCTTCCATTCTTCCTTTCACAATTCTAGTCAGACTTGAGTCCTCATCACTCCATGAATAGTGTCCTCATCAATAGCACCAGCCACCTCCGTGTTGCCAAACCCATTAACCAATTTTCAGTTTTATTGTCCTCACGTACCTGCACACATGGACTAATCATTCCCCACTTTGGGGGACAATTTCTTCACATGTCTCCATAACTCCACTCTCTTGATTCATTCGACACTTGATGTCCCTTCTCACTATCCATTCTGGTCTCTCCCCTTTTCCCTGACTTCTATTATTTTAAGTGCTCTGAAAGTCAGACCTTGAAACTTTTTTTTTCCCACAATGAACATTTACTCCGTAACATCATACAGGCCATGGTTTTACATACCATCTTTATGAGGATGACTCCTGAAGTTATACGTCAAACAACTGAACTCTAAGTTTCTGTATCTAACTGTATATTTTACATCCTCACTTGGACGTCTATTAAGGATCTGAAATCTAATGTGGTTAAAAGAAATTGTGATTCCCATCCTTAACTTGTTCCTTCCTCAGACTGTATTCACTCAATAAATGGAAACGCCAATTTTTTTCTGATTTCCTAAAACAAAAAGTTCAGTCATCTCTAACTTTTCTTTTCATTCATAGCCAACATCCAATCCATCATCAAATACTATTAGATTCACCTTTAAAAAGAATTCAAAGTTGTTAAATATAAAACCAAAAATACAATCCATAAAACATATAGAGTTGGACCTTATCAAATTTTAAAACTTTATGCTTCAAAACATACATTAAGGAAATTAAAAGTTAAGCCACAGATTGGTAGAAGATAGTTGTAAAGAATAAATATGACAAAGGTCTTGTGTCCCAAATATGTGAAGGACTCTTATAACTCACTAACAAGAAAAAAAGAAAACCAATTAAAAAGTGAGGAGATTTGAATAGACAACTCTTCGGAGAAAATATACAAGTGGCCGATAAGTGCATGAAAATATATTCAATACATTAGTCATTAGGGACATGCAAATTAAAATCACAAGATACAATGTCATCTCTATTAGAATGGCTATAATAAAAAACGCAATAACTAGTCTGGGTGAGGATATGGAGAAATTTGAACCCATGCATCATTTAGTGGTAACATACAATGACACATCCCTTTGGAAAATAATTTTTCACTTCCTTAACATATTGAATATAAATTTACAATAAGATCCAGCAATCCCACTTCTAAGTGTCTATCCAAGAAATATGAAAACGTATGTCCACACGAATAATTGTACATGAATATTCAAAGCAGCATATTGGTCATTCATTAAGTATGACCATCCAAATGTCTATCATTTGGTCAATAAATAACCAAAATATGATATATTCATTCAGTGGAATACTATTCAGCAACAAAAAGGAATAGAGGAACCTCAAAAGGATATTGCTAAGTGAAAGAAGCAAGATGCAAAAGACTACATATTGCTTGATTTCATGTATATGAAAATCCAGGAAAGACAAATCCCTGGAGACAGAAAGCATATTTGTGGTTGTCTGGAACTGAGAGTGGGAGCAGAAATTAAACACAAGTGGCAATGAAGAATCTTTTGGGGGTGATGGAAATGTTCTAAAACTGATTGTGTTGATGGTTGCATAAATATATAAATTTTCTATAAATATTAATTATATATTTAAGGCAAATGAGGAGTTCCCAACGTGGCTCAATGGTAATGAATACACTAGTATCCATGAGGATGTGAGTTCAATCCCTGGCCTCACTCACTGGGTTAAGGATCCAGCAATGCTGCAATCTGTGGTGTAGGTTGCAGATGTGGCTCAGATCTGGCATTGCTGTGGCTATGGCATAGGGCAGCAGCTACAGCTATGATTTAACCCCTAGTCTGGGAACTTCTATATGCTGAGGGTGCGGCCCTAAAAAGACAAAAAATTAATTAATTAATTAATTAATTAATTTTAAAAATGAATAATAAAACAAATGAAATTTATAGTATGTAAATTATACCTCAACAAAGCTGTTTAAAATGTGGGAAAAAATCCTGATATGACCTTTTTTTTCACCCCCTCTCCTATTGACCACACAGCCACTGTCTCTTGCCTAGATTATTTTAATAACTTAACTGAAATCTTCTTTTCCACCCTTTAGAGTCTATTCCCTACACAGCTGAGAGAAGAATACTTTCAAAATGAAAAACACATTACATCATGGCTCTGCTTGAAAACCTCTAATGGCTCCTCATTCTATTAAGAATAAAATCCAAAGTCCTTCTATGGCTGACAATGTGCTGAATGCTCTGCTATGTGAGGTCTGTGGCTCCCCTTCTATGATCTCCTCTCATTCATCTGTCCTAAACACACAGGCCTTCTTGCTTCTCTTCAACACATCGGTCAGACTCCTGTCCCAGGGCCTTAATATTAACCTTTACCTACACTTGTAAAATTTTTTTCTTGATACATGTTCATGGCCATGTTCACTTCACTCAGGTCTCCTAAATGTTATCAAAGAAGACATCCCTAATCATATCACATTTAATGTAGAACCCCATGACTTATTCCCTGTCCTCCCACATCCTCCCTATCCTCTTACCTGGCTTTATTTTTTTAATAGTATTCATCCCTTGTGATACATTTTGATTGGAGTGTGTGTGTGTGGAGGGGGGAGGTGGTCTCTCCCCAGTCCTGCCTAGAAAGGAAGCTCTATGAAAACAAGCATCTTGTCTCTTGTTTATTTTGTTCCTCCCTGTCTCACATTTGATTCCCACAAGCACCATGTGACTTAGGTCACTTACAGGAGAAGACAATGAAACTCAAGAGGTTTAGTGGTTTACAAGAGGTCACACAGACAGTGAATTCAAGACTGGGCTATCAAACTCCAACCAAAAAAACCTCCCGAGAAAAGGAGTTAAAAATGAAAAGACAACCCACAGAATGGGAGGAAATCTTTGCGCATGATGCAACAGACAAGGGCCTAATCTCCCAAATATATAAACAACTCATACAACTTGACAAAAACAAAAGAACAGCCCAAATGAAAATTGTCAAGAGACCTGAATAGACATTTCTCCAAAGAAGACATATGAACAGCCAACAGGCACATGACAAAAAGTTCATCATTATTATAGCAATGCAATTCAAAGCTACAATGAGGTACCACCTTACACCCATCAGAATGGCCATAATTAGCAAGTCAGCAAATAGCAAATGCTGGAGAGGGTGCCCTACGTCGCTGTTGGTGGGAAAGTAAATTGGTACCATCACTATGGAAAATAGTATGGAGGAACCTCAGGAAACTAAATATAGAACTACCATATGATCCAGCAGTCCCACTCCTGTCCATGTATCTGGGCAAAACATTCATTCCAAAAGATCCATGCTCCCCCACGTTCATGGCAGCACTATTCACAATAGCTAAGACATGGAAATAACCTAAATGTCTATCAACAGATGAATGGGTTAAGAAGATGTGGTACATATATACAATGGAATACTACTAAGCCATAAAAAGGACAAAATAATATCATTTGCAGAAACACGGAAAGACCTAGAGATTATCATACTAAGTGAAGTAAGTCAGAAAGAGAAAGACAAATACCATATGATATCACTTACAAGTGGAATCTAAAACATAGCACAAATGATCCTGTCTACAAAACAGAAACAGATTATGGACATAGAGAGCAGACTTGTTGTTGCCAGGAGTAGAGGGAAAAGAGTGGGATGGACAGGGAGTTTAGGGTTGGCGCAAACTGTTACATTTGGAATGGATGGGCAATAGGCCCTACTGTACAGCGCAGGGAACTGTGTGTGATTTGGGCACTTGACAACAAAGATTGAAGAAACATTGTAAATCAACTACAGTTTAATTTAAAAAACCACATCTCACTGAACAAAATTTATTCTATTCCTCTTAAATCAGAGTTCGTGGTTTTAGTAACCACATTGAATTCCCTGAGTCTTTGTACATCAGCAAGATCTGTGTAATTCAAAAGTTAGAGATGTCCCTGGAATATCTTGGCTTCCTCAATCCAAGGAATTCAACCCCCTTGTACCATAAGCTGAAATAAACACACTTCGGAAAAATTAAAAATTCCAAAGCTTACATAAATCCAATTTAATGTCAAGATTAGAAGGGTAGGAATATGTAAGCTAGATGACAGCAATTCATCACAATTTCTCTCTCCCTCTAGAGCATAATATACTACACATCTTCATAGCAATCTGCATGATGTATTTGTATAATCAGAGTGTAGCTATCTATACCTTTTAAAATTGTGGTTTTGCTCAAAAGTTGTACACATAAAATGTAATCAAGGAAAGAATAAACTACTTATTTACATCTAAACTGAGCTCAATGTCAAGAGATTGTTTTCACAGTTTCCTTCCTTCTATCTCTTACTTTATATCTTAGAATGTGTTCCAACACAATCATAACCCAAGAGGCAAAAAGCTGATTTGGTCTTCCAGGCTTACTGGTAAACGTTAACACAGGGTGGCTGCAGAAAAGAGATCAGCCTTTCCATTCTTAATTTGCAGCTATCTTGAAAAAATAATTTTGTTTCTTACAATACATTCCTGTAGAATTCCTCCCCCAAAATCCTCTGTGAAACCTGTTAACAGTAAACAGGTGGACAGAGTGCAAACCCTGAAATCATTCATGTATTCTTTTTCAACAGAAAGATTTTTAAAAGCACGATATATTTGTGTATAGATTAATATATCATGGTAATTTGGTTGACTGGAGTTAGAAATCATTGTTATCTTCACATGAGCCTTGTGGACTATTACCCCATCGATTCACATGTCCTTGATTCAGCTATGTTAATTGAGAATGATCTGACTTTCATCATTGTACTCAGACTTTTGTGTCACCTTCAGGTCATCTGATCTTCAAGAACATCAGGCTTCAAACACACAGTGTTTGCTCTGTCTAGAGAGAAAACATTAATGCAAGAGTTACTGCAGTTTTTCTTGGAAGTTCATAAAGCCCACCCCATTCAGTTTCTGAAAGCAAAGGACCTGGCTTGGGAAGAGATAGCAATCAGTTAGAAAAAGATATGCCCATTGTTTCCACTATCCGACGCACCCAGCACTTTGCTTTCTAGGGAATGGACAATCAGTAAAGGGTTATGGCTGTATTGTTGACTAATCCTTATTTACATCTATTCTAATTATAGTAATAATAAATATTCAATACATAATACCTGAAGAATACAGAAGAGAGAACTGGGCCAGAGTCAGGAGCTCTGAGTTCCTACCTTAACTATGAAACCTGATATAAGTTGCTTATCTCTCTTTTTCTCCATTTTAACCATTAAAACAATCCCTACCCTTATATCTTATCTCACCTACTGTTTGCTGTGAAACTGGAATAATGTAAATAAAAGATATTCTAAAGAGGACATATGTAAACATATGTATTTGGCATTGTTTTTTCAAGGCATCAAGATAATATGCCAAGGGTGTACATCAAGGGTATAGTGGGATCTTTTAATTTTTATGCAATTTTCCTCAGCTTGTTGATTATGCTTTTGACAAGATAGATGGAGAAACACTTCATTGGTTAGGAGGAAAAAGATTTCCAAACTCTTAATCTTTCATCTTTAGCTATAAAGCTATTCATTATTAGAATCATACAGGTGATTATGATTAATATTATACCAACTCTATGACATTAATTTTTCCAGGTGAATGTAATGAGAAATAAGCCATTTTCTTCCATTACTAGCTACCCTAAATCTTCCAAATTTCAAATAATCTGCTCCCTCTAAATTTCGCAAAATGTAACTTTCTCGTGTTCTTAATGGATTATAGTCTTAAACGTGATGAAAGAGAGCAAACTGGAATTCTTTGGTAGCTCAGCAAGTTAAAGATCTGGCATTGTAACTACTGTGGTGCAGGTTAGATCTCTGGCCCAAGAACTTCTGCATGTGGTAAGGCATAGCCAAAACAAAAGAGAGAGCAAACTAAGCAATGACTTCTTTCAAATTATTATTGAAGTGTAATACACATATCAAAAAATTAACAGCTAAGAGAATTTTTATGAACTGAACACTAGTATATTCACTGTCCAGATCGAGAAACAACCTCAGCTGCACTAAGTAACTTACTATTTAATTTAATGTTCATCCCCAATGTCTTCTTTACTAAACACTATGAATCTTTTATGTAGAATGCAAACTTTTAGTATATTCACATCCAATCCTTTAAATATGTCTTAATCCAAACATATAAAGCATAGTTTCTTCAGCAAATAGCAAAGGATTTTTGGACTCAATGAGATGCAGCCAAGCTATTAGGTTCCTTTCCTGTTGTCAATCAAAATCTTCAAATAATCTTGATTCCTTGAGACCCAAGACAAGTTCTCCCAAACATATCACAAAATTTGAATACTGTAATGAGATAATAAGTTAGGGAACCCCAATCAAGGGAGAAAAATAATCACAAAAATAATTAAAACAATCATGACACTACACTAATAATCAGTTTGCCTCTTCTATTTGCAATGAAGAATAAATATTAGGGCCTATATGTAGCCCAGGTGGAAAGTTAATGGTTTAGATGTAAATTACCACTTTTTCTTTCAGTTTATTTTGATGTGGATATGCCTCAAAGCCCAATAGTGCCACTCTTTCATGAAGTTCTCCTGAGGAATGAAAAGGATCTTCTTCCCAAATTGAGCTGCCACTCATCTGGGCTCCATAAATTTGCCTGGATGACCACAATTCACTGGGACTTGCATTTTATACTGGCATTGGTACCAGTATGTGATGCTGCTCTGAAGCCAATCATGGGAGATGATTCTAAGTAATTATATTTATTTGTCTGTGGAATATATTACCCAAATACGAATGACATCCCAATAGAACTCAAGCTTTCCCCTAAATAATTTCAGCTCCTCAAAATGATAAGGTAAAGTTAATTCTTCAGCCTCAAGAACACTTCAAAGTCACCTTTGTATTCATACTTCACTGCTTCTCATTTCTTCTTTCCTACCTAGTCTCCTGGCTATACTCTACTCATCTAAGACATATTTTCTGATTGTTTGCACTGAGTAGAAAAAAAAATAGGCCTTGCCTTCATAGAGTTTATCATATAATGGGAGAGGTAACTCAACAACAAAAAACAACATCTTGGCTACTCATCCTCCATGGCCTGGTTGAAATCTTTTTACCCATGGCACAAGCTTTCTTTGATTAACTCCAGTCAGCCCACAATAACCTGCACCTTTTCTGAAGCCCGTACTCCATTCATCATACTAGGGTCAATGACTATTCTAAATGCTTGTCACCGCTGGTGAGTTTTTAACACAAGACAGACATCAGTACAAGATCACAGAACTTTCCAATGAGCCAGGAAGTAGCCTCAAGATCACACCCAACACAGAAAGTCAGGCAGCCACTGCCAATCAAGTGGAGCTGATTCTTTGAAAGAAACATGTTGTCATCTTCCATCCATTTCATTAACTAGGCAGTTATTATTCACTTCTACTTTCTGTGGTCATTATATCCTCATGTGTAGGTATTATCCCCACAACTGCAATCTAAATGACTTAAATGAAAGGGACTGTACCTTATGTTTCTTTTAATAGTCTAATTCAGCAACTATATGTTGAGCTCAGACCATGGGGAAGACGACTTGTTGGTGCTACAGGTAATACAGAGATGAATAACACACAGTCCCTGCTGTCAAAACTTCCAATTTTTTTAGGGGTGGTAAGTTCACAAATATCTGCAACTCAGGGAAAAGTAAAATGAATGCCATAAGAAAGTTCTAAAGGTTTAGAGAAGCTGCAGATCAGAACCAGCTAGAAGGAAAGGGGAAAGTTTCTTAGAAAAGGTGGCATCTAGAGATGAACGTTGATGACCGGAGAAAGAGAAAAGAGCAGGCAGAATGTCCCTCTCCAGGCACAATGAAGAGCATAAGCAAAGCCACTAAAAGAGGACAGTTTAGAATTCTTCAAGTACTCTACTTTGGCCCTAAAGTTCTTGCATGACATTTCCTTCATAGTAAGTATTCAATAAGTGCTAGTAGGTAGATACCTTAAGCAACATCTTGCTAATTAACAGTATAAAGGAACCAAAGAGTCTATGATCAACTTATGTGAATACATACACACCACCACAACAACATAAACAACAGACATTTCTAAAATAGGACCCCAGGCTCCAGGTTGCAGAGACACAAGTGAGGAAATCTGGAGCAGACTCCTTTTTCTGATTGTGTTGATGATGTTAATGGATTATAGTTTTGTTCTTTCATGATTATGGATCTGAGAGATTTTTGGACTCCAAAGTTTTGAAGAATTTATGTTCCTAGGATGTTTATAAATGGCATATGGAAGGAAGCTTTGTACTCAGGTTAACTTGAGGAAACACTTGTTGACTGAAAAAAAAGCACAACATGAGAGTTGTAAGTTAAGTTTGGGGGAAAATGAGGATGAAAGCCCAGAGACAGGCTCTCAGCTCTGGGGAACTTCTCTGAAGAGGAAAGGGAGGAGGTCAGCGTGTATGTGATTTTGGTGAAGGAGGATACCTGCCATCAAACACGCATTTTGGCAGAAGGTTACTTTTAGTCACAGAAAGTTGCTGCTAGTCACAAGGAACAGATGTCACCATTAAAGATTTCAGTGCTTTTCTGTATATGAGAAGATGAAGGAAATTGAGCTCACAACATCACCTCCTAAAAACATCAAACTTTCTGAAGACCTGTTCTGCTAGTTTTTTACAGAGCACAGAATGCTTCCTGATATGCACCCTGAGCTCTTTTCAAGGCATGTTGAAGGGCAGTGACTGCAGTGGCTAGTGACTTAGTCCTTATAGAGGAAAATGGCAAGGAACAATTTTTAGTTGGCACACTGAGCTAAGTGAGGTTTAATGGATTATTTTTCCATAGTACTTTTCAGAGATTTTGATAAGCTATGTCGCCATAATTCTCCAAGAGAAGGAGGATGGTATGATCACATCCTGAATACAAATGACTAACATCTTTTTTTAACTCAATGAATTTTATTACATTTATAGTTGTACAATGATCATCACAACCCAATTTTATTAGCATTTCCATCCAAAAACCCCAGTCCATACCCCCAAACCCCAACCGATCTCCTTTGGAAATCATTATGTTCTTCAAAGTCTGTCAGTCAGTATCTGTTCTGCAAAGAAGTTCATTTTTTTCTAAGTTCATTTTATCCTTTTTTTTTTAGATTCCATACATAAGTGATAGCATATAACATTAGTTTCTCATTGTCTGACTATCTTCACTTAGCATGATAATTTCTAGGTCCATCCATGTTGCTGAAATGCCATTATTTCATTCCTTTTTATGGCTAATATTCTATTGTGTGTATGTACCACATATTCTTGATCCACTCCTCTGTAGATGGACATTTATGTTGTTTCCATGTCCTGGCTATTGAAAAGAGTGCTGCAATGAACATCGGAGTACATGTGTCTTTGCGAGTTGTGGTTTTCTCTGGATAGATGCCCAGGAGTGGGATTGCTGGATCCAATGGGAGTTCTATGTTTAGTTTTCTGAGGAATCTCCATACTGCTTTCCACAGTGGTTGCACCAATTTACAATCCCACCAACAGTGTGATAGGGCTCCTTTTTCTCCACACCCTCTCCAGCACTTATTGCTTGTAGACTTTTGGATGATGGCCATTCTGGCTGGTGTAAGGTGGTACCTCAGAGTGGTTTTGATTTGCATCTCTCTAATAATGAGTGATGTTGAACATCTTTTCTTGTGTTTCTTGGCCATCTGTATGTCTTCTTTGGAGAACTGTCTGTTTAGATCTTCTGCCCATTTTTTGATAGGCTTGTTTGGTTTTTTTGGTATGGAGCTGCAGAAGGTGTTTATAGATTTTGGAGATTAATCCCTTGTCAGTCAATTCACTTGCAAAGATTTTCTCCCATTCTGTGGGTTGTCTTTTTGTGCTGTTTAGAGTTTCCTTTGCTGTGCAGAAACTTTGAAGTTGGAGTAGGTCCCATTTGTTTATTTTTGGTTTTATTGCCAATACTCTAAGAGGTGGATCTGAGAAGATGTTGCTGTTGTTTTTGTCAGAGAGTGTTTGGCCTATGTTTTCCTCTAGGAGTTTTATGGTGTCTCGTCTTATATCTAGGTCTTTAATTCATGTTGAGTTTATTTTTGTGTATGGTGTTAGGGAGTGTTCTAATTTCATTCTTTTCCATGTGGCTGTCCAGTTTTCCCAGCACCACTTATTGAACAAGCTGTCCTTTCTCCATTGTATATTCTTGCCTCCTTTGTCATAGTTTAGTTGGCTGTAGGTGCATGGGTTTAATTCTGGGCTTTCTGTCCTAGTCCACTGATCTATATCTGTCTTTGTGCCAGTACCATATGGTTTCAATGACTGTTGCTTTGTAGTATAGTCTGAAGTCAGGGAGCCTGATTCCTCCAGCTCCATTTTTCTTTTTCAGAATGTCTTTGGCTAGTCTGGGTCTTTTGCACTTCCAAACAAACTTTAAAATATTTTGTTAGAGTTCTGTGAAAAATGTCCTTGGTAATTTGATAGGGATTGCATTGAATCTGTAGATTACCTTGGATAGTATAGTCATTTTGATGATATTAACTCTTCCAATCCACGAGCATGGTATATCTTTCCATCTATTTGTGTCATCTTTGATTTCTTTCATCAGTGGCTTGTAGTTTTCAGAGTACAGGTCTTTTGTTTCTTTAGGTAGGTTTACTCCTAGGTATTTTATTCTTTTGGATCTGATGGTAAATGGGATTGCTTCCCTAATTTCCTTTTCTGCTCTTTCATTGTTAGTATATAGAAATGCCATCGATTTCTGTGTATTAATTTTGTATCCTGCGACTTTGCCAAATTCATGGATGAGCTCTAACAGTTTTCTGGTAGAGTCTTTGCAATTCTCTAGGTATAGTATCATATCATCTGCAAATAGTGATAATTTTACTTCTTCCTTTCCAATTTGGATTCCTTTTATTTCTTTTTCTTCTGGGATTGCTGTGGCTAGGACTTCCAAAACTATGTTGAATAGTGGTGGGAAGAGCAGACATCCTGTTCTTGTTCCTGATCTCAGCAGAAATTCTTTTGGCTTTTCACCATTGAGAATGATATTAGCTGTGGGTTGGTCATATATGGCCTTTATTGTATTGAGATAGGTTCCCTCTATGCCCATTTTCTGAAGGGTTTTTATCAGAAGTGGGTGTTGGATTTTTGTCAAAGGCTTTTTCTGCATCTATTGAGAGGATCATAAGGTTTTTATTCTTCAGTTTGTTAATGTGGTGTATCACACTGATTGATTTTCAGATATTGAAGAACCCTTGCATCCGTGGGATAAATCCCTCTTGATTATGATGTACAATCCTTTTAATGTATTGTGGCATGCGGTTTGCTAGTATTTTGTTGTGGATTTTTGCATCTATGTTCATCAGTGAAATTGGCCTGTAATTTTCTTTCTTTGTTGTATCTTTGTCTGGTTTTGGTATCAGGGTGATGGTGGCCTCATAGAATGAGTTTGGGAGTTTCCCTTTCTCTGCAATTTTTTGGAATAGTTTCAGAAGGATAGATGTTAGTTCTTCTCTAAATGTTTGATAGAATTCACCTGTGAAGCCATCTGGTCCCGGACTTTTGTTTGTTAGAAGAGTTTTAATCACAGTTTCTATTTCGGTACTTGGAATTGATCTGTTCATCTTTTCTATTTCATCTTGATTTAGTCTTGGAAGATTGTACCTTTCTAAGAATTTGTCCATTTCTTCTAGATTTTCTGTTTTATTGGAGTATAGTTGCATTTAGTAGTCTCTTATGATCTTTTGTATTTCTTCATGTCCATTGTTACTTCTCCTTTTTCCTTTCTAATTTTATTGATTTGAGTCCTCTCTCTTTTTTGCTTGAAAAGTCTGGCTAAGGGTTTATCAGTTTTGTTGGTATTTTCAAAGAACCAGCTTTCCTTTTCATTGAACTCTTCTATGGTTTTCTTCATTTCTATTTCATTGATTTCTGCTCTGATCTTTATGATTTCTTCCCTTCTACTTACCTTAGGTCTTGTCTGTTCTTCTCTCTCGAGCTGCTTTAGATGTAAAGTTAGCTTGTTTATTTGAGCTTTTTCTTGTTTCCTGAGGTGGGCTTGTATTGTTGTATACTTCCATCAGCACTGCTTTTGCTGAATCCCATAGGTTTTGGAGTGTTGTATCTTTGTTGTCATTTGCTTCTAGGTATTTTTTAATTTCCTCTTTGATTTCTTCAGTGATCCATTGGTTGTTTAGTAGCATGTTGTTTAGATTCCATGTGTTTGTGTTTTTTGCAGTTTTTTTCTTGTTGTTGTTGATTTCCAGTCATATAGCTTTGTGGTCAGAAAAGATGCTTGATATGATTTCAATTTTCTTAAAGTTACCGAGGTTGGATTTGTAGCCCAGAATGTGGTCAATCTTAGAGAATGTTCCATGTGCACTTGAGAAGAATGTGTATTCTGCTCCTTTTGGATGGAATGTCTTATAATCATCTATTAAGTCCATCTTGTTTAATGCTTAATTCAGGGCCTGTGTTTCCTCATTAATTTTCTGTCTGGATGATCTGTCCATTGCTGTAAGTGGGGTGTTAAAGTCTCCCACTATTATCGTGTTATTGTTGATTTGTCCTTTTAATGTTGTTAGCAGTTGCCTTATATATTGTGGTGAACCTATGTTGGCTGCGTAGATATTTAAAATTGTTATATCTTCTTTTTGGATTGATCCTTTGACCACTATGTAGTGACCTTCCTTGTCCCTTAAAATATTCTTCATTTTAAAGTCTATTTTGTCTGATATGAGTGTTGCTACTCTGGCTTTCTTTTGATTCCCATTTGCATGGAATATTTTCTTCCATCCTCTCACTTACAATTTGTATATGTCCCTAGAAGTGAAGTGGGTCTCTTGAAGACAGCATATATATGGGCCTTGTTTTTGTGTCCATTCAGCCAGTCTGTGTCTTTTGGTTGGGGCATTTAGTCCATTAACATTTAAGGTAATTACTGATATGTATGTTCTTATTGCCATTCTATTAATTGCTTTGGATTTGTTGCTCTTTTTTCTTCCCTTCTCCTCTTGTTCTCTCTTCTTATAGTTTGAGACTCTCTTTAGTGTTGTATTTGAGTTGATTTTTCTTATTTGTTTGTGTATCAATTGTAGATTTTTGGTTTGCAGTTATTCTGAAGTTTTTATATAAGAGTCTATATACATAATAGATTGTTTTAGGTTGTTGGTCTTTTAATTGTAAGTGCATCTCCAGTGTCCTGCATTTGTACCCACCTCTTCTCATGATTTCTGATTTTGGTGGCATAATTGTGTGTGGATTATTTCGTATCTCTACTGTGTACATACTTTTACTGATGAGTCTTGTCATTTGTGGTATTTTTGTTTCCTGTTGCAACCTTTTCTTTTCTGCCTTAGAGAAGTTCTTTTAGTATTTGTTGTAAAGCTGATGTAGTGTTGCTGAATTCTCTTAGCTTTTGCTTATCTGTAAAGCTTTTGATTTCTCCTTCAAATCTGAATGAGGGCCTTGCTGGGTAAAGTAATCTTGGTTGGAGGTTTTTTCCTTTCATCACATTAAGTATCATGCCACTCACTTCTGGCCTGCAGTTTCTGCTGAAAAATCTGCTGATAACCTTATTGGGGTTCCCTTGTATGTTATTTGTTTCTTTTCCCTAGCTGCTTTCAATATTTTCTCTTTGTCTTTAATTTTGGTCAGTTTGATTAATATGTGTCTTGGGGTGTTCCTCCTTGGGTTTATTTTATATGGTACTTGTTGCACTTCCTGGATTTGAGTGAGTGGTTCCTTTCCCATGTTGGGGATGTTTTCGGCTATTATCTCTTTGAATATTTTTCCTGTCCCCTTCTCTCTCTCTTCTCCTTCTGGAACCCCTATAATACGGATGTTGGTGCATTTAACATTGTCCCAGAGTTCTCTGAGACTCTCTTCATTTGTTTCCAATCTATTTTCTCTTTTCTGTTCCACATCCATAATTTCCACTAATCTGTCCTCCATCTCACTTATTTATTCTTTGGTCTCCTGTATTCTGCTGTTGGCTGCTTCTAATGAATTTTTTATTTCAGTTACTGTATTTTGCATCTCTTCTTGCTTAAGTTTTATATCTTGTATCTCTTTGCTCAGTGTTTCCTGTAAATTATCCATCTTTGCCTCTAGTTTATTTCCAATGTCTTGCATCATCTTCAGCATCAACAGTCTAAAGTCTTTTTCCTGGAGGCTGAGAATCTCCTGATCACTTAGCTGTTTTTCTGGGGTTTTTTCTTTCTCCCTCATCTGAGTTATAGTTCTCTGTCTTTTCATTTTTATAGGTTTTTGGTGTGGTGATGTTTTTACAGATAATAGAGTTGTAGCCTCTCTTTCTTCTGGTGTCTGCCCCTCTTATGGCTGAAGTTGGTATGGGGGCTTGCTGTTGGCTTCCTGATGGGAGGGACTGATGCCTGCCCACTGTTAGGTGGAGCTGATTCCTATCCCTCTGGTGGGTGGGGCTTTGTCTCTGGGTTAGATTGAAGGTGACTGTGTGCCTGGGGGGTCTTTAGGCAGCCTTTTTACTGATGGGTGTAGCTGTGATCCCACCTGGACTGTTGTTTGCCCTGGGGCTTCTCAGCGCTGAGGGGTGGGGCCAGATTTTCCCAAAATGACCACCTCCAGAGAAGGACACACTGCTAAATACTCCCAAGAGCTTTGTTTCCAATGTTCTTCCCCCACAACAAGCCATATTCACCCCTTCTTTCCCAATAGGTCCTCCAAGAACTGCAGTCAGGTTTGACCCATATTCCTATGGAGGCTTTGCTTTGCCCTGGGACCTGGTACTCGTGAAAGTCTGTGTGTGCCTTTTAAGAATAGGGGTCTCTGTTTCCCCCTGTCCCATGGAGCTCCTGCACACAAGCCCCACCGGTCTTCAATGACAGATGCTCCAGGGCTCTTTCTCTCAAACCCCACACGTGGGGTTTGATGTGGGGCTCAGAACTCTCACTCCTGTAGGTAAGTCTCTGTGATACAGTTACTTTCCAGTCCGTGGGGCTTCCCACCCGGGAGGTAAGGGGTTGCTTGTATCACATAATTGCCCCTACTACCTCTTGATATGTCCTCCTCTTTGTCTTCTGGAGTAGGATATCTTTTTGAAAGTTTCCAGTCCATTTGGTTGAAGATTGCTCTGCATTGGTTGTAAATTTTGTTGTTTTTAGGAGAGAAGTTGTGCTCCAGTTCTTCTATTCTGCCATCTTATGCATATATCTTTTTGAATTATAGTTTTGTCTGGATATATTCAGGGCCCATCTTAATCCAGGATGATCTCATCTTGAGCTCCTTCATTTAATAATTCTGCAAGACCCTCAACCCAAAGAAGGTCATATTGTAAAGTTCAAGATCATGGGCATATCTTCTGGGGGTCTACCATTCAGACTATTACAATGGCAATGTACTTCCCATGACCCACAGCAAGCCTGGAGAAAGGAAGAATGGCAGGCCCCAGGCACACAGGCCAAGGGATAGTGCTTTGAGATGGGCCCTTGGAGTTGTGGCCAGTGGACAAGGCTCCTCAGCAGACCACAGACCAAGCAAGGCTGAGCTGAGGGTCCCCTTGAGGCCTGTCATGGGCAAAACAGAGAGCAGGAGCTGCATTACTGTTTATATCCACTCTAATTCCTTCATATTCATGCTTAATTCCTTCAGTACTTTCACTATCTCCTTTTTGAACTCAGTGTCTATTAGATTGCAGCGATCCATTTCATTGTTTGCTGCTTCAGGTGAATTCTTCTGTTCTTTTAACTGGGAATAGTTCCTGAGCTTCTTCATTTTGCTTATATTTTTGTTTTTCTGTGAGTTTAGGGAAACCAACTACTGTAGTCCTGGAGAGCAATTTCTATGCAAGAGCACCCATTTGTATTTTGTGGAAGGGTCACTATTTATTTTCGGCATGGAAGCTTTGATATTTGTTTTGCTGTCTCTTTCTTCAGTGTGAGCAGGCCATTATCCCCTTGATAGGGTGCTGAGTGTGTTTCAAGGGAGAAGGTGGCAAAAGTAAGGCTAGTATCCAGTGCCTGCTTTATGGGCTTTTGACAGTAGCAAGGACCTGTGGGAAGGTGGCACAGGCTACTCCTAGTTGCAGGGCCTCAGGAAGCAGTAATGAGCCTCAGATACATTTAGGTGGTGCCTGCAGTATTTGGCAGTGGCAACAGCAGGGTGTGTGAGTTCTCAGGGGTATTAGAGCAAAAAAATGTGGTGTTCAGTTGCAATTCCCTCCTCTGTGGTGTCCTCTAAGGTGATAGGGGCTGCAAGTCGTGCCTGTTCATGGACCCCTAGTGGTGGCAGGCCCCGTCCACCTCTGGAATCAGAGATATCTGCAGTGGTTTGCCCCCACCACCTGTAGACCACAAAAGAAGCACTCCATTCCAGTTATCCCATGCAGGAGGTGCTGCACAAGCTGCTTCTAGTTGCAGGGTCCTGGGAAATGACAGCAATCAGGCATGTGTGGGCTCTGCATGGAGCAATTGGCAGTGACAACAACAGGGTTGTGTGTTCCCAGGGAAGTGAGAGCAACAAAGGGTGGTGCTCGGTTGCAGTGCCCTCTTTTTTGCCACCCCCTAAATGACTGGGCTCACAGGTTGAGCCTGTTCACAGACCCCTAGTGGTGGCAGGCCACACCTCCACTCTGGTTTCTGAGATGACTTCAGTGGTTTGTCCCTACTGCCTGTAGCTCACACAAGAGGCATCATGTCACACTTAGTCCCCTGCTGCCCTTAGCCCACACAAGAGTTGCCCGGCCACCCATAGCCCTCACAAGAGGCATCAGTCTCCCATAGCCCAATCAAGTGGCCTCTCACCACCCTCTGAAAAGCCGTATGCACAAGCACAGGGAAAGAGATTCCTATGGTGTTCTGCCCCTCCTCCTCTCACCCTCCCCAAAAATGGCTCCTTGCTTCTCCTATGGGCCCATACCTCTTCTGTGGTTCCCTCAGCTGTGGCACTCCACTCCCCAGCCCTTGGAGCACTGCTCCCTAGCCCCTCAGGCTGTCTCCATGCAGCCAACTCTAGTCCTCTCCCTTGAACTTGCCTCTGGATCCTGAGTCTCAGTGCCTAGCCCCCAACCAAGCATCTCAGGCTGTGGTGTCTGAGGCCTTGGTCCATCTGCTGTGATTTTCCCCACAACTTTGAGGTTCCCCCCATCTTGGTTGACCTCCCCATTGGTTAGGTGCTTCCCTGGGTGTAGGTAACTTTTCTCTTTAACAGCTCCCTCTCAAGAGTGCTAGTCCCATCCTGATTCCTTTTATCTCTCTCCCTTTCTCTCTCTTTTTTCTTTTTTTCTACCTAGTTATGTGGAGGGTTTCTTGCTGTTTTTAGAGGTTTAACTTCTTCTGCCAGCATTCAGAGATATTTTGTGTGAATCATTCTACATGTAAATGTGTTTTTTTGATGTTTTTGTGGGAGAAGATGAGCATCATGTCTTACTCTTCTGCCGTCTTGATCTTTCTCTACAATATCTTTTTTAAATGGAGGCTCTTACTGTACAAAGAGTCCACAGGTCACTCTATAATTTGATGAGTTAGATGCAATTGTTTAGAAAAAATAGAAAATCAAACCCATTTTTGCCTAAATAATGAAGACAGAGGTTTCAACCAGTAAATGTCAGCATCTAAGAAATCTTTTAGAAGCTTTTCCACCTACCCTCCATTTTACCACCTCCTATCCCACCCTACCTACTAGAGATAATGAAGCCATCACTTACTGAGTTTCAACTATGTGTTAGACTCCCTTGGAAGTCTAACCCTCACAATAATCCTATGAAGTCAGCACTATTATTATTCTAATTTTATAAATTGGACAGCATGAGGCACAGAGAAACTGAAGAATTTCCCCAAGTCACCTATATAGGAAGAGGTAAAAGCCACTACACAAATCTAGGCAGAGCTAATGTTCCTAACCACTACACCAATATCTACCCCAGAGAGCAAGAGGGAGAGAGAAAGAGAAAGATTGAGATAGAAATAGAGAGAGACCACGGGACTATTCTGAAGGGTTAATTTGCCAGTACTCCCCTCACCCATCTACCTCTCTACCCACTCATCTCTCCTATCCAGTCTTCAGAGAAATAGGAATCCACTCTTCCTCCTAGAGTATCTGGGGCTTCTGATTAAGATCATTTCAGTCTAGACATGTGGCCTTTTTTTTTTTTTCCTTATTTTAAAACGTGAAACTTCTTTACAAATATCTCATTCAGTAGTTCCACCTTGATGAGAGAAATCATAAGTTTCAGGAGGAAGCAAATTATGCAGCCTTAGCAATTACTCTACGCAACACAGTGTGAAAGGAAATCAACATATATTACTTGTATTTGATTGAAATTTCTTTTAGAAGGATTGGTGGGGAGGCAGTGGGGGTGGTGGGGGATACCCTTCTCTCAGCTGAGATTCCTCTAAATTTCCTTCCTAGCTTCCAAATATTAACTCCAGGTCACTCCTCAG
This sequence comes from Phacochoerus africanus, assembly GCF_016906955.1. NCBI lineage: Eukaryota > Metazoa > Chordata > Mammalia > Artiodactyla > Suidae > Phacochoerus > Phacochoerus africanus. The sequence continues at coordinate 82,658,200 of NC_062549.1, forward strand.
GCTTTCCACCCTCAGCAGTCTGTCCCAATTTTTACTACTTCCTCCCAAACAAAGAAAAATTCCCTTTGACCTCCTCCCTCACCTCTCCCATCAAACTCCACCTTGCTGTCATGCTTGGGCACTCCTAATTCCCACTCAAAAACCTTTTCTTTCACCTCAGTTCTCTTTTCTTTCATTACAGATTCATCTCTCTGTTCCTCTTTGCCTCCCACTGCCATGTGACAAATCCTTCTTAAAATAACACTGGTGACTCACCCAGTGTATATTGTATTCCATTTATATGTACCATTTCCCCCCCAAGGGGCATAAAGAGTTTCACATATATACAGTCTTATTTTTACCTCATCCTTGTAAAAAGATTATCTGTCAGAAGGGAACAAAAATGTAGTTTGGGCTTTTAGTCTGAATTACTTAAGTATGGAGGCTGATCATCAGTTTTTTAGTTTTTCAGGCCTCTCCCTTCTCTGCATCTCTTCCCTAGTACTGTTTATTTCCTTCAGAGTCTATCAGTAACCATGCCAGAAAGTGAACAAAAATCTTATCATTCTATTGTGCTATTTCTTAACCAGCTACCCAAGCTGGAAACCTCAGCATGGCCTCAACTCCTCCAAATAATTTATTCTCCATATCCTGTTGATAACCAAACAATTCTAATTCTGTATCAGCCCCCTTACTCCTAGTGCCACTCCCATGACCTAACTCAGGACAGGATCTTCTCCAGCCTGGACCCATCTTTTTCAACCTGATGCAATGTTCACCTCATTACTCCCAGATGCCTCAACCATTTTCTGCAAGGCAAATCTGATCACTGGGGCCTTGGGGCTCTCTACCTAAAATCCCACCCTTTGTCATGGCACTCTAGGTGGTCTCAATCTAGCCTTAGCTTCCTCTCCTCTGTGATCCCTGAGTTCTATACCCCAGTCACCCCAGAAATGAGAAGTTTCCCTAAACAGGGCTTGTTGTCCCTGCCTCGGCACTTTCTCATTCACATGGTTCCCTCCAGCAGGAGTGCCCACCCCTGGTATTTTTCTTCACGGCATTTTTCCTCTCATTTAAAGGTACAATTTTTTTTTACCACCTCTTCTGCAGAGATTTTCCTAACTTTTCCAGGGCAGATTTAAATATTCCCTTTTCTGCATTTCTACAGCTTGTTATGGTAACTGCTAGAGATACATATAACATAGCATATATTCCACCAAAAAAAATGTAATAGAAGCTGATGATGTCCCAGGCACTGTGCCAGGGACTTGGTACACAGAAATCAAATTCACAGCCCCTACTCTGACTACTAAGTAAGACAGAAAGTAAAGGAAAATAAATTTCTCTTTCGGGGTGATATGAATGACAACAGAGGTAAGCTTAGGGGCTGGATGGACCCACAAGAGGGGTGTCACTTAGGATGCAAACATCAGAAAGGTCCCTAAGAGGAGGCAAGCCCTAAGCTGAGCTGTTTGCAACATCCAGTGAGGACGGATTTGGTTACCACACTTTCTCCCCATGAGATCATGTAACAGCAGAATACATTTTGTGTCCCTTGTATTCTTCAGGTTCTACAAAAATTCAGGAAATTGAGTAAATCCAAAAATGATTAGTCTGTAAACCCCTAAAACCCCACTGATACCCAGTCCATTACTTCTCAACCCTGCCTTTTCCTTCTGCATTCTCTAGGTAGTTGGTTGTTCCCAGAGATCCACTCTTCACTCAGCCAATAAAAAATGCAAATAACAAGGCAATTCTCATAAACACAAATTTTTTCCCATCCTGAGCCTGGTTTCCCATGGCCAAAGAAGCAGTGATTGGATTTGCTGGCCTGAAGCATTGGCAGGTACAGCTGAGCCATACTGCTAGAGTAAGGTAATGGTACATTCCCAGTGTGGTCCCTGGGTAAGCAGAAAAAAAAAAGTACACAAAGAAAAGGAAAAATGTGTCATAGCATGTGAGGCCAAGTGCAAAAGTCACCAGGCCCAGAACCACTTCCCAGCTGGCTTCCCAGTTCCCATCTTCCTCTCTGCACTCCGTTTTCTATCTGGCGGCAGTCATTCCCCACAACTTCTGGGATGGAGTACACACTTCTCCATCATGCAGATGAAGCCCTTGGTGCTATGTCCTCCATCTCCTCACTTTTGCCCACACTGCCTTTGTTGCCTAATCTTTGCTTTGTCCCTCAGTGATATTAAACCACTTTCATTTCCTTAATGTATCTGGATTTCTCTCACCTGCAGGACTTTTCATGTGCTGCTTGTTCCTTTGTCTAGAATGCACTGAATCCCCCAGATAACTGACTCATCCTTAAGGTTTCAGGTTAAAAGCTATTTTCAAGGGGAAGCCTGACCTGACCCTTTCCATCTGCTAAGACCTGGTCAGGTTTGCTCCTAACTGTCCAAGCTTCACATGCCCTGCTTTCTCTGTCACCACATGTGAAATTGTCTTTTTAGTTGTATGAGCTCCCTGAAGGTAAGGATTGTGTCCACTTTCACCATTCCATTCAAGTGCCTGGAAAAGCATCTGAACTATGTCAGGCACATAATAAGCATCTGTTAGTTGAGTGAGTAGATAAAAGAACCCAGAGAAAAGTTTGTCAGAATGTGAACTCTGTGAAAGCAGGGGCTTTGTTCTGCTCATGGTTACAGCTTCTGGCACATAGTAGATCCTCAACAAATTATTTACTGAATGAGTGAACTAATTGGTTAAGTTGGCTAGGTGAAGTTTTATGTAGGCCTGAGTAGTCTTTTTAAGGGTCTTTTACATACAGTTTTGTCTTCATGGAACTGGCTTCTGAAGAAAGGAAGGCAGCATGACATTTTCACTTAATGTAAAATGTAAACTAAATCCTCATGTATCATAGAGGCAGCCATAAACTGTGTCCAAAATTGATAGCCCAGAAATTAGCAGTGACTAAATAAGGTGATTTGAAGGTGACCTTCAGAAGAACTATCAGATAAAAGAATTAAAAGCTGTTGTCTGTAAGGAAGAAGATTACAAAAAGGGAAAGAATTGGGCAGTGGATTATCTATTTTCACTAGTATCTTTTTTGTGCTATTTAAATGTTTGACCATATTCCTGTATTACATTGATAAAATAAAAACATTTTTGAAATAATTGCATAGAAAAAAATCAAATGGAAAGTACTTATTACAGTCTTCAAATACTTCCAATTTATCTTTAAAATATGACACTGGTGAGTTGATGTGGCCGTGTGCCCACGTCATACCCACTCTAAGAGAATTTGTATATTATTACTCTCCTTCCTGAGGCTGAGATGTCACAGGAAGTCATTATGTGACATCAGGTTCAATGTCTCAATAACCATGTGCTCTTATCCAAGACAATCAATCTCTCTGTAGCTCAGGTTTCTCACCAAGTAAATTGTGATGACAGTTTTAGACTTACTGTATTGTTGTAGCAAATATCTAGGAAAGAATATAATACTCTACAAATATTACAATCCCAGAGGAAGAATTTCCTAGTGAAGAGAAAACTATGTAACATTTTATTCTTCAAACCAACTAAGGGTACCTCTTCCAGGCATGTCTTATTAATAATAATATTTCATAATTATATATAAATTCAGAAAGTTTTTGAGAGTACATTCTCAAGATAATTATTCCCTTTTCTGTTATTTCTACTTCTTAAGCATGCCAATATTGTTACCTGTTTCAAATCCTGAGCTGCAGTTGGTTTTCTTACATCATAGTCTCATCTGCTAGACTGTGAATTCCTAGAGAACAGAATTGGTGTTTTACTTATCATGATATATACTCAGCTTACCACGATGCCTGTCTTGTATCAAATACCTCAAGATATTTGTTGAACTTCTCGTGTGTGTGTGTGTGTCTTTTTTTTTTTAAGACTGCACCCATGCATACAGAGGTTCCCAGGCTAGGGGTTAAATCAGAGCTGTAGCCATGGACCTACATCACAGCCACAGTGATTCAGGATCCAAGCTACAACTGTGACCTACACCACAGCTTACAGCAATGCCAGGTCCTTAACCCACTGAGTGAGGCCAGGTATTGAACCCTCATCCTCATGGATGCTAGTCGGGTTCGTTAATTGCTGAGCCACAATAGGAGCTCCTGAACCTCTTTTTAAAAAAGCTTATTTTGTGTTATTTTTAATTTTAAAAATATTTTGTGTTATTTTTAACTTTAAAAATAAAGAGAATGGGAGAAATAATGTAATATATGTTATTTCTTCCATTCATCCAACAAATATTTTTATAATGACTTTTATTTTTTCCATTATAGCTGATTTACAGTGTTCTGTCTTTTTTCTACTGCACAGCAAGGTGACCCAGTCACACATACATGTATACATTTTTTTTCTCCCACTATCACGCTCCATCACAAGTGACCATAGTTCCTAGTGCTACACAGCAGGATCCCATCAATTATTCATTCCAAAGGCAATATTTTGCATCTACTAACCCTAATTCCCAGTCCATCCCACTCCTTCCCACTTCCCCTTGGCAACCACAAGTCTTTTCTCCATATTCATGATTTTCTTTTCTATGGAAACGTTCATTTGTGCCATGTATTAGATTCCAGATATAAGTGAAATCATATGGTATTTGTCTTTCTCTTTCTGACTTACTTCACTCAGTATGAGAGTCTCTAGTTCCGTCCATGTTGCTGCAAATGGCGTTATTTTGTTCTTTTTAAGGCTAAGTAGTATTCCATTGTGTATATATACCATATCTTCTTAATCCATTTATCTGTTGATGGACATTTAGGTTATTTCCATGTCTTGGCTCTTGTGAATAGTGCTGCAATGAACATATGGGTGCATGCGTCTTCTTCAAGGAAACTTTTGTCTGAATATATGCCCAAGAGTGGGATTGCTAGGTCATATGATAGTTCTATTTATAGTTTTCTAAGGTACCTCCAAACTGTTCTCCATAGTGGTTGTACCAATTGACATTCCCACCAACAGTGCAGGAGGGTTCCCTTTTCTCCACACCCTCTCCAGCATTTGTTATTTGTGGATTTCTTAATGATGGCCTTTCTGACTGGTGTGAGGTAGTATCTTGTGGTAGTTTTGATTTGCATTTCTCTAATAATCAGTGATGTTGAGCATTTTTTCATGTGCTTGTTGGCCATCTGTATATCTTTTTTGGAGAAATGTCTATTCCATTCTTTTGCCCATTTTTCCATTGGGTTGATGGCTTTTTTGCTGTTCAGTTGTATAAGTTGTTTGTGTATTTTAGAGATTAAGCCCTTGTCAGTTGCATCATTTGAAACTATGTTCTCCCATTCTGTAAATTGTCTTTGTTCTTTTTGTGGTTCCCTTGGCTGTGCAAAAGCTTGCCAGTTTGATTAGGTTCCATTGGTTTATTTTTGCTTTTATTTCTGTTGCTCTGGGAGACTGACCTGAGAAAACATTTGTAAGTTTGATGTCAGAGAATGTTTTGCCTATGTCTCTTCTAGGAGTTTTATGGTGTCTTGTCTTATATTTAAGTCTTCAAGGCATTTTTAGTTTGCTTTTGGGCATGGTGTGAGGGTGTGTTTCATTGATTTACATGCAGCTGTCCAGTTTTCCCAGCACCACTTGCTGAAAGACTTTCTTTTTCCCATTTTATATTCTTGCCTCTTTTGTCAAAGATTAATTGACCATAGATGTCTGGGTTCATTTCTTGGTTCTCTGTCTGTTCCATTGGTCGGTGTGTCTGTTTTGGTACCAGTACCACACCGTCTTGATGACTGTGGCTCTGTAATATTGCCTGAAGTCTAGGAGAGTTATGCCTCCTGCTTGGTTTTTGCTTTGGCAATTCTGGGTCTTTAATGGTTCCATATAAATTTTTGGATTGTTTTCTCTAGTTCTGTGAAAAATGTTATGGGTAATTTGATAGAAGTTGCACTGAATCTGTAGATTGCTTTAGGTCGTATGGACATTTTTACAATATTAACTTTTCCAACCCAGGAACATGGAATATCTTTCCATTTCTTGACATCTTCTTTAATTTCCTTGATTAATGTTCTATAGTTCTCAGCATATAAGTCTTTTACCTCCTTGGTCAGGTTTATTCCCAGATATTTGATTTTTTGTGGTGCAATTTTAAAAGGTATTGTATTTTTTATTTCCTTTTCTAATATTTCATTATTAGTATACAGAAATGCGACTTTCTGAATGTTAATCTTCTATTCTGCTAATTGGTTGCATTTGTAGATTTGGGCCTATAGTTTTGGGGTCATAGTTTTGGAACTGAGTCCTTGGGGTTTTCTATATATAGTATCATGTCATCTGCATACAGTTACAATTTTACCTCTTCTCTTCCAATTTGGATATATTTAATTCTTTTGTTTGTCTGATTGCTGTGGCTAGGACTTCCAATACTATGTTGAATAAAAGTGGTGAGAGTGGTCATCCTTGTCTTGTTCCAGATTTTGGTGGGAAGGCTTCCAGCTTTTCTCCATTGTGTATTGTATTTTCTGTGGGTTTGTCATAAATGGCATTTATTATGTTAAGATATGTTCCCTCTATACCCATTTTGGTAAGAGTTTTGATCATGAATTGATGTTGGACTTTGTCAAATGCTTTTTTTTAGCATCTATTGAAATGATCATGTGGTTTTTGACTTTCCTTTTGTTAATGTGGTGAATGACGTTGATTGATTTGCATATGTTGAACCATCCTTGCGAACCTGGGATGAATCCCACTTGGTCATGGTGTATGATCTTTTTTATATGTTGTTGGATTCGGTAGGCTAAAATTTGAGAATTTTTGTGTCCATATTCATCAGAGATATTGGCCTATAGTTTTCTTTTTTCATGGTATCTTTGCCTGGTTTTGGTATTAGGGTGATGGTGGCAATCATAGAATGTCTTTGGAATTGTTCCTTCTTCTTCAACCTTTTGGAAATATTTAAGGAGGATGGTATAAATTCCTCTTTGTATGTTTGGTAGAATTCTCTTGTGAAGCCATCTGGTCCTGGACTTTTACTTGTAGAGAGTGTTTTATGACATATTCAATTTCATTTCTAGTGATTGGTCTGTTCAGTTGATCTATTTCTTCTTGATTCAGTTTTGGTGGGCCAGAAGTTTCTAGAAAGATGTCCATTTCTTCTAGATTGTCAAATTTGTTAGCATACAATTGTTCATAGTATTTTCTCATGGTTATTTTGTATTTCTGCAGTATCAATAGTGATTTCTCCTTTTTCATTTCTTATTTTGTTTATTTGGGTTTTTCCTCTCTTCTTCTTGGTGTGTCTGGACAGAGGTTTGTCAATTTTGTTTACCCTTTTGGAGAATCAGCTTTTGGTTTTATTAATTTTTTCTATTATTTTTTGAATCTCTACTTTATTGATTTCCCCTCTGATCTTTATGATTTACTTCATTCTGCTGACTTTAGGTTTTGTTTGTTCTTTTTCTAATTCACTTAGGTGATGGGTTAAGTTGTCAATTTGAGATTTTTCTTCTTTTTGATGAAGGCCTGTATTGCTATGAATTTCCCTCTGAGCACTGCTTTTGCAGCATCCCATAGATTTTGAGTGGTTGTGTCTTCATTATCATTTGTCTCAAGGTAATTTTTAATTTCCTTCTTGATTTCCTCATTGACCCATTGGATTTTTAGTAGCATGTTATTTAGTCTCCATATAATTACTTTTTTCTCACTTCTTTTCCTGTGGTTGATTTCTACTTTCATGCCATTACAGTCAGAGAAGATATGTGAAATAATTTCTATATTCTTAAATTTGTTGAGGTTCACTTTGTGCCCCAATATGTGATCAACTCTTGAGACTGTTCCATGTGCACTTGAGAAGAATGTATAGTCTGATTTTTTTTGGATATAATGTCCTGAAAATGTTGATTAAGTCTTAAGTTTTCTATTGTGTCATTTAGGATCTCTGTTGCCTTATTAATTTTCTGTCTAGAGGATCTGTCCATTGATGTGAGGGGGGTTGTTATAGTCTCCTGCTATTATTGTATTTCCATCAATTTCTCCTTTTATGTCTGTTAGTATTTGTTGTAGGTATATGAGTGTGCCTATATTAGGGGAATATATATTGATGATAGTAATATCCTCTTCTTGAATGTATCCTTTACCATTAAATAGTGTCCACCTTTGTCTTTTTTTTTTTTTTTTTTGCCATTTCTTGGGCTGCTTCCTCAGCATATGGAGATTCCCAGGCTAGGTGTCTAGTTGGAGCTGTAGCCGCCGGCCTACACCACAGCCACAGCAACGTGGCATCTGAGCTGCGTCTGCAACCTACACCACAGCTCACGGCAATGCCAGATCCTTAACCCACTGAGCAAGGGCAGGGATCGAACCCACAACCTCATGTTTCCTAGTCGGATTCATTAACCACTGTGCCACGATGGGAACTCCCATCTTTGTCTTTCTTTATAGCCTTCATTTTAATGTCTATTTTGTATGATATGAGTATTGCAACTCCTGTTTTCCTGTCTTGCCCATTGGCATGAAATATCTTTTCCCATCCCCTCACTTTCAATCTATATGTGTCCTTTGCCCTAAGGTGAGTCTCTTGTAGACAGCAGATTGAAGGTTTTTGCTTCTTTATTCAATCTGCCACTCTGTGTCTTTTGATTGGAGCATTCAGTCCATTGACATTTAGGGTAATTTTTGATAGATATGTATTTATTACCATTTTAAACCTTGTTTTCCAGTTGATTCTATGTTTCTCCTTCCTTCCTTTCTTTTTTTTGGTTGGATGATTTCCTTTTATTTTATGCTTGTGTCCTTTTCTTTTTAGTTTTTGTGAATGTAATGTTTGGTTTTGATTTGTGGTTTCCCTGTTTTTTAAGTACATGAAACCCTTCCTGTATCTGCTTGCTTTAGCCTGATAGTCATATAGGCTCAAACACACTATTAAAAAAAATCTGTATTTTCTTACTTTCCTTCCCCACATTCTATGACTTTGAAGTCCTTTTTTAACATCTTCATGTGTATCCTTTTTCTGTTCCTTGTGTTTATCATCATTTTTACAGTAGTTTTTTTTTTCCTCTTTTAGCTCTATTTGCTGGCTTATTTAAGTGATTGCTTTGCAATTGTGGTTTCCTCCATCCTATTTCTTCTTACTTTTTTATTTAGAAAAGCCCTTTCAGTATTTCTTTTAGAATGAGTTTAGTATTGCTGTATTTTAGTGTTTGTTTGTTGGAGAAATTCTTTTTTTTTATGTTTAATTTTTTGAAATTATCATTCCCTAGAAATCAAACTCCCCACATATCCATTTATTTATTTATTTATTTATTTTTGTCTTTTTGCTATTTCTTTGGGCCGCTCCCTCGGCATATGGAGGTTCCCAGGCTAGGGGTCCAATCGGAGCTGTAGCCACTGGCCTACGCCAGAGCCACAGCAACGCGGGATCCGAGCCGCGTCTGCAACCTATACCACAGCTCACGGCAACACTGGATCGTTAACCCACTGAGCAAGGGCAGGGACTGAACCCGCAACCTCATGGTTCCTAGTCGGATTCGTTAACCACTGCGCCACGACGGGAACTCCCTGTTGGAGAAATTCTTTATTTCCCCTTCTATTTTAAATGAAATTCTTGCTGGATAGAGTATTCTAGGCTGCAAATTTTTCCTTTCAGAACTTTAAATATATCTTGCCACTCTCTTCTGGCCTGTAGTGTTTCTGTAGAGAACTCAGCTGATAGCCTTATGGGGTTTCCCTTATATTTAATGCTTAGTTTTTCTCTTGCTGCCTTTAGAATCTTCTCTGTCTTTAACTTTTGCCATTTTTATTATAATATAGCTTGATGTCAGCCTGTTTGGTTTCAACTTGTTTTGGGCCCTCTATGCTTCCTGTGTCTTGATATCTTTTTCCTTTAGATTTGGAAAGTTTTCAGCAATAATTTCTTCAAATATATTTCAATCCCCTTTTCTTTTTCTTCTTCTGGAATTCCTATTATGTGTAGATTGACCTGCTTTATATTTCCCTTAGATCTCCTATATTTATTTCATATTTTTCATTTGGTTTTCTGTATGCCATCTTGATTGGGTGATTTCCATTATTCTATCTTCCAAGTCACTAATTCATTCCTCTGCACTATTCATCATTCTCTTTTGTGCCTTTAGCTCATTTTGCATCTCTGCAAATGAATTTTCTAATTTTTCTATGTTCCTCATATTTTCTAGTTCCTTTCTAAAGGAATCTGCATTACTTTTTATCTCCACTCTTAATTCGTTGATATTCAGCCTTAATTCCTTAAGTATTTTCACTATCTCCCTTTTGAACTCAATGTCTGTCAGACTGCAGAGGTCTGTTTCGTTGTTTGCTACTTCAGGTGAATTATCCTGTTGCTTTAACTGGGAATGGTTTCTGAGCTTCTTCATCTTCCTTATGTTTTTCTTTTGCTGTGAGTTTAGGAAAGCCAAACTGTAGTCTTGGGGGGGACTACTTCTACACAAAAGCACACATTTATATTTTGTGGGGGGGTTACTATTTATTTTTGGCATGGGAGTTTGAATATTTGTTGTCTCTTTCTTTGGTGTTAGCAGGCTGTTATCCCCAGGGTGCTGAGTGTGTTTCCAGGGAGAAGGAGGCAATGTGTAGGGCTAGTATCAGTGCCTGGTTGCTGGGCTTTTAACAGCAACAAGGACTTACAGGAAGGTGGCACATGCTACTCCTAGTTGCAGGACCCTGGGAAGTGGTAATGGGCCTTGGGCAGATTGACAAGTTGCCCAGAGCATTTGGCAGTGGCAGCAGCACAGTGTGTGAGTTCCCAGGGGAGTGAGAGCAACAATAGATAGTGTTCAATTGCAATGCCCTCCTCTGAGTGATTGGAGCTGCAAGTAGTGCCTGTACAGGGACCTCTAGTGGTAGCAGGCCATGCCCACCTCTGGAGTCATTGATAACTGCAGTGGTTTGCCCCTGCTACCTGCAAACCATGCAAGAAGTACCCATCTCATTTAGCCCATACAGGAGGTTCTACACAGGCTGCTCCTAGTTGCAGGATCCTGGGAAGTGACAGAGATCAAGCATGCTGGCACTGCCAGGAATGTTCAGCAGTGGCAGCAACTGGGCCAGTGTGTTTCCATGGGTTCAAGAGCAACAACAGGTGGCATTTGTTCACAGTGCTCTCCTCTGTGGTTCCCTTGAGGTAATGGGAGCTGCAGGTGGTGCCTATTCATGGACCCCTAGTGGTGGCAGGCAATGCCCTCCTCTGGAGCCAGTGGTAACTGTGGTGCTTTGCCCCCATGACCTTTAGACCATAGAAGAAGCCCCTCATCCTGCTTAGAGCCCACACGAGGTGCTGCACTAGCTGCTCTTAGTTTTAGGTTCCTGGGAAGGGACAGTGATCAAGCATCTGAGCACTACTGAAGCATCTGGGCACTACACAGAGCATTTGGCAGTGGCAGCAGCTGGGTGGGTATGCTCCGAGGGTGCCCTCTGTGGTCGTTGGAGCTGCAAGCAGTTCTTGTTCAGGGATTCCCAGTGGCGGTGGGCCGCACCCACCTCCGGAGCCTTTGATAACTGCAGTGGTTTGCCCCTGCCACCAGCAGCCTGCACAGGAAGAACCCCCCATCCCACTTAGCCCATGTAGGAGGTGCTACACCAACTGGTCCTAGTTGTAGGGTCTTCGGAAGGGGCAGTGATCAAGAGTCTGGGCGCCACCCAGAGCATTTTGGAGTGGCTGCTGCAGGGTGGGTGTGCTCCCAGTGGCATGAGAGGAACAACGTGTGGTGCTTGGTTGCAGTGCCCTCTTTTTCTTTTTTTTGCCAACCCCTGAGGTGAGTGGGGCCACAGACAGAGCCCACTCACAGGCTTCCAGTAGTGGCAGGCCATGCCTCTCTCCAGCCTCTGAAAAGACTGCCTCAGTCTATCCCTGCCACCTGTAGATAACACAAGAGGCACCACATCACACCTAGCCTCCCACTACCCCCAAGCCACACAAGAGGTGCCCGGCCACTTGCAGCCCACACAAGAAGCACCCAGTCTCCTGTAGTCCAAGCAAGTGGCTTCTTACCATTTGTAGCCTGCACCAGAGCTACCCAGCCCTCTGAGAGCCCACACCCACATATTCAGGGAGATTCCTAGGGTGGTTCACCCCACCTCCTCTCACCCTCCCCAACAACGGCATCTTGCTTCTTCTGCAAGCCCAGACCTTCTCCCAGGTTCCCTCTGCTCTGTTGTTCCCCTCCCTAGCCTATAGCACAACACTCCACCACCCATGGCACACCACTCCTTAGCCCCTCAGGCTGTCCCCATACAGCCGACCCCACTCCTCTCCCTGGGACTGACCTCTGGAGCCTAAGTCTCAGCACCCAACCCCAACCCAAGCATCTCAGGCTGGCTTTCTGGAACCTTGCCCCCTCACTGCCAGCCAGCTCATTTCCCTTTGAAGTTCAGATGTGGTTCAGATGATCTGTGTGGCTCTCACTCTACTTTGCCCTCCTTGGTCCAGCTCTGTTTCAGCTGATCTCCCCATCAGTTGGGTGGCTTCCCAGGATGTGGGTTCTTTTTCTCTTTCACGCTCCCTCTCAGGAATGCTAGTCCTGTCCTAATTCCTTTTCTCTCTCTCTTTTTTTCTTTTGTTCTACCCAGTTATGTTGAGTGTCTTTCCTTTTTTGGAGGTTTAGGTTATTTTTCCAGTGTTCAGTAGATGTTCTGTATGAGCCATTTTACATGTAGATGTGGGGTTTTTTTATGTGTTTGTGGGAAAAGGTGAGCAAAATGTCTTACTCCTCTGCCATATTGATCTGCCTGTCCATCCAACAAATATTAATCGACTCCCCACAGTTCTATGTTAGACACTAGAGACCTCATGTGACTAGCACACACAAGCAGCTTCCAGTCTAATTACAGGCTTGGGGTGGGGGTATCACAGACAAGCAAATGAGCAATTTCAGTATAAAGTGATAAAATTTAGGTTAAAGATAAGCACAAGATGTCACAGGAGCCCAAAAGAAGGGCCACAGCCACTAAAAAATTAATATTTTGAGATCTCATTATTTTATTTCTTTGAATTTTAAATTGAAATCCAATAAACTGACAAGCTCTGTCTTTTTTCTTTCATAAGAGATCAAATAAAACACAGAGGTATGAGAATTTGCTCGAAATCAAACTTGAGTGAAGCCACTTTTTGAATAGTGAACCCTCAGAAAGGGAACCTAGTAACAATTGGATCATTTTCTCCCTTATTCCATAAATAGAACTCCATTATGAGGACAGGTTGAAATAGATCTTAAATTGTCAAGGTCACAGTTGTCTCTTATGACTCACATGTAGAGAACCATTTCATGCTAGAACCTAAGAATGACAAATACAGTTTTCAATTCCAATAAACACTGACCAAAATCTCTTCCCTCATTGATACCATCAAAAGGAGGTGTAATTAAGACAGAAATAGAACATGAATGATGTGTTACTCTTCCCAATATGTAATGAATAAACTCTGGGGCTATTCTTAATAATAAATATTTATTAATTAGAGCATCCAAATGAATATGAAAGACATAGAAAAATAAAAATATAAGAAAATAATTTGACTCATGCAGCACTTTCATGAAAGTTATACAGAATGTAATTAGTCCATGAACTTTAAAGGGAAATGAGCTGGCTGGCAGTGAGGGGACAAGGTGCCAGAAAGCCACTACCCAGCCAGGGTTACAGCTGTACTGGTAGATTGCTGGGCTCCTGTAGGCTTGGCCTGGTTTCCTCTGTTGGATTTGTCTATTGTTTGAACTGCTTTTTTCACCCATTCAACATGTGGATCAGCACAGACTTTAAGGCCACGCCTGGTAATAAATCTGCAATGCAAGGAAAAGATAGACAAACTTAGTCACATCCTCAAAGGCTCAGGACCAGGAGTTAAGATCAGATCATATATAAGAGATCTTAGGCAGAAATTACTGGACAAAATGATCTTTCAGATTCATAAGACAACAAATAAAAACATTTTCTTCTGCAATCTATTTTACCATAAAGGAAAAACAGCTCCAGGCAATACCCAGCTCCCTTGTTCAGCATTATTTGCAGGCTCCTTTCCTCATCATTGCTACCACATGATGTAATTAAACTGGATGTTTGAGATCATCTAGTCCAATTATTACATATCTTCCTTTTCAAATCTAAACACACTCATCTTATTTTCTGGACAAAAAGTGACTCCCTTATCTTATTTGGGGTGGGGGTGAGGGGTTAAAGTTGCAATTACATATGGGAAAGTATTGTCCAAAAAATGGGATCCTGGAGAAAAAATAGTATCATGTAGGCTAGTTGTTGATACTATTCCTTGAGATATGGCAACTGATAAAATACGGCACACTACTCTAACACACCCACATCATAAGGGAAGAGGAAGGCAGGGAAGATGTGGTGGATGGGAAGGAGAGAATCTACAACAGTATGGCTCCATGGTCAAATCCTGATATGAACCAGCCATCTCTAAGCCTAACCCTCAGGACTGAGCATGTTATTCACCTGGTTTCCAGTCACATTCTTCTGCTAAGATAAATCAGAAAGGAACATGATATTCTTCCCTTGGTAGCCAATTTTTTTTGTCATAATCATTGTTTGGAGCCACCTAAAGACACGGTTCATGTGGAAAAACAAAAGAACTCTTGGCTAAGTTGAGGTCTTCCTCCTTGCTGACTTATTTTTCCTAAGGGAGGCAGTGTTCCTATACACTGTGTTCTATGATGCCCAGCTTCGGGGAGAGATACTCACATCACTGCTTTCATGGAGCCCTCCTTGATGGTGTAGGTCTTGATGTTTTTAACTGGCAGTCGCCGGGTAGTTAGACTCACACAGATGCTCTTCTCTAGGACTTCGCTCCCCACAGCTGGTAAAGAAAACCAAGAAAACAAAAATGAAATTTACTCTATCAGTGTAAATGTGACAGTGCTATAAATAAAATAACAAGGAGGGAGCTGACAAAGAGTAATTTGGGGAAGACACCATGAAATGTGGGAGAGGCAGCTTGTTTTTGACTGACCAAATAATGGTCTTCTCATTTTTAACTGTAACATGTGACATGTGTAAGGCGCATAGTTCATAAAGTACTCATCCTCAATAGAAATGGCCCAGGGGGGATTAAAATTTTCAGTTTCGAGCATATATTACATTGGAGAAGGGAAAATAACTTGGGAGAGTTAATAATATTAAGGGTTTGCTGAAATCTAATAAGAGTTTCTAAGTGCTGACTTTGAAGCTGAAGAGACTGGTATTTGCTTCTGAGAAAAACAAATATTCTCTAGGAAGATTTATCAGAGAAATATTCAGCAAAAAAAAAAGCATCTAAAAAAAGAGCGGATGATGATCACATCTGATCCACAGTGTTGCTGATATCAGAAGGCTTTTTTATAAACATGAGACAAGGCAGAAGGTGTTCACTAACACTGCTCTTCATCACTCCGTCTCTCCATCATTCTCAATATCCAGCCTGCATGCCTTACTTGCAACTTTTGCCAGTTTCTTTTTAATGTTGAACTGTCTCTAAACCCAGTGAAAGAGGGACATATGCTTTTCTTCTTTGTTTCTCTCCCTCCTTAGGAAACAATATTTCTCTCCGTGAGGTGTCTGACATGGACGCCAAGACCCAGAGAATCCTGCTACACTCTAAACCCCCAAACCTTGTCCTCATTCTCAGCAATACTTTTGTTATCAGTTAAGCTATCACCTTCACCATGCGGCAGTGCTGAGCCAAAGCAGAGGTTGCTTTGCCTCATTGTTCCACTTCAGAAGCTAAGGCCCATGGGTCTTATAGAGGTCATTCAAGCATAAAACTTAGGACACTGACCCAAGTGTCTGCAGTCCTTGTTTCCCCTACCCACATCTAGGTTTCCACCCAGTATCAGCCTGTTGTCTCAGCAAATGCCAGCCAACTATAGTATAGGCAATATCTTGCTCAAACTTTTTGTTTTATCAATTTGGGAGGGGGAGGCACAATTTTAGGGAGTTCCAGACATTTCTATCTCTATTTATGGGCACCCTTGGGGAATCCATGATCAGGTTCAGATATTCTAGTCTAAGAAGTAAGTCTACAGATTAGGAGGTTGAAAGGAAATTTAACTGAAGCATTAATTATACCCAAAGGATATTCTCTCTTGCTGCCACCACAAAGAGAAATAAATTCCAACCAGTTGGGGGAAAATGATCCTTTAAGAAATATGTGAACACTCAGGTAAGACTCAGTGTAGCCAAGTCTCAGCTGGGTATGACTTGTAGGATCTGTTTGTTAACGTTTATCATATGGTCTTTTATAAACTCAAGATTATCATAAATTATGGAACAACATCCATAGTGGTAATAACAGACCCTCTTACACACTTAAAAGTAATACTGATTTCCTGAGTATGAAAGTATGAGCTTTTAGTCATTTATGTTTTAATAGAAAACATTGATTTGTTTCAGAACACACACCCTCTATCTCATCCCTGCCTTGCAACTGAATTCTCAAAATTTTTGAGAATTTATCAAGATCAATATGAAAAAGGCAAAAACTTTCAAGACATATAGAATCATCATCACCATTCCACAGCTGTCATTAATCAAGAAATCAGGGCTTGTGTGCAAATCCGATAAGTGAGCATAAGATTTATTTCATTTTAATCCCAGATAAGCATACCAGTTATTATATTCATCTTATAGATAAGCAAGTGTAGACACAGAGAGGTTGAGAAATTTACCCCAAATCACCCAATTGTGAAAAATTGGAGCCCAAGTTCTAACCAAGTTCTATCTTCGAAATCCACCAAGTCCTCTAGAGTCAAATTATTCCCATTTTGCACATAATAAGCCAAAGGCTTAGATTGGAGAAAGCAGCCAAAACCTAAGTCAAATCCAAACTGTGTGGCCACCTGCCAACATATCTAGACTTCCTTAGTCTCATAAATAATCTCTTTACTCACCTTCCACAGTGTATGCAGTGAGACAGCAGATCACGAGGAAGGCCAAGATGAGAAGTCTCATGGCTGAGCTCCTGCTGAACTATGCAACGAGAGGCAGAGGAACTGCTCCTTTGAGTCTCTTTTATTTCTCCAGTGGTCAGCTCACTTCCTGTGGTGTAAAGGGGCTTTCGAGGTGGGTGTAGAATCACGGAAATTCTTTGCAACACTGGTGCATTTTTTGTTTGAAAAAAAAAAGAAGGTTCCTTTGTCCTCACTCATACTAATCTCACACCTTGTGGCCTTTTCTCCTCCTCCTGTGGTTAACGTGTCAGTGAAACCAAATATGTGCACAAAAGAAATGTGGTGGTCTCATCTCCTGCCACCAGTCTAAATTCAGACCTTCCACTACAGATACGTCCCAAGGCCATGTCAGTGTCATGGCCCAGCATGGGGACGGTGTAAAGGAAATGAGGTGGGTGGTCACTGTGGTCCAGCTCTCCCATCTACTTTGTGTAACACCCACACTGTCATGATTCTATGCCCCTGGTCCATCCCCAGTGACTCCTTAGGGAGGCAAAGCAATGCTGCAGTCACCCTGAGCTTCTCATTCCTCTGCCTTCTTTTCCTTTTCATTTCTCTCCTTTACCATTATTCAAATGATCCCACCTTTCTTTACACCACCTTCCCCAGGAACCCAATAGACATTTAAATAAGAGTTTTTGAGCCTGTCTATATACACAGGTTTGCTTTATTGTAACTCTATATATACACCTTTAAAAAAGACTTTGAAAGGTTGTCCTGACATTAATTTTATTTTGGAAAAGAAAATGATCTATAATCTTACCATTCTGGCAGTTTACATTTTTTAATGTTCTCCGATGAGCACTATTAGTATATACACATTTGCATACTTCTGACACTTATAAATACTATTCTAACCCTAATGTAATATCCACACATGTTACTTTCTCTTTTTTTTGCCTTTTCTAGGGCCACTCCTGCGGCATATGGAGGTTCCCAGGCTAGGGGTCTAATCAGAGCTGTAGCTGCCGGCATACACCAGAGCCACAGCAACGCAGGATGTGAGCCATGTCTATGACCTACACCACAGCTCACAGCAATGCTGGATCTTTAATCCACTGAGCAAGGCCAGGGATCAAACCCGAAACCTCATCGTTCCTAGTCAGGTTCGTTTCCACTGAGCCACAACAGGAATTCCCACAAATGTTTTTTCATAGTCTTCATGCTTCTACTTCGAAGAAGTTTTCCCTTGTAACTTATTGTTATGTAGACTACTTCTTTAAGGTAAATTTTCATTAATATATATTGAATCATTTCCCTTTAATAACTAGGAGTAGGGTTATTAGGCAAAATCATATGATCATCTTTATAACTCTTGCGATATATTGCAATATAATATTCCCAAAATATAGCTTCAATTTACAATGCTTCCAGCAGGATCTGAATGTATTGGTTGAAATATAACCTTTCCGCACTCAACTTATTGTTTTTGTCTTGTTTTGCTTAACATAGGTATCTATAAAATTCATTTATTAACTATGTGTGTAGCTAAAAGTTTTTGCCATTACTATTAGGAGTATGAAAATAACATTCTTATTAAATACATGTGTAGCTAAGTTCTGCCATTGCTATTAGGGATATGAAAATAAATTCCTATATTTCTTTAAAAATTATTGGTTAACCTCTAAGATATTTTTCATTATTGGCATTTAATTTTCCAACCAGACTTTACTTGGAACTTCAAATGGCTTTTTAGTTATCTCCACCTAGCTACATCATCAGTCCTTAAACTCTGAAGACATCTTTCCACTCAAAATTCTTCTCCTCCTGTTACTCCCTGACAGGGTATAATGTGTTGTCTTCTATTCAATTTCTAAGTGCAGATAACTTGGGTCATCTTGGACTCATTGCTATTTATCCATATATTATTCTACGCCAAACTGTACTTAGTATACCTTCTAAGTAGCTCTTCTAGATGTCTTCTCCTTTTTTCCACACTTCTCAAGGTAGGATGTCATCATTCCTTGTTAGCACTACTGCAGTAGACCAACTGATTCACCAGGACTGGGTTCTCCTCCTTTTCCAGCCTCTTCTCCTCAGCACTGACAGAGTAATCATTCTAAAGTGTTAATCTAATCAAGGTGTTTTCCTGTTGAGAATCCCTTAGCTAATCCCCACTGCCTACAGCATTCATTACAAATCTCACATTGTCATATACAAAGATGTCTAAAATCTGATGCTGCTTTTACTTTAAGACACATCTTCTACAATTCATGCATATGTTCTAAAACCTCTAGCCTTAACAGATGCGAGTGCCATCAACCAAATGTGTCATCTTCTTTTGTACCCCTCACACATTGATTCCTTTACCAGGAATGCCCTTCCCAGGTGCCTACATAATTATTTTTAAACTCCTTCTCTTCCTACAAGTTTTCCTAAATTCTCCAGATAAAATTAAGTTGTGCCATCCTCTATGCAAAATTAAGTTGTGCCATCCTCTATGCTCCCTTGGAACTTTCTATCCACCACTTTTTGTTACTAATCTCATTTTATTCTCCTATTCAATTACATTTCTGCAAGTCCCACTAGATGGCAGGCTCCTTGAGAGTAGGGACCTTGACTTAGTCCTGTCTGGGTCATTGGCACTAGCAGAATATCTGCTATGCAGTGTCACTCACCAAATTGTTTTTGAATAAATGAATTATTTTTAAAGGACCAACGTCATAATGATTGTACATTAAGTGAAGGATGAATATCTGAAAACATAAAGTCAGGAGATTGTGCCTATGGACTTCCTCTTATGTTTTCAATCAAATAGACAATTTGACTAATGGCTGAGATTTTGTTTAGCATATTGAAACGGAATTTCTTAAACTCTCAGAATGAATTATTCATTTCTGTTTTTTTAAGTATGCACTACAGTCTCTGATGGAGAAGAATTAAGTAAGCAACAAGAAAGTATAAATCTAGTACAAAATGGGCATAATCTATTAATGTGTGAACATGGATTTATAAAAATCAGTTGAGAGATATTACAACAGATTTCTTTCATCCTTGATGCCTTTCTTTCTCTTAAATGCCACATCCAATCTGTCAGCAAATACTGTTGGCTCTCTACCTTTAAAATAGAACTTAAGCCCTTTTCTCCACCCCAAGAGACCCAACTCCAAGCCACTATCACTTCTTACCTGGATTAGTGGATTTGTGCAACAATCTCCTAACTGAATTTTTTCTAATTCCACCCTTACTTTCTTTTGGTCAATTCACCAACCTGCCAAAGGTGATCATTTCAAAATATAAGCCATATCATGCTACTTCTATGCTCAAAATTCTTCAGTGGACTGCATTTTCATAGCGAAATTCAAAGTCTATTTCCCCCAGGTTTATTGAGGTATAATTGATGTATAACAATGTGTAAGTTTAAGGAATATAGCATTATCATTTGATACATTTTTACATAACAATATTATTAACAGTAGAGTCAATACCTCTATCATCTCACATAATCACCGTTTGTGGGGGGGGTAAGAACATTTCAGATCTACTTTTTTAGTAATTTTCAAGTATATAGTTCAGTACTGTTAACTATGTTCACAACGTTGTACATGAGAACAATATTCATCTTATAACTCAAAGTTTGGATTCTTAGATCAATATCTTCCCATTTCCTCTACCACCACCCCACAAGAGTGAACCATCATTCTACTCTATTTCTTTGCATTTGGCTTTTTTTTAATTCTGCATATAAGTGAGATCATACAGTATTTGTCTTTCTCTGTCTAACATTTCAATTAGCATAATGCCTTCAAGGTTGCATAAGGCAAGACTTCCTTATTTTTATAACTGATTAATATTCCACTAGGTACATACATTACATTTTTTCTATGCATTCATCTATTAATGGACTGATTCCATGTCTTGGCTCTTATGTATAATGCTTAAATGAATATGTGGGTGCAAATATCTTGACTTCATTTTATATATATATATATACACACACACATATAGAAAGGGGGGGTTGAATTGAATGGTAGTTCTACTTTTAATTTTTTGAAGAATTTCCATACTGATTTTCATAGTGGCTGCACCAAATTTACATTCCCACCAATGGAGCACAAGGATTTCCTTTTCTCTACATCCTTGCTAGCAATTATCTCTTGTCTTTTTGATAATATACTTTCTAACAGGTGTGAGATGATAGCTCAATGTGGTTTTGATTTTTCATTTCTCTCCTGATTAGTTGATGAGAAAATGTCCATTCAGGTCCTCTGCCTTTTTTTTTTTTTTAATTGGATTTTTGGGGAGTTTTTTCCTATTAAGTTGTATAAGTTATTTATATTTTTGATATTAACCCCTCATCAGACAAATGGCTTACAAATATTTTTTCCCATTCTGTAGGTTGTCTTTACATTTGTTGATTGTTTCTTTTATATGCAGCAGCTTTTCAATTTTATGTAGTCCCTTTGATCTTTATGTATTTACTTACTTACCTACATTTGTTGCTGTGCTTTTGGTCAAATCCAGAAAATCATTGTTAAACCAGTGTTAAGGAGTTTTTACTCTATGTGTTCTTGTAGTACTTGCATGTTTTTGGTCTTATATTTTAAGCTAATTTTTTAGTGGTTTAAAATAGGGATCCAACTCATTCTTTTAGGTTGAATGTCCAGTTTTCCTAGCACCATTTATTAAACATACTATCCTTTTCCCATTGGGTATTCTCAACCCACTTGTGTTGTACTAGTTGACTATAGAGGTGTGGGTTTATTTCTGGGCTCTTCTTTTTTTTTTTTTTTTTGTCTTTTTGCTATATCTTGGGCCGCTCCCGCGGCATATGGAGGTTCCCAGGCTAGGGGTCGAATCAGAGCCATAGCCACCAGCCTATGCCAGAACCACAGCAACGCAGGATCCGAGCCACGTCTGCAACCTACACCACAGTTCACGGCAACGCCAGATCGTTAACCCACTGAGTAAGGGCAGGGACCAAACCCACAACCTCATGGTTCCTAGTCAGATTCGTTAACCACTGCGCCATGACAGCAACTCCCTCTGGGCTCTTCTTGATCCTGTTCTATTGGACTGTGTGTCTGTTTTTGTGCAAATACCATACTGTTTTGATTACTAGAGCTTTATGATATTGTTTGAAACCAGGAAATGTGGCACCTCCAGCTTTGCCCTTATTCCTAACTATTTCTTTAATTATTAACAATATTTAGTGATTCTATCAGAATTACTGGATTGTTTCTTTATATTTTTGTAGGGAATGCCATTGGAATTTTGATAGGGATTTCATTCACAATCTATAGGTGCATTTGGGTATTATGAACATATTAATTCTTTTTCTAAGTATTCAGGGTCATTAACCATTTAATTCTTATAAAAATATTTTAAATTAAGTAGAATTATTATCTACATATTATATATGAGAAAATAGTGGCTTGGAAAGGTTAAATAATTCACTTACAATCCCAAGGTTAGATAATAGAGTGGAGATTCAAACTCAGGTCAGTCAGATTCCAAAACGCACACATTTAACCAGTACCCTATGCTGTCAGATATTCTCTGATGCATTACTTACTACTTCCCTATTGATAGTCTATAGGTTATTTCCTATTTTAAACCCTAGACCACAAAGCAATGAGAACAGGCATGTCTTTGAACTTTTTATAGTTTTCTGTGTATCTCTTTGTCATTGGTTTCCTCCAGGAAGTTTGCAGAAGACAGTCTCTTACTTTTGTACATACTGCTTTCTTAAAAAGATGTACAAAGGTTGAACATGTATAAACTAAGCTTATTGGTAGAGGAAATGCTGTACATTTTCCACTATACAGAAGTTGCTTAAATATAGTCTTGCCTTCACTGTTCATTGTTCACTGATCAATGAGGTATTTGAACAGAAAAGACGATCCAGTCAGAGTAACCAACTCTCCAGTGAAAATTAAGTTGGGAAGAAGACAGGTACCCATTCTCTATGATGTCAAGTCAGTTACTTTGTCAGGAAATTAAAATGAGTAAGCAGATGTGTCATTTTTGTTTTCGTTTACCTTTTTTCAGAGTGTTGTCATTTTGGCCACAAAGTCTGGCACAATTTTAAAATCCTCTATGCTGAAGAATTCAAACATGTATGTATTTTCTAAACTATATTTCAGTGAATTTTAATCTTCCTGGAAATAATTATGCACTGGACAGGACCTGAGGCCCCACATCTCTGGTCGACAGCCATCCCAAGCCTTTCTTTGAGAAGCCACATACTATAATGGAAATCGTGAGGTGTAAAATCTGATCATTCAGTCTTATCCTGATCCTGGTACAGCTGCTACAAGATGTGTTACACAAAGGGGAATCAAAATCATCTCCGCCTCACAGACATCAGAATTAGAAACAAAACATGTAACTTGCCTGGATCATAGGAGGGACTCAATAAATGGCAGTGATTACAATCAAAAGATAGACACTGAAACCATCACAAAGACTCTGAAACTGGAACCGGTTCTGCCAGAGAAGTTGGTGACAAAGAGTAGCATGTGGTTTCCGTCAGAGTTATGATTTTATTTCTCTGCATAGTAATTATTGATTTTTTGAAGTCAGCCAAACTTATGATTCTCTGTTTACCATACCTGCTCTCATCCCTATATCTGAAATACCAGGAGAAAGATGTATATCACTAGGCACATTTGACCTCAAGCTGGAATACATTTCTATCTTCCCAATGAAAGCATCAGTCACAAATACAATAAGACATAATTGAAGACCATAATTATGGAAAAATTAGTGCATGAGTGTTATGGATTACCTAAAACTTCTCTGCTTAACCAAAATTATTTTTAATTTTATTCTTTATTGAAATTTTTCCATTTTATTTATGATAGAGCAGAAGGAAAAAAATTGAATCCTAGATGACAGAGCCTCTGTCAATGCATTTAATATTAGTGCCACAGACCAATAACCTATTATGCAGAACCTTGAAGGATCCTGAGAGTGTATGCATTACCTTATAGAGCATATGTTACTAGATTAAATCTGGGTGGGTCCCCAAAGTTGACTATAAAAACAAATTTATCAAATGTTATCTTATCAGAGACGTACCCTGGTTATTCCATATAAAATAGCAGCCTCCATACCATTCCTAAAATTTCTTGTCACTTGCTTTACATATTCTGTGTATTGTTAGAATTAGAATGTAATGCCCCTAAGAGCAGTTTAACTTGGAGCAAATTACTTTACACTGATATTGTCCTAGTATGACAAAAAATATGCTGAGGAAAAGGTTAAAATATATGGGTCACTATGCTGTACAGCAGAAAATGACTCAACATTGTAAATCAACTGTACCCTAATAAAAATAAATTTTTTAAAAAGTGATCTAGCAAACTACTGATCTGCTTTCTATCACTGTGGATTCATTTGCCTGTTCTAGACTTTTATGTAAATGGAAGCATACAGTGTGTAATTTTTTGAGTCTGGTTTCTTTGACTTAATATCATGTTTTCAAGATTCATCTGTATTGTTCCATGTATCTGAAGTCCATTTCATTTTATTGCTGAATAGTATCTCATGGCATGAATTTAGAACAATTTGTTTACCTAGCCACCTGTTGAAGGACATTTGGGTTGTTTTTAGTGGTGGGCTTTTATGAATAAAGCTTCTTATGAATACTCTTAAAAAGCAAATTATAGTTATGGGAAGCAGCAGGAAACTCATGCCTATTTTGTCACATCTCTAAGCAGGGCTCAGCGGAAGTCAGAAGAAAGAGCACCACCAACAAGAATGTGATATATATGGGTGAGAAAGATTAATGCACTTACTTGCTTTTCCAACTACACAAGGCAGAGCTCCCACGCAAAAAGTGTACAATGAAAGGTTCAAGTGGTGGATGCGTGTTTGCACACTAGTAGTCATCCCATCATCTGCAGTGGCTCCTTTTCTGCTGATACTCTTCGCAGGTCAGTGCATCTAACCAGGACAGATTTTAAAGTAAAATTAATTATGGATTGCAGTGTGACCTGGAGAATTCACACAACTCTAACACATCTAATTCCTTCCATTTTGCAAATGACATTACTCAAGTAACTTCTAAAAAATTTAAAGTATTGGTTAACATTTCCTTTTAAAAGTGTGTTTATTACTCTAATTTCATTGCACATTTTCTTATTTATAGTATTTTAATATTTCTCACGATGAGCCATAAACATAAAGCCATTCATGCAAATTACCCTATAATACCTATAAAAGTTTTATACTCTCCTTTGCTGCTTAGCTGACTTTACAACTTACCTTTTCCTTCTCTTTATGACCAGGATTATTTTTCTTTGGGTCTCAATGAATATTCTACAGTAATGAAAGTCATCACACCTGCATTCAACCTCTATACTCCCAGATCCTGCTCTTTTTTTAGTTCTTGTTCTTTCTTCTTTTCTTCATGTCCTCCTTTCTTCATGTCCCTGCTGTATAAATTTCTTTAATCCTTGTAGTTTTATCTATTAGAATAGGCAAGTCCATTAATTTCTGAATTTACTATCAAAACCAAAGATGAAATCATCCTCCCACTGGGAGAATCAATTGATAGTCTTAACATTTACAGAATATATCTTTAGATATTTAACATCTGGGTTTGTCTTAGATAGTCAAAATAAATTTATTAGGGGCAATTACATTTGCATAATGACATAAAATTAGTTTAATAAATGAGTAAACTTTGCTTATTTAGTGCTTATTTAGTGTAAGGAAATGCTAACTCTTTTAGCACACAGTTCCTAGAAGTGAACATATTGAAAGCAGTCTGAAAAATTACACATACATTTTAGGTATTTCCAACAGGAACATCCTCATCAAAAAAAAATGTTCTTATACAGAAATTCAAAGAAACAAATATCAAAATGAAGAAGACTTTGTTCTATTCAATGTGGAGAGTGAATTATTCAAGTGTTATGCCTATAATGGACTTAGTTGTTAAAAATATTAATGTGAATTTTTCCCTTCCCACGTTGGTATCTGTAATGAATATTTGCCAGAATAGTGGCAATATGGCTTCCTATGTCTATGGAAATTCCCATATCATAGCCCTTTTGCCCAAGGTAGAGTCCTAATCTCCATTTCCAACCTGTCATCACCATATGGCTTAGACTGAACCAATCACACTACCTCTATGAATTTAGATTTAGAAGAGATCGATACATGGGTAGAAGGTTCCACATGGAACCCATATTTTGGGATAGTTTTGTGATTGTGGATAGAAACTGTGGAGTTTGTTTTTAGTGTATTGACATTATTTTTAGGAGCAGTTTTAGGTTCACAGCAAAACTGAGCAAAATACACAGGTCCACATATCCCCTTGCTCCACACACATGCAGAGCCTCCCCACTATCATCATCCCCACCAGAGCAGTACGTTTGTTACATCGATGACCCTATATTGACACATCATCACCCAAAGTTCACAGTTTACATTAGGATGCATTCTTCATGTTGTACATTCTATGGGTTTTGACAAATGTACCCACCCTTTAGCTCATGCAGAATAGTTTCACTATCCCAAAGCCCACCTTTCATCCCTCCCTCAGTCTAAATTTCTGTAAGTCACCGCTTATTATTGCCTCCATAGATTTGCCTTTTCCAAAATGCCATAGTGTTAGAATCATGTATTATATAATCTTTTCATACAGACTTCTTTCACTTAGTAAGTAATATATTCTTAAGTTCCTACCATGTCTCAATTTTTTTAGTACTGAATGGATGTACCAGTTTATTTATCCATTCGTCTATTGAAGGCCATCTTGGTTGCTTCCAAGTTTGGGCAGTTATGAAAAAAGCTGTTAAAACACACATGTGCAAGTTTTGTGTGAGCCTAAGTTTTCAACTCATTTGGATAAATTCCATGGAGTGCAATTGATGGATCCTATGGTAAGACTATGTTTAGCTTTGTAAGGAACTGCCAAACCTATTCAAAAGAAGCTGTGCCACATCACATTCCTACGAATAACAAAAGAGAATTCTTGTTGCTCTGCATCCTTGCCATCATTTGACATTGTCAACGTTTTGAATTTTTGCCATTCTAGTAGGTGTGTTGTGGTATTTGTTACCATAATTTGCAATTTCCTGAAGAGATATGATGTTGAGTATCTTTTCATATGTTTATTTTCCATATGTATATCTCTTTTTTATGTATAAGTTACCTTTTTATTTTTCTTTGGATCCACAATATTACATCTAGGAATAAACCCTAAAGAAATAATTATTAAAGGGGAAAAATTACTACTCACATATGTGTGAACACAATCATTAAGAGCTGGTGAAAATTTAGAAACATTGATTCTTCAACAATAGAGAAATGGATAATTAAAACAGTGTTTCTCTTTGATTAATGTACAGTTTTTAACAGGTGTTTTAAAAATTATTCAGTGTAAGAACATTCTTTTTTTATTACTCAAATGAATTTATCACATCTGTAGTTGTATAATGATCATAACAATCTGATATATCTCTTTTGATGAGATATTTGTTAAGATCTTTTGCCTGGGTTATTTAATCAAGTTATCTATTTTCTTATTGCTGCACTTTAAGAGTTCTGTGTGTGCTTTGGCTAACAGTCCTTTATAGGATATGTCTTTTCAAAATATTTTCTCCTAATCTGTGGCTTATCTTCTCATTCTCTTGACAGTGTCTTTCACACAGAACAGACGTTTATAATTTTAATAAACTCTAACTTAATTTTTTCTTTTAAGGGGCAGATATGACACTGGTATCATATCTTCAAAAAATAATATCCAAACCCATCATCAGATTTTCTCCTAGATGCTTAATAATTTTTCATTTTACGTTTAGGTCTGTGAAATATTTTAAGCTAATTTTTTGTGAAATGTGTAAGGTCTGTATCTAGATTCTATTTTTTTTAATGTGGATTCCCAGTTGTTCCAGAACTATTTGTCGAAAAGGTTACCCTTTTTCCAATGAATTGCCTTTGCTCCTTTGTCAAAGATCAGTTGACTGTATTAATGAGGATATTCTTCTGGACTCTTTCTTTTCTTCCATTGATGTAATTGTCTATTCTTTCGCCAGTGCCACACTGTCTTGATTATCATAGTAGTGTAGTTTTCAGAAGTCATCACGGCGGGGGTCCTAGACAGTCTGACAAAATCAGTATCCAAGATGCAAGCTGTGCTTCTGACAAATGCTGTGAGAACCCACCTGTAGGCAGTCCCACAGTGTAATTTGTTAATTACTCCTGACAAAAGCATGTTCTATTGTTTGCAGCTAAGAATGCACACCAAAAGAATGATCTTCATAGATAGACTACTGCATTTTCTTGTAGAGAAGTTGTCATATATATTTAATTCTTAATCATTCTTTCATGGCAATATGGTATGAAAAAAAACATAAGATTTGAAGTCAGCAGACCTGGGTCTAAGTTTTGGCTTTGCCGATGCCTAACTACATAATGCTAGGAGTCATTTAACCTTCCCACATCTCTGTTTATTCTTCTGAAAATGGGGATAATTTCTGTTATAAGGCTATTTTGTAGAAGTAACTTACACTAATAGAAAGCACTTGACAGATAATAGTAAGCCTTCAGTTAGCCCTCTTTACATTTACTGTCTGCCAAGATAATCTCCTTATTCAAAATACCTAAAAAAATAAAATAAGGCTGTCTATTTGACTGGATGCACTAACTTAGTAAGAATGGTAACAATAGCAAAAAATAATATTTTAAGAATATACAAAAACTTTTAGCAAGAGTAACCTTATTTTTTAATGATAGCAGCTCTATAATTTAAAAATAAATGTTGGTATAACATCCAAAGAAAAGAAAGGATCAGTATACCTTGTGACTAATGTGGAGCCGTATAAGTTGCATGTTTAGTCTAGATATTTGTTGGAAGAATGTTCTTATCTATTCGAGATAGAGATGGCTTCATTGCAAAGGTAGTATTTTTATGAGCAAAATAAAGTTATATGGCTTAATTATTTCTGCTTAAAAATAATTTTCCTTATTACATAAATTTTAATGAATAATACAGAAAATTGTTTATAAAACAGAAAAGCAAAAATAAAGATAATACTTCTATAATTATACTATCTAGAGATAACCATTCTCAGTGTTTAGGTGTCTATTTTTCCAGAATATTTCTTATGCATTTAGGCACACAAAGAGATAGATGACAGGAGTTCCCATCGTGGTGCAGTGGTTAACAAAACCGACTAGGAACCGTGAAGTTGAGGGTTCGATCCCCAGCCTTTCTCAGTGGGTTAAGGATCCAACGTTGCCCTGAGCTGTGGTGTAGGTTGCAGACGTGGCTCGGATCCCGCGTTGCTATGGCTCTGGCGTAGGCCGGTGACTACAGCTCTGTTTCGACCCCTAGCCTGGGAACCTCCATATGCCGCGGGAAGCAACCCTAGAAAAGACAAAATGACCAAAAAAAAAGAGAGAGATAGATGACAAAAATAAGAATACACTACATACTCTTTGTTCCCTAACTGGTTTTCTTTTCAGCTATAAATATTCATGAGCATATTCCAGAACATATACAAATACAGAACCGTTCTAATTTTTAATTGTCACCAAGAATCTCTTAGATACATCTAACAAAACTTACTGAACTATTATCCCATTGATAGTCACTTAGGTAAGTTTAATGAGGGAAAGGAGGTTATTACCAAGATTTCGATAAAAATCCTTTCCCATATATTTTTGTGCACTTGTTCAATTATTTCTTTAGGCAAATTCCCAGAAGCACAGCTGCGGGTTGCATAAATGGTATCCACTGGTCTTAGCATCATCCTCATCTTTGGAGGAGCATCATTATACTCCCAGAATCAGTAAAAAGGAACAAAAGCAAGTCTGGGTTGTTTTTTGATAATGTAGCATAAAATCGTAGTAGAAATGACCCTACTAATAGCATTAGCACTGCTGCTGAGGCCTGATCTCAACCTAAGAATACAGCAATGATGCTGTAGACAGAGTATATGGAGGCAAATCACACCATGGCTGTTTTCTATCAGTTCTCTATCTCTCTCTTTCTCCTCTGTCTCTCTCTGCCTCTTCTGTCTCTTTCTTTTTCCCTTTCACCATACATGTACACACGCATATACTACTCCTAAAGCATAGTCTAATCCGCAGTGGGTCTATGTGGTTTATTGAAAGTAACCAGAAGTGCAGTGAAATTTCGTCACCAGGGGTGATGAATACTTTCAAAACCATTAGTCCTTAGTCTCAGACCACTATCAGTTGTTCCTCACAGGCTAAACTTAGTCATTTTCACCAAACTTTCCCCAGACACCCCTTGCTCTCTCTAAAGTCAGGTACTCCAGATTGCTTTTCACAATTTACCTGCTTTCTCCATAAGTTTCCATAAATTCTGACGCTAGACTACTTAAGTACAAGTTAAAACAATCTGTTTGGTGAAGACTTGTTTTTTGAAAAGACAAAGGTGAAAAGAATTGGACTTTCATCTGGCATAGGAGGAGGTAACCAAAGGGATTTAATGAGTCTTCAGGACTAAAGTCCTACACTTAAATTTTCATAAAAATGTAGCACACTTGAAAATATTTCCCAAATTTTTACTCTTCACTGCCAAAAACTGATACAAAAAGGACCGCTATGAATCACTATGGAAAGTTCTAAGGACAGAGTTTCCATTTCAAAATTCCACAGGAGCAAATTTTCTTGTGGTCATCCTGTAAAAGATGATAAATTTGTATTTGAACATATCATAGATTTTATGATAAGAAAATTTCTATGGAAGGTTTTTGCCCAAGAAAATAATATACCAGGAGTGTGCCTTGCATATTCAAGGGAAGAAACTACTTGAGGAGGATCATTTGCCTGATTTAGGAGTTTCTCACCCTAGAGGTGTTAAGTACAAGCTGACAGTGCTTACAGAAGGTGCTATATTGTGGAGCCATTTAATCAAGAAGTTCAGGCCAGGAAGTCTATTGAAGTTGTAGAACCAAATGTGTAGTTTCAAAACCCAGAAAATCCAGTTTACACTATTTTTAATGTAATATGCTTTTATTTGTGGACCATCTGCCTCCAAGAATTAATACACTAGAGTGGTTAAGAGCTAACCAGAACACTGTGTTTACAGCCAGCTTGATCATTTGGTAACTGTGTGACCTTCAGCAAGTTACTTAATGCACTTAACCTGTCTGTGCTTCAGTTTCTCTATCCATGTAAAATGAAAGTAATAATACTTATTACCATATGGGGCTGTTGCAAGAACTGAATGAGTTAGCACATGCAAATTACTTAGAACTGTTCCTGGCATATAGTAAGTACTCAATACATATTAGTTGATGTTATTAATATACTGTTAATATTATGAAAAATGTTATGTGTTTGAGAGTGAAAATTCTTTTTTTTTAATTTTTTATTACTCAAATGAATTTATCACATCTGTAGTTATATAATGATCATAACAATCTGATTTCACAGGATTTCCATCCCACAGCCCAGGCACATCCTCCCACCCCCCAAACTGTCTCCTCTGGAGACCATAAGTTTTTCAATGTCTGTGAGTCAGCATCTGTTCTGCAAAGAAGTTCAGTCTGTCCTTTTTTCAGATTCCACATGTCAGTGAAAGCATTGGATGTTGGTGTCTCATTGTATGGCTGACTTCACTTAGCATGATAATTTCTAGGTCCATCCATGTTGATAAAAATGCTGGTATTTCGTTCTTTTTAATGGCTGAATAATATTCCGTTGTGCATATGTACCACATCTTCTGGATCCACTCCTCTGTTGATGGACATTTAGGTTGTTTCCATGTCCTGGCTATTGAAAAGAGTGCTGCAATGAACATCGGAGTACATGTGTCTTTGCGAGTTGTGGTTTTCTCTGGATAGATGCCCAGCAGTGGGATTGCTGGATCCAATGGGAGTTCTATGTTTAGTTTTCTGAGGAATCTCCATACTGCTTTCCACAGTGGTTGCACCAATTTACAATCCCACCAACAGTGTGATAGGGCTCCTTTTTCTCCACACCCTCTCCAGCACTTATTGCTTGTAGACTTTTGGATGATGGCCATTCTGGCTGGTGTAAGGTGGTACCTCAGAGTGGTTTTGATTTGCATCTCTCTAATAATGAGTGATGTTGAACATCTTTTCTTGTGTTTCTTGGCCATCTGTATGTCTTCTTTGGAGAACTGTCTGTTTAGATCTTCTGCCCATTTTTTGATAGGCTTGTTTGGTTTTTTTTGGTATGGGGCTGCAGAAGCTGTTTATAGATTTTGGAGATGAATCCCTTGTCAGTCGATTCACTTGCAAAGATTTTCTCCCATTCTGTGGGTTGTCTTTTTGTGTTGTTTAAGGTTTCCTTTGCTGTGCAGAAACTTTGAAGTTGGAGTAGGTCCCATTTGTTTTTTTTTGTTTTTTTTTTATTTTTTTTTTTTATTTTCCCACTGTACAGCAAGGGGGTCAGGTCATCCTTACATGTATACATTACAATTACATTTTTCCCCCACCATTTGTTCTGTTGCAACATGAGTATCTAGACAAAGTTCTCAATGCTATTCAGCAGGATCTCCTTGTAAATCTATTCTAAGTTGTGTCTGATAAGCCCAAGCTCCCGATCCCTCCCATCAGGCAGCCACAAGTCTCTTCTCCAAGTCCATGATTTTCTTTTCTAAGGAGATGTTCATTTGTGCTGGATTTTTGGTTTTGTTGTCAATACTCTGATAGGTGGATCTGAGAAGATGTTGCTGTTGTTTTTGTCAGAGAGTGTTTGGCCTATGTTTTCCTCTAGGAGTTTTATGGTGTCTCGTCTTATATCTAGGTCTTTAATTCATGTTGAGTTTATTTTTGTGTATGGTGTTAGGGAGTGTTCTAATTTCATTCTTTTCCATGTGGCTGTCCAGTTTTCCCAGCACCACTTATTGAACAAGCTGTCCTTTCTCCATTGTATATTCTTGCCTCCTTTGTCATAGATTAGTTGGCTGTAGGTGCATGGGTTTAATTCTGGGCTTTCTGTCCTAGTCCACTGATCTATATCTGTCTTTGTGCCAGTACCATATGGTTTCAATGACTGTTGCTTTGTAGTATAGTCTGAAGTCAGGGAGCCTGATTCCTCCAGCTCCATTTTTTCTTTTTCAGAATGTCTTTGGCTAGTCTGGGTCTTTTGCACTTCCAAACAAACTTTAAAATATTTTGTTAGAGTTCTGTGAAAAATGTCCTTGGTAATTTGATAGGGATTGCATTGAATCTGTATATTGCCTTAGGTGGTATAGTCATTTTGATGATATTAACTCTTCCAATCCACGAGCATGGTATATCTTTCCATCTATTTGTGTCATCTTTGATTTCTTTCATCAGTGGCTTGTAGTTTTCAGAGTACAGGTCTTTTGTTTCTTTAGGTAGGTTTACTCCTAGGTATTTTATTCTTTTGGATCTGATGGTAAATGGGATTGCTTCCCTAATTTCCCTTTCTGCTCTTTCATTGTTAGTATATAGAAATGCCCTCAATTTCTACGTATTGATTTTGCATCCTGTGACTTTGCCAAATTCATGGATGAGCTCTAACAGTTTTCTGGTAGAGTCTTTAGGATTCTCTAGGTATAGTATCATATCATCTGCAAATAGGGATCATTCTACTTCTTCCTTTCCAATTTGGATTCCTTTTATTTCTTTTACTTCTCTGATTGCTGTGGCTAGGACTTCCAGGCAATCCCACTCTTGGGCATCTATCCGGACAAAACTCTACTTAAAAGAGACACGTGCACCCGCATGTTCATTGCAGCACTATTCACAATAGCCAGGACATGGAAACAACCCAAATGTCCATCAACATATTAGATTCCAGTTATAAGTGATATCATATGGTATTTGTCTTTGTCTTTCTGGCTCATTTCACTCAGTATGAGATTCTCTAGTTCCATCCATGTTGCTGCAAATGGCATTATGTCATTCTTTTTTTATGGCTGAGTAGTATTCCATTGTGTATATATACCACATCTTCCAAATCCAAACATCTGTCGATGGACAACTTACAGAATGGGAGAAAACAGTTTCAAATGATGCAACTGACAAGGGCTTAATCTCTAGAATATATAAACAACTTATACAACCCAACAGCAAAAAAGCCAATCAATCAATGGAAAAATGGGCAAAAGACCTGAATAGACATTTCTCCAAAGAAGATATACAGATGGCCAACAAACACATGAAAAAATGCTCAACATCGCTGATTATAAGAGAAATGCAAAGCAAACATCATTCTTTTAGAATTTTGAAATCTAAAGTGGTTCAGGGACATAGATTATTCATGGTAGCTGTAACAGGGCCTAGTCAAGCAGGAAGGCAGACACTGTTGAAGGATGCTGGCATTCAGCACTGAGATGGTGAGAACTCAGTAGTGATGGTGCAAGCAGCTGAATCCTAGGGAAACTGTTCCTCTGGCACCATCTTGATTATCCCTTGCTGCCTGCTCTCTGATCCAGGTTCTCCAGTATTGCTGACAGTTCAGAGAGTTTGACTCAATGATCTTCTTTTCCTACACTTCTAGATTTACTTTCTATTTTCACATCCTAGAATCCTAATCAGAAGAGCCCCAAAGCTATGCCCTCCCATGACAGACATGCCCCCGTTTCCAGCTCAGTACAGCTCTCCTGTTCTCTCACCATTCTTAATGGTGAAAAGCTGAAAGAATTCCCACTGAGATCAGGAACAAGACAAGGATGTCCACTCTCGCCACTACTCTTCAACATAGTTCTGGATTGCGGTGTCATATGGAAGTTCTATGTATAGATTTCTAAGGTATCTCCAAACTGTTCTCTATAGTGGCTATACCAGTTTACATTCCCACCAACAGTGCAGGAGGGTTCCCTTTTCTCCACAGCCCCTCCAGCACTTGTTATTTGTGGATTTATTAATGATGGCCATTCTGACTGGTGTGAGGTGATATCTCGTATTGTGTATCACTATTTAAAAGCCCACTAATAAGCATGGCATCATTTTCTAGTTTAGGGAATAAAATGTATTCCACAAAAAGAGAATAAATCAGCCTCAAATATCTTCCATTTTCAAACTGACAAGGACAGAGTAAGCAGTTAAAGGAGTTGAATGTAGGTGGTAAACAGCAAGAGAGAAGCTATACATTTTAATAGATTCAAATTTGTGGATTATGTCAGCTCAGTCTCAGTGGCTGGGCTTTGCTCTTCCCATTTCACCATGGCTGAGACCATTCATTTTCACTTTTGTAGGCACAGTCTCACATTTGATCACTAATAAGTCTGGACATGGAGCTAGATAGCACCCACACACCTGTCCTACTGGACCAAAATCCAAGATGAGATAATAAAATCTCTATCACCCACTGCAGAAAAAGAAGGATGACGTATTTCTCTCTCAATCACCTGGACACATGACAAATTTAAATCAAGGGGATCCTACATTTTAGAATGTTCTCTCACCCTCTGTAGCTCTTACCAATCCTCCCTCCAAGAACAGGAGATCAGAGTAGAGCCCAGTTCCTCCCCTATATTCAGACCACAGAGATGTGAAATGCCTCTCTGATTTCCAAAGATGCATCTACTCAGATTCTATGACACTCTGCTTTGCCATCCTGTTTGGGTCTTAAGGCTGAGTGTTTATTGTGATTGTGCCACAGTAGGAAGATGAATCCACCCAGCCTCTTCATGGTTGAGTTTCATCTTGTTTCTTTACCTCTCTCTCTCTCTCTGCACTTCAAGGAAACATGCCAGCCTGAGACATTAAAATTATGTAAGTGATGTGAACCTAAATAATCATGGAAAATGAAAGAATGACAGAAGATGAGAGTTTTCTCTATTTTCAATACAAGTATTGTCTCTATTTTCAAATATGAAGAACTGGTAGATTTCCAAATGATACATAGTTGTGTTTGACCCAGTTTCTAAAACAGATTAGTAAATAAATTACTAGTATTAGTATTTCGGGGAAAAGGCCATGATTAGTAGATTCACTAAAAAGTGTTGTATCATCCTAATTATACATGGAATAAAACATGTATTGTTTCATTGAAACACATGGAAATGATTTTCTAAAAATGCAAATTAGCCCTAAAAAGAAATATTTATAAAGAAAATAAAGGAACTCTGCTCACCCATTCTCAGTCCTCAGCCATAGATAAACTATGCTTAATTCTTTTAGCTATGTCTTCTACAGTTACATCCTTCTCTCTGTATAGATATGGCTTATCTGTAATTTTTTAATTTATGAATTTTAGACATTATCAATTGACTTGCTATTCTAACAGATTAAGGTTTCTTTTTTTATATACATTATTCTTCCTTCCTATATGTAATATTTCCAATAAATGAATATATATTGATTCAATAGTTAAAGTTTCTATTATTACGAACTTGGGAATATTGCTAAATGCAGAGCCAAACCATCTTTCCTTACTCAGGTTTTGTTTTGTTTGGAATTTCTAATTGATCTCTGTTTTGAATTTCTCTTGTGTCATATGCAGTCCTAAGTTGTTTTTTTATGATTATTTATTTTTATTTATTTTTATTTTTTTTATAATGATTTTTATTTTTTTCCATGGCAGGTAGTCTATTTAGTTGCCCTTATTCCCAGAGCCCCCTCCTGCTGCCTGGGTGTTATTTTTTTTTATTTTATATAATGATTTTTTTTCCTTTATAGCTGGTTTACAGTGTTCTGTCAATTTTCAACTGTACAGCATGTGGGTATTATTTTAGGACTTCCCATTATTGCTATCTGTGGTCAAATCCACTGTGTCATAGACCCATGTCTTCCTTTTTCTTAGTTTACTTCTTTTGTTTTCCTGGAGCATATCCTCAAGCTTTCATAAGAAAAGATCCATAATTGAGAAGAAAAAAAGGGAGTTCCTATCGTGGTGCAGTGGCTAACGAATCTGAACCATGGTTAACGAATCTGAACCATGGTTAACGAACCATGAGGTTGCAGCTTCGATCCCTGGCCTTGCTCAGTGGGTTAAAGGATCCAGCGTTGCCCTGAGCTGTGGTGTAGATCGCAGACGTGGCTTGGATCCCATGTTGCTGTGGCTCTGGTGTAGGCCGGTAGCTACAGCTCTGATTACACCCCTAGCCTGGGAACCTCCATGTGCCGCGGGAACGGCCCTAGAAAAGGCAAAAACACAAAAAAAAGGGAGAAAAAAAGATATGCTATTAAACTTTTGAGATCTTTTCATGAACCATCTCTGAACAAATGACTTAAGGATGACGCATTGATTAATAATGTTTTATATAATAACATAGTGGAGAAGTGTGACGTGTGATGTAATACTTAAACCTAAATCATTACTAAATTGCCACAATTTCAAATACCTATTTTTCCATATCTTTACCATTTCTAAAGTTAGAATCAGTTTTAGATTGTTTACATTGACTGTAGCAGCATCTTTTCTGTTTTTTTTTTTCCAAAAAAATTCTTTTTCAGTTAAGTGCCTTACTATTGGTTTTATTTTAGAACAAAAGACATGTGATATCTTAGTTAAGCACCTATACAGTTTACAACATAAATGCTTTCCCTGATCCTCCAATTGTAGTAGATTTTCATAAGAGCCTAAGGCTAATTAAATTGTTCAGTAATGTTAGCAGAAGGCTGTACTAAAACCCCTTTGCTGGAACAAAGAAATTGGACTAAGAATGGAGGCAAGAAGCCTCACCCCTGAAATTAAGGCAGGTGATGAGGATTAGTACTTGGGGTTGCAAGAACAGAAACCTAGATGGAACTAGCTTAAGTAGAAATGAAAGGATTTTTATAAAGATAGAAAGGTGACTCATAGAAGCCATGAGAAAAGATGTGCCCAGGCCTAGGGAACAAACTGGATGCAGGCTTGGAGCATTTTAGACTCAGCAGAGAGCTTTTCTATCTCAAGATCTGTTCCCCTCTCTCTCACAATAAGTGAGCCTCCATTGCCTTATGAGAGACTACATGGTCTATATCACTCCCTGGTTCTATTTTCTCTGTTCAAAATCCAATCCAGACTAAAACTGAAATCACTTAGACCCCCATCCCAAATTCCTGGGGGACAGAGTCCTGAGTCAAATGCTTACTCTTGAACCAATCAACTGTTGCCAGGAGGGTGGGGATTCTACTATGAGAACATGGCTTCTCTCATGTAAACATTTGTGTAGCACCGTGCAAAGGGCTGTTTTCAGAAAATGGGAAAGGAAACAAAGCAGATAAATGATTGATGTCCAAATTCACTAACTTATCAAAGACCAAACAAAAACAAAAACAAAAGGAGGGCCAATAAGGAAACTTCAGGAACTCAAAATGAGATACATAGATTTAACAAGTAACAGAGCCATAAAGTAAACTCCTCCTTTCTTTCTCTCCATGCAATTGAGCCAGTTTGGAAATGTGCTTATTCCAGGAAGAATCAAAGATGGCAGTACCTTTCTGAAATTTTATTAAACATGGGGGAATCAGAAAGGTCCAAGTGCACAAGTGGAGGTGGCATCAAAATCTGTAAATTTAAATCTAAGCTCTGATTTCCAGGCACTTCTTCTCAAAAGTTAATCCATGATTCCATCAAACTAAGAAGAATGGAATTAATAACTACTTTTCTTATTTTACTCAGAACATCTGGTATCCTTGTCTAAGTTTCACCGCTTCTTCCTCATTTATTAAGGCACTTCTAGCACATTAGTCTCTTATACCTCAGGGTCTTCTCACATTCTGTTCCCTCTGCCTGGAACATCCCTCTCTCAAGTCAAGACATGTTTAGGATGGTCTACTCCACCTATGAGTGCAGTTGCCCTGCAAACGGGTAACGACTGAGACTATTTTTTTGTATTTTGTCTTTTGTCTTTTTAGGGCCATACCTGTGGCATATGGAGATTCCCAGGCTAGGGGTTAAATCAGAGCAGTAGCTGCCAGCCTACAGCACAGCCACAGCAACACAGAATCCAAGTCACATCTGTGACCTACACCACAGCTCATGGCAATGCCAGATCCTTAACCCACTGAGTGGGGCCAGGAATTGAACCCACATCCTCATGGACTCTGGTCGTGTTTGTTAACTACTGAGCCATGACAGGAACTCCCACAACTGAGACTGTTACTCAATACCCAGATCAATGTCCCCTGAAGAAGTTGTCCCCTATCCCAGTTAGGTCTTAATCATGTAAATGATGTCTACAAAGCAGTTATACAATATCTCATGCTGCAAACTCTCCATTGCTAATTAAAGAAGATAACTGAGCACTCAAGATTCTTTTGACCCCTTTTTAAAAAGACAAAATTAAAGTTATTTCTACCCAGTTCCCCATACTTGGCAAGCACCCAGCTACCCTCTGGGGAATAATCCTATCTTCCCTCTTTCCTTTACATGATGATGCATTCAAGATATTTCTGAGTCACTACCAGATGCCAGATGTTATCCTGGTTGCAGGTTCAGAAGTGCATAGAACAATTTGTTTCTATACTCCAAAATCTCCCAAGCAAAGTTTCCAGAATATCAATACTTCTTTTCCCTGCATACATTCAGACCTTGGGAGGCAATGTGTTTTTCCCAGAGCTCTCTCTTAGGTTCCATTCTCTTTACATGCTAACCAGCCAGACATCAAAGACATTTTTCTTTGGTCTGGCACTGGCTGAATCTTCCTCTGCTTGGTGTAGTGCCTGACAGGAAGGTTGGTGGCTTCTCTGCTATCTCTCAGTACAGAATATTGTGGTAGACCACCCTGAAGCTGAGGCTGAGGCTGGAGGCAGGTGGCGGAGCAGAGAGGAAATAGCTTCTGTTTCAGAAGTGTTGAGTGGAGGAGAACTAAAATCAGATGAGGAAAACTCCGACCTACCCCTCTCCCCCAAATTTACCAGCCTATGCTCTTCATCAACCTAAAGTCTTACTCAGTAAACTTTCCATGGGACACTCTAAGGCTCTCAGACCTCTCCTTTGAGCTGGAGATTTCCCCTGGGTAAGAGACCACCAGGTTAGCCACCTAACCAGTAGGCTGTGGTAGAAGCTGTCTGAATGTCAGCTGTTGAAGAGAAAGTGGTGGTCTGAGGGGGGCAATTGTATCAATGGAAAAGCTGATTTTTGTTCCATTTGCCACCACCTAAGTGTCACATTGTGATTTTCTTCTCATGACACTTTACCATGTGCCTCTCTGTTACAGCATTCTAATTCAATGTGTTTTGTGTGTACCATATTCTGTGGGGGTACAGGTGGCAAAGGCAAACTATTTCCTCTATTACTCACATGCCCTCGTGATGCTGTTGCTTTTGGTGGCCTTTGCCTGACATCAGTGGGGAAGTCCTAGCTCTGTTCAATAAGAAAGGATCCTTGGTACCTTCTCAGTGTTAGTCTAGCTAGGATGCTCCTTGAGCACCTGAAAGCATCCTATCAAATCCACTGGTCATGAAGGGCATGAGGCCCAATACAGCAGTTGATGTTATGCCTTCGAATACTTATTTATGCTGAGCTTCAAGTTTCATATTATAGGCTA
The DNA here is from genome assembly GCF_016906955.1 of Phacochoerus africanus. Lineage (NCBI taxonomy): Eukaryota > Metazoa > Chordata > Mammalia > Artiodactyla > Suidae > Phacochoerus > Phacochoerus africanus. The sequence continues at coordinate 82,698,421 of NC_062549.1, forward strand.
TGTCAGACAAAAAAAATTAGTTTGTCAATCATTACTTCATGTTTGACAATTCACTCATATTTTGCTCATTCATACAATAAATATTTCACTAAGCATCTAGCAATTCCAAACCCAGGAGATGATAGGTAGATCAAGGAAACAGATGTAATGTGTAATAAAAGTACACAAAGTAATAAAACAGTTACTGAAAAAAGCAAACGATTCTGTGGCAGTAAGGGATAAGCCTCTCACTGGGTAACAGTGTGGTAGAAAGAAAGGAGTCACAGAGGATTGATCACTAAGGATGAGTAGGGATTTCCAGTTAAAGAAGGATGGAAGGGTGCTCTAGCACTCTGGACAAAGGAAAAGTTCAATGACATAGAAAGGATAAATAAAGCAACTCTGTGGATATTGACAAAGCAAGCTAGTGTGGAGTGAGAGATAAGAAGCAAAGGAAGGAAGACGTCACATGGTAAAGGACTTCTATTAAACCAATACATGTGGATTTTAATCTCAAGGTGACTGGAAGAGCCACTAAAGGCTTTAAGCAGAGTGGTAATGAAATGAGATACTAGGTAAGAAAATTCTGATGAGGTTGTCAGCCATCCAGCCAAAATCAGTGATCCAATATTGACTGTACTCTCCTCGTCAGTCACACAATAGCCCCTTGAAGAAGGCTTGTTGATCAGGCTGCCAGTTTCTATCTCAAAGTTCCATTCCTTCTTGGGTCATTCATGAGCCATGGACATTTTGTCATCCCAGTGAATGCCTAAGATATGAAAAAAAAGACATAAAGACCTTTCTGTGGTTTTCCACATCTCACTTTTGTCTTCAGAGGATCTTTCCAAAGCAGTAGGAGAAGGTATGGAGGGTAAGACCGCTTCAATTCTGGCCAAGAGCATCAATGTTGCAATGAGTAGATACCAGTTAAGTGAAAAGTGGCGAGGCTCTCACCCAGCTGACAAAATTGGTGGTATAGGAACATCAGACACTCCAAAGAGAGTTAGCAAAGGAATCTGAAATAAGTCTTGGCTCCATCACTAAACCACTCTACCACCTTGGACACATCACTTAAATAAGCCTTGGCTCCCCTCTAAAAAGAAATGAAAAAGATAATATCAATCTTGGCCACCAACTATATTTCAAAAATGAAATAAGATATGAGAATGTGCTTTATATGCAGTAAATATTGTAAAAGGTAAATTTGTTGTTGTTTTTAGAAGCTCTGCATCTACCCAGAGTCAGTTAAGGCTTTTCTGGCATGTTAAAATGATCTCCTCAAGACAAGGATTTTTTTTTCTTTTTTACCTTTTTTTTAATTATATTTGTATGAGATGATGGATGCTAACTAAACTTATCATGGTAACCATTTCACAATATATGTAAGTCAAACCATTATTCTGTACACTTTAAATGTATACAGTGACATACGTCACTCAACAAAAGGAAAAAAAAATGGCATTCTTCTTGTCCTGTCGACCCTGACAAGTACTGCTTCCATCTACACCTTGCAGTAGGGAATAATGGTCAGCAATATCTGTAACGTTTATAAAAGCATACGTAGTAAAATATATTAATACTAGAATAACAATTATCTCTAGTGAAGTTGATTTTCTTATGCTGAAGATATCAAGCAGTGTACAGTTGTGCATATATTGAACTTTAATATAGCCTTCGACAAGTCAGGGGAGTGTCCCATATCGTGGCCATTTACAGGGAGGAACCCAAGGTCCAGAGAGATTTAGTAACCGCCCAGCATCACGCAGTTGATAAATTACAGAGCTGATCATCTCCAAATATCTCTATTCTATTAGCAATTCAACAAAGAGCCATTTCTGGCACTAAATGGGTACTCGATAAATGATCAACTAAAATATACAGAAAGCTACAATTAGCACTGCCATTTTTCAGTATTTGAAAATTCTGGTGACTAAGGATTACACTGGTTTTGTGGATAAGACTAGCCCAAATTATTCAACTTGAAAGAATGGAAGTATTCTTTATAAACATCTCTTTGGAAAGACCAGTAATGAAATAGAGCTTTAAGAAATGTTTATCTTTGTCCACAATTTATTCAGTTTTATTCTTTTATGGAACAAATATTTAGTGAAGCCTACAGGCCAGCCATTTTTTCTAAGAACTGGAGCTACAAGAATAAACAAAACAAAATCTTTGACTCCATTAAGCAAACATTTTGGCAAGGAAGCAAGACAATAAACAGGATTGAACATGTGAAATTTACACCAGAAAATGGTAAATACTAAGGAGGAAAAATAAAGCCTGGAAGGGAAGAATGAAATATTAAAGAAGCAGTAATTGAGATTTTTAGGTAGGGTAATTAGAAAAAACCAGAGTGAGAAGATGACTTTTAGCAAAGAGCTGAGGGTGATGAGGAGACCTCCAGGCAGGCAGAGGAAACAGCAAGGACAAAGGTCCTGGGGCAAGAATGTGCCTGGGACATTCAAGAAATAGCCAAGAAGTCCAAAGTAGCTTTCCATTAATTAGAGAAATTAATGGCAAGAGGATAAATGAAGTCATAAAGGTGACAGGGAGAAAGACCATTCTGGGTCTTAGAGTTTGTCATTAAGACATTGCCTTTTACTCTGAATGAAGAAAGAGGACAATGGATACATATGCAGAAGGTATGAAACAATCTAACCTAGGCTTCAACTGGTCACTCTGGCTGCCATGCTGATAACAGATCACAAAAGGCCAAGATAGACAGGCAGACCAATTAGAAGGCTATTGCAAAAATCCAAACGGGAGATGATGGCGAATTGGACCAGAGTGGTGGCAGAGGATTGGTGAGGAAGGCTCAAGTGTTGGCTCTATTTTAAAGGAAGGACAGACATAATTTTTTTACAAGGAATAGTGGAGCATGAGGAGAGTAAAGATGACATGAGCACTTGGAAGAATGGTGTCACCATTAACTGAGATGAGTAAAATACAGGAGCTATAGGTTTGGGGGAGAATATTAAGAATATAATATTAAGAGCTCGGTTTTAGACATGTTAAGTTTGAGATGCTTATTAGATATCCAAATGGAAATATCAAGTAGACAGGTAGATAGGTCAGGAATTCAGAGAAAGCATCAGGGCTGGAAATAAGGAGCCATCAGCAAATACATTGCATTTAAAGCCACGATAATGAGTGAAAGCCCTTAGGTAGCAAGAGCTGATAGAAGAGAGAAGAGGTTCAAGGATGGAGACTTAGAACACTTGAAGGACTTCAGGTTGGAAAGATGAATAGGAACCAGCAAGAGAAATGAAGAAGTAGTCATAAAGTCGTGTGGTATCCTGGAAATCAAGATAGGAGGGTGTTTGCAGCAACAGAGAGTTGAAATGTTTGCAGCACCCATGAGGGGAAATGTTTCACTGGATTGGCAGGATCAAAAGCCTTATCGAAGAGGGTTCAAGAAGCCTGGGAGAAGAATTACTGGCAGTCTTTAAGGACAGTAGCTTTAGATTGCAATTGCCTCAAAAGTGTCACTATTGAGGCTTGAATAGAAAGGGACTGTAGCCTCACTATGGAGGCTTGAATAGAAAAAGACTGTAGCCTGAGGAGGAAGTGGGGTCAAGGAAGGGTTTTTGCTTGTTTATTTTAATTTTAGATGGGAGAAATAATATCAAGCTTCTATGTTGATAGGAATAATCCACTGGAAAATTAGAATAATACCCAGTATGTTGACTGTATTTGCCCTCCTTCTAAAAACCTGATTTTACAAATGCATGTCCCCTAGAAGCTGGTTATGTATTTCTGACTCTTTAATCTTTCAGTCTCATTACTTCCACCAGGAACTAATCAGATTAGTAATTTGATTGATGATTTAACTCTTTCCTGGTATTTTCTAGAATCTATAATAATTATGCTTTTTTCAATAAAAATATGATTTCATTTAAAGAGCTTTATAAGTAGACATAATCATAAATCATCTACCTCTATGTTTTAGCAGTAAGAAAAATCACTATTGATACCAAATTGAAAGGAAACGCATATCCAGGATAGACTGAGTCCTCTTCTCTATTTAGCTACTACTGATTAGTATTTGACTGAACCTTACATACTTATGTAAAGTTCCAGTTGCAGTACAGCTGACTTCTCCTGAGTCAGATACCAGTGGGCCATGCTCCTCCCAGTGGAAGAGGACATTCGCTTTTGAGGTAATTCAGTAAGAAGTAGTTCCCTCCCTGCACAGTCACTTTCCCTGACTTCAGCGTTGTCACTTGCTCATGCTGCTACTTTAACCAGTTCCTTCCAGAGAAGGTTGTCTTCAGAGGTGTGGTTTCCTCCCCAACTTCAGCTTAACTTTTTAATATAACACCCTTCAATCTTTCCTTCCTGTTGCTGCTGCCTGTACCCTAAGCTAATAGTAAAAACTCTGCTATAACTACCCCTGAGTTTCTCTCTCAGCCTCTTGATTTCTACTTTCACTGTACATGTAATTACTTAGGTAACAAAATGTTTCTTAATTCTTACTGCCAAATTCTTTATTTCCTTTATATTAAATACACAGTATTGTCTCAACTTCTTGCTGCCGCAATTTTATTCTTTTATAGCCTCTCTCAGTTCTTTATTTATTGAGACTGTCTATCCTCTTGCACTTAATTTGCCAATAGCTATGCATTTTGAACAGAATAAAGAGGTTATACACTGTCGTTTCCTTAGAAGCATCATGTATGAATACATACACATATTTTCCTATATTAAATTATAGCAAGTATAGCTTAAAATTTCTTATCATAATAGCTAACAATTTGTAAGTACTTACTCCAAATCTGATACTCTGCTAAGCATTTGGCATGATCATCTTATTTGACTCTCCATTTTATTCCTGACAAAACTAAAAATGTGGAGAACTTAGAGCACCTGCCCAAGGTTACACAGCTAGTAAGTGATTTGATCAGGGATTTGAACATAAGTGATCTGGCTTCAGTACTCATATACTTGCAGATGTGTAAGGGCAGTGCTCCTAAAACTTGTCTAACCAAGTCTTAAGGACAGAGGAGAGAATCCACTCCCAGAGATAAGTCCTAATGGGAAGGGAGTTAATATACTTGGAAAGTCCAAAAGTTCCTTGAAGTCTCATTACTCATCTTTAAGGTTCATGATAATTTGCATAATATACTCTGTTAAAGGACAAAAAACATAAATATTTATAAAGTAGATGGCAAACATTGAAAAGATGTCAATTTCCCCACAAATTAATCTAGTATTCAATGTCTAGTATTCAAGTCAATGTAGTTTATAATTAAAATATCTGAATAATTTTGGAAAGAAATTTTCTATCTTGCTTTTAGATTTGTGTTCCATAAAGATATTCACAGACAGCTGAAGCAAGGTGGGAAAAAAATAAAGAGTAAAATTTTGCCCTATCAGATATTAAGACATAAGACAAAGTTTGTTAATAAAATAAAAACACTTTAGAGAACAAGCAGAACAGTGGAAATTGTATATATATATACACACATGCACATACACACACACAAACTGTGATATATATATATAACACTGTGATATCTCAAAAAATGACAAATGAAGATAAGATAAATTATTCAGTATGTATTGTTGGAATTTTTATTTATTTTACAATAAATATTTCTTACTTTATGTACAAAAATAGATTCCTGATTAATTAAACACCTAGATTTGAACAACAAAAAATAAAGCTTAAAAAAGAAAATATATTGTCAAAATGACTATACTATGCAAAGCTACATGTAAAAGAATAAAACTGGAACACTCTCTAACACTATATAAAAAAATACACTCAAAATGGATTAAAGACCTAAACATAAGACCAGATAATATAAAACTCTTAGAGGAAAAACATAGGCAGAACACACTTTTGACATAAAGTGCAGCACTCTCTTTTTGGATCTGCATCCTTAGAATAATGGAAACAAAAACAAAAATAAACAAATGGGACCTAATTAACCTTAAAAGCTTTTTGTACAGCAAAGGAAACCATAAACAAAACAAAAAGACAACCCACAGAATGAGAGTAAATATTTACAAATGAAGTGATGACAAGGCACTAATCTCCAAAATATACAAACACCACCTGCAGCTAAATATCATAAAAACCCCAACCCCATCAAAAGAGAGCAGATTAAATAGACATTTCTCCAAAGAAGATGGCCCCAAACACATGCAAACATGCTCAACATTACTAATGATTAGAGAAATGCCAATCAAAACTACAGTCAGAATGGCCATCATCAAAAATATATAAAACAATAAATGTTGGAGAGGGCATGGTGATAAGGGAACACCCCTACACTTACATTGTACATTGGTGGGAATGTACATTGGTAAAACCACTATGGAAAACAGTATGGAGATCCCTCAAAAAACTAAAAATAGAACTACCATATGATCCAGCAATCCCATTCCTGGGTGTATATCCAGAGAAAACCATAATTCTAAAATAGACAAGCACACCAATGTTCGCTGCAGCACTATTTACAATAGCCAAGTCATGGAAGCAACCTTAAAGTCCATTGACAGAGGAATGGATAAAGATATTGAACATATATATATAATGGAATGTGACTCAGCCATGATAAAGAATGAAATAATGCCATTTGCAGTAATTTGGATGGACCTAGAGATTATTTTACTAAGTGAAGTTAGATGAAGAAAAACATCCTATTATTTCACTTATGTGTGGAAACTTTAAAAATGATACAAATGAACTTATTTACAAAACAGAAGCAGGCTAACAGACTTGAAAACAAACTTATGGTACCAAAGGTGACAGGTCGGGGGAGGGATGGATTATGGGTTTGGATTTGGCATATGCCATATTGTATATGGAGTGGAGGGTCAATATGGACCTGCTATATAACACAGGAAACTCTACCCAATATTCTGTGATAACCTATATGGGAAAAGAATCTGAAAAATGAATAGATTATGTGTATGTGTATAACTGAATCATTTGTTGTGCAGCAGAAATGATCACAGCATTTTAAATCAATTATACTTCCATAAAACTTTAAAAATGAAAAAACATATATTAGCATATACTGAAATATGCTTCATTTGGAACTTTCATCCACAATAATTCCTATATATTCTGTTGACTTTTGCAACTAAGAATTCTTTGTGAAATGCTAGTACTTCTATCCCCAATTCTGATAAATAAAATGATGTATGCATATCCAAAAGGAAAGCAAATATAGGAAAATATTCTATTACTTCTGGCTGAAGAAAACGCCATAACCAGATTCCCAGAGAATAACTCATAAGGGAAAAACAAATCTGATATATTTTGAAATTGCAGATAAACTTAGAGTCGCTTTCTATCTCAATGCTGTTTCCTTTTTGGTGCTTATCACTTTCTGAGGTTGTCTTCCTTACTTATTTGATTTTTGGTCTTACAATCAATCTTCTGAAGGTACCTGCTTCATGAGAGCAAGTACTTCACTTATTGTGTTTAGACTGTAAACAGAGCACTTAGAACTGTGCCTGGCATAATAGATGTGCAATAAATAGGTCCTTTGAATACTGTTTAAAAGATTTTTAAATGTTCCTACATTTTGTAGATCCCACTGCTCTCCGTATGTCTAGGGTTATCTTTTCTTATAATCATGCAGGTTCTACTGAACCTTCCCCAAATGTAAGCCCTAAAGTATATCTACAAGACTGCCTATTAGAGGAACTTTATGGTTTCTACCTAGCCTGAAACTCTTATTTAAATCCTGTAAGCAACAGTGGGACTATTATGATGTCATCTTTTGAATGCATCATTTAGGGCATGTCTGTTTAAATGAGGAGATGATAACTTTAGGATATAGCTAAAACCAAGGAATTAAAAATACAGGGAAGCAGATTTCAGCTTAACAATGTGAATTCTTTTCTCCCAGCTGCAGTTGTCCAAAAATAGAATGGGCTGTCTCGAGATGCAATGAATGATGCATCACTGAATGTGTTTGGAAAGAATCTGGAAATCACTTAAGAGGAGAGAGAAAAAGTAAGAAAGAATGATTTCCTTCCAACCATGAGCTCTCAGATCTTTGACTTGCTCCTTCTTACAACCACTTCTTACAACCTCTTCCCAGGTTCTTTCCATTTCATCCTACTGAGAATATTCATTGAAGTGCCATGATGCCAAGAGTGGTGATGAACACTCTAAATTATTATTACTCTCAACATTTGATGAATGACAGCAAAAATTAAAGGAAGTTTACACAGCAAAGCAAGCATGCTGTAGGACATTTCTTTGGGGCTCTGGAATGCAGATATATTGTCAAATAAACACACTCATTCTCCATTCTTAGCCTCCTCTGCCCACCCCATTAAGAGAGGAGCTCTGACAGTGGGCAAACATCTCATGGTATGAGCTGAAATTCATAGAGAGAAGGCTCAGCACAGAATAATGCATGCAGCTCCCTGTCTCTCAAATCCCATGGATAGGCTTGCCTGTGCCCAACTGAACACATCAAAAGTTTTGCTCTAGTTTTGTTATGTCTACAAAAGAGACCCCATCCCTTGCTGGCCTAATTTTTTAATAGCAATTATAAGAAAGTTGATTTAGAAATGCAGGGGCAGGTAGGAGTTCTGAGCACGGGTACCAAATACTCAGGAGTTGCCTTTCCATACTGATAGCACCTAGAGACCTCATGGGAAGCTGAGGCTGCACATACTGCTCCTCCATCTGGCAAAACAGTCCCTTCTCCCTCCAGCTCCATTGTTCATTTCCAGGAATACCCAAGATGGGCCTTAGGATTATTCATCAAGCAATCCAAGCATCTTCAAATTCCTTACCTTGTTCAATCCTCTCAAGAACCTTGAAAGGGAAGAGAGAACAAATATGATTATGTGCATTTTATTCATGAAAAGAAAAATACTAACAGAATAAAATGACTGGCCTAAGTCATCCTGCTATTTGTCAAAGACAGGACTCAATGCTGTCCATCAAAACTCTTCTATCATGCAGTCCCATCCAAAATAAATATCCCATAAGTTTGCCCTGGCAATGATGCTATCCATGTTAGACAGAGAAACATTAAGAGGAATGGTTATCTGTGTCCCATTTGCCCTGGGAAGAAGGGCAGCACCCATCCATTCTCTGAAATTCTGAAGAAGTGATAACAACAAAGCCAGAAGAAATTCCTTGCAGAAGCACTCTTTCCTGGAGTTGCCATCTTCACATGTAAGCACTCCTATGACCGATTGTTGACCACTTGGGAAAATAACATGACAGACATGGAGTAAGACTGTGATGTTTAGTTTACCCCTCCCCTTGCCCTAGATCAAGGAGTAGCGATTATATCAGAAAGGAAATTGATTTTTCTCTATATTTGCTGTTGGATTACATATGAAAGTGCAGTCACACCAACAAAACTCAGAAGTAGGACAGGACACAGAGAAATCTGAGAGGAGAGAGAATGACTACTTGAGTAGAGCTCTTTAGAAGCAAAGCACACAGAACGAAATATGATCTAAATTTTCTGATATCAGCAGGAGAAGATAGGACTAGAAATCAGGTTTTAGTGGCAGAGCTTAGGCCTCCTGTGCTTGAATTAAAAAACTGTTCTGACACCACTTAATTTGTACCAATGGTCTGAATCCTGGACTTAATCCACACTCACCAACTATGTGGCAATGAATATATTGAAAGGACATTGGATTAGAAGCCCTATAAGACTGTAATCCCTACTTGGTTCACCTCTCTAGAAATTGATTACTTCATGAATGAAGTGAGCAAGATAAATATAATCTCCAACTTTCCGTTAAATTCCAAAAGTCGAAGTCGTTTTTTACACATAGAAAGTTAGATGGTTTAAACATCTTGTTTTCTAAAATCCTCTCTGGTCCTAATATTTTAAAGTTTCAAAAATATATTTTCTGAGTCTTTTTTTCCCTTAGGATAAACATATGGTCCCTAGTGCTTCAAGTGGTACCTCTGTAGTAATCATCTAGTATTAGTTCTGCGGGTTGTACTGAATTGAAGGAATGCTACGGTCAGCAGGCCCACATGCTGGTCTATATGCTACCTTTATGCAAATTATATAAAGCTTTCTTCTCTGGACATATTATAAAATGATGACTTTCTATGCAGAAGCAGTTCCATAGAAACAGGGCTAAAGGAGGAATGTTTGGGCTGAATTTCAGCTTCTTCTTGTTTCTTCAGCTGAACATTCTTGTAAAGTCAACCGAACACAGCAGCTTTGGTAGAATCCAAAAATCTGAAGTCATTTGCTTCAAGTCACACTCAACTTCTGAAGAAAAAATCTGAAAGGTTATAGCTGGCAGCATACAACCTCTAGCCTCTACTAGCTGGGCAAAGATTATACTAAGGATTGAAAGATTCAGGGTTAGTATGTTGATTTTTCTATTGATGATCTGAATGATAAATACAGCACCTCTGTTAAAACACCTCAGAAAGGGTCCATGACTAAAGCATTATTCTGATTACCTTATCTACCTGGGAAATAGGTTACCCTAAACTTCTCTTTCAAATAGACTATGAGTTCTTCAGGACAGTTGGAATTCCTGCTTATTTTTATACATCCAGAATTGACTACAATACATGGCACAAAACAATTGTTCGATGAGCAATTACTGACTGAACTCATTATCTGGAGTTGATATGATTCCAGTACCCCAAGACTAGATATTATGTAGGTAAAAGAAATGCAATGAAATTAAGGTAGAATTGGGTGGGGGGGGGGGAACAGCCTACAGCAGTGGTTCTCAGCTTATGTGTGCAATTTTTAAATGCCTGGTGATTCTGACACATCTCTCCCGACTCTGTCCCTGCTCAATGTTGGGAACCACTTAACAGTTGAGATTTTCCAGACACCATTTCTGAAGGTCTTCCCTCAGCTTCCACTTAATCAGAGGGCAGAGCCACGGTTCTTAAACTTGAAGGGCAAGGGTGCAGCCCCCACCACTCCAGTTAAGGAGCTTGCTGACAGCTTGTACAAGGAACAAGGTCCCTGAGGGATTTTTATGGTGACTAATGACAATTTACTGGCTCATGCCTTCAATTGAAGGAAAAGTAAATTTCACAATTATATCTTTCTTTATGTGCCTCTTCTCTTTTTTAAATAGAAAATATTTTCTATTTACAATAAAGTACAGAGAATAACAAATAGCAATATACTTGCTACTCAGAATTAACAATATAGCTTTATATATTATTTCCTCCACATATTTAAAAAAGTGATGTGGTACAGTCTCTATAATATCCTCCTCCTTTGTACATCCTGTTCTTCCTCAGCAGAGGCAAGCACTATCCTACAGTTGATGTGTATGTGTTTTTATCATCCATGTTTTATGATTTGTTTCCAATAGCAGAGTATGAGAATTCTTATTTCCACCTCTTCTCCCAAAACTTTGTATCTATATTTTTACTAGTCTGATACTTATGAAATAGAATCTTACTGTTTTAACTTGCATTTCTCTATTACTAGGAAGTTTGAACATTATTCATATACTCGTTAGCCTTCCAAACTCTCTTTTATGTGAATGGTCTATTGATTTTATTTTTCCCATTTTCTTATTTGGTTGCTAGATTTCTCTTATTGGATTTTAAGAATTCCTCTTAATATTCTAGATACTAGTCCTGCAAATTTTCCCAGTAATAGAGAAGTTTTTCAGTTGAGGCTGTCAAACTAATCCATATTTTCCTTTGTAATTTGCCCTTTTGTAATTTAAAAATATTTCCATCACACCATCAAAATATTAAATTATGTTTTGATCTGAAAGGCTTTTCATATTTAGTCATTTAATCTATTTGTAATTTTGTTTGAAATATACTGTAAGGTAGGGATGTAGTTTATATTTTTCAGTACAGAAATCTCATTTGCCCTATACATTTATTAGCTAGTACAATATTTTTCAGAATCTAGATCCGCAACCTACTAATGAGACCTGAAATCAATTTAGTGGGTCCTAGCCACAGTTTTTCAGAAAATGAAATAATAACAAAAATAGCAGGCTACATTGTGTATAGGAACAGTAAATGGTGTTTCATTAAACATATAGACATAAGTATACATGGGAGGGTACTGGGTTATGAAATAAAATACATTTATTTCTGTGGCTTACAACCAAAAATTTTCAAAATAGGCTAAAACTCAACCATCCTTTCTCCCAATGATTTGTAGCACTCTATCATGCATCATGGTCTCATGTGATTGGGCTTTTTCCTGGACTGTCTTTTCTGTTTCTGTGGATTTTTTGAACAATCTCATGCTAATATCACATTTTATTTGTATGGTCTGTTAAATCTCATCACCATGTTAATCTTTAAAGTGGTCATGAGAATTCTTGAATATTTATTCTGTGTAAATTTTGGACTCTGCTTGACAGAATAACACAAATGAAACATTTTTTTTTCTTTTCTGGCCACACCTGTGGCATAGAAAGTTGCCAGGCCAGGGATCCAATCAGAGATGCAGCTGCAACCTACATCACAGCTGTGGCAATGCCAGATTCTTAACCCACTGCACCTAATGAAATTTGGTTCTCCTTGAGTTAGGTTTACCTTTATGTTCTAAATATTTCTTCCACTGTTTTTGCTCGAGTTTAGTTATTATTTTATAAAGACTTATGTGCACAAAGCCACTATTCTAAGCATTTTATGAAGATGTTAACTTAGTTTAATAACAACATGTTGAAATAGAACTGTTATTTCCCACATTCTATTGGATCCTACAGGTGAGAAAATTTAAGTACAGAGAGATTAGCCAATTTTTTCAAGGTCGCTGTTGATTCCCAATCTCAGGGGTTCCCCTAGTGAAATCTGAAACTAGCCCCAGGACATATAGGGCAGAGAGACACCAATAAAAGAGGCAGACCACTCTGAATTGGTAGGTGGCAGTTTTAATAAGCAAGGAAACTTACATACGAGGCTTGTCGTTGGTGAAAGAAAGATAAGTAGATCTCCCTACCTACTGACCAGAATGTTAAAGTTTATATGGAGGCTGTAACAGGGTTCAAAGACATATTCAGTCCAGATGATCTCAACATCCATTTTACTCTCTCAGGGCTGAGTGCTCTGAATATCGCCCACTGTGGGAACAGAGGTCAAAAACATTAGTTTCCTTGCTTGGAATTTCAACATTGTGCAGGTAGTGTAAATTAGGGTGGGACACCTTCTCTCAACTTAGATTTGAGGTCTGATTTCTCTTAGGTTATACTTTTTCATTCAGCCTTTAGCTCAGAAAATGTGGTCTACTCACATGCTTATTCCTAGACTATTAGACAGAAATTTTCCAATCTGTCTCATGGATGGAATATCTCTGACACCTGGCCTTGTGTGAGGAGGTGAGTTTCAACTCGCTTTATAGGAATATGAGATCTCATCTTCTCTTCTTCCAACCATGAAAATCCCAGCCTTTCTTCCTTCCACCTAAGGGTTTATATCCTGCTTCAGTAGGCAACTGTGCACTATTCAGCTTCAGCTCCCACTCACTGCTTTGACTTTAAGTTCACTCTCAATTCTTGTACCTCCAGATTTCTCTTCTGTGCTTTTGAATTCAGAAATTAATTTATCCCATGTTACATCATATCATATTATCTTATATTTTACTCAGCACTTCTTGGAGTGAAGGGTATCTCTATTTGTCAGTTCCCTCTGTGTATTGATTGGAAGTAATCTATACATTGGTCCTTAAGTCAATGTATACATGAATTCTTAATTATATAATATTCAAAATTAAATTTGCACTTACATTTATTTCATAAGTAGAGTAACTTGACTTGTTGAAAGCCACTGGCTCTGGTTTTGAGAGATAGAGCATTGTGTTGTATATAGACTCACCACTACAAAAGTATTTACAAGGTTTTCTGAGATCAAGAGACTCTTTAACCCTTGAGTCCTGGAATCTGAAGTTGATTAAAATCCATGGTTTGAATAGCACACATAAGAACTGACAGCACTAATTGTGGAAAGTTGCAAGAGTCAGCAGGCAAATGATGTAGCATAGAAGGGACATGGGTTTAATCTAGTTGTTCTGAAGTAGCTAAGTTGTATTCTACCAGACAAGAAGCTTTACAGTTTTTTAGGAGAAAACAAATCACTTTCTTTTAAAAAAAATATTATAGTTAATTTACAATAGTCTGTCAATTTCTGCCATGCAGCAAAGTGACCCAGTTATATATATATATACATTACTTTTTTTTTTTCACATAATCCTCCATCATGTTCCATCACAGGTGATCAGATATAATTCCTTTGGCTATAACTGCAGAACCTCATTGCTTATCCATTCCAAACGCAATAGTCTGCATCTACCAACCCCAAATTCCCAGTCCTTCCCATTCCCTCCCTCTCCCTCTTGACAACCACAAGTCTATTCTCCATGTCCATGAGTTTGTTTCTTTTCTGTAGATAGGTTTATTTGTGCCATATATTAGATTCCAGATATGTGACATCATATGATATTTGTCTTCTTCCTTCTGACTTACTTCACTTAGTATGAGAGTTTCTAGTTCCATCCATGTTGCTGCAAAGGGCATTGTTTTGTTCTTTTTTATTCCATTGTGTATATGTACCACATCTCCTTTTTTTTTTTTTTTGTCTTTTTGCCTTTTCTAGGGCCTCTTCTGCAGCATATGGAGGTTCCCAGGCTAGGGGTTGAATCGGAGCTGTAGTCACTGGCCTACGCCAGAGCCACAGCAACACAGGATCCGAGCCGTGTCTGCAACCTACACCACAGCTCACGGCAACGCCGGATCCTTAACCCACTGAGCAAGGCCAGGGATCGAACCTGCAACCTCATGGTTCTTAGTCGGATTCGTTAACCACTGCGCCACGATGGGAACTCCCACATCTTCTTAATCAGGATTGGAAAGCAATCACTTAACTAAGCCAGTATCCAGATCTGAAAGGAAAAAAAGAAAGAAAAAAAAACTATTGTAAAAGCAATGATAAACACAAGGAACAGTAAAAGGATAAACATGAAGATGTTAAAAAAGGATACCAAATCACTTTCCTTATGCAACCCTGTAGTCATAATGGGCCTTTCTTTCCCTCTGTCATCTAGGTCAAGGTCGAAGCCTCAAATTCCACAGCCTTTGTAACTTCAAAACTCCCCCAGTGTTTCTGCAAATTCCTAGAGACTTTTGGTTTCTCATGGTAAAACTCCATCCCTCCAACTTTTGACTCTAAATAAGTGTTGGCAAAAAAAAAAAACCCTCAGTTTTTCATATTTCAGCAAAAATTCTACTGACATCAAGCACTTGGGAGATTAGAAACTTAACTGATTTCTGGCGGGGGGCGGGGGAGAGGTAAGGGATGAAGACATGGTGTTGCATCACACAACATTCAATCTTCCATCAAATCAGTCTTACTCCTTTTCTTCTCTGCTAGCTCCCCTTCCCTCTCAATAAAAAATACATTCTACTCCTTATCTCATGTGTCGCAGACAGCAAGTTTTATTACTTGAGCGTGCCCTGAAGTCTTATACTTCAACCCAAGCCATTTAACAAAGTATTTCTTCCAAATCAATATAGCACTTTCCGTAAAAGAAATCTTTGTGAGTAAAATATTTTCATTACCTCATTGTACCCACAGTTGGGATTGGTACATAGACAGAACCTGAATGAACATTGAAAGAATTCTCAATGGAAGATGACAAACTCAACCCATCTCCTTGCAAATTTGCTTTTACTTCCATCTATCTCCCCCTTTTCGGTTATTAATATGAAAGTGGAACATGCTATTTCATTTTCTGTGGGAAATGAGGAAGTAGAACATTTTAGACAAATGTGCTGCACTTTAGCAACACGGTTTTTGGTCCTTCTGAAAGTAGAGGTGGGGAGGATTCTTGCATCATGCATC